>NC_052532.1:66544546-67186046 GCF_016699485.2 Gallus gallus | reverse complement strand
CCGAGGGATGTCAAAACCCAGGGCTGTCTGTGGGGGATTTTCTCCCCTTTGAGAACAATCAAACCACAGGGCTGCCTCCAGCCGCAAGCCTTGGCCCTCTGTTCGTACAAGGGCTTGCAACAGTTGGCCCCCAGTTGGCTTGTCCTTATCAACGGCTATTTGACATTTTTTATTGAGGAGATTCCTGGAGTCTGTCAAGGGTAACTTCCTGGTCCAGGCACAAGACGGACCAACCAGAGGTGAAGCCTTACTGGTCCTGGTGCTCACCAATGCAGAGGAGAGCATGAGAGAGATTTAGACTGGAGGCAGCTGGGTCTTCAGTGATCATGGCCTGGTGGAGTCTGTGATCTAGAGGAATGCAGGCATATCAAGAAGCAGAGTCAGGACCCTGAACTTCAGGAGAGCGAGCTTCTGGCTGCTCAAGGAACTGCTGAGTGGGATCCCCTGGGAAACTGTCCTTAAGGGCATCGGACCACAGCAGAGCTGGCAGCTCTTTTAGGACACTGTTCTGTGAGCGCAAGAGCTCTCCGTCCACCAGCAGAAGAAGTAGAGCTGGGGCGGGCAACTGGCATGGCTGAGCAAGGACCTGCAGCTTAAACTGATGGAAAAGAGGGAAACGTACAGGAAGTGGAAGCAGGGTTGTATAGCTTGGGAAGAATACAGGGACGTTGTCCGCATGTGTAGAGATAAGATGAGGAAAGCCAAGGCCCAGATGGAGCTGAACTTGGCAAGGGATGCAAGAAATAACACAAAGGGGTTCTACAGGTACATAGGCATGAGGAGACAGATGAAGGAGGGCATTCCCCCTCTGATAAAACAGGATGGAGAGCTGGCTTCCTCAGACATGGAAAAAGCTGAGGTGCTCATTAAGTGCTTTGCCTCGGTCTTCACTGGTGAGCAGGCTCCTTATGTCTGCCAGTACCCTGAACCTCTAGGGGTGGGTGAGAGGAGCAGGTTCCATCCCACTGTAACAGTGGAACAAGTCTGAGACCTCCTCATGACACTGAATGTATATAAGTCCATGGGGCCGGATGATACGCACCCCAGGGTTCTGAGAGAGGTGGCTGATGTGGTTGCTGAGCTGCTCTCCCTCATATTGGAAAAGTCATGGCTGTCGGGTGAAATCCCTGGTGACTGGAAAAAGGGAAACATTACTCCCATTTTTAAGAAAGGGAGAAAGGATGACCTGGGGAACTACGGGCCAGTGAGCCTCACCTCTGTGCCTGGGAAGATCATGGAAAAGATCTCCCTGGTTACCACGTTAAGGCACATACGAGATGAAGAGGTGATCCAACACAGCCAGCATGGCTTCACCAGGAGCAGATCTTGCCTGACCAAACTGGTGACTTTCTATGCTAGAGTGATGGCATCGGTGGACAGGGGAAGGGCAACGGATGTCATCTTCCTGGACTTCTGCAAAGCCTTTGCCATGGTCCCTGACCACATCTCTCTCTCTAAGTTGGAGAAGTATGGATTTGAAGGATGGATTGTTTGGTGGATTAAGAACTGGCTGGCTGGTCACAGTCGAAGGGTTGTGATCAATGGCTCTGTGCCTGGGTGGAGGCTGGTCACAAGTGGTATCTCCCAACAGTTGGTCTTGGGACCGGTGCTCTCCAGCATCTTTATCAGTGACATAGATGATGGCACTGACTGTGCACCCTCAGCAAGTTTGCAGATGACACCAAACTGAGCAGTGCAGTCCATACAGTAGGGGGAAGGGAAGCCATCCGGAGGGAACCGGACAGGCTGGAGAATTGGGCCCACGCGAACCTAAGGAGGTTCAACAAGGCCGAAAGCAAAGTGCTGCACTTGGGCCGGGGCAATGCAAGGTATTTCTACAAACTGGAGGAAGAAGTCCTTGAGAGCAGCCCTGCGGAGAAGGTCTTGGGGGTCCTGGTGGACGAGAAGCTGGACATGAGCCAGCAGCGTGTGTTTGCAGCCTGCAAGGCCAACTGTGTTCTGGGCTGCATTAAAAGAGGGATGGGCAGCAGGGACAGGGAGGTGATTGTCCCCCTCCACTTGGCTCTTGTGAGGCCCCATCTGGAGTACTGCGTCCAGGCGTGGGGCCCCCAGCACAAGAAAGACACAGAGCTCTTGGAACGAGTCCAGAGAAGGACCTCTAAGATGATCAGAAGGCTGGAGCACCTCTCCTATGAGGAAAGGTTGAGGGAACTGGGCTTGTTTAGCTTGGAGAAGACATGGCTCTGGGGAGACCTCTTTGGGGTCTTCCAATACTTGAAGGGAGTGTATAAACAGGAGGGGGTACAACTGATTATGAGGGTGAATAGTGATAGGACAAGGGGGAATGGTAGCACCCGGCCTCATGCAGCCCAGGACACCATTCACCAAGGCGGCCCGGGCTCCTTGCTGGTTCAGCCTGGTGTCCAGCAGGACTCCTAGGTGCACTCCAGCTGAGCTGGCTAACCCCAGCTGTCGTGCACTCCGGGGATGTTCCCCCCCAGGTGCAGAAGTTTGCCCTTCCCCTCTCTGAAGCCCGTGGGGTTCCTGTCTGGGATGCGGCAGTGCCAGCAGTGGCATGGGAGCAGGCAAAAGGGGAGAAAGCGTTGAGGATGGGGAAGCAACAACCGCTGTGCCGTTAGCAATACCAACACGTATTTTTGCGGTCTTTCTTTCTAGTTTATTTGACTGGTGACATTGGACACTGATGGCAAGGGTCCGTTGGGGCCGGTGTGTGTCCCAGCTGCTGCCCGGCCCCAGCCTCATCAGCTGCGCCGCTCTTCTATTGCTGCCGGCGGGGTGGCCTCTTCTTTGGTGATGCTGAGGCCTGGCAGTCACTCGCCTTCCTCTTCGGAGCTCTCCGGGGCTGCTGAGGAAGGCTATGGCCAGAGGGCCCTGCCACAGGCTGTCCTGGCTCCTCGCGGGGCACTGCCTGCTCCGTGCTGTCCGCTGCAGGGTTGGAATGTGGGTGGCTGGGACGCCCATGGAGGTCTTGTCCTGTCCTGCCCAGCATTTCGTCCCTGTTGGAGCTGGCAGGGATGCCTGAGGGTGCTGGGCCAGGGACAGGAGTGTCCTGTTGTGGGGCAGCTCTGGGCTCTGATGCCGGGTTGGTGTCCTGTGCCCCGGCAGCAGGGGTGACGTTGAGGCCCAGCAAGCGGTGAGCCTCCCTGCCGCACCTCTGCACGGTGAAGGCGATGAACTGCCTTACAAAGTTCCCTGTTTGGCCGTGCAGGTTGAGATCCAGCATTTCTATCAGGATCTCCTGATCCAAGCCAACGAGGAGCAGGGCTGAGATGACACTGTTTGCCAGTGTATCTGCCTGTGGCTCCTCGGGGCCCAGGATGCGGCGCAGCTTCCGTTGCAGCCAGGAGCGCAGGGGCCGCAGCAGGGCCGGGTGCTCCCTGAAGAGGGAAGCCCAGGTGGTAGGGGAGAAGCCGCCTGCAGGACGCCTGGGCACTCCAGGCCATGGTCGGGCTTCCTGGGAGCCTGCGGGGCTCGGTGTGGCAACGGATGCCGCGGCTGCTGGTCTGAGGACCAGCTCCTGGTAGTCGTTGTCCGCTCGCACGGTGTGGATGATGGACTGCACACCCTGTTTGCAAAGCGGACACTGGGGCCTGGTGCTAGTCCACCGCTGGATGCAGGGGAAGCAGAACTGGTGGCAGCACGGCATGGCATATGCCGCGCTGTCCCAGTTGTCCAGGCACACGGGGCAGCGGGTGTCTAATGCTGCCTCCATGCTTCCACCAGTTGTGGTGGGCTATGGGGAGCGGGAGATGGCAGCGCGCTCCCCAGCACTGTCGCTGCAGCAGCAGGTGTCACGCTGGAAGAGGACAAGAGGACAAGAGACATTAGTCACACACCGGCCCGGGAAGGGTCCCTCAAGGTGCCCCCCACCCCCCGCCACCAGCCCCCGTGCCACCTACCTGTGCTGCTGCACGCGCCTCTCTGGGATGTCCCGTCTGCCTGCTGCCAGCAGGGTCGGGGTAAAGAACAAGTGGCTCTGAGACGGCCGCTGAGAGCTGCGCGAGCAGCACCCAGAGCTCGTTCCAGCACCGAAGCTCGCCCTGTCCACACTCCAGTCCTCGCACACACGCTCGGTCGGAGGCCAGGCACGAACTGCCAGGCTGAGCCGCTGCACCCACCTTCAAGCATCCGTGGTCTATGGAGTCACAGTCCGTTGCCTGGAGATGTCTCAAAGCATGGCTTGGCCAAGCTGCTGGGCGTGACTCTGGACTACTCGACCTTCACCTGGGGACATCGCTGCCCATCCCACAGTGATGCCACAGTGCATTGCTGGCTCATCACCATGAGCCGTCCTCACCTGCAGCACGTGCTCCAGCACCAGCACAAGTTCCACAGGTTTCTGGGCTTTTCCCAGAGCCACGGCCCACTCCATTCCCCACATCTCGTGTGCTTGGCGCCAGTGTTTCACAGCAATCACCAGGGCCTTGGCCACATCTTCCCATGGGCCCGGTCAGGTCGCTCTGGCCATGGCATGCAGCCCCACGCATGGCCAGCAAGAAGGTTTATTCAATAAACGTTTGTGTTTCTCTCTGATAGTTGGACTTGATGATCTCTGAGGTCTTTTCCAACCGTAACGATTCTATGATTGTCTCGTTGTTAGGCTGCAGGAGGAAGTCCTGCAGGCTCTCGCCACACTCCCGCTCTGCTGGCCAGCCCTCTGGGACCTCCAGGTTCCTCCCGAGGGATGTCAAAACCCAGGGCTGTCTGTGGGGGATTTTCTCCCCTTTGAGAACAATCAAACCACAGGGCTGCCTCCAGCCGCAAGCCTTGGCCCTCTGTTCGTACAAGGGCTTGCAACAGTTGGCCCCCAGTTGGCTTGTCCTTATCAACGGCTATTTGACATTTTTTATTGAGGAGATTCCTGGAGTCTGTCAAGGGTAACTTCCTGGTCCAGGCACAAGACGGACCAACCAGAGGTGAAGCCTTACTGGTCCTGGTGCTCACCAATGCAGAGGAGAGCATGAGAGAGATTTAGACTGGAGGCAGCTGGGTCTTCAGTGATCATGGCCTGGTGGAGTCTGTGATCTAGAGGAATGCAGGCATATCAAGAAGCAGAGTCAGGACCCTGAACTTCAGGAGAGCGAGCTTCTGGCTGCTCAAGGAACTGCTGAGTGGGATCCCCTGGGAAACTGTCCTTAAGGGCATCGGACCACAGCAGAGCTGGCAGCTCTTTTAGGACACTGTTCTGTGAGCGCAAGAGCTCTCCGTCCACCAGCAGAAGAAGTAGAGCTGGGGCGGGCAACTGGCATGGCTGAGCAAGGACCTGCAGCTTAAACTGATGGAAAAGAGGGAAACGTACAGGAAGTGGAAGCAGGGTTGTATAGCTTGGGAAGAATACAGGGACGTTGTCCGCATGTGTAGAGATAAGATGAGGAAAGCCAAGGCCCAGATGGAGCTGAACTTGGCAAGGGATGCAAGAAATAACACAAAGGGGTTCTACAGGTACATAGGCATGAGGAGACAGATGAAGGAGGGCATTCCCCCTCTGATAAAACAGGATGGAGAGCTGGCTTCCTCAGACATGGAAAAAGCTGAGGTGCTCATTAAGTGCTTTGCCTCGGTCTTCACTGGTGAGCAGGCTCCTTATGTCTGCCAGTACCCTGAACCTCTAGGGGTGGGTGAGAGGAGCAGGTTCCATCCCACTGTAACAGTGGAACAAGTCTGAGACCTCCTCATGACACTGAATGTATATAAGTCCATGGGGCCGGATGATACGCACCCCAGGGTTCTGAGAGAGGTGGCTGATGTGGTTGCTGAGCTGCTCTCCCTCATATTGGAAAAGTCATGGCTGTCGGGTGAAATCCCTGGTGACTGGAAAAAGGGAAACATTACTCCCATTTTTAAGAAAGGGAGAAAGGATGACCTGGGGAACTACGGGCCAGTGAGCCTCACCTCTGTGCCTGGGAAGATCATGGAAAAGATCTCCCTGGTTACCACGTTAAGGCACATACGAGATGAAGAGGTGATCCAACACAGCCAGCATGGCTTCACCAGGAGCAGATCTTGCCTGACCAAACTGGTGACTTTCTATGCTAGAGTGATGGCATCGGTGGACAGGGGAAGGGCAACGGATGTCATCTTCCTGGACTTCTGCAAAGCCTTTGCCATGGTCCCTGACCACATCTCTCTCTCTAAGTTGGAGAAGTATGGATTTGAAGGATGGA
Organism: Gallus gallus; assembly: GCF_016699485.2. Lineage (NCBI taxonomy): Eukaryota > Metazoa > Chordata > Aves > Galliformes > Phasianidae > Gallus > Gallus gallus. The sequence continues at coordinate 67,179,900 of NC_052532.1, read as the reverse complement.
TTGTTTGGTGGATTAAGAACTGGCTGGCTGGTCACAGTCGAAGGGTTGTGATCAATGGCTCTGTGCCTGGGTGGAGGCTGGTCACAAGTGGTATCTCCCAACAGTTGGTCTTGGGACCGGTGCTCTCCAGCATCTTTATCAGTGACATAGATGATGGCACTGACTGTGCACCCTCAGCAAGTTTGCAGATGACACCAAACTGAGCAGTGCAGTCCATACAGTAGGGGGAAGGGAAGCCATCCGGAGGGAACCGGACAGGCTGGAGAATTGGGCCCACGCGAACCTAAGGAGGTTCAACAAGGCCGAAAGCAAAGTGCTGCACTTGGGCCGGGGCAATGCAAGGTATTTCTACAAACTGGAGGAAGAAGTCCTTGAGAGCAGCCCTGCGGAGAAGGTCTTGGGGGTCCTGGTGGACGAGAAGCTGGACATGAGCCAGCAGCGTGTGTTTGCAGCCTGCAAGGCCAACTGTGTTCTGGGCTGCATTAAAAGAGGGATGGGCAGCAGGGACAGGGAGGTGATTGTCCCCCTCCACTTGGCTCTTGTGAGGCCCCATCTGGAGTACTGCGTCCAGGCGTGGGGCCCCCAGCACAAGAAAGACACAGAGCTCTTGGAACGAGTCCAGAGAAGGACCTCTAAGATGATCAGAAGGCTGGAGCACCTCTCCTATGAGGAAAGGTTGAGGGAACTGGGCTTGTTTAGCTTGGAGAAGACATGGCTCTGGGGAGACCTCTTTGGGGTCTTCCAATACTTGAAGGGAGTGTATAAACAGGAGGGGGTACAACTGATTATGAGGGTGAATAGTGATAGGACAAGGGGGAATGGTAGCACCCGGCCTCATGCAGCCCAGGACACCATTCACCAAGGCGGCCCAGGCTCCTTGCTGGTTCAGCCTGGTGTCCAGCAGGACTCCTAGGTGCACTCCAGCTGAGCTGGCTAACCCCAGCTGTCGTGCACTCCGGGGATGTTCCCCCCCAGGTGCAGAAGTTTGCCCTTCCCCTCTCTGAAGCCCGTGGGGTTCCTGTCTGGGATGCGGCAGTGCCAGCAGTGGCATGGGAGCAGGCAAAAGGGGAGAAAGTTGAGGATGGGGAAGCAACAACCGCTGTGCCGTTAGCAATACCAACACGTATTTTTGCGGTCTTTCTTTCTAGTTTATTTGACTGGTGACATTGGACACTGATGGCAAGGGTCCGTTGGGGCCGGTGTGTGTCCCAGCTGCTGCCCGGCCCCAGCCTCATCAGCTGCGCCGCTCTTCTATTGCTGCCGGCGGGGTGGCCTCTTCTTTGGTGATGCTGAGGCCTGGCAGTCACTCGCCTTCCTCTTCGGAGCTCTCCGGGGCTGCTGAGGAAGGCTATGGCCAGAGGGCCCTGCCACAGGCTGTCCTGGCTCCTCGCGGGGCACTGCCTGCTCCGTGCTGTCCGCTGCAGGGTTGGAATGTGGGTGGCTGGGACGCCCATGGAGGTCTTGTCCTGTCCTGCCCAGCATTTCGTCCCTGTTGGAGCTGGCAGGGATGCCTGAGGGTGCTGGGCCAGGGACAGGAGTGTCCTGTTGTGGGGCAGCTCTGGGCTCTGATGCCGGGTTGGTGTCCTGTGCCCCGGCAGCAGGGGTGACGTTGAGGCCCAGCAAGCGGTGAGCCTCCCTGCCGCACCTCTGCACGGTGAAGGCGATGAACTGCCTTACAAAGTTCCCTGTTTGGCCGTGCAGGTTGAGATCCAGCATTTCTATCAGGATCTCCTGATCCAAGCCAACGAGGAGCAGGGCTGAGATGACACTGTTTGCCAGTGTATCTGCCTGTGGCTCCTCGGGGCCCAGGATGCGGCGCAGCTTCCGTTGCAGCCAGGAGCGCAGGGGCCGCAGCAGGGCCGGGTGCTCCCTGAAGAGGGAAGCCCAGGTGGTAGGGGAGAAGCCGCCTGCAGGACGCCTGGGCACTCCAGGCCATGGTCGGGCTTCCTGGGAGCCTGCGGGGCTCGGTGTGGCAACGGATGCCGCGGCTGCTGGTCTGAGGACCAGCTCCTGGTAGTCGTTGTCCGCTCGCACGGTGTGGATGATGGACTGCACACCCTGTTTGCAAAGCGGACACTGGGGCCTGGTGCTAGTCCACCGCTGGATGCAGGGGAAGCAGAACTGGTGGCAGCACGGCATGGCATATGCCGCGCTGTCCCAGTTGTCCAGGCACACGGGGCAGCGGGTGTCTAATGCTGCCTCCATGCTTCCACCAGTTGTGGTGGGCTATGGGGAGCGGGAGATGGCAGCGCGCTCCCCAGCACTGTCGCTGCAGCAGCAGCAGGTGTCACGCTGGAAGAGGACAAGAGGACAAGAGACATTAGTCACACACCGGCCCGGGAAGGGTCCCTCAAGGTGCCCCCCACCCCCCGCCACCAGCCCCCGTGCCACCTACCTGTGCTGCTGCACGCGCCTCTCTGGGATGTCCCGTCTGCCTGCTGCCAGCAGGGTCGGGGTAAAGAACAAGTGGCTCTGAGACGGCCGCTGAGAGCTGCGCGAGCAGCACCCAGAGCTCGTTCCAGCACCGAAGCTCGCCCTGTCCACACTCCAGTCCTCGCACACACGCTCGGTCGGAGGCCAGGCACGAACTGCCAGGCTGAGCCGCTGCACCCACCTTCAAGCATCCGTGGTCTATGGAGTCACAGTCCGTTGCCTGGAGATGTCTCAAAGCATGGCTTGGCCAAGCTGCTGGGCGTGACTCTGGACTACTCGACCTTCACCTGGGGACATCGCTGCCCATCCCACAGTGATGCCACAGTGCATTGCTGGCTCATCACCATGAGCGGTCCTCACCTGCAGCACGTGCTCCAGCACCAGCACAAGTTCCACAGGTTTCTGGGCTTTTCCCAGAGCCACGGCCCACTCCATTCCCCACATCTCGTGTGCTTGGCGCCAGTGTTTCACAGCAATCACCAGGGCCTTGGCCACATCTTCCCATGGGCCCGGTCAGGTCGCTCTGGCCATGGCATGCAGCCCCACGCATGGCCAGCAAGAAGGTTTATTCAATAAACGTTTGTGTTTCTCTCTGATAGTTGGACTTGATGATCTCTGAGGTCTTTTCCAACCGTAACGATTCTATGATTGTCTCGTTGTTAGGCTGCAGGAGGAAGTCCTGCAGGCTCTCGCCACACTCCCGCTCTGCTGGCCAGCCCTCTGGGACCTCCAGGTTCCTCCCGAGGGATGTCAAAACCCAGGGCTGTCTGTGGGGGATTTTCTCCCCTTTGAGAACAATCAAACCACAGGGCTGCCTCCAGCCGCAAGCCTTGGCCCTCTGTTCGTACAAGGGCTTGCAACAGTTGGCCCCCAGTTGGCTTGTCCTTATCAACGGCTATTTGACATTTTTTATTGAGGAGATTCCTGGAGTCTGTCAAGGGTAACTTCCTGGTCCAGGCACAAGACGGACCAACCAGAGGTGAAGCCTTACTGGTCCTGGTGCTCACCAATGCAGAGGAGAGCATGAGAGAGATTTAGACTGGAGGCAGCTGGGTCTTCAGTGATCATGGCCTGGTGGAGTCTGTGATCTAGAGGAATGCAGGCATATCAAGAAGCAGAGTCAGGACCCTGAACTTCAGGAGAGCGAGCTTCTGGCTGCTCAAGGAACTGCTGAGTGGGATCCCCTGGGAAACTGTCCTTAAGGGCATCGGACCACAGCAGAGCTGGCAGCTCTTTTAGGACACTGTTCTGTGAGCGCAAGAGCTCTCCGTCCACCAGCAGAAGAAGTAGAGCTGGGGCGGGCAACTGGCATGGCTGAGCAAGGACCTGCAGCTTAAACTGATGGAAAAGAGGGAAACGTACAGGAAGTGGAAGCAGGGTTGTATAGCTTGGGAAGAATACAGGGACGTTGTCCGCATGTGTAGAGATAAGATGAGGAAAGCCAAGGCCCAGATGGAGCTGAACTTGGCAAGGGATGCAAGAAATAACACAAAGGGGTTCTACAGGTACATAGGCATGAGGAGACAGATGAAGGAGGGCATTCCCCCTCTGATAAAACAGGATGGAGAGCTGGCTTCCTCAGACATGGAAAAAGCTGAGGTGCTCATTAAGTGCTTTGCCTCGGTCTTCACTGGTGAGCAGGCTCCTTATGTCTGCCAGTACCCTGAACCTCTAGGGGTGGGTGAGAGGAGCAGGTTCCATCCCACTGTAACAGTGGAACAAGTCTGAGACCTCCTCATGACACTGAATGTATATAAGTCCATGGGGCCGGATGATACGCACCCCAGGGTTCTGAGAGAGGTGGCTGATGTGGTTGCTGAGCTGCTCTCCCTCATATTGGAAAAGTCATGGCTGTCGGGTGAAATCCCTGGTGACTGGAAAAAGGGAAACATTACTCCCATTTTTAAGAAAGGGAGAAAGGATGACCTGGGGAACTACGGGCCAGTGAGCCTCACCTCTGTGCCTGGGAAGATCATGGAAAAGATCTCCCTGGTTACCACGTTAAGGCACATACGAGATGAAGAGGTGATCCAACACAGCCAGCATGGCTTCACCAGGAGCAGATCTTGCCTGACCAAACTGGTGACTTTCTATGCTAGAGTGATGGCATCGGTGGACAGGGGAAGGGCAACGGATGTCATCTTCCTGGACTTCTGCAAAGCCTTTGCCATGGTCCCTGACCACATCTCTCTCTCTAAGTTGGAGAAGTATGGATTTGAAGGATGGATTGTTTGGTGGATTAAGAACTGGCTGGCTGGTCACAGTCGAAGGGTTGTGATCAATGGCTCTGTGCCTGGGTGGAGGCTGGTCACAAGTGGTATCTCCCAACAGTTGGTCTTGGGACCGGTGCTCTCCAGCATCTTTATCAGTGACATAGATGATGGCACTGACTGTGCACCCTCAGCAAGTTTGCAGATGACACCAAACTGAGCAGTGCAGTCCATACAGTAGGGGGAAGGGAAGCCATCCGGAGGGAACCGGACAGGCTGGAGAATTGGGCCCACGCGAACCTAAGGAGGTTCAACAAGGCCGAAAGCAAAGTGCTGCACTTGGGCCGGGGCAATGCAAGGTATTTCTACAAACTGGAGGAAGAAGTCCTTGAGAGCAGCCCTGCGGAGAAGGTCTTGGGGGTCCTGGTGGACGAGAAGCTGGACATGAGCCAGCAGCGTGTGTTTGCAGCCTGCAAGGCCAACTGTGTTCTGGGCTGCATTAAAAGAGGGATGGGCAGCAGGGACAGGGAGGTGATTGTCCCCCTCCACTTGGCTCTTGTGAGGCCCCATCTGGAGTACTGCGTCCAGGCGTGGGGCCCCCAGCACAAGAAAGACACAGAGCTCTCGGAACGAGTCCAGAGAAGGACCTCTAAGATGATCAGAAGGCTGGAGCACCTCTCCTATGAGGAAAGGTTGAGGGAACTGGGCTTGTTTAGCTTGGGGAAGACATGGCTCTGGGGAGACCTCTTTGGGGTCTTCCAATACTTGAAGGGAGTGTATAAACAGGAGGGGGTACAACTGATTATGAGGGTGAATAGTGATAGGACAAGGGGGAATGGTAGCACCCGGCCTCATGCAGCCCAGGACACCATTCACCAAGGCGGCCCAGGCTCCTTGCTGTTTCAGCCTGGTGTCCAGCAGGACTCCTAGGTGCACTCCAGCTGGCTAACCCCAGCTGTCGTGCGCTCCAGGGATGTTCCCCCCCAGGTGCAGAAGTTTGCCCTTCCCCTCTCTGAAGCCCGTGGGGTTCCTGTCTGGGATGCGGCAGTGCCAGCAGTGGCATGGGAGCAGGCAAAAGGGGAGAAAGCGTTGAGGATGGGGAAGCAACAACCGCTGTGCCGTTAGCAATACCAACACGTATTTTTGCGGTCTTTCTTTCTAGTTTATTTGACTGGTGACATTGGACACTGATGGCAAGGGTCCGTTGGGGCCGGTGTGTGTCCCAGCTGCTGCCCGGCCCCAGCCTCATCAGCTGCGCCGCTCTTCTATTGCTGCCGGCGGGGTGGCCTCTTCTTTGGTGATGCTGAGGCCTGGCAGTCACTCGCCTTCCTCTTCGGAGCTCTCCGGGGCTGCTGAGGAAGGCTATGGCCAGAGGGCCCTGCCACAGGCTGTCCTGGCTCCTCGCGGGGCACTGCCTGCTCCGTGCTGTCCGCTGCAGGGTTGGAATGTGGGTGGCTGGGACGCCCATGGAGGTCTTGTCCTGTCCTGCCCAGCATTTCGTCCCTGTTGGAGCTGGCAGGGATGCCTGAGGGTGCTGGGCCAGGGACAGGAGTGTCCTGTTGTGGGGCAGCTCTGGGCTCTGATGCCGGGTTGGTGTCCTGTGCCCCGGCAGCAGGGGTGACGTTGAGGCCCTGCAAGCGGTGAGCCTCCCTGCTGCACCTCTGCACGGTGAAGGCGATGAACTGCCTTACAAAGTTCCCTGTTTGGCCGTGCAGGTTGAGATCCAGCATTTCTATCAGGATCTCCTGATCCAAGCCAACGAGGAGCAGGGCTGAGATGACACTGTTTGCCAGTGTATCTGCCTGTGGCTCCTCGGGGCCCAGGATGCGGCGCAGCTTCCGTTGCAGCCAGGAGCGCAGGGGCCGCAGCAGGGCCGGGTGCTCCCTGAAGAGGGAAGCCCAGGTGGCAGAGGAGAGGCCGCCCGCAGGACGCCTGGGCACTCCAGACCATGGCCGGGCTGCCCGAAGACCTGCGGTGCTCAGTGAGGCAACGGATGCTGCGGCTGCTGGTCTGAGGACCAGCTCCTGGTAGTCGTTGTCCGCTCGCACGGTGTGGATGATGGACTGCACACCCTGTTTGCAAAGCGGACACTGGGGCCTGGTGCTAGTCCACCGCTGGATGCAGGGGAAGCAGAACTGGTGGCAGCACGGCATGGCGTATGCCGCGCTGTCCCAGTTGTCCAGGCACACGGGGCAGCGGGTGTCTAATGCTGCCTCCATGCTTCCACCAGTTGTGGTGGGCTACGGGGAGCGGAAGATGGCAGCGCGCTCCCCAGCACTGTCGCTGCAGCAGCAGCAGGTGTCACGCTGGAAGAGGACAAGAGGACAAGAGACATTAGTCACACACCGGCCCGGGAAGGGTCCCTCAAGGTGCCCCCCACCCCCCGCCACCAGTCCCCGTGCCGCCTACCTGTGCTGCTGCACGCGCCTCTCTGGGATGTCCCGTCTGCCTGCTGCCAGCAGGGTCGGGGTAAAGAACAAGTGGCTCTGAGACGGCCGCTGAGAGCTGCGCGAGCAGCACCCAGAGCTCGTTCCAGCACCGAAGCTCGCCCTGTCCACACTCCAGTCCTCGCACACACGCTCGGTCGGAGGCCAGGCACGAACTGCCAGGCTGAGCCGCTGCACCCACCTTCAAGCATCCGTGGTCTATGGAGTCACAGTCCGTTGCCTGGAGATGTCTCAAAGCATGGCTTGGCCAAGCTGCTGGGCGTGACTCTGGACTACTCGACCTTCACCTGGGGACATCGCTGCCCATCCCACAGTGATGCCACAGTGCATTGCTGGCTCATCACCATGAGCCGTCCTCACCTGCAGCACGTGCTCCAGCACCAGCACAAGTTCCACAGGTTTCTGGGCTTTTCCCAGAGCCACGGCCCACTCCATTCCCCATGGGCCCGGTCAGGTCGCTCTGGCCATGGCATGCAGCCCCACGCATGGCCAGCAAGAAGGTTTATTCAATAAACGTTTGTGTTTCTCTCTGATAGTTGGACTTGATGATCTCTGAGGTCTTTTCCAACCGTAACGATTCTATGATTGTCTCGTTGTTAGGCTGCAGGAGGAAGTCCTGCAGGCTCTCGCCACACTCCCGCTCTGCTGGCCAGCCCTCTGGGACCTCCAGGTTCCTCCTGAGGGATGTCAAAACCCAGGGCTGTCTGTGGGGGATTTTCTCCCCTTTGAGAACAATCAAACCACAGGGCTGCCTCCAGCCGCAAGCCTTGGCCCTCTGTTCGTACAAGGGCTTGCAACAGTTGGCCCCCAGTTGGCTTGTCCTTATCAACGGCTATTTGACATTTTGTATTGAGGAGATTCCTGGAGTCTGTCAAGGGTAACTTCCTGGTCCAGGCACAAGACGGACCAACCAGAGGTGAAGCCTTACTGGTCCTGGTGCTCACCAATGCAGAGGAGAGCATGAGAGAGATTTAGACTGGAGGCAGCTGGGTCTTCAGTGATCATGGCCTGGTGGAGTCTGTGATCTGGAGGAATGCAGGCATATCAAGAAGCAGAGTCAGGACCCTGAACTTCAGGAGAGCGAGCTTCTGGCTGCTCAAGGAACTGCTGAGTGGGATCCCCTGGGAAACTGTCCTTAAGGGCATAGGACCACAACAGAGCTGGCAGCTCTTTTAGGACACTGTTCTGTGAGCGCAAGAGCTCTCCGTCCACCAGCAGAAGAAGTAGAGCTGGGGCGGGCAACTGGCATGGCTGAGCAAGGACCTGCAGCTTAAACTGATGGAAAAGAGGGAAACGTACAGGAAGTGGAAGCAGGGTTGTATAGCTTGGGAAGAATACAGGGACGTTGTCCGCATGTGTAGAGATAAGATGAGGAAAGCCAAGGCCCAGATGGAGCTGAACTTGGCAAGGGATGCAAAAAATAACACAAAGGGGTTCTACAGGTACATAGGCATGAGGAGACAGATGAAGGAGGGCATTCCCCCTCTGATAAAACAGGATGGAGAGCTGGCTTCCTCAGACATGGAAAAAGCTGAGGTGCTCATTAAGTGCTTTGCCTGGGTCTTCACTGGTGAGCAGGCTCCTTATGTCTGCCAGTACCCTGAACCTCTAGGGGTGGGTGAGAGGAGCAGGTTCCATCCCACTGTAACAGTGGAACAAGTCTGAGACCTCCTCATGACACTGAATGTATATAAGTCCATGGGGCCGGATGATACGCACCCCAGGGTTCTGAGAGAGGTGGCTGATGTGGTTGCTGAGCTGCTCTCCCTCATATTGGAAAAGTCATGGCTGTCGGGTGAAATCCCTGGTGACTGGAAAAAGGGAAACATTACTCCCATTTTTAAGAAAGGGAGAAAGGATGACCTGGGGAACTACGGGCCAGTGAGCCTCACCTCTGTGCCTGGGAAGATCATGGAAAAGATCTCCCTGGTTACCACGTTAAGGCACATACGAGATGAAGAGGTGATCCAACACAGCCAGCATGGCTTCACCAGGAGCAGATCTTGCCTGACCAAACTGGTGACTTTCTATGCTAGAGTGATGGCATCGGTGGACAGGGGAAGGGCAACGGATGTCATCTTCCTGGACTTCTGCAAAGCCTTTGCCATGGTCCCTGACCACATCTCTCTCTCTAAGTTGGAGAAGTATGGATTTGAAGGATGGATTGTTTGGTGGATTAAGAACTGGCTGGCTGGTCACAGTCGAAGGGTTGTGATCAATGGCTCTGTGCCTGGGTGGAGGCTGGTCACAAGTGGTATCTCCCAACAGTTGGTCTTGGGACCGGTGCTCTCCAGCATCTTTATCAGTGACATAGATGATGGCACTGACTGTGCACCCTCAGCAAGTTTGCAGATGACACCAAACTGAGCAGTGCAGTCAATACAGTAGGGGGAAGGGAAGCCATCCGGAGGGAACCGGACAGGCTGGAGAATTGGGCCCACGCGAACCTAAGGAGGTTCAACAAGGCCGAAAGCAAAGTGCTGCACTTGGGCCGGGGCAATGCAAGGTATTTCTACAAACTGGAGGAAGAAGTCCTTGAGAGCAGCCCTGCGGAGAAGGCCTTGGGGGTCCTGGTGGACGAGAAGCTGGACATGAGCCAGCAGCATGTGTTTGCAGCCTGCAAGGCCAACTGTGTTCTGGGCTGCATTAAAAGAGGGATGGGCTGCAGGGACAGGGAGGTGATTGTCCCCCTCCACTCGGCTCTTGTGAGGCCCCATCTGGAGTACTGCGTCCAGGCGTGGGGCCCCCAGCACAAGAAAGACACAGAGCTCTCGGAACGAGTCCAGAGAAGGACCTCTAAGATGATCAGAAGGCTGGAGCACCTCTCCTGTGAGGAAAGGTTGAGGGAACTGGGCTTGTTTAGCTTGGGGAAGACATGGCTCTGGGGAGACCTCTTTGGGGTCTTCCAATACTGGAAGGGAGTGTATAAACAGGAGGGGGTACAACTGATTATGAGGGTGAATAGTGATAGGACAAGGGGGAATGGTAGCACCCGGCCTCATGCAGCCCAGGACACCATTCACCAAGGCGGCCCAGGCTCCTTGCTGGTTCAGCCTGGTGTCCAGCAGGACTCCTAGGTGCACTCCAGCTGAGCTGGCTAACCCCAGCTGTCGTGCGCTCCGGGGATGTTCCCCCCCAGGTGCAGAAGTTTGCCCTTCCCCTCTCTGAAGCCCGTGGGGTTCCTGTCTGGGATGCGGCAGTGCCAGCAGTGGCATGGGAGCAGGCAAAAGGGGAGAAAGCGTTGAGGATGGGGAAGCAACAACCGCTGTGCCGTTAGCAATACCAACACGTATTTTTGCGGTCTTTCTTTCTAGTTTATTTGACTGGTGACATTGGACACTGATGGCAAGGGTCCGTTGGGGCCGGTGCGTGTCCCAGCTGCTGCCCGGCCCCAGCCTCACCAGCTGCGCCGCTCTTCTATTGCTGCCGGCGGGGTGGCCTCTTCTTTGGCGATGCTGAGGCCTGGCTGTCGCTGGCCTTCCTCTTCGGGGCTCGCTGGGGCCGCTGAGGAAGGCTGTGGCCAGAGGGCCCTGCCACAGGCTGTCCTGGCTCCTCGCGGGGCGCTGCCTGCTCTGTGCTGTCCGCTGCAGGGTTGGAATGTGGGTGGCTGGGACGCCCATGGAGGTCTTGTCCTGTCCTGCCCAGCATTTCGTCCCTGTTGGAGCTGGCAGGGATGCCTGAGGGTGCTGGGCCAGGGACAGGAGTGTCCTGTTGTGGGGCAGCTCTGGGCTCTGATGCCGAGTTGGTGTCCTGTGCCCCGGCAGCAGGGGTGACGTTGAGGCCCTGCAAGCGGTGAGCCTCCCTGCTGCACCTCTGCACGGTGAAGGCGATGAACTGCCTTACAAAGGTCACCGTGTGGCCGTGCAGGTCGGGATCCAGCATTTCTACGAGGATCTCCTCTGTCAAGCCAACGAGGAGCAGGGCCCAGAGGACACTGTTGGTCAACACATTTATCTGCTGCTCCTCGGTGCCCAGGATGCGGCGCAGCTTCCGTTGCAGCCAGGAGCGCAGGGGCCGCAGCAGGGCCGGGTGCTCCCTGAAGAGGGAAGCCCAGGTGGTAGGGGAGAAGCCGCCTGCAGGACGCCTGGGCACTCCAGGCCATGGTCGGGCTTCCTGGGAGCCTGCGGGGCTCGGTGTGGCAACGGATGCCGCGGCTGCTGGTCTGAGGACCAGCTCCTGGTAGTCGTTGTCCGCTCGCACGGTGTGGATGATGGACTGCACACCCTGTTTGCAAAGCGGACACTGGGGCCTGGTGCTAGTCCACCGCTTGATGCAGGGGAAGCAGAACTGGTGGCAGCACGGCATGGCGTATGCCGCGCTGTCCCAGTTGTCCAGGCACACGGGGCAGCGGGTGTCTAATGCTGCCTCCATGCTTCCACCAGTTGTGGTGGGCTATGGGGAGCGGGAGATGGCAGCGCGCTCCCCAGCACTGTCGCTGCATCAGCAGCAGGTGTCATGCTGGAAGAGGACAAGAGGACAAGAGACATGAGTCACACACCGGCCCGGGAAGGGTCCCTCAAGGTGCCCCCCACCCCCCGCCACCAGTCCCCGTGCCGCCTACCTGTGCTGCTGCACGCGCCTCTCTGGGATGTCCCGTCTGCCTGCTGCCAGCAGGGTCGGGGTAAAGAACAAGTGGCTCTGAGACGGCCGCTGAGAGCTGCGCGAGCAGCACCCAGAGCTCGTTCCAGCACCGAAGCTCGCCCTGTCCACACTCCAGTCCTCGCACACACGCTCGGTCGGAGGCCAGGCACGAACTGCCAGGCTGAGCCGCTGCACCCACCTTCAAGCATCCGTGGTCTATGGAGTCACAGTCCGTTGCCTGGAGATGTCTCAAAGCATGGCTTGGCCAAGCTGCTGGGCGTGACTCTGGACTACTCGACCTTCACCTGGGGACATCGCTGCCCATCCCACAGTGATGCCACAGTGCATTGCTGGCTCATCACCATGAGCGGTCCTCACCTGCAGCACGTGCTCCAGCACCAGCACAAGTTCCACAGGTTTCTGGGCTTTTCCCAGAGCCACGGCCCACTCCATTCCCCACATCTCGTGTGCTTGGCGTCAGTGTTTCACAGCAATCACCAGGGCCTTGGCCACATCTTCCCATGGGCCCGGTCAGGTCGCTCTGGCCATGGCATGCAGCCCCACGCATGGCCAGCAAGAAGGTTTATTCAATAAACGTTTGTGTTTCTCTCTGATAGTTGGACTTGATGATCTCTGAGGTCTTTTCCAACCGTAACGATTCTATGATTGTCTCGTTGTTAGGCTGCAGGAGGAAGTCCTGCAGGCTCTCGCCACACTCCCGCTCTGCTGGCCAGCCCTCTGGGACCTCCAGGTTCCTCCCGAGGGATGTCAAAACCCAGGGCTGTCTGTGGGGGATTTTCTCCCCTTTGAGAACAATCAAACCACAGGGCTGCCTCCAGCCGCAAGCCTTGGCCCTCTGTTCGTACAAGGGCTTGCAACAGTTGGCCCCCAGTTGGCTTGTCCTTATCAACGGCTATTTGACATTTTGTATTGAGGAGATTCCTGGAGTCTGTCAAGGGTAACTTCCTGGTCCAGGCACAAGACGGACCAACCAGAGGTGAAGCCTTACTGGTCCTGGTGCTCACCAATGCAGAGGAGAGCATGAGAGAGATTTAGACTGGAGGCAGCTGGGTCTTCAGTGATCATGGCCTGGTGGAGTCTGTGATCTGGAGGAATGCAGGCATATCAAGAAGCAGAGTCAGGACCCTGAACTTCAGGAGAGCGAGCTTCTGGCTTCTCAAGGAACTGCTGAGTGGGATCCCCTGGGAAACTGTCCTTAAGGGCATAGGACCACAACAGAGCTGGCAGCTCTTTTAGGACACTGTTCTGTGAGCGCAAGAGCTCTCCGTCCACCAGCAGAAGAAGTAGAGCTGGGGCGGGCAACTGGCATGGCTGAGCAAGGACCTGCAGCTTAAACTGATGGAAAAGAGGGAAACGTACAGGAAGTGGAAGCAGGGTTGTATAGCTTGGGAAGAATACAGGGACGTTGTCCGCATGTGTAGAGATAAGATGAGGAAAGCCAAGGCCCAGATGGAGCTGAACTTGGCAAGGGATGCAAAAAATAACACAAAGGGGTTCTACAGGTACATAGGCATGAGGAGACAGATGAAGGAGGGCATTCCCCCTCTGATAAAACAGGATGGAGAGCTGGCTTCCTCAGACATGGAAAAAGCTGAGGTGCTCATTAAGTGCTTTGCCTGGGTCTTCACTGGTGAGCAGGCTCCTTATGTCTGCCAGTACCCTGAACCTCTAGGGGTGGGTGAGAGGAGCAGGTTCCATCCCACTGTAACAGTGGAACAAGTCTGAGACCTCCTCATGACACTGAATGTATATAAGTCCATGGGGCCGGATGATACGCACCCCAGGGTTCTGAGAGAGGTGGCTGATGTGGTTGCTGAGCTGCTCTCCCTCATATTGGAAAAGTCATGGCTGTCGGGTGAAATCCCTGGTGACTGGAAAAAGGGAAACATTACTCCCATTTTTAAGAAAGGGAGAAAGGATGACCTGGGGAACTACGGGCCAGTGAGCCTCACCTCTGTGCCTGGGAAGATCATGGAAAAGATCTCCCTGGTTACCACGTTAAGGCACATACGAGATGAAGAGGTGATCCAACACAGCCAGCATGGCTTCACCAGGAGCAGATCTTGCCTGACCAAACTGGTGACTTTCTATGCTAGAGTGATGGCATCGGTGGACAGGGGAAGGGCAACGGATGTCATCTTCCTGGACTTCTGCAAAGCCTTTGCCATGGTCCCTGACCACATCTCTCTCTCTAAGTTGGAGAAGTATGGATTTGAAGGATGGATTGTTTGGTGGATTAAGAACTGGCTGGCTGGTCACAGTCGAAGGGTTGTGATCAATGGCTCTGTGCCTGGGTGGAGGCTGGTCACAAGTGGTATCTCCCAACAGTTGGTCTTGGGACCGGTGCTCTCCAGCATCTTTATCAGTGACATAGATGATGGCACTGACTGTGCACCCTCAGCAAGTTTGCAGATGACACCAAACTGAGCAGTGCAGTCAATACAGTAGGGGGAAGGGAAGCCATCCGGAGGGAACCGGACAGGCTGGAGAATTGGGCCCACGCGAACCTAAGGAGGTTCAACAAGGCCGAAAGCAAAGTGCTGCACTTGGGCCGGGGCAATGCAAGGTATTTCTACAAACTGGAGGAAGAAGTCCTTGAGAGCAGCCCTGCGGAGAAGGTCTTGGGGGTCCTGGTGGACGAGAAGCTGGACATGAGCCAGCAGCGTGTGTTTGCAGCCTGCAAGGCCAACTGTGTTCTGGGCTGCATTAAAAGAGGGATGGGCAGCAGGGACAGGGAGGTGATTGTCCCCCTCCACTCGGCTCTTGTGAGGCCCCATCTGGAGTACTGCGTCCAGGCGTGGGGCCCCCAGCACAAGAAAGACACAGAGCTCTCGGAACGAGTCCAGAGAAGGACCTCTAAGATGATCAGAAGGCTGGAGCACCTCTCCTGTGAGGAAAGGTTGAGGGAACTGGGCTTGTTTAGCTTGGGGAAGACATGGCTCTGGGGAGACCTCTTTGGGGTCTTCCAATACTGGAAGGGAGTGTATAAACAGGAGGGGGTACAACTGATTATGAGGGTGAATAGTGATAGGACAAGGGGGAATGGTAGCACCCGGCCTCATGCAGCCCAGGACACCATTCACCAAGGCGGCCCAGGCTCCTTGCTGGTTCAGCCTGGTGTCCAGCAGGACTCCTAGGTGCACTCCAGCTGAGCTGGCTAACCCCAGCTGTCGTGCGCTCCGGGGATGTTCCCCCCCAGGTGCAGAAGTTTGCCCTTCCCCTCTCTGAAGCCCGTGGGGTTCCTGTCTGGGATGCGGCAGTGCCAGCAGTGGCATGGGAGCAGGCAAAAGGGGAGAAAGCGTTGAGGATGGGGAAGCAACAACCGCTGTGCCGTTAGCAATACCAACACGTATTTTTGCGGTCTTTCTTTCTAGTTTATTTGACTGGTGACATTGGACACTGATGGCAAGGGTCCGTTGGGGCCGGTGCGTGTCCCAGCTGCTGCCCGGCCCCAGCCTCACCAGCTGCGCCGCTCTTCTATTGCTGCCGGCGGGGTGGCCTCTTCTTTGGCGATGCTGAGGCCTGGCTGTCGCTGGCCTTCCTCTTCGGGGCTCGCTGGGGCCGCTGAGGAAGGCTGTGGCCAGAGGGCCCTGCCACAGGCTGTCCTGGCTCCTCGCGGGGCGCTGCCTGCTCTGTGCTGTCCGCTGCAGGGTTGGAATGTGGGTGGCTGGGACGCCCATGGAGGTCTTGTCCTGTCCTGCCCAGCATTTCGTCCCTGTTGGAGCTGGCAGGGACGCCTGAGGGTGCTGGGCCAGGGACAGGAGTGTCCTGTTGTGGGGCAGCTCTGGGCTCTGATGCCGAGTTGGTGTCCTGTGCCCCAGCAGCAGGGGTGACGTTGAGGCCCTGCAAGCGGTGAGCCTCCCTGCTGCACCTCTGCACGGTGAAGGCGATGAACTGCCTTACAAAGGTCACCGTGTGGCCGTGCAGGTCGGGATCCAGCATTTCTACGAGGATCTCCTCTGTCAAGCCAACGAGGAGCAGGGCCCAGAGGACACTGTTGGTCAACACATTTATCTGCTGCTCCTCGGTGCCCAGGATGCGGCGCAGCTTCCGTTGCAGCCAGGAGCGCAGGGGCCGCAGCAGGGCCGGGTGCTCCCTGAAGAGGGAAGCCCAGGTGGTAGGGGAGAAGCCGCCTGCAGGACGCCTGGGCACTCCAGGCCATGGTCGGGCTTCCTGGGAGCCTGCGGGGCTCGGTGTGGCAACGGATGCCGCGGCTGCTGGTCTGAGGACCAGCTCCTGGTAGTCGTTGTCCGCTCGCACGGTGTGGATGATGGACTGCACACCCTGTTTGCAAAGCGGACACTGGGGCCTGGTGCTAGTCCACCGCTTGATGCAGGGGAAGCAGAACTGGTGGCAGCACGGCATGGCATATGCCGCGCTGTCCCAGTTGTCCAGGCACACGGGGCAGCGGGTGTCTAATGCTGCCTCCATGCTTCCACCAGTTGTGGTGGGCTACGGGGAGCGGAAGATGGCAGCGCGCTCCCCAGCACTGTCGCTGCAGCAGCAGCAGGTGTCACGCTGGAAGAGGACAAGAGGACAAGAGACATTAGTCACACACCGGCCCGGGAAGGGTCCCTCAAGGTGCCCCCCACCCCCCGCCACCAGTCCCCGTGCCGCCTACCTGTGCTGCTGCACGCGCCTCTCTGGGATGTCCCGTCTGCCTGCTGCCAGCAGGGTCGGGGTAAAGAACAAGTGGCTCTGAGACGGCCGCTGAGAGCTGCGCGAGCAGCACCCAGAGCTCGTTCCAGCACCGAAGCTCGCCCTGTCCACACTCCAGTCCTCGCACACACGCTCGGTCGGAGGCCAGGCACGAACTGCCAGGCTGAGCCGCTGCACCCACCTTCAAGCATCCGTGGTCTATGGAGTCACAGTCCGTTGCCTGGAGATGTCTCAAAGCATGGCTTGGCCAAGCTGCTGGGCGTGACTCTGGACTACTCGACCTTCACCTGGGGACATCGCTGCCCATCCCACAGTGATGCCACAGTGCATTGCTGGCTCATCACCATGAGCCGTCCTCACCTGCAGCACGTGCTCCAGCACCAGCACAAGTTCCACAGGTTTCTGGGCTTTTCCCAGAGCCACGGCCCACTCCATTCCCCACATCTCGTGTGCTTGGCGTCAGTGTTTCACAGCAATCACCAGGGCCTTGGCCACATCTTCCCATGGGCCCGGTCAGGTCGCTCTGGCCATGGCATGCAGCCCCACGCATGGCCAGCAAGAAGGTTTATTCAATAAACGTTTGTGTTTCTCTCTGATAGTTGGACTTGATGATCTCTGAGGTCTTTTCCAACCGTAACGATTCTATGATTGTCTCGTTGTTAGGCTGCAGGAGGAAGTCCTGCAGGCTCTCCCCACACTCCCGCTCTGCTGGCCAGCCCTCTGGGACCTCCAGGTTCCTCCCGAGGGATGTCAAAACCCAGGGCTGTCTGTGGGGGATTTTCTCCCCTTTGAGAACAATCAAACCACAGGGCTGCCTCCAGCCGCAAGCCTTGGCCCTCTGTTCGTACAAGGGCTTGCAACAGTTGGCCCCCAGTTGGCTTGTCCTTATCAACGGCTATTTGACATTTTGTATTGAGGAGATTCCTGGAGTCTGTCAAGGGTAACTTCCTGGTCCAGGCACAAGACGGACCAACCAGAGGTGAAGCCTTACTGGTCCTGGTGCTCACCAATGCAGAGGAGAGCATGAGAGAGATTTAGACTGGAGGCAGCTGGGTCTTCAGTGATCATGGCCTGGTGGAGTCTGTGATCTGGAGGAATGCAGGCATATCAAGAAGCAGAGTCAGGACCCTGAACTTCAGGAGAGCGAGCTTCTGGCTGCTCAAGGAACTGCTGAGTGGGATCCCCTGGGAAACTGTCCTTAAGGGCATCGGACCACAGCAGAGCTGGCAGCTCTTTTAGGACACTGTTCTGTGAGCGCAAGAGCTCTCCGTCCACCAGCAGAAGAAGTAGAGCTGGGGCGGGCAACTGGCATGGCTGAGCAAGGACCTGCAGCTTAAACTGATGGAAAAGAGGGAAACGTACAGGAAGTGGAAGCAGGGTTGTATAGCTTGGGAAGAATACAGGGACGTTGTCCGCATGTGTAGAGATAAGATGAGGAAAGCCAAGGCCCAGATGGAGCTGAACTTGGCAAGGGATGCAAAAAATAACACAAAGGGGTTCTACAGGTACATAGGCATGAGGAGACAGATGAAGGAGGGCATTCCCCCTCTGATAAAACAGGATGGAGAGCTGGCTTCCTCAGACATGGAAAAAGCTGAGGTGCTCATTAAGTGCTTTGCCTGGGTCTTCACTGGTGAGCAGGCTCCTTATGTCTGCCAGTACCCTGAACCTCTAGGGGTGGGTGAGAGGAGCAGGTTCCATCCCACTGTAACAGTGGAACAAGTCTGAGACCTCCTCATGACACTGAATGTATATAAGTCCATGGGGCCGGATGATACGCACCCCAGGGTTCTGAGAGAGGTGGCTGATGTGGTTGCTGAGCTGCTCTCCCTCATATTGGAAAAGTCATGGCTGTCGGGTGAAATCCCTGGTGACTGGAAAAAGGGAAACATTACTCCCATTTTTAAGAAAGGGAGAAAGGATGACCTGGGGAACTACGGGCCAGTGAGCCTCACCTCTGTGCCTGGGAAGATCATGGAAAAGATCTCCCTGGTTACCACGTTAAGGCACATACGAGATGAAGAGGTGATCCAACACAGCCAGCATGGCTTCACCAGGAGCAGATCTTGCCTGACCAAACTGGTGACTTTCTATGCTAGAGTGATGGCATCGGTGGACAGGGGAAGGGCAACGGATGTCATCTTCCTGGACTTCTGCAAAGCCTTTGCCATGGTCCCTGACCACATCTCTCTCTCTAAGTTGGAGAAGTATGGATTTGAAGGATGGATTGTTTGGTGGATTAAGAACTGGCTGGCTGGTCACAGTCGAAGGGTTGTGATCAATGGCTCTGTGCCTGGGTGGAGGCTGGTCACAAGTGGTATCTCCCAACAGTTGGTCTTGGGACCGGTGCTCTCCAGCATCTTTATCAGTGACATAGATGATGGCACTGACTGTGCACCCTCAGCAAGTTTGCAGATGACACCAAACTGAGCAGTGCAGTCCATACAGTAGGGGGAAGGGAAGCCATCCGGAGGGAACCGGACAGGCTGGAGAATTGGGCCCACGCGAACCTAAGGAGGTTCAACAAGGCCGAAAGCAAAGTGCTGCACTTGGGCCGGGGCAATGCAAGGTATTTCTACAAACTGGAGGAAGAAGTCCTTGAGAGCAGCCCTGCGGAGAAGGCCTTGGGGGTCCTGGTGGACAAGAAGCTGGACATGAGCCAGCAGCATGTGTTTGCAGCCTGCAAGGCCAACTGTGTTCTGGGCTGCATTAAAAGAGGGATGGGCAGCAGGGACAGGGAGGTGATTGTCCCCCTCCACTCGGCTCTTGTGAGGCCCCATCTGGAGTACTGCGTCCAGGCGTGGGGCCCCCAGCACAAGAAAGACACAGAGCTCTCGGAACGAGTCCAGAGAAGGACCTCTAAGATGATCAGAAGGCTGGAGCACCTCTCCTGTGAGGAAAGGTTGAGGGAACTGGGCTTGTTTAGCTTGGGGAAGACATGGCTCTGGGGAGACCTCTTTGGGGTCTTCCAATACTGGAAGGGAGTGTATAAACAGGAGGGGGTACAACTGATTATGAGGGTGAATAGTGATAGGACAAGGGGGAATGGTAGCACCCGGCCTCATGCAGCCCAGGACACCATTCACCAAGGCGGCCCAGGCTCCTTGCTGGTTCAGCCTGGTGTCCAGCAGGACTCCTAGGTGCACTCCAGCTGAGCTGGCTAACCCCAGCTGTCGTGCGCTCCGGGGATGTTCCCCCCCAGGTGCAGAAGTTTGCCCTTCCCCTCTCTGAAGCCCGTGGGGTTCCTGTCTGGGATGCGGCAGTGCCAGCAGTGGCATGGGAGCAGGCAAAAGGGGAGAAAGCGTTGAGGATGGGGAAGCAACAACCGCTGTGCCGTTAGCAATACCAACACGTATTTTTGCGGTCTTTCTTTCTAGTTTATTTGACTGGTGACATTGGACACTGATGGCAAGGGTCCGTTGGGGCCGGTGCGTGTCCCAGCTGCTGCCCGGCCCCAGCCTCACCAGCTGCGCCGCTCTTCTATTGCTGCCGGCGGGGTGGCCTCTTCTTTGGCGATGCTGAGGCCTGGCTGTCGCTGGCCTTCCTCTTCGGGGCTCGCTGGGGCCGCTGAGGAAGGCTGTGGCCAGAGGGCCCTGCCACAGGCTGTCCTGGCTCCTCGCGGGGCACTGCCTGCTCTGTGCTGTCCGCTGCAGGGTTGGAATGTGGGTGGCTGGGACGCCCATGGAGGTCTTGTCCTGTCCTGCCCAGCATTTCGTCCCTGTTGGAGCTGGCAGGGATGCCTGAGGGTGCTGGGCCAGGGACAGGAGTGTCCTGTTGTGGGGCAGCTCTGGGCTCTGATGCCGAGTTGGTGTCCTGTGCCCCGGCAGCAGGGGTGACGTTGAGGCCCTGCAAGCGGTGAGCCTCCCTGCTGCACCTCTGCACGGTGAAGGCGATGAACTGCCTTACAAAGGTCACCGTGTGGCCGTGCAGGTCGGGATCCAGCATTTCTACGAGGATCTCCTCTGTCAAGCCAACGAGGAGCAGGGCCCAGAGGACACTGTTGGTCAACACATTTATCTGCTGCTCCTCGGTGCCCAGGATGCGGCGCAGCTTCCGTTGCAGCCAGGAGCGCAGGGGCCGCAGCAGGGCCGGGTGCTCCCTGAAGAGGGAAGCCCAGGTGGTAGGGGAGAAGCCGCCTGCAGGACGCCTGGGCACTCCAGGCCATGGTCGGGCTTCCTGGGAGCCTGCGGGGCTCGGTGTGGCAACGGATGCCGCGGCTGCTGGTCTGAGGACCAGCTCCTGGTAGTCGTTGTCCGCTCGCACGGTGTGGATGATGGACTGCACACCCTGTTTGCAAAGCGGACACTGGGGCCTGGTGCTAGTCCACCGCTTGATGCAGGGGAAGCAGAACTGGTGGCAGCACGGCATGGCATATGCCGCGCTGTCCCAGTTGTCCAGGCACACGGGGCAGCGGGTGTCTAATGCTGCCTCCATGCTTCCACCAGTTGTGGTGGGCTATGGGGAGCGGGAGATGGCAGCGCGCTCCCCAGCACTGTCGCTGCAGCAGCAGGTGTCACGCTGGAAGAGGACAAGAGGACAAGAGACATGAGTCACACACCGGCCCGGGAAGGGTCCCTCAAGGTGCCCCCCACCCCCCGCCACCAGTCCCCGTGCCGCCTACCTGTGCTGCTGCACGCGCCTCTCTGGGATGTCCCGTCTGCCTGCTGCCAGCAGGGTCGGGGTAAAGAACAAGTGGCTCTGAGACGGCCGCTGAGAGCTGCGCGAGCAGCACCCAGAGCTCGTTCCAGCACCGAAGCTCGCCCTGTCCACACTCCAGTCCTCGCACACACGCTCGGTCGGAGGCCAGGCACGAACTGCCAGGCTGAGCCGCTGCACCCACCTTCAAGCATCCGTGGTCTATGGAGTCACAGTCCGTTGCCTGGAGATGTCTCAAAGCATGGCTTGGCCAAGCTGCTGGGCGTGACTCTGGACTACTCGACCTTCACCTGGGGACATCGCTGCCCATCCCACAGTGATGCCACAGTGCATTGCTGGCTCATCACCATGAGCGGTCCTCACCTGCAGCACGTGCTCCAGCACCAGCACAAGTTCCACAGGTTTCTGGGCTTTTCCCAGAGCCACGGCCCACTCCATTCCCCACATCTCGTGTGCTTGGCGTCAGTGTTTCACAGCAATCACCAGGGCCTTGGCCACATCTTCCCATGGGCCCGGTCAGGTCGCTCTGGCCATGGCATGCAGCCCCACGCATGGCCAGCAAGAAGGTTTATTCAATAAACGTTTGTGTTTCTCTCTGATAGTTGGACTTGATGATCTCTGAGGTCTTTTCCAACCGTAACGATTCTATGATTGTCTCCTTCTTAGGCTGCAGGAGGAAGTCCTGCAGGCTCTCGCCACACTCCCGCTCTGCTGGCCAGCCCTCTGGGACCTCCAGGTTCCTCCCGAGGGATGTCAAAACCCAGGGCTGTCTGTGGGGGATTTTCTCCCCTTTGAGAACAATCAAACCACAGGGCTGCCTCCAGCCGCAAGCCTTGGCCCTCTGTTCGTACAAGGGCTTGCAACAGTTGGCCCCCAGTTGGCTTGTCCTTATCAACGGCTATTTGACATTTTGTATTGAGGAGATTCCTGGAGTCTGTCAAGGGTAACTTCCTGGTCCAGGCACAAGACGGACCAACCAGAGGTGAAGCCTTACTGGTCCTGGTGCTCACCAATGCAGAGGAGAGCATGAGAGAGATTTAGACTGGAGGCAGCTGGGTCTTCAGTGATCATGGCCTGGTGGAGTCTGTGATCTGGAGGAATGCAGGCATATCAAGAAGCAGAGTCAGGACCCTGAACTTCAGGAGAGCGAGCTTCTGGCTGCTCAAGGAACTGCTGAGTGGGATCCCCTGGGAAACTGTCCTTAAGGGCATAGGACCACAACAGAGCTGGCAGCTCTTTTAGGACACTGTTCTGTGAGCGCAAGAGCTCTCCGTCCACCAGCAGAAGAAGTAGAGCTGGGGCGGGCAACTGGCATGGCTGAGCAAGGACCTGCAGCTTAAACTGATGGAAAAGAGGGAAACGTACAGGAAGTGGAAGCAGGGTTGTATAGCTTGGGAAGAATACAGGGACGTTGTCCGCATGTGTAGAGATAAGATGAGGAAAGCCAAGGCCCAGATGGAGCTGAACTTGGCAAGGGATGCAAAAAATAACACAAAGGGGTTCTACAGGTACATAGGCATGAGGAGACAGATGAAGGAGGGCATTCCCCCTCTGATAAAACAGGATGGAGAGCTGGCTTCCTCAGACATGGAAAAAGCTGAGGTGCTCATTAAGTGCTTTGCCTCGGTCTTCACTGGTGAGCAGGCTCCTTATGTCTGCCAGTACCCTGAACCTCTAGGGGTGGGTGAGAGGAGCAGGTTCCATCCCACTGTAACAGTGGAACAAGTCTGAGACCTCCTCATGACACTGAATGTATATAAGTCCATGGGGCCGGATGATACGCACCCCAGGGTTCTGAGAGAGGTGGCTGATGTGGTTGCTGAGCTGCTCTCCCTCATATTGGAAAAGTCATGGCTGTCGGGTGAAATCCCTGGTGACTGGAAAAAGGGAAACATTACTCCCATTTTTAAGAAAGGGAGAAAGGATGACCTGGGGAACTACGGGCCAGTGAGCCTCACCTCTGTGCCTGGGAAGATCATGGAAAAGATCTCCCTGGTTACCACGTTAAGGCACATACGAGATGAAGAGGTGATCCAACACAGCCAGCATGGCTTCACCAGGAGCAGATCTTGCCTGACCAAACTGGTGACTTTCTATGCTAGAGTGATGGCATCGGTGGACAGGGGAAGGGCAACGGATGTCATCTTCCTGGACTTCTGCAAAGCCTTTGCCATGGTCCCTGACCACATCTCTCTCTCTAAGTTGGAGAAGTATGGATTTGAAGGATGGATTGTTTGGTGGATTAAGAACTGGCTGGCTGGTCACAGTCGAAGGGTTGTGATCAATGGCTCTGTGCCTGGGTGGAGGCTGGTCACAAGTGGTATCTCCCAACAGTTGGTCTTGGGACCGGTGCTCTCCAGCATCTTTATCAGTGACATAGATGATGGCACTGACTGTGCACCCTCAGCAAGTTTGCAGATGACACCAAACTGAGCAGTGCAGTCAATACAGTAGGGGGAAGGGAAGCCATCCGGAGGGAACCGGACAGGCTGGAGAATTGGGCCCACGCGAACCTAAGGAGGTTCAACAAGGCCGAAAGCAAAGTGCTGCACTTGGGCCGGGGCAATGCAAGGTATTTCTACAAACTGGAGGAAGAAGTCCTTGAGAGCAGCCCTGCGGAGAAGGCCTTGGGGGTCCTGGTGGACAAGAAGCTGGACATGAGCCAGCAGCATGTGTTTGCAGCCTGCAAGGCCAACTGTGTTCTGGGCTGCATTAAAAGAGGGATGGGCAGCAGGGACAGGGAGGTGATTGTCCCCCTCCACTCGGCTCTTGTGAGGCCCCATCTGGAGTACTGCGTCCAGGCGTGGGGCCCCCAGCACAAGAAAGACACAGAGCTCTCGGAACGAGTCCAGAGAAGGACCTCTAAGATGATCAGAAGGCTGGAGCACCTCTCCTGTGAGGAAAGGTTGAGGGAACTGGGCTTGTTTAGCTTGGGGAAGACATGGCTCTGGGGAGACCTCTTTGGGGTCTTCCAATACTGGAAGGGAGTGTATAAACAGGAGGGGGTACAACTGATTATGAGGGTGAATAGTGATAGGACAAGGGGGAATGGTAGCACCCGGCCTCATGCAGCCCAGGACACCATTCACCAAGGCGGCCCAGGCTCCTTGCTGGTTCAGCCTGGTGTCCAGCAGGACTCCTAGGTGCACTCCAGCTGAGCTGGCTAACCCCAGCTGTCGTGCGCTCCGGGGATGTTCCCCCCCAGGTGCAGAAGTTTGCCCTTCCCCTCTCTGAAGCCCGTGGGGTTCCTGTCTGGGATGCGGCAGTGCCAGCAGTGGCATGGGAGCAGGCAAAAGGGGAGAAAGCGTTGAGGATGGGGAAGCAACAACCGCTGTGCCGTTAGCAATACCAACACGTATTTTTGCGGTCTTTCTTTCTAGTTTATTTGACTGGTGACATTGGACACTGATGGCAAGGGTCCGTTGGGGCCGGTGCGTGTCCCAGCTGCTGCCCGGCCCCAGCCTCACCAGCTGCGCCGCTCTTCTATTGCTGCCGGCGGGGTGGCCTCTTCTTTGGCGATGCTGAGGCCTGGCTGTCGCTGGCCTTCCTCTTCGGGGCTCGCTGGGGCCGCTGAGGAAGGCTGTGGCCAGAGGGCCCTGCCACAGGCTGTCCTGGCTCCTCGCGGGGCGCTGCCTGCTCTGTGCTGTCCGCTGCAGGGTTGGAATGTGGGTGGCTGGGACGCCCATGGAGGTCTTGTCCTGTCCTGCCCAGCATTTCGTCCCTGTTGGAGCTGGCAGGGATGCCTGAGGGTGCTGGGCCAGGGACAGGAGTGTCCTGTTGTGGGGCAGCTCTGGGCTCTGATGCCGAGTTGGTGTCCTGTGCCCCAGCAGCAGGGGTGACGTTGAGGCCCTGCAAGCGGTGAGCCTCCCTGCTGCACCTCTGCACGGTGAAGGCGATGAACTGCCTTACAAAGGTCACCGTGTGGCCGTGCAGGTCGGGATCCAGCATTTCTACGAGGATCTCCTCTGTCAAGCCAACGAGGAGCAGGGCCCAGAGGACACTGTTGGTCAACACATTTATCTGCTGCTCCTCGGTGCCCAGGATGCGGCGCAGCTTCCGTTGCAGCCAGGAGCGCAGGGGCCGCAGCAGGGCCGGGTGCTCCCTGAAGAGGGAAGCCCAGGTGGTAGGGGAGAAGCCGCCTGCAGGACGCCTGGGCACTCCAGGCCATGGTCGGGCTTCCTGGGAGCCTGCGGGGCTCGGTGTGGCAACGGATGCCGCGGCTGCTGGTCTGAGGACCAGCTCCTGGTAGTCGTTGTCCGCTCGCACGGTGTGGATGATGGACTGCACACCCTGTTTGCAAAGCGGACACTGGGGCCTGGTGCTAGTCCACCGCTTGATGCAGGGGAAGCAGAACTGGTGGCAGCACGGCATGGCGTATGCCGCGCTGTCCCAGTTGTCCAGGCACACGGGGCAGCGGGTGTCTAATGCTGCCTCCATGCTTCCACCAGTTGTGGTGGGCTATGGGGAGCGGGAGATGGCAGCGCGCTCCCCAGCACTGTCGCTGCAGCAGCAGGTGTCACGCTGGAAGAGGACAAGAGGACAAGAGACATGAGTCACACACCGGCCCGGGAAGGGTCCCTCAAGGTGCCCCCCACCCCCCGCCACCAGTCCCCGTGCCGCCTACCTGTGCTGCTGCACGCGCCTCTCTGGGATGTCCCGTCTGCCTGCTGCCAGCAGGGTCGGGGTAAAGAACAAGTGGCTCTGAGACGGCCGCTGAGAGCTGCGCGAGCAGCACCCAGAGCTCGTTCCAGCACCGAAGCTCGCCCTGTCCACACTCCAGTCCTCGCACACACGCTCGGTCGGAGGCCAGGCACGAACTGCCAGGCTGAGCCGCTGCACCCACCTTCAAGCATCCGTGGTCTATGGAGTCACAGTCCGTTGCCTGGAGATGTCTCAAAGCATGGCTTGGCCAAGCTGCTGGGCGTGACTCTGGACTACTCGACCTTCACCTGGGGACATCGCTGCCCATCCCACAGTGATGCCACAGTGCATTGCTGGCTCATCACCATGAGCGGTCCTCACCTGCAGCACGTGCTCCAGCACCAGCACAAGTTCCACAGGTTTCTGGGCTTTTCCCAGAGCCACGGCCCACTCCATTCCCCACATCTCGTGTGCTTGGCGTCAGTGTTTCACAGCAATCACCAGGGCCTTGGCCACATCTTCCCATGGGCCCGGTCAGGTCGCTCTGGCCATGGCATGCAGCCCCACGCATGGCCAGCAAGAAGGTTTATTCAATAAACGTTTGTGTTTCTCTCTGATAGTTGGACTTGATGATCTCTGAGGTCTTTTCCAACCGTAACGATTCTATGATTGTCTCGTTGTTAGGCTGCAGGAGGAAGTCCTGCAGGCTCTCGCCACACTCCCGCTCTGCTGGCCAGCCCTCTGGGACCTCCAGGTTCCTCCCGAGGGATGTCAAAACCCAGGGCTGTCTGTGGGGGATTTTCTCCCCTTTGAGAACAATCAAACCACAGGGCTGCCTCCAGCCGCAAGCCTTGGCCCTCTGTTCGTACAAGGGCTTGCAACAGTTGGCCCCCAGTTGGCTTGTCCTTATCAACGGCTATTTGACATTTTGTATTGAGGAGATTCCTGGAGTCTGTCAAGGGTAACTTCCTGGTCCAGGCACAAGACGGACCAACCAGAGGTGAAGCCTTACTGGTCCTGGTGCTCACCAATGCAGAGGAGAGCATGAGAGAGATTTAGACTGGAGGCAGCTGGGTCTTCAGTGATCATGGCCTGGTGGAGTCTGTGATCTGGAGGAATGCAGGCATATCAAGAAGCAGAGTCAGGACCCTGAACTTCAGGAGAGCGAGCTTCTGGCTGCTCAAGGAACTGCTGAGTGGGATCCCCTGGGAAACTGTCCTTAAGGGCATAGGACCACAACAGAGCTGGCAGCTCTTTTAGGACACTGTTCTGTGAGCGCAAGAGCTCTCCGTCCACCAGCAGAAGAAGTAGAGCTGGGGCGGGCAACTGGCATGGCTGAGCAAGGACCTGCAGCTTAAACTGATGGAAAAGAGGGAAACGTACAGGAAGTGGAAGCAGGGTTGTATAGCTTGGGAAGAATACAGGGACGTTGTCCGCATGTGTAGAGATAAGATGAGGAAAGCCAAGGCCCAGATGGAGCTGAACTTGGCAAGGGATGCAAAAAATAACACAAAGGGGTTCTACAGGTACATAGGCATGAGGAGACAGATGAAGGAGGGCATTCCCCCTCTGATAAAACAGGATGGAGAGCTGGCTTCCTCAGACATGGAAAAAGCTGAGGTGCTCATTAAGTGCTTTGCCTGGGTCTTCACTGGTGAGCAGGCTCCTTATGTCTGCCAGTACCCTGAACCTCTAGGGGTGGGTGAGAGGAGCAGGTTCCATCCCACTGTAACAGTGGAACAAGTCTGAGACCTCCTCATGACACTGAATGTATATAAGTCCATGGGGCCGGATGATACGCACCCCAGGGTTCTGAGAGAGGTGGCTGATGTGGTTGCTGAGCTGCTCTCCCTCATATTGGAAAAGTCATGGCTGTCGGGTGAAATCCCTGGTGACTGGAAAAAGGGAAACATTACTCCCATTTTTAAGAAAGGGAGAAAGGATGACCTGGGGAACTACGGGCCAGTGAGCCTCACCTCTGTGCCTGGGAAGATCATGGAAAAGATCTCCCTGGTTACCACGTTAAGGCACATACGAGATGAAGAGGTGATCCAACACAGCCAGCATGGCTTCACCAGGAGCAGATCTTGCCTGACCAAACTGGTGACTTTCTATGCTAGAGTGATGGCATCGGTGGACAGGGGAAGGGCAACGGATGTCATCTTCCTGGACTTCTGCAAAGCCTTTGCCATGGTCCCTGACCACATCTCTCTCTCTAAGTTGGAGAAGTATGGATTTGAAGGATGGATTGTTTGGTGGATTAAGAACTGGCTGGCTGGTCACAGTCGAAGGGTTGTGATCAATGGCTCTGTGCCTGGGTGGAGGCTGGTCACAAGTGGTATCTCCCAACAGTTGGTCTTGGGACCGGTGCTCTCCAGCATCTTTATCAGTGACATAGATGATGGCACTGACTGTGCACCCTCAGCAAGTTTGCAGATGACACCAAACTGAGCAGTGCAGTCAATACAGTAGGGGGAAGGGAAGCCATCCGGAGGGAACCGGACAGGCTGGAGAATTGGGCCCACGCGAACCTAAGGAGGTTCAACAAGGCCGAAAGCAAAGTGCTGCACTTGGGCCGGGGCAATGCAAGGTATTTCTACAAACTGGAGGAAGAAGTCCTTGAGAGCAGCCCTGCGGAGAAGGCCTTGGGGGTCCTGGTGGACAAGAAGCTGGACATGAGCCAGCAGCATGTGTTTGCAGCCTGCAAGGCCAACTGTGTTCTGGGCTGCATTAAAAGAGGGATGGGCAGCAGGGACAGGGAGGTGATTGTCCCCCTCCACTCGGCTCTTGTGAGGCCCCATCTGGAGTACTGCGTCCAGGCGTGGGGCCCCCAGCACAAGAAAGACACAGAGCTCTCGGAACGAGTCCAGAGAAGGACCTCTAAGATGATCAGAAGGCTGGAGCACCTCTCCTGTGAGGAAAGGTTGAGGGAACTGGGCTTGTTTAGCTTGGGGAAGACATGGCTCTGGGGAGACCTCTTTGGGGTCTTCCAATACTGGAAGGGAGTGTATAAACAGGAGGGGGTACAACTGATTATGAGGGTGAATAGTGATAGGACAAGGGGGAATGGTAGCACCCGGCCTCATGCAGCCCAGGACACCATTCACCAAGGCGGCCCAGGCTCCTTGCTGGTTCAGCCTGGTGTCCAGCAGGACTCCTAGGTGCACTCCAGCTGAGCTGGCTAACCCCAGCTGTCGTGCGCTCCGGGGATGTTCCCCCCCAGGTGCAGAAGTTTGCCCTTCCCCTCTCTGAAGCCCGTGGGGTTCCTGTCTGGGATGCGGCAGTGCCAGCAGTGGCATGGGAGCAGGCAAAAGGGGAGAAAGCGTTGAGGATGGGGAAGCAACAACCGCTGTGCCGTTAGCAATACCAACACGTATTTTTGCGGTCTTTCTTTCTAGTTTATTTGACTGGTGACATTGGACACTGATGGCAAGGGTCCGTTGGGGCCGGTGCGTGTCCCAGCTGCTGCCCGGCCCCAGCCTCACCAGCTGCGCCGCTCTTCTATTGCTGCCGGCGGGGTGGCCTCTTCTTTGGCGATGCTGAGGCCTGGCTGTCGCTGGCCTTCCTCTTCGGGGCTCGCTGGGGCCGCTGAGGAAGGCTGTGGCCAGAGGGCCCTGCCACAGGCTGTCCTGGCTCCTCGCGGGGCGCTGCCTGCTCTGTGCTGTCCGCTGCAGGGTTGGAATGTGGGTGGCTGGGACGCCCATGGAGGTCTTGTCCTGTCCTGCCCAGCATTTCGTCCCTGTTGGAGCTGGCAGGGATGCCTGAGGGTGCTGGGCCAGGGACAGGAGTGTCCTGTTGTGGGGCAGCTCTGGGCTCTGATGCCGAGTTGGTGTCCTGTGCCCCGGCAGCAGGGGTGACGTTGAGGCCCTGCAAGCGGTGAGCCTCCCTGCTGCACCTCTGCACGGTGAAGGCGATGAACTGCCTTACAAAGGTCACCGTGTGGCCGTGCAGGTCGGGATCCAGCATTTCTACGAGGATCTCCTCTGTCAAGCCAACGAGGAGCAGGGCCCAGAGGACACTGTTGGTCAACACATTTATCTGCTGCTCCTCGGTGCCCAGGATGCGGCGCAGCTTCCGTTGCAGCCAGGAGCGCAGGGGCCGCAGCAGGGCCGGGTGCTCCCTGAAGAGGGAAGCCCAGGTGGTAGGGGAGAAGCCGCCTGCAGGACGCCTGGGCACTCCAGGCCATGGTCGGGCTTCCTGGGAGCCTGCGGGGCTCGGTGTGGCAACGGATGCCGCGGCTGCTGGTCTGAGGACCAGCTCCTGGTAGTCGTTGTCCGCTCGCACGGTGTGGATGATGGACTGCACACCCTGTTTGCAAAGCGGACACTGGGGCCTGGTGCTAGTCCACCGCTTGATGCAGGGGAAGCAGAACTGGTGGCAGCACGGCATGGCGTATGCCGCGCTGTCCCAGTTGTCCAGGCACACGGGGCAGCGGGTGTCTAATGCTGCCTCCATGCTTCCACCAGTTGTGGTGGGCTATGGGGAGCGGGAGATGGCAGCGCGCTCCCCAGCACTGTCGCTGCAGCAGCAGGTGTCACGCTGGAAGAGGACAAGAGGACAAGAGACATGAGTCACACACCGGCCCGGGAAGGGTCCCTCAAGGTGCCCCCCACCCCCCGCCACCAGTCCCCGTGCCGCCTACCTGTGCTGCTGCACGCGCCTCTCTGGGATGTCCCGTCTGCCTGCTGCCAGCAGGGTCGGGGTAAAGAACAAGTGGCTCTGAGACGGCCGCTGAGAGCTGCGCGAGCAGCACCCAGAGCTCGTTCCAGCACCGAAGCTCGCCCTGTCCACACTCCAGTCCTCGCACACACGCTCGGTCGGAGGCCAGGCACGAACTGCCAGGCTGAGCCGCTGCACCCACCTTCAAGCATCCGTGGTCTATGGAGTCACAGTCCGTTGCCTGGAGATGTCTCAAAGCATGGCTTGGCCAAGCTGCTGGGCGTGACTCTGGACTACTCGACCTTCACCTGGGGACATCGCTGCCCATCCCACAGTGATGCCACAGTGCATTGCTGGCTCATCACCATGAGCGGTCCTCACCTGCAGCACGTGCTCCAGCACCAGCACAAGTTCCACAGGTTTCTGGGCTTTTCCCAGAGCCACGGCCCACTCCATTCCCCACATCTCGTGTGCTTGGCGTCAGTGTTTCACAGCAATCACCAGGGCCTTGGCCACATCTTCCCATGGGCCCGGTCAGGTCGCTCTGGCCATGGCATGCAGCCCCACGCATGGCCAGCAAGAAGGTTTATTCAATAAACGTTTGTGTTTCTCTCTGATAGTTGGACTTGATGATCTCTGAGGTCTTTTCCAACCGTAACGATTCTATGATTGTCTCGTTGTTAGGCTGCAGGAGGAAGTCCTGCAGGCTCTCGCCACACTCCCGCTCTGCTGGCCAGCCCTCTGGGACCTCCAGGTTCCTCCCGAGGGATGTCAAAACCCAGGGCTGTCTGTGGGGGATTTTCTCCCCTTTGAGAACAATCAAACCACAGGGCTGCCTCCAGCCGCAAGCCTTGGCCCTCTGTTCGTACAAGGGCTTGCAACAGTTGGCCCCCAGTTGGCTTGTCCTTATCAACGGCTATTTGACATTTTGTATTGAGGAGATTCCTGGAGTCTGTCAAGGGTAACTTCCTGGTCCAGGCACAAGACGGACCAACCAGAGGTGAAGCCTTACTGGTCCTGGTGCTCACCAATGCAGAGGAGAGCATGAGAGAGATTTAGACTGGAGGCAGCTGGGTCTTCAGTGATCATGGCCTGGTGGAGTCTGTGATCTGGAGGAATGCAGGCATATCAAGAAGCAGAGTCAGGACCCTGAACTTCAGGAGAGCAAGCTTCTGGCTGCTCAAGGAACTGCTGAGTGGGATCCCCTGGGAAACTGTCCTTAAGGGCATAGGACCACAACAGAGCTGGCAGCTCTTTTAGGACACTGTTCTGTGAGCGCAAGAGCTCTCCGTCCACCAGCAGAAGAAGTAGAGCTGGGGCGGGCAACTGGCATGGCTGAGCAAGGACCTGCAGCTTAAACTGATGGAAAAGAGGGAAACGTACAGGAAGTGGAAGCAGGGTTGTATAGCTTGGGAAGAATACAGGGACGTTGTCCGCATGTGTAGAGATAAGATGAGGAAAGCCAAGGCCCAGATGGAGCTGAACTTGGCAAGGGATGCAAAAAATAACACAAAGGGGTTCTACAGGTACATAGGCATGAGGAGACAGATGAAGGAGGGCATTCCCCCTCTGATAAAACAGGATGGAGAGCTGGCTTCCTCAGACATGGAAAAAGCTGAGGTGCTCATTAAGTGCTTTGCCTGGGTCTTCACTGGTGAGCAGGCTCCTTATGTCTGCCAGTACCCTGAACCTCTAGGGGTGGGTGAGAGGAGCAGGTTCCATCCCACTGTAACAGTGGAACAAGTCTGAGACCTCCTCATGACACTGAATGTATATAAGTCCATGGGGCCGGATGATACGCACCCCAGGGTTCTGAGAGAGGTGGCTGATGTGGTTGCTGAGCTGCTCTCCCTCATATTGGAAAAGTCATGGCTGTCGGGTGAAATCCCTGGTGACTGGAAAAAGGGAAACATTACTCCCATTTTTAAGAAAGGGAGAAAGGATGACCTGGGGAACTACGGGCCAGTGAGCCTCACCTCTGTGCCTGGGAAGATCATGGAAAAGATCTCCCTGGTTACCACGTTAAGGCACATACGAGATGAAGAGGTGATCCAACACAGCCAGCATGGCTTCACCAGGAGCAGATCTTGCCTGACCAAACTGGTGACTTTCTATGCTAGAGTGATGGCATCGGTGGACAGGGGAAGGGCAACGGATGTCATCTTCCTGGACTTCTGCAAAGCCTTTGCCATGGTCCCTGACCACATCTCTCTCTCTAAGTTGGAGAAGTATGGATTTGAAGGATGGATTGTTTGGTGGATTAAGAACTGGCTGGCTGGTCACAGTCGAAGGGTTGTGATCAATGGCTCTGTGCCTGGGTGGAGGCTGGTCACAAGTGGTATCTCCCAACAGTTGGTCTTGGGACCGGTGCTCTCCAGCATCTTTATCAGTGACATAGATGATGGCACTGACTGTGCACCCTCAGCAAGTTTGCAGATGACACCAAACTGAGCAGTGCAGTCAATACAGTAGGGGGAAGGGAAGCCATCCGGAGGGAACCGGACAGGCTGGAGAATTGGGCCCACGCGAACCTAAGGAGGTTCAACAAGGCCGAAAGCAAAGTGCTGCACTTGGGCCGGGGCAATGCAAGGTATTTCTACAAACTGGAGGAAGAAGTCCTTGAGAGCAGCCCTGCGGAGAAGGCCTTGGGGGTCCTGGTGGACGAGAAGCTGGACATGAGCCAGCAGCGTGTGTTTGCAGCCTGCAAGGCCAACTGTGTTCTGGGCTGCATTAAAAGAGGGATGGGCAGCAGGGACAGGGAGGTGATTGTCCCCCTCCACTCGGCTCTTGTGAGGCCCCATCTGGAGTACTGCGTCCAGGCGTGGGGCCCCCAGCACAAGAAAGACACAGAGCTCTCGGAACGAGTCCAGAGAAGGACCTCTAAGATGATCAGAAGGCTGGAGCACCTCTCCTGTGAGGAAAGGTTGAGGGAACTGGGCTTGTTTAGCTTGGGGAAGACATGGCTCTGGGGAGACCTCTTTGGGGTCTTCCAATACTGGAAGGGAGTGTATAAACAGGAGGGGGTACAACTGATTATGAGGGTGAATAGTGATAGGACAAGGGGGAATGGTAGCACCCGGCCTCATGCAGCCCAGGACACCATTCACCAAGGCGGCCCGGGCTCCTTGCTGGTTCAGCCTGGTGTCCAGCAGGACTCCTAGGTGCACTCCAGCTGAGCTGGCTAACCCCAGCTGTCGTGCGCTCCGGGGATGTTCCCCCCCAGGTGCAGAAGTTTGCCCTTCCCCTCTCTGAAGCCCGTGGGGTTCCTGTCTGGGATGCGGCAGTGCCAGCAGTGGCATGGGAGCAGGCAAAAGGGGAGAAAGCGTTGAGGATGGGGAAGCAACAACCGCTGTGCCGTTAGCAATACCAACACGTATTTTTGCGGTCTTTCTTTCTAGTTTATTTGACTGGTGACATTGGACACTGATGGCAAGGGTCCGTTGGGGCCGGTGCGTGTCCCAGCTGCTGCCCGGCCCCAGCCTCACCAGCTGCGCCGCTCTTCTATTGCTGCCGGCGGGGTGGCCTCTTCTTTGGCGATGCTGAGGCCTGGCTGTCGCTGGCCTTCCTCTTCGGGGCTCGCTGGGGCCGCTGAGGAAGGCTGTGGCCAGAGGGCCCTGCCACAGGCTGTCCTGGCTCCTCGCGGGGCGCTGCCTGCTCTGTGCTGTCCGCTGCAGGGTTGGAATGTGGGTGGCTGGGACGCCCATGGAGGTCTTGTCCTGTCCTGCCCAGCATTTCGTCCCTGTTGGAGCTGGCAGGGATGCCTGAGGGTGCTGGGCCAGGGACAGGAGTGTCCTGTTGTGGGGCAGCTCTGGGCTCTGATGCCGGGTTGGTGTCCTGTGCCCCGGCAGCAGGGGTGACGTTGAGGCCCAGCAAGCGGTGAGCCTCCCTGCCGCACCTCTGCGCGGTGAAGGCGATGAACTGCCTTACAAAGTTCCCTGTTTGGCCGTGCAGGTTGAGATCCAGCATTTCTATCAGGATCTCCTGATCCAAGCCAACGAGGAGCAGGGCTGAGATGACACTGTTTGCCAGTGTATCTGCCTGTGGCTCCTCGGTGCCCAGGATGCGGCGCAGCTTCCGTTGCAGCCAGGAGCGCAGGGGCCGCAGCAGGGCCGGGTGCTCCCTGAAGAGGGAAGCCCAGGTGGCAGAGGAGAGGCCGCCTGCAGGACGCCTGGGCACTGCAGACCATGGCCGGGCTGCCCGAAGACCTGCGGTGCTCAGTGAGGCAACGGATGCCGCGGCTGCTGGTCTGAGGACCAGCTCCTGGTAGTCGTTGTCCGCTCGCACGGTGTGGATGATGGACTGCACACCCTGTTTGCAAAGCGGACACTGGGGCCTGGTGCTAGTCCACCGCTGGATGCAGGGGAAGCAGAACTGGTGGCAGCACGGCATGGCGTATGCCGCGCTGTCCCAGTTGTCCAGGCACACGGGGCAGCGGGTGTCTAATGCTGCCTCCATGCTTCCACCAGTTGTGGTGGGCTATGGGGAGCGGGAGATGGCAGCGCACTCCCCAGCACTGTCGTTGCAGCAGCAGGTGTCACGCTGGAAGAGGACAAGAGGACAAGAGACATTAGTCACACACCGGCCCGGGAAGGGTCCCTCAAGGTGCCCCCCACCCCCCGCCACCAGCCCCCGTGCCACCTACCTGTGCTGCTGCACGCGCCTCTCTGGGATGTCCCGTCTGCCTGCTGCCAGCAGGGTCGGGGTAAAGAACAAGTGGCTCTGAGACGGCCGCTGAGAGCTGCGCGAGCAGCACCCAGAGCTCGTTCCAGCACCGAAGCTCGCCCTGTCCACACTCCAGTCCTCACACACACGCTCGGTCGGAGGCCAGGCACGAACTGCCAGGCTGAGCCGCTGCACCCACCTTCAAGCATCCGTGGTCTATGGAGTCACAGTCCGTTGCCTGGAGATGTCTCAAAGCATGGCTTGGCCAAGCTGCTGGGCGTGACTCTGGACTACTCGACCTTCACCTGGGGACATCGCTGCCCATCCCACAGTGATGCCACAGTGCATTGCTGGCTCATCACCATGAGCCGTCCTCACCTGCAGCACGTGCTCCAGCACCAGCACAAGTTCCACAGGTTTCTGGGCTTTTCCCAGAGCCACGGCCCACTCCATTCCCCACATCTTGTGTGCTTGGCGCCAGTGTTTCACAGCAATCACCAGTGCCTTGGCCACATCTTCCCATGGGCCCGGTCAGGTCGCTCTGGCCATGGCATGCAGCCCCACGCATGGCCAGCAAGAAGGTTTATTCAATAAACGTTTGTGTTTCTCTCTGATAGTTGGACTTGATGATCTCTGAGGTCTTTTCCAACCGTAACGATTCTATGATTGTCTCGTTGTTAGGCTGCAGGAGGAAGTCCTGCAGGCTCTCCCCACACTCCCGCTCTGCTGGCCAGCCCTCTGGGACCTCCAGGTTCCTCCCGAGGGATGTCAAAACCCAGGGCTGTCTGTGGGGGATTTTCTCCCCTTTGAGAACAATCAAACCACAGGGCTGCCTCCAGCCGCAAGCCTTGGCCCTCTGTTCGTACAAGGGCTTGCAACGGTTGGCCCCCGGTTGGCTTGTCCTTATTGTCTTTATTATCATGAGTTATTTGACACTAGTTATTCGCCAGATAGTTATTGATAGTGAAGGACTGAAGCTTGGTGTCCATCAGGCAGTGGATGGGAGGGCCGGGGCTGCCCAATAGAGCTCCACTTATATGACAGAGAGCTGCAGGGTAGGGCAGCAGAGGAACAAAGGTGCCTGGAGGCAGGGAGAGGGGGAAGGAGGCTAGGGAAAAGCAGCCAAGAGAAAGGTGGATTGAAGGGAGTATGAAGGGCCTGGGGAGGAAGACAAAGGGAGTAGGAAGGAAGGAGGCAGAGGGTAACAGGACTGCTGAAAAAATCAGGGGAAAGAAGGGAGCCCATGCAGATGAATGTTGGGCTGTGTCTGTGGGCAGCACTGTCTTGTGGAGGCTTCTGGCACTGTGCTGGCACCCACGCCCCCACTGACAGGGAGAGCTGCACCTTGTCAGGCAGCTCCAGGTTGGGCAGCATCTACTCAGCTCTTTGCAAACTTTCCTGTGCAGATGCATGGTTGCCCACTTCCAGCTTTCAGCTGGCATGGAAACTCCAGGGAGGAAAAAGCACCTCAAACCATGTAGTGACAAACCGTTACAGCATGTGTATTGGCACCTCAGTACAAGGCCCAGCTGAGAGCCCACTTTCCACTGTAATTTTCCTGCGCATCTGCCAAGCAGTGCATGGAAAGAGTTGTCTGTGATGTCTTGTGGGGGCATTTCCCAGTCACAGCTTCCAAAGGGTAACTAAAACCTGAGTTCTGTAAAACGTAACCCATCGCCCAAACAACTGGAGTTTTAAAGGCATGTCAGTTACAGCCAGGAGAAGAAGCGATGACTCCTCCTGTTTGGTCTGCTTGATCTGTGTCTACTTGGAGTTCATCAGCCCCATTGGCAAAATTAACATCTCTGCCATGGTATTATGAGCCTTGTTATCGGCATTCCACATCATAACGTCATGTAGTGCACTGGGAGTTAAAGAGCTGGTGGTGCAACTCCGTGGATTGTTGCTATTTCTGGGTACCTGGTTCTCAGGAGAGAAGAACTACATCACCCAGAAGACTTTCACTGTTCCCTTTCCATTTTCTGTTCAGAGGGAAAGATAAATCTGTTTTGCAACTCTCATGTGTCTACTTTGTTTTTACTGCTTATCTTCTGTGTTCTCATTTTGCTATTACGTGAAAGAATATGGAAGGTACTGCACAGGAAATTCAGTTCCTGGGGATTAAGTGGCTAGATGTCATCATCACATCCCCATGAATGTGGTCAACAAAATTCCCACTATTTCTCCACCCACTGGTAAGAATGAGACTCAGTTTTTTCTGGTTGTAGTAGGGTTTTGGAGAATGTATGTTCAAAACTATAACCTCACTCTAAGCCCCGTTTTTCAGGTATTGTGAAAGAAGAATGTCCAAATTTGTTCAAGGAATGTTTGGACATTGTGTTGAGGGACATGGTTTAGTGAGAACCATTGGTGATGGATGAATGGTTGGACTGGGTGATCCTGTAGGTCTTTTCCAACCTTGGTGATTCTATGATTCTATGATAAGAATAATTTTATGTGGGGCCCTGAGGAGCAGCTTTTGAGCTAATTAGACAGGAGATAATTTGTGCCATAGCCTTGAGTCCAGTATGAACGGGACAGGATGTAAAGAAAATCCTCTACACTGCTGATGGAGAGTGCAGCCCTGCTTTGAGTCTGTGGCAAAAAGCCTCAAGATAGACCTGAAGCCAACCCCTTGGATTCTAGAGTTTAGCGTAAAGAGGATCTGAAGAGTGCTACACTCCAGCTGAGAAGGAGATTTTAGCCACCTATGAGGGGGTTTGTGCTGCTTCCAAAGTAATCAGTACTGAAACGCTGCTCCTTCTATCACCTTGACTGATGGTGTTAATTTGGATGTTTAATGGAACAGTTCCCTCTACCCACCATGCTACTGATGCCACTTGGATTAAGGGGTTTGCGTTGATTACACAACAAGCTTGGATGGAGAACCTCACTTTTCCAGGAATCTTAGAAGTGATCATGGACTGGCCTGAAGGTAAAAAGTTTGGAACATCACCAGAAGAAGAGGTATCGCGCGCTAAAGAGGCCCCACCATACAGTGAACTACCAGAAAATGAAAAGAAATATGCCCTGCTCACGGACGGATTGTGTTGTATTGTGGGGAAGCATTGCAGATTGAAATCTGCTGTGTGGAACCCTATACGACAAATTGCAGAGGCCACTGAAGGTAAAGGAGGATCAAGCCAATTTGCAGAGGTAAAGGCTGTCCAACTAGCCTTAGACATTGCTGAACAGGAGAGATGTCCAATGCTTTATCTTTATACTGACTCATGGATGGTGGCAAATGCCTTATGGGCATGGTTATAGCACTGGGAGCAAAACAACTGGCAAAGAAGGAGTAAACCTGTTTGGACTGCTGAACTGTGGAAAGACATTGCTGCCTGAATATAGTTGTAAAGGCTCATCATGCAGATGTTCATGCGCCAAAGAGCTGGGCTACCGAAGAACAACAAAATAACCATCAGGTAGAACGAGCTGCCAAAACTGAGGTGACTCACATAGAGCTGGGCTGGCAAAATAAGGGTGAAATATTCCTAGCTCAGTTGGCCCGTGAAACCTTGGGCCATCAAGGAGGAGATGCTACATGTAAGTGGGCTAGAGACAGAGGGGTGGACTTAACTATGGACACTATTGGACAGGTTATTCATGACTGTGAAACATGCACCACAGTTGAACAAACCAAGAGGATGAAACCTCTCTGGGGGTGTGGGCGATGACAAAAGTATAAATATGGGGAGGCATGGCAGGTTGATTATATCACCTTGCCACAAACCCATGATGGTAAATGTTAGGCGCTTACCATGATGGAGGCAACCACTGGGTGGCTTGAAACATATGCAGTACCCCATGCTACTGCCCAAAACACTGTATTAGGTCTTGAGAAACAAGTCTTGTGGCAACATGGCACTCCAGAAAGAACCGAGTCAGATAATGGGACTCATTTCAAAAATTCTCTTCTAAATACTTGAGCCAAATATCATGGCATTATGTGGATTTATCACGCACCTTTTTCATGCACCATCTTCTGGTAAAATTAAATGATGCAATGGATTGTTAAAAACTATTTTGAAAACAATGGATGGTGGAACATTTAAGCATTGGCAGAATCGTTTGACAGAAGCCACCTGGCTGGTCAATACTTGGGGATCTATCATTTGTGATGGTCCTGACCAGTTCAGCTCCCTACATACTGTAGAGTGAGATAAGGACTCTAGTACACGTAAAGTACTTGTTGGGAAAAGGAGTTTGGGTCTTTCCAGCTTCTGGAAGGGGTAAACCTCTCTGTGGAACTGTTTTTGCTCAGGGGCCTGGGTCCACTTGGTGGGTAATGCAGAAAAATGGGGATGTTCAGTGTGTACCACGAGGAAATTTGATGTTGGGGGAGTGTAGTCAGTAATTGCACATATCTATATATGTATATGTATCTATGTGAATGTGTGTAATTCATGTTAATTATTGTTTGTATATATATATATATATTATATATATATATAAAGCGTGATGTAGTGATGTGGAATAAGGGGTGGAATGTCATGGATTTATGACTTTTGTTATTGGTATTCCATATCATAACATCATGTAGAGCACGGGGAGTTAAAGAGTCAATGCTCCAGTTTCGTGGATCATCAATAGTTCTGAGTATACCTGCCTCAGAAGTGAAGAAGGACTACATCTCCCAGAGGACTTCTTATTGTTCTGTTTTCGTTTTCCATTTAGAGGGAAAGACAAAACTGTTCACAAGTCGCGAGACGGTCCCCTTTCCTTTCTGCTCATCTCTGCGGTGCATGCTCTCTAGCAGTCTCGCCTTCAGCATTAGAGTAAGGCCTTCAGTTTTTTGGACACTCTCTCACTCATTTCATTTGATTTACTAGCCTGAATTCTAATAATATTGTATTATATTGTGTTATCTTGCATTCCGATATCTTATTTAGTAAATCAATTTGCCTCCTCAGATAGTTGCTGCTGTTTTGTTTTTAGGCCAATCTCCCTACCTTTTCCCCTTCCCCCCTTCGTCCTCTCCCGGGTCGTGAGTCCATGAGTTCCCCTGGCCCCATTAGTCACATAACTGGACCAAACTGGCCCATAAACTGTTGGCAGGTGTCTTCCACAGAATTGAAATAGAGCACAAAAAAGTGGGCAACTAGAAGAACTAAAATTACACCACTTTGAATTCCTCTGTGGCATGTAAGTTTGTCTGCATGCGAAGCTGTTAATTAAGGAAATTTTCTAATTCTCTTTAGACAAGTCACATTCATTTCTTCCCTGAACTGGTTTGTTAACAAACTTAATGTAAAACATGATGAAAACAATTAAAGACACATAACAAAGGAGTCAGAAAATAAATGGTCTGCTGTTTATTGTGGGTCTAAAGGACTTCAAGAAGATGACTTCATTTGTATCTAAAATTCAAATGACCACTGCATAAGACTATATTGTTCCACAGTGTGTTTTAGCATTGAATCCAAGACACTTCCATGTGCTGTAAAAAATGTTATAAATGATGTAAGTTTACAATAAGATAAACAGCATAAGGAAAGATAAAGACCATTTTCTTCTCAGTTTTTTTTTTTTGTTTGTTTGTTTGTTTGTTTTTTACCTCTGACAAGATTTCCCCAGTGTAACAGTCTTTTTCTCTAAATTTTCTGAGCTTTGGCTTATGTTTAGATGTTAAGATTATGTTAGTCTGGGAGGAGGAAGAGAGGGATGTAAATGAAGGAAGAATTCATTTGGAACAACCATAGCAGAACTATCAGCATGAACTAAGATTAGTGTAGATGATTAGGCAGACAAAGGTGTGATCTACAGTTTAGATAAGCTTAAGGAGACTGTTACATTCTCTAAGTTTACTAAGCTTGATAAAATTCTTCTACCTCTGAGGAGCACAGAAGAACTGTCACTTAAACTACTTTCAAGATGAAGAAATATTAGGCTTCCCAACAGTGTAGCTCAAGTGTCATTTAAGATTCTCCTAAAATATAACATACTGTCCTTAATACAAAGCTTGCAATGCCTACAGAAGAAACTCTTAAATACATGGAGAGACTCTGCTTGGGTGGAGAGCAACACATTCAGTTCCTGAACTCTCCATGCTGCTTCTTCTTTCCTTGTGGCAATACTCCAAGTGAAAATGGAGACTTGATATTTTGCCTATCCCTTTCAGCTTCCTCATCCTCATCATATCTTTCATCCTCATCTTCATCTTCACCTTCGCTTTGGTGAGGGCTGGAATGCTGAGAGACAGAAGGCGATGGTGGCACTGATGAAGGTCTTGGGAATCTGAAACCTTCCGTCTGGCAGAGAGAGAAGCAAATTGTATATAAATTACCACAGTGTTCCTCAATTGATTGTGTACAGCAATTTAAGGTTGTCAGTGCTACAAGGCAAATCATGGGTAATGGATGTAAGCTAGACTTGCTTGCACTCCAAAAATAAACACCCTTGAATACAGATCCCTTAAGTACTGCTCTGCTAGGAAGTGCTTGTATGTCAGTCATCTTTAGCTGGTGTCATAAAAGATAGGCTTCCTTTCCAGCAAAATATGACCATCTCTATTGAGCTTTAAAACCCTCACCATTACATTAAATCCTTCCAAGTTCTGTAGTCAGAATGTGCTGAATTCGGAATGTCTGATGTTTGAGCAGTTTTCTAGTTATAATGCCAACATCTGCAGAACTAGAGTCAAACAAGGAGTTTTGGCCTAAGCCTCCTTTCTCATTCTCATTTCAAAGTATGAGTTGCTCTGGTGGTGTCTGTAGATTTGGTTCACATAGCATGGGATTTAGACTGGGTTTGAGCAGGGTCCTTTTTCAAACTGGTGCTAATATGCACTATAGATGAAGTGACTGAAAGTCTGTCTTTAAACTGACCCCTTGAAATTACAGCCACAGTCTCCTCCTTACATACTCTGTTTAGATGAATGCAATATTTTGCGTCTTTTTTTTTCCTAGATATACTTTCCCAACCCCTCTTCTATAGTTGAGTTTGTACAGAACTTCTCCATGGGGTTAATCAGAAGAAGAATTAGGGACTCTCTTCTAACAGAAATTCCAAAGACCAATTCCTCAGCTAGCCTAAAGTGGCATAGTCCCATCCACGTCACTCTAGATCATCTGAAGAACTGCTTCTGTATTGCATATGGTACCCTTCCTGTTTTCACCTGACACCTTTATAAGTTCTGATTGGAGCCTGGG
Source organism: Gallus gallus (assembly GCF_016699485.2). NCBI lineage: Eukaryota > Metazoa > Chordata > Aves > Galliformes > Phasianidae > Gallus > Gallus gallus. Next base: position 67,137,780 of record NC_052532.1, on the reverse strand, counting down.
TCTATAAATAGAGGTTTTAACTGTGAGTTAACTTCCCTGTTGTTAAGTAAAACCTTACTGACTCTCTTTCTCTCACACACACATATTCCTTTCCTTCTTTCTGTAAAGTAACTGAAAACACAGATGAATTCATCTCTAAAAGCAGATTTTACCTTTGGTGGAGCACATGGTTCCATCTCAAATTTATCAGGGAACGTTCTGCTGAGGGCCAAGTGTCTAGCATGCATATAATACTGCAATGTAAAAGAGAAATCTTTACTAGTCAAGGAAGCCTTAGGTAGACTTAAGGAAAAAAAAAAAAAAAAGAACAAAGAATGAGTATCTTCTCAAAGATGATCATGAACAAAGGCTGAACACAAAAGAATCCAAATGGTACTGATATTTGTACAAAATGTATTACTGGGAAATAGCAAACTTCATACTGAAGCAGAAGGTGTACCAAGATGGAAACCAGCACTCATGACAGTTGGTGTAGTTCATTGTAGAGTGACTGGTGTTCATCTCTCAACATACAACAGGGTCTTTTTTATCCAGAGAATTTTACATCTTTAAATATGCATGTGTATACAGTTAAACTTTGGGCTCATCCTTGCATAGGAAGAATGTGTAACTGTTAAAAGAAGAAATATTTATGAGTTTGATGAGGTGTGACATTTAAGGATTTGGCAAAAATAGTTGATGAATCTACTATAATCACCAGTCGTCACCATCTGTACTGAAAATAATAGTTTGTGTCAGAGCCTTACACTGTGCTGGTAGTCATACAAACAGAAAGATTCTCACACAGATACCAACACAGAGAAAGATCCAAAATAGTTACAAAACTGATACACGTGCATCCATCCACTTTTTTTTTCCCCTGTAGATTTAAGAAAGTTGCTTTACTAATTTCTTCTTAGCAGGTGGTACTGTAGTGTTTTCTACATCAAATCAAAAACTCTATTTTGCTTTAATGCACAGATTTAGTTCAGGAATGATGATGAGCCACAGGGCCTAGTAGCATTTTAGGAAGAACAGATAGGATTCTTGAAAGACTCCAGAGCACAAATCCTACTCCCTATAGGGTTGCGAGCATTCTCAGATACATAAGCTTTTTGTACTGATGCTGGAATGAGGAGTAGAAAGAGGTCACTGTGACTGGCTTCTGCTCTAACCTATTCAGTGAATTATGCCTGTCCTTACCACAGGACAATGGAAAAATTACACTGAAATATAAAGGCAGGCATTGTCTTTAGCACCTCTGACAGGTGCCTTTCAGAACAGGAATGCCTCCTGGCATTGTAGCATGATGCTGTAGACAGACCGTCTGGAATTTTTAATACCTCTATTAATAGTTTCACACACCCTGCCTAGGTATCTCCAGTCCAACAGATCTGAGAGCCTCTCAGTTCGGTTTCTTTGGATGATCCTCTGGCGACGGGACTGCTGACAAAATCCATACAGGAACTGAGTCAGCTGGTTGCATGATTCATCAGGTGAACGGAACCTCCTGTCAACTATGTAGATGCCTAAAGGATACAAAGCAAACATGAAGATAAACTGAACTGAAAGTGGGATCTGACCTCTTACATTTCCATTCTACTGTCTGTCACAAAGTCTTACAAATATTACGTAAGTTGTGTCAATGCCTGCATCTGTTTTTGCAGAGTAGAGCAAATGACCCATCTCTCTACCTGTAACCTTTCCAAAGGTTTTCAAAGACATGTCTAGCCAAGCAGGTGTAGATATATGCTGCAGCTGGGTCTATCTTTTCCAGTAGGTCAGGATATAATTGGGGCTAGTGTGGAGTTGTTTCCATTTGATTGTACAGACAAGCCAAGGTGCTTAGTAAGATGCTCTAGTTTGGTCACATTCTCAATATTGTCTTGATGTACTGGGATTTGGCTGTGCTTCTCCTCACCACAGTTTAATCGGGGACCATTTTTCTAGTTTAATGAACAGATTCTCATCTGTAAGTAGGCTCCTTTTATTGTCATGGGCTTTTTTTTTAGTGTACATGATAATTTACTGTTTGTTTGATGAGAGCATGCTTCACTGTTCGCAAAGTCCCAGCATATCCTTCTTGGACTAATCAAAGAGAAGGGGATTTTCACTGCTTCTTTTGAAGGTCTCCAAGTGTTCCAGTGTAACTAGAAGTATTGAAGGGATGTGCTACGAGACTAGACATGGGATAAAGAGGGTTGAGTTTGAAACAACAGAGCAAACAAAATATTTAAGGAAGACAATAGACAGAGAACTTGGAAAGAGTTTGGATAAATATCAAAGCTTGAATAGCTTGCTCAACATCACCAGAGTTTTGGAGCCCTGAATGTGTTCTCCCAATGAACTGCACTGCACTAGTGAAAGCATGAAATTCAGGAGTCAGAGCATTGTTGTTGTGGTTTTGCTTCCTAATTCAGAGGCACTATTTTGATATGACGTTAAAAAATTTTTTACCATAAGCAGCTGGGTCAGCAACATGTTCCTGCATGAAACAGCCAAATCCAGAAAGGTTTGTGGTCACACTGGGAATACCCATCACAGTACATTCAGCTGCCAAAAGAAATAGATTAAAAAAACATTTCAAGGCAATATGTTTTGAATGGTTTCACCCCATGAGAAAAAAAGAAAATGAAATAGATCAACAGAAGGTCCTATAAAAATAGAGCTGCTCTGAAAATGTCAAGGGAAAACTATAATGCTTCGTTGTGGATTTAGGGGAAAATAAAACAGAAAGAAAAAGAAAGGATTTTTAAAGAGAAAATTTCATACTGTTTTTGCAAATGTATTTTTGTGCTTTCCAGCAGCTAAACTGAAAACATTGTAGAATTCTAGTGTTGAAACAGAGAATCCTGATATATGGCCTGCACTGTCTGCATTTTAAATTGAAGTTTGTTGTACACATATGTTAATTAGGTGATTCATTATTATTTGCAAAACTGATTCTCTTAGTTGCAGGAGTGTGCTATACGTTGTATTTTCTTATTAGGCACTTGTAAACTAGTCTCTGTAGTAACAACAAGGGAAACGTTAAGTTTGGATTGCTTTCAAAGTAGACGTGGAATCAGCTTTACAAAATTATAAAACGTATGACTCTTTTGTAGTAATTTCTATCATTGCTGTGAGTAAGAATAACTTTTTACACATGCTTAAAGAGTTTCTGCTGATGAATATTAATCTAACCTAAAGCAAGAAACAGATGAAGTAAAATAATCCAATCTTTGAAATGCTGAAAGCCATCTATATGGCTTTCCTTCATACAACAATGAAGCTGATGTTGATACAACAGAGCTACTAATCCACCAAAAAAGAACACTTTCCATTTCAGGGAGAGTTAAATGGGTATATCAACAAAGAGAATCTATTCTGCATTGGTAAAAGAAATAACTCTTTTAACTAGTGTAAATCACAACTTTCCTCAAAACTGCTAAGTACCAGTCTAACTTTTCTGGTCAGGTTACTTTAAAGTTTAATTTCAAAATCATCCCTGGCTGTCACATTTTCCTTATACTTTAGCTGAGACTAAAACAGGAAGAGAAAGTGCTGGAATGCAAAACAGTTGTCTTGGAATTAGATAGCTCTCTTAAGTGGAGAGAAATAGCTCTGGAGAATGATCAACTTCGCAAAAAGTTTTATTCTGATTCACTGGCTTACAGCAAATTCACTTCAGAGGAGCATCCAAACGTTCCGATGTGTATCAAGATTATGGAAGACATTTTTCAGGACATACAAAATAAAATAGGCACCTACACTTTGATCTTCATAGACATTCAAGTTTATAGTTTGCACTGATTTCATTAGGTGTTAAGTGCCCATGGTAAATCTGGGTACATTTTTTTTTGAGCCTGAAACTAAATGCTCTCTGTATCTTTAAAAATTTCCCTTTAAGTCTGTGAGATTATCTATTACTTCATGTAAGTATTTGTGGTAAATATCTTAGATGTGGTGTTACATACACATACCAAACTTAATTGCTATCTTGAATTAAATCCACTGAAGTACGTCTGCTGGTAGCATCAGAATTCTTGCTCTGTTCTTTTTTTTTTTCCAATATGCTCGTTCCTCTAAATCTTTTAAAATCCTTTATGCAAGTTAAAAAATATGTTCAAAAATGATTTTGTTTTGTTTTGTTTTGTTTTAAAGCCACAGAAAATTGAAAAATTACATGTTAGTATGGAAAAGGGTCCAGCGCAGGGACAAATTTGAGTAGCTGTCAGTCAGTAGATCCCATTTTATACCACCTGGCCCCCAAATTTTGTCAGCAGTAAGACCTTTGCACTGCAGAGGAAACAGAGTCAAAAGAGTTTTTTCAGCACTCCAGAAGAAACTGGCTTTAAATCTATTCTGCATCAGCAGAATGGGTATTCATCTTTTGATACCTATTAAAATGTACAGATTGCCTACCTGGAGTGTAACCCCAGGGTTCATAGTATGATGGAAATACACCCAAGTGACAACCTCTAACAAATTCTTCATAGTCCAAGGGCAGCAATGGGCTTGTCGAAGAAAGAAACTCTGGATGTACGATCACCTGGATATTCAAAAATTACATAAGAAGTGAAGGAAATCATCAACGCATTGTAATTATCAGTAAGCTTCAGCAATTTTTTCACTCTGGTCTTCTTCTGAGCACTTGGACAATACCTCCCTTGTACATTCTGTTATCTAATTCGATTCCCACACTAAAATGCATTATCTTGTAACCTGTCTGTATGCAGTCTTGTCCTGGAAATAGTACTGATAATGAACACTGTTTTCTGAATGGGTCTTTGGCATTATTCTTCTTGCTCAAGAAGGACCATGCACATTGTTGATTATGCCTAAGGCTGTAACACTTAGCAGTACTGAACTGATTCTCTTGGCCTGCAGTACCACAATATAGAGTACTGGGATATTTTGTTCCAGAGGAGGCCTCATAAGAATACAGCACTCCTGAGCACCCAACTGAAAAACAGGAATGCTTGCAGATCTCAGAGGGTAGCTGAAACTAGATAGATTATTATGCCATCATCATAATTCTGGATGAAAGACTAAGCTTATTAGCTTAGGTTAATATCCCTCTTCCAGGACCCAAGCTCATTTGTTTGCATGACTCTGCTGGGTTCGGGGTCACTGCCCCATATTCCACTGTCAAGCAGAGAAGTGCCTTGTGTAGCCTACCCAATCAGCTCAGGGGGAAAGGATTATGAGGGAGGGGTTAAACCTTCTCTGGGCCTTTCTTCCTTGCATTTTCATACTCTGAACATTATTCCATGTCAGGGATATGCTTTTATCTTTTCTTAATAATATAATCATGTTACTCACTTGGGTAAATTAACACATGAATGTATTCAACCAGTAAATGGCTTATAAACTCATTATACAAGCTTATTTGATTCCACTGAATCAAGTAAGATTTTTCATTGGCATCACTGTAGCTTTTTCATATGCTAACTGTGTCTTCATGGACATGTAATACAAGTCTCAAGATGACTTTCCCTTTCAACTTTACAGCATTTTTATCCATGACATTCAGCTCATTAGGTGCTAAGCCTGTTGGTATAGTAGGCAATTTTCCTGTTGTAATGCCAGTTTTGTACAGCCCATCCAGTCAAGTCTGTTGAGAAGCAGGAGGAAGAGTCTGCAGTGCTGCATGCAATTTACTTACTAATTACTTCTAATAGTTAGTTTGTATTCTGTTCTCAGAGCTCACTGGATTGTTATTCCTCAGAAGGGAGCAAGAGGGGGAAAATACTCCAGTAATATATTATTATTGACTGTCTACCAAGAATTTGACCGTGCTTTCTCTGCTGATGATCCAGATTCAGACTCCTTAATTTCATTTTATATCTAGAATGAAAAAGCAACAAAAGGTACCTTTACTCTGTCCGTTCGGTTGTTGAAAAGGCCAATACGTCGGATGGTGTTGAGTATTGGATCATTGCCATCATCAATCATGTTGTGGGTAGTCACCGGAGGCAGACAGTGTCGCTTAAAAGAGAAAAGACAATCTTTGAGCCAGGCAAAGCTGCCAGAAAAGCATCCTGCTACCATTTTCTGAGGTTAGTGGAAGACACTGGGAGATTCTGCTGTTAATGTGGGCAGGTTTTTACTGTTCCATTTGAAGACATGAAAGGAAACTTAGAATCACATAACATTGTTTTCTATTGAGCCCAGGACACAAATGGGACCATAAAAGCTGTCACAGGTTAATTTACCTCAAAAGAAATGTATTTGCACTATCTTTTAGAAATGCTTACCATCTATTTTGAGTTGTTTTTCGCAGTAGAGGATTGACCTTAACTCTCCTTAAGGGATTGAATTTATATATTTCATTAAAATGGAATAATTCAAGCTTCAGAAACAATGCAAAGACTTTGAACTTTGTGCAGAAGAAAAAAATGACAACATTTGGTGTCCTGCATGTGACTGGGGGAAGATTTGCAGATTTGCCAAAATAATTATTTTGCATCAGACTCTCCTCAAAAACAATCACAGATGATCTTTAAATATTACCAGCGAGAAGTACATTTGTTAAAAACTTCTTTTTTTTCAAAGCACGCATATGTCGTACACAATCCTCGTACACAGCTGTGCTTAACACATACAGTAGATTTTCATATAAATAATTTGTTTTCTGACCTGAGTTGAAAAGATGGCTCTTTTCATAATGGTTATATCATCCCGGTCAAGGATCTTGCTCAAGTCTGGAATTTCTCCTCTGCGGAGGCAACACAGAGCCTAGTTTACCAAATGATTTATTATCAGTCCTTATGAGAACTAGAATTACGAGCTTACATTAAAGATGCTTTTTTTAAAAGAAGAAGAAATAAACAAGGTCTGATCTGAAGTCTGCTTTTGTCAACCTGAACCTTTCCTTAGTTTTCTTGTCCCTTCTACACTCCCTACTGTTTATCCTTCCAATTAGCTTACAAAAAACTCCAAAAGGAATTTTTGTTTTGTTTTGTTTTTCACTTTATTTTTGCTGAAGTTTCAGTCCTCTCAGCTCTGGATGATTCACATCAGCTGTCTTTTGAAAGGATATGACCAATTCAATAACCCATATTTGTCTCTGGTGCTCTTTTTTGTCCATGAGTAACTCAGCATTACATAAACATCCCCCATGTCTCTTAGGATCCTTTACAAGATGGGATGTTAGTACCTTTAATTTTTTCATTTGTGATTTGCCTATTATACAACTATCCTAACTAACAGCACAGAGGGTCCCATATCCTTCTCCTATATCCTTTCTGTAGACCCCAGTATTTCTTAGACAAAGAGTAGAAGCACAAAACCACTACGTGTAAGCCAAATGAATATGTGGCCCTGCAAGACAGGACAAAGTAACCTACACACTCACTTTAGTAAGGCATTGTAGAGTTTCTTTCCAAACTTTTCTTTCACAGATTGTGCAGTGTCCCTAGGAAGATAAATACATTTATGTATAAACATGAGAATCCTTTTCAAAGACAGAATAAAAGATATCCCTGCTGCTGTAAATTATACTGTGCTTTTGTGTATACTGGTGGAACCAAGAATGCAAAAGCAGAGGTCTAACTCTCAAAGGTCTTTTACCCAACCAGCAGCCGTAACGACTCACTTCAGTGCAACAGAGGATATGATCTGTACCCTATGATGAACGAACTGCTAAAGTGAGAAATAGAACTCACTAATGATTATTTCCAGTACTTTCATCAGTAGGCCACGCTTTCATCTCAGCTATGATAAAGAAGACATATATGCGACTCTAAGTAGACAAATATAACAGACATTGAAGCCCCAGATGTTTTCAGTTTAACTTGACCTTACGAGCAACACAAGAGGTAAACAAACAGTGATTTTAAAGCATGATTCTTCCTTCCATTTCAGCCGTGTTATCCCACTTAATTTTATTTTTTTTTAAATGAGGGTTTAGTCTCCAAGTTAGTTTGGCATAAATCATTTTGGAAATCAAACATTCTTCTGGAAAGCCTGGCCCATCTTTTAAGCTAATAATAATACCTGCGCCAGAAGTGTTATATTTTCGTTGAGAAAGAACTCCAGTGAACAACCATTCTTAATGCAAAGAGCCATATTATCCTGATCCTAGAAGGAAGAGCTTGGAAGTACAGCTGAAAGTGGAGTTCTCAAAACAGCAAAAACACCCTCAGTCTGACTAAAATGCCCACTTTCATGGGACTCTTCCTGCTTTTTTGATTTCTAAGAATTAGACTTTCGGCTAAGACAAAATTTGTTAAGTGAAATGCTAAACTTTACCAAGCTGAAAATCCACATACTTATTTTTAGTTGCTCTCTCTTAACTCACATTGATACAATAGTAGATGAGTTAATTCTCTATGAGCTGTGAAGCAGCTAAATGTCAAAACAAATTGATTCAAATACCAGCAAGCTAGCCCACTCATGGCTATGTTTTATTGACTCATGCCTTGAACAATCTCCAAAACTTAACCCAGATAGGATAGGCTGTTTCATAAGCAGAAGAAAGAAGAGATTTTATATCCATATCAGCCATCATCTATTTCTTGATAACTGCCAACCTTGTCCTGTATTTAACTTCTGTGGCATCCTTAAAATCAATTAATATCATTATTTAACAGTGATAACAGGTGTTTTTTGTTTTTTTTTTTTTCCAGCAGCTCACATGATGATCATGGCAGTGTTGCATTTAAGGACACAGAGGATCTTTCACTTTTCACAGAGCACAGTGGGAAGAACATCTGGAAACAGAATTTTTTACATGATTTCACATCTTTAGGTTTACCTTTACTGTTACTATTGTGTATGTATTTCTGAGTACCAGAGAAACAGCCATGTAGTAGAGATACAACAAGGAAAAATCTCTGCATATTTCATTTCATTTAAACTTTCCAAATATATTTAACATATACCTGTTGTATTACATTCAAACATTACATACATTAAATTAAAAATACAGCAGAGGGAAAAAGGGCTTGTTGAAAGCATGGCTGTCTCTCACTGCACTCACATTACTTTCTTGAAGTTGATGTAGAGCCAGAATCTTGCCCTGTGACAGCAACAATAGACAGCCCATTTAATTCAGTTCAGGTTTCAGTGGTATTTCTCCCTGGATGGCCGGTTCCTGCATACAGTTTCTTGTTAAAAACTGGCTATATTACAGCACTTTAGCCATCTACAGTTAAAGATAATTGTGTAGATCCTCTACACGTCCACAGAAGGTGATAGCCAATTTCAAAAGATGATTTCGCTTGCTCATTTCAGACTCCTCCTGAGGTGGTAGAGGATGAGTCATGGTCTGGAATGAAACATTACTCTCTACTGCCAATGAAGGCAGCTCAGAGGCACTGCTTTTAGAAAGCCACATCTGAACAACCAGTTCCAACCTCTACCTTTGTGACATCCATTTCCAGAGTGGCAAAACATTTTCTGAAAATCCCCAAAGTTGCTGTTTGATGACTCCAGAGATAATCTAGAAAGTAAATAGATTTCTCATATTTGACTTCTTTTTCAAGTACAGTCAGAGCTAGATATTCCAGTGACCCTTAAAATATTTCTGTTGCTGCTCCTGTGCAATTTCTTTATCCTTTAATCAAAGGTTTCAACTTGTCTACTGATATTCAGCCACAGGTTATCTGCTGGAGGCAGTTAAGAAGATATTTAAAAAAAAAAAAAAAAAGTATCCTTTTTGTAATCTGTACCTTTTATCTACAGATCTCTGAGTAATTTCTATTTCTACAATTTTATAACTAAGGAACTGGCATCTGAAAGAGGTTAAACACAGTGAGAAACAGGCATCAAGGCAGAAGCTAGGTCTTATGGCTTTAGTCCCTTAGTTTAAAAATCAGCTTTCTTACTTCTGCAGAAGTATTTAACTGCTCCATTCACCTGATAGGTTGTACATTTTAATTTTCATGATTAGATAATTAATCCGCAAATATACTGAATGAAATAACATTTTCCACTTTTTCCTTAAACAAAATCAATCCTTCATTTTCTTTATTTTCTTTGAAGAATATCACCATTCAGTTCCATGATGCATTTCAGTCTGAAAGTACCTCATGTATCTCCTCCTGTGCAGAATCACACAGTAGTTAAAGGGAGGTGAGGTTCAATGGTTGAATTCCTCCCTTGCTTTGCTGTTTTGTTTGGAAAGTTGTAAAATTAAATAAAGACCTTCTACACTGATAAGGACTGTGACAAGAAGAAAGAGCATTATTCTTCATCAGAAACATCCATATGTCTCCTTAATTAAGGCCCTCAGTAAAAATGACAATTACCAGAGCTGCTTCCGGACCGCTTGTCCTTTCAAGGTTTCCACATTGAAATTGTTTGTCTTTGCTGGCATAATGAAAAACACGACGACTGTAACATCACTCTTATGTACCTGCATGGACATGAGATGGAGAGAAAAAGAAAAACTCACCACAGGGTCTAAAAGCCCACGTCAAACCACGTCAAAGCCCACAGACTTTGACTGGTTATCCAGGAATGCCTTGATCTTACTCCTCTCCCCTTAGCTGTCAAGTTTTTATCAAGTCAGGAATATAACTGAGAATAGATACAGATAAACAGACATCAATTGCTCAATTCCAGTTTGATCAATGTGGATCTTCTCGGCTTCTCATGGTTTAGTAAAGCATGGCTTAGGATATGAATATAAACAGAAAAAAAAAAAAAATTCTCATGTGACATAAACTTGGTTGGCTTAAAGGAGTGAGAAACAAGTTTACTAGATGGAGAGTGCCCAGGCATGGGACCAGGGACGCCATACAGCAAGCAGAACTATCTTCTGCAGCAATGCCCCTGGTGTATATTCTAAAAGAGTTATTATCAGCAGCCACTGTCTATGTGAATCCCTAACACAGAACCTGCCAGACACACAAAAAACCACAAGTAACCTCTTGCTCATCTCTCACATCTAGCTACTCCAAAGGCAAAAAGCTTGAGATGTAAAATCCGACCCTTTGGTGATAGATGGTTTCCCTTGCTTCTCCTGAGCATAAACAAGTTTCAGAAGATCAAGTTCCTGATAGATTCCTCATATGAAGCAGAACAAGACTGGACTCTTATCAGCAATTCTTTAAAGGGAAGCTAAGAGTAAACTGCTCAGAGCTGTAAAAATTAAATTATTTTGAACAGCTTCAACTCTATAAACATTAGATAAACAAATATAGTGTCAGTGTGCTTCTACCAGATGGAAGTACAAAAAAATGTGCTTCTGAGGTTCAGACACACTACTGGAGCCTAGTTCAAGTTGCACCATTATTTTCAGGCTCACAAGTAGTAAGAGTATCCTGCTGATCCCAGTCAAAATCCCCTTCTGAAGTAATTACAGAGCAAGTGTTCTTTGAATAGATTTGGATGAAATCAGGTGCTGGCAAGCGCGTTGTAACAGTAACACAATAAGGCCATCTTCAATTTTTGGGAAAATAATTTAAGTTATTAGCATAAAAATATAATTTTTAATCGCATTATGATATGATTATTTTTCATCTTCTTTTTGATAGGTACACTTTCAGAGTAAACTCTTAAATCATATTTTTAGTATTTTTCTTTAAAAACAAGGGTGGCACCCACAAATTAACTTCTTGAGCTATGTAATCGATTATTTTTAAGCAATCTGACATTGTATGCTTTGTTGATTCAGGGAGAGGGCTTTATGAAAAGCCTAAATATCCCATAATTATTTTCCTGTAAACCAGAGTATGACATAGAAATTATTGCACTTCACTTGTGTAATACAGTAAGTTTGAGCATAAGATCTGCATTTTCTACATTTCCAGAAGCTTCCTTACCCTCAGCAAAAAGTTTAGTCTTGATAAGGCTTCTAGAAACATATCAGCTCCTTTGTTGGAAAACTCATATCTCCCAGCAATGAAGAAAAATAAGGTATTTTCAAGACTGAAGTCAAGGTGGCTGAAACCAAGCAAACAAATAGACAAGCACGAAGTATTTTTCAAGATGTAATCATACAAAACACATGTTTTTTCTATTCTGGAGGAATTTATTACCTCAGGAAAATAATGAAAGAGAGGCTTTTCTTCACATTGAGGTGACTATCAATCTGATAAAGTCCATCTTGGGTAAATAATGAAAAAAACCAAAATCTTCTGCCTGATCCCACAAGGTGTTAAGCAGAGTTACAGATGGTATCTGAAATTCCTTCAGTTTCTGTCTGAGAAATCCCAGACAGATATTTGACTAAGTTGATAACAATTCACCCATATTTGTTAGTCTTCTTGTTTTTTTTTTTTGCTTTAAATACTGTTGGAAAATCATTACTAAAAGTAAAAAAAAGTTTTGAAAAGTAAAAGCATACCCATAGAAATGACCTCGAATGAACTCTTGGATCCTAGCCTTGTACATGGAATGCAAATTCTGAAATTCATGCATTGCTGAAAACTTCTTAATGTTCAAGCCATTTGGAGTGACAACATCTGGAAAGGCAGAGAAAAGGCAGAGGTAGACATCTTCAGAGTCAGAGAAATTCTTAACAAAAGAACAAGTGTGACTTCCAAAGGCAGTATGTGAACAGTTAATATATACTCTTACCATTCATGGCTTGAGAATAGCACTGCCTAATACATTGGTTTTCATTAGTTTTCTCTACAAAGCTATTACATGTTATATTCCACTTCCTACAGCACTGAAGTGGCTTTGTATCATTTTGACCTGTACTCAATATTAGCATAAACCCTGCTGGATAGAAAGGTCCTTTTTGTCCTGTCGAGACTGAATTTATGCCTCCACTTAGCCATTTTTTTGTGTAATATGTCCTTTACCTCTTTAATCCTGATATCACCGTTGCCTGCTTTATTACTGTAGACTGAAAGTTCTTGAAAGCAGAAATTGTGTTCTACTGCACACTTATTCACTGCACAGCATAACAAAGGTCTGTTCAATCCAGGCTTCTGAAGATTTAGCAGAAAAGAGAGCTTTTGCACTACGGCAAAGGGCAGTTTGCCATCTTGCTAGATAAAGTGTACAGTCTAAATGTGGCAGAGTGACTGCTTACATCAGACTGACTTCACATGCTGCTGTTGTGCTTAATTTTTAGGAGTACTTAATTTGATCAATAATAAAGGAAATTATTTGTCAAAAGCTTGAGTGCCTAACATTAAACCTGCTCTCTTTGATGAATCATGCAAGGTTCTGTCAGTCATCATAAGTTTTATTCTCATGATTTGAAAGATGGTATTGTGGGATTTCTATTATTTTCATTCAGTTATGAAACATACATTTCATAAGTAGTAGAGAAAACTTTGAATCAAAGTTCCAGGAGACTTAGTTAAGATTTAGATCTAGATTTTGTAGCTGTATATATCTGATCAAAATCAAATCATCCTTTGCTATTATCACCTAAATCAATTCCAGTTTCTTTTCTGTGAATACGGAAATCAAATCATTCTGATTTGACCCACTTGGGGTGATTTGAAAACAGAATTTTCACCAATTCATTTAAACAAAACAAAATGACCCTGCACTTCAAATGGGAGCAGAGCCCTCTTTCATCATATTTTCAGTAGGGCACAGATTTGAAATATTGTTTGTTGAGCAGAAACAGCGAACTGGACAGTTTGGAAAACCATGTTTGTTTTATATCTCTAAGACTTATGTAGAAGACTGATAAAAGGGTAAATGGAGCTGCATTTGAATCAAAGAATATGAGACTGGTCAATATACAGCCTGCTGTGGATGAGTGAGAATGTTCAAAAATCCCTCATTAATATCAGAGAATAGATGGAAACTGTCCAGAAAAAAACAAAACAAACAAACAAACAAAAAAAACAGTCATAGATTCTTATATTGTTGGGAAGAGCTTGAAAGTGGTTGCAGTATTAAAGCAAAGTCCCATACGAACCAGTTATCCCATGGTGAATCAGGAGGTCGGAGAAGATTTTACTGTTTGTAAACAGAAAAGGAGGATGTTTCTGCTCTGTTAACCCCACATACACTCTTTTCAGTCAGTCAGCAATGAAGCTAAGGATCCAGTGGATAACTGTCTGTTTATCCTAATGCAGAAATTGCAGTGTGGCCTGTGGCATTGAAGCTAACAGGGATAACAGTTCCAGACCTATAATTAGCACTGCAATTCACCTAAAATAAATCTAAAAAGAATAAATAAACCAAATTCAAAACAAAACAAAACCATAAAAACCCGAAGTCCTTTGAGAATGGCTATACTTGAAACAACCAAGGTGTGAGCACATCTGCTAAATAGTCTCAAAGTTATGAATACCTGCGGATGGCATACTACGGCTTATCCTTCAGCATTATGCTGATTTAAAAAGAGCTTTAATGATGCATCAAACTGGGTTCATTACCTTACTCAAACTCCATGCATGGAATATGACAAAGTTTCTGATAAATTCCGTATTTAATGAGACGGATGCACAGGGCTAAACAAACTTTTGGGCAGATAATTAACTATGTTTAGTTAGTCTAGCAAAAAATAATATATCCATCTATGAAACTTATCATGCTTAAGTCCTAAGATGATTATGACCTCAACCGCATTGCTGTTCCTGGCTGTGATTTATATACAGAAATTAGTTGTATTGATCTATGGTTTGTTTTAGCCTTCTCATCTCTTTCAATATTAAGTAAAGAGGAACAGCATAATCACTGGAAAGTATAATACATCTAACATCATTTCACATATGAAACCTATTGCTACATTTCTACAAGAGCATATCACTCTCTGCTATCAAAGCAAGTTGTAAAAGCTGGTGAAATGTATTAGAAAGATTCCACCTTCTGTTTTCTTCAGTTGACCGGAATATATTAGCATCACCAGAGGATAATGCAATATATGTCTACTACTGTAAATAAGCTCCCTGTAAAGAAATCCTGACATCCACAGAGGTAAACTAACACTCCCCTAAAATAGTATGGAATATAGTTATTGCATGATGCTGTACTTGATTTTTTCCAGATTACATACGCTACTAGAATGTGTTTCAAGTGATATTGTCTGTACATTTCTTTTGAAAAACAGTTATTCTCTGCAGTGTAGCCACACATACCTACACAGTGTGCTTTGCTCTTATGTTTTTATGCATGTTATTTTCATTCAATCTGAGAAAATGTAGGAACTGAGAGGAAATATAAGAAGGAAAAAATTCAAGTCTTACCAGGATTTCTTTTAAGCATGTGTTCTGCTTCAATTGCTGTTATCTGTGAGACTGTGGTGAACACATGGGCACAGTGTACAGATGCCCGTTCCATACAATATCGATGGTAAATCTGTCTCTCTCCTGCTTCCTTGTCAATGTCAAACTGTTAAATAACAAAATACAAAAAAAAAAAAAAAAAAAGATATCTATATGATGTGCCCACCAGATTTATTACCATAAAGAAAGTCTCTTGAGTTAAGCTTGATTTCTCAAGGGAATCATCTGTCATTATAACCTCTCTACCTGTTTATCAAACCAATCTATTGAGAGTCAACAGATTGAGCAATGGGAAGGAGACTCAGATTAATGATTCCTAGATAGGTAAGGATCTGTGCTGTTTGGCCATGTCATGGAGCCTCTTGATTGGACTTGTTGGAAAACTTGAAAGAACAGGGAACTTGCTGATAACTGAAGGTATGGAGGGATAGAAAAGAAATGCAATGAGGATCAGAGGAGATCTGAGGTCTGGGTAGAATAGTGAGAATCATGGCTAGTCAGGAGAGAAACCGAGTTGTTGTTTTAGAGGAGTGGGATGTAAACATTTAGTCACAAATCCTGAGGGAACAAGGAAAGTGGAAACTGAAGTATTTTCTGATACTTCCTTCAAGTTCACCACAACTATTTGCTGCTTCTTTTAGTTCAGTTTGAAGGCCATTCATTTCCAACAGCAGATTAAGTTAAACTCCAGATAAAATCACCTTGAATTATTTCTGAGTTACCCTTAAATCTTGCAGTTGTTTTTTTTTTTTTCTTAACTAAATCAAAACAAAACAAAACAAAAAAAGAAAAGTCAAGTCTGGATCACTCTAAGTTTCAACATGGAAATGATCAATCTTCTCCCAGTATCTATTAACTACAGCTCCATACATGAACTCTCCACTATGGTTACGAAGGAGATTCCTTACAATACGTCCCAATTAGTGTCATAATGTTCCTGTGCATTGATAAGTACCTGGTGGTTTCCTAGATAGATGTGATTGCATTTCATGTATGCATGTGAATAACTGCATGTTAGACATTTAGATTTACAAAAGTTTTCCAGAAGTAGGAGTAAAGACATCTAAAAGGAATATTTCCTGTCCCTCTTATACAAATTTGCTGGTTCACAAAGAGGTTCATGAAACAAAAACTGGTAAAATCTGTGCAGTGGGAATGTAATCATGAAGTGGGAAGTGAGGAAAATCTAAAATACCTACTGAGCTCATGTTTAAAGGTTCACAGAATCAAATTTTCCTTACTTATGAGCACTGCAAAGTCAATACAATGAAGTCTAAAAAAGAATAACGCTAATGAAATGTCAATGATTACAATTAAACGTCAATCCTCTTAGTCTTACATGATGTTTCACTTCTGGGAACATCAAGGTTACTCTCTCAAGGTCAATGGCATGGGCACCAAATAGACTATGTTAGTTACCCGGAGTGTGACATTGTCTCTCAATGTGCTATGTCATTAACAGCGCCTAATTTTAGGTGCACAGTCTGACTTTGATTGCATTTGACTCTGTAACTTCATTGACTGTAATGGATTTAACCATTATTATAGGCTGAGCAGATAGCACTATCTATAGTTACAACTGTCTGATCTTCGTCATGGCTGGTTGCTTTCAGTACTTTAGAACTTAGCCAGAAGTAAAGCTATTTAGAATGTGAATTTCCACACTGAGTACATGCTAACAGTTGGTACAGAGCATATCTTGAAAGCAGAGAAAAGAAGAAAAAAGTAATTAAACTCCTGAAAGTGATGTGGGGCTCTAGCATGATGCTTGGCTTATCCTAACCCAAATCTTTTACAAGCAGTTCCCAGCTGTGTTCCTACTTTTCTGGGAGACTATCTTGATACCTGTGAATCTGATCTCTGGAAACATTTTGAACATTCACATCTGCATTGGAAATTCATGGGACCTGTACTCGCTGTTTGATATTTTTTGGTTTTAATTAAAAAAAAAAAAAAAAAGACTGTTTGTTTGTTTGTTTGTTTTTAATTGGATAGTGCAGCTACTCCCCACTCCCCTGGGTGTGTGGTAAACTAATGAATGTTTGTTACTGGAGCATTCAGATACCATTGATGACTGCCACAAAATAGCTCTCAGAAAATCACAGATTTGATCTTCAGAGCAGAAATGTTAATTACATGTACTAAATAAGGTAGCAGATTGCACACTGACAAAACAAACAAACAATACAATCACTGTGATTGTTCAACCAATGTGTGTACATAAATGCAAAATGGAACAGTTCTATAGCATGCTGTGCAAAGACAAAAATGAGATGCCACTGCACACTCAAAGCTATGCAAAAGTTTGTTTAAATATGTTTGGCTTTAATTTTTTTTAACTGCTAATGAAAAACATAGCTAGCCAAACTTTAAAACGTTTCTGCTCTCTTTTCCTTTTCTCACCAATAATAGGTTCTTTACAGAATGTGACTAAAAACTACATTCGGGACACGTTCGCTAACTAAACACTCCCTTGAATTCTACCAGGAGAAAGATTCATAAAGGGATTGTTACCAACACTATGGCTTACTTCTTTCTAGCTTTTATTTCTTTGATTGCAATGAAACACTGAACACATCCACAGAATAACACATCCACAGAATGATATCTCCTCACTGGTATTCGTTTCTGCATCTTCTGAAAATGGGAAAGATTTTACTTTGCACATGCTTGCATGATTTTTGGCATGCTTTTTCAAAGGTATGCAATTCCATTAGCAATAATTTGCTAGTCCATTAGCACATATAAACTGGGTTTGCAGAGTTCTCACATTTTACCCGTTGTTATTCTACAGCAGTTTCCTTCACTGTTTGATATAGCAAGATCCTGGCCTTTAACTTCATTCATAGTGTCAAGCGAGAAGTCTCACTGTGTACCTCTGAGCAGGCTAGACAAGTGACTTCAGAAAATAAGTCCTAGACAAGTTGAAGGACAGGTTGAATGGAACTTAACCGATGAGACAGTGCAAGAGACAAATTTAGTTCACACAGTGGAGTACTGGGAAAAGACAGCTGAGCTTGCTGTGATAGTATTAACTACAGAACTAAGGGTAATATGGGGCATGGCTCTGATCTGACCTACTATGTCAAACTGAAGCAGACTGTCAGCGCAGTTCTTCACCTTCAAACTGGTGTTTCTACTCAGCAATTTGCTCTGTTGTCAGGATGCACTGCTTGTCAGACACAGCTCAAGCATCTATGAACTATGTTCCAAAATGTTTGTGTTCAGTGAGGCCAAAACAAAATATTTGTGAAGTGAATCATGCTTCCATTTGTTTGTTTGCCATTATCGGCAAATTAGAACACCACCAAAGCCACAAATGAAAGCTACAGCAAAAGGAAAACACATCTAAGCCAGACTCACTGTTTCTTCCCTCAGTGGCATTTAAGAACTAAGCTCTTCACTGTAAATACTCCATTTCTCTCAGTGAGGATATACTCCCACTCTGATCTTAGGAAACCAAGCAGATTGTTACAATTTGCATGACAGCAAGGAGTAGAGAGGAAAATGTTTCTCATATAAGTTCACTGATTTCAAAACAAGAAGATGCTCCACAGGTTTTTGACAGAAATTTGTGTTTGTTGTAATGCACTTCTAAGGAAAAATTCCAACTCATTTTTGTCCTTTCTATGGATCCATGTGATGAACATAACATTTCATTCGTATCTTAAAACATTAGGGAGAAAAGCAGTTAAACACTGAAACTACCAGAGTGACACTGTGGTTCAGAGAGCTAAGAGGATCTTTGAAGGTAAAAGCAAGAGAATATCATGTGGCTGTGAGATACTGGCATTATGCTTCTCCTGGAAAGAGTGAGAAGCTACTGAAGTAATAAATCCAAACTGGACATTCATTGTTCAAACTGAAAAAGACAATTTGTAAAGGATTCAGAAATGTGCAAGAAGACAATGGAAAAGGAGGAAATACTGCACTACCTGTATTAATGGTTCTCAGATTGACAGGTAAGTTATTTGTCAGAGTCTGCATACACGCTCCTTATTCTCAGACTAGATTACTTCTTCACATAGTCACAAAGAAAATAAAAAGTATGAGGAAAGCCAACAGATGCTAAATCAAAGCAAATTCAAACTAGAAATAAAACATATAGTTTTGATAATGAATAACTTTGTGAAGTGTTGCATAAATAATTCTCCTCCCTGAGCTCTACATCAGGACTGGATTGTGTAAGTAGTTTGTATCTCAAACAGAAGGTATGATACATAGATTGGTAGCTGAGGATTCTAGGTAGAGAATGAAAAGATTTCTTCTGTTGTCTAAACTTAGAGACACACTCAAGTTCACAAGGTGATTCAGCAGTGCAATTGGAGAGGAGGTGTGCAGTTCAAATTCCTTGCTTACTGGCAGGAAGAACGAAAAGATCTTCAACTCTAACAGCATCCCATTGGCTGCCATTGTCTGAAGTGTATAAAAATTACCTTTTTTAAAAGCTACTTTACATCAGATTTAACTCGTATGGATTGCTATTTTGTGCAAATAGAACTTGCATTGTGGTATAGCCAAGTAAGACAGAAATTTACACTTCCTGGCTTAAGTCAGATTTCCATTAGCTGCTCTACTACCAAAGCGGATCAGCTTTGTTTAATAGCAAGCTCAGTGACAGGTATGACAATACAGTACTAAGAGGAACATAAGCTTGTGCTCTTATATCGTCAGCATAAAAGCTCTCAAAGATTCATTTCCATTGGGATTTTCAATACTTTTCCTTTTGGACTTGATAAGGCAGAATTCTCCACTCCTTTCTGAACTATTTTCAGTCACACTTGAATGAACTGAATGTAAAACTTTCTAGGTCTGAATAGAACTGCTACTCACTGGCAGGATACCCTTATATAGGGAAAAACGCTATGAAGAATGAGACTAATCTTTTATTTTTCTTTTTCTTAGAGAATCCTATCACAGAATCACAGGACCATAGAAAGACAGGTTAGAAGGGCTCTATAAGCTCATTTAATTTCAACCTCCTATCATGGGCAGGGTTGCCACTCACTGATTAGGCTGCCTCAGGCCCCATCCAACTTGGCCTTGAACACCTCAAGGGATGGGGCATCCAAACTTCCCTGGGCAGCCTGTGCCAGTGCTTCACCATCCTCTTAAAATAATTTCTTCCTAATGCCTAACTTAAGTTTTCTGTCTTTGTCCTTTCTGTATCAGATTGTGTAGAAAGTCGGTCCTCATCTTGCTTATAAGCTCCCTTTAAGTACTGGAAGGATGAAATGAGGTCTCATTGGAGCCTCCTCTTCTCCAAGCTAAACAATCTCAGCTCCCTCAGCCTTTCTTCATAGGAGGGGTGCTCCAATCCTTTGATCATGTCTGTGGCCTGAGTGCTTTTTCTATTATAATACAAGATTATTTTTTTAGTAAGAATTATCAGAGGTCAGAGCCCACAGACTTCTTGGCTATGCCAGCCAGTGGTCCAGCAAATCATTTTGGTCACCCTCCAGGTGAAATTCCAGGTTAGACCATTTGCCCAAAAGATTGTTCCTAGTTCATCTAAGAACTAACCTGGACAATCAGCGTCTCTCAGTCAGTTTATGAAAGGTATTGGTCGATTTAAAACCAAAGAAGAGGAAAAGGAGAAAGGAAAGGAGAAAGGAGAGGAGAAAAGAAAAGCAGATGCCTTAATGTGGAAAGCAAGAAAAGATTTAAATCCTCGATCTTCAGCCAATAAACCAGTTGCTCCTGAGGAGGAAAAAGGCTTCACAGGCTCAGACATTTTTTACAGAACTTTTATCATAGCAACATACAGAACCTTACTTGCAACAGTGTAAAAGCTACACTGGACCTGGGGACAAAGAGGGAAAAAAAGAAAACAACAACAAAAAACATCACTGGTTGGACTATTTAGATCTGAAAAACTTTTTAAGCCCAGCTAAACTTGTAATAATTTATCTATCGGGAATGAAGCACATCACACATTCTGCTTGTTGGTGAAATAAGAAAGTGTTGACTTTAGAAGAGTTTAAGCCAGTAAAGTGTAGGTAGGTTTAGCAGTCCACGACCCCCATCTGTTTACCCAGGGTTCCTCAGATGCTTAAATGAAAAGATAAATATCAGACACTATTAGTTACTGTGCAAGTCAGCTTCTGTTTTGTTCTGCTTTCCCTCCCTTCTTCATTCCAGAATCAGAGTGATTTAAATGTGAATCGAGGAACTAAAGCTAAAGTGTTGCCCCAGGGGTCCTTAGCTCATACCATCTGTTGTTTGTTACATGCTGTTGAACACAACAGTTTTATTTCTGGTATTCACTATGGTCCTGTGCACGCGGTTAAGGGTTTAACATTTGACTTCTCACTGGAGAAGTGATGCTGTGATTCAGTGATGCTGTATTACGACCAGGATCCTGTCTCTGACCAAGGTAAATAGATGGCTTGGGGAGAGGTTAAACAGGTCTTCAGTTCCCTGTTTGTTCCAGCTATTTTGGCTCCATACATGACGACCATGACGCTATAAACAGTATTCTCTCTCCTTACTCCGATTCAGATTCAGTTGCTCTCCTTAATGATCAATTCATAACATTGGTGCTATCAATATTCAAACTGATTTTTGAATTCTCTCATGTTCCCAAATCCTGCAAACAGTTTGCTATAGCTCAAAGACTGACAACATAGGAATGCAGCCATAGAGTCCTGGTGATGTATGGTTCAGGCACCTAAGTGATTTCAGGAGTCTAAGGAACCAGCACAGTGTGGCAACCTTTCACTAATTGTTTTTTCCACCAAAAGGAAGTAAAGCTGAAGGCCAAGTTTTCACAGATCCAGTGTATCTAAGGGCTATCAGAAGACCACATGGAGCCTTCTCTTCTACTTTTTCATCAGGCAGAAGCTGGTGGCTTTTTTTATTCACAGGAGTGCTAGAGAAAAATATCAGCCAGGCCATGCTGCACAGCCCTTTGCATGCATATGTGTGCGTATGTGTGTTTGTATGTGTGTGTGAAAAGAGAGAAGGACTATTGGACAGTGGAGGACAAATTGAGTGCATTAATTTCAGGGCTAATGGGAGATAATATGGTGAGAAAGAACATAGCTAAGGCACTGTGAAAGAAGAAAGAGAGAGAAAGGGCTCTGAAGATACTGGGTGAGTATCTTTTCTCAAGCATCCAAACACCATACTAAGGTTGTGCTTGTGGATCCCACTGTTAAGTTCCTCCTCAGCACTGAAGAAGAGCTCTTGGCTTCAGTGACCAGAGTAGACCTCTCTAGTATGCATTCAAACATGGCTTTTCTTGGACTGTGTTGGTGTCTAGAAAAGGAAACATGAATTTTCCTGTTTTCCTTTGCAGGAGCTGTTCATGTCAGATAATCTCCAAGTACAACTAGGCCATACCTTTTCCTTTGGTGCTGCAACTGTTTTTCAGTTATATCTGGTACAGAACACACCACAGTGGCTTCTTTCCCACCCATCCTGACTGCTGTACTTAAAACTGGTGGAAAATATATTCTAGCCATGAAAAGCTGATCAAAAGTAACTAAGTAAAGTTTATTGCTATTATGCTTTAAAGAAAATCATGCAATGGCACTAACAGGTAAAGCAGATATCATAATTGTGAGGGGGAGCTCACATGCACTAAAAATATTTTGTCTCATCCAAAGGTTTAATGTTACAAAGCCCTGGAGGATCTCCATCACTGCACAAATCACTTGTTTGACCTTAATAGTTTACTACTGACGGACAGCAACAATAGCCTCTGAAGACACGCTCATCTGTATCATTTAATTACCAAACTCTAGATCAACTTCTTACATTTCTCAACAAGCTTTTGGGCCCAGTTGACCTTTTTACAGTGAAAGGAGCCCTCATTTAGATATCTAATCTCTCACTAAATGCTAACTTTGTCAGGGAGAGCTTTAACACCTTATAACCATGAAAAAGAGCAGTGCAAGAGTTTAGCATCATTTCCTGAATTAACACTGCATGTAAATGTCAATCTTTACACAGAAGGCATAAAGGAATATGGTCTAGACATCCACAACTTGAACAAATGAATTTTCTGCTGAAAAATCCCTGCTTTCTCAAGTATTAAATCTGAAATGAGATGGTCTTAGTTATTTCAACCTAGCTCTGTCCAGAGAAAAATACAGTAGTGAGACTGTAATTAAATTTTGCATATATACATATAAGGAGAATATAAGGGAGTAGGAATGTCTAAACTCCTAAAGTTGGGTCTGACGGCATGCTGCCTCATTAATGTCTGATCATATCTAAGATATAATGATATCTAATTCAGGAGAGTAGTTCTCCTAGCTGATAGAAGGAGACAGATCTTACAGAAGTGTAAGATGAGAATATTTAGCTTGCACTGACTGTTCTGTGCTTCTGAATAAGGACAGGACTACTGCTTCAGCCTTGTCTTGGGGAGACTCTTAAACTTACTACATAGTGGAATAAACATCAATTATGTTACCAACTGATTCATTTTATTCAGTGCTTTTAGCCAAGAAAATGCTTGAACAGTGAATAAAGCAGTTGTTTTAACCTTCTAACTACTGCTGCCCTCAATACACATTGGAATGAAAAGAATCTCTTGTACTTGACTTGTCTGTAAACACACTAGAAATCTCAAATCATGTAATGTGACTCCACAGAAGGCAGTACTAAAGATGTCTGGGTCCTTGAAATGTTGGTTTATGTTATGCTTTGACTGAAAAGAGAACAACGAAAACCAAAACCACTAGAGAGTTTACAAGAATTCCCAGAAGTGGATGTGGGTCTTTTAAACTCAGAAAATACTTCCTACCCTGTCAGTTACAAACAAAGCCTAACCTGAAAAGCTTGAAAGCAGAAGGACTTACAATCTGCAAGAATTAAGTAGTCTGGGGAAAGGGAACCCAAAAACCAAACAAAAACATTTAATGGCATTACAGGGTATCTCCTGCAAGTGGAGAGCTACTAGCTATTTTTTTCTACAAACTTTCGTTAAAGAAAGAGTGCTGTGAGGCTGCACATGTCTACAGCTGTATGGGTTTCATATTTACTAGTTACTCAGACTGCTAACTAAGAAAATGCAGCATATGTTTTTTGAGTTGATGACTGCTCCTGAACTCGAAGGGAAAGACTCTCAAAGCCACTTGCAGTGATGTCTGGCCCTATAACTCTCCCATACTTTTGAAAATGTTTCAAATCATTGAAAAGAAGGTTATGAATCTCTGTTGGCAAACCTGTACAGCTGCAATATTATTCCATATAGTTGTGGATTGGACCAAGACGCTAACCTGATTGACGGCTGAATGACTTTCAGTACTCTGCAGTGAAAATCTGGTAACCTAAAGTTAACTGAAGGAAGTACAAGTATTCTAGACTCTACGGAAGGATGGCATAGACACGAAAGCACAAGGCCCTACACACCTCAGGATCTTACCATTTCTTATGTGTTGGAACTGATGACATCACTCTGCTGTGGGGCAATCCTAAGCGATCACACAGCATGGAAAATGTAATATACAATGTAGCACAATAAACAGAAAAGGAACCAGGAACTGTTAAGGTGGGGGAAAAAAAAGAAAAGAAAAAAAAGAAAAAAAAAGAAAGGATAAGAGAACTGTCTCTTACCTGGTCAAGATTGTTGTAAAAGTCTATATTGGCTGCACACAGGTATCTCCCAAGCAGAGTGGCATGGGTAGTAAAAATAGTGGCAACTGGAAGTTTCTGAGATCGCGACAGTATTAAACCCACTCCTGCCTGCCATTCATGGAAATGAGCAACTACGTTGGGCTTGTCATCAAACTGGCAGGAAAGCTGAAAATAATTAGAAAGAACATATATTAAACGTATATCATCCTGCTCATCATCCCAGCCTCACATACTTTCCTTCATACCTTCCTGTCTGTGTGTTCTTTTATATGACAAAATAGAACAGTGTTTTAAGTGGTCATGCGTCTTGACTCCTATCAGCCTTAATCCTTAGGTCACAAAGCACATGTTCTTCACTTGTAACTCAGAACAGTATCCTTCCCAGAGTGCTGGGAAGCTCTAGCAAAGACAGTCACTCTTCATTCTTTCAACTTGCTCATCAGCTGTTGAAACTCTAATTTGGATAAAAAAAAAGTCATGAGCATCTCTAATGGAGATGATTCTGTAGACTGACAAAGTTTGGTTTTTTCAGAGGGGCTGTGGTAGTGTAATAGAAGTCATGGTGTTGTCGTTCATTTTGTCTGTAACATCTCTGCAAGGTACAATCTAGCAGCTGAGAGATAACTTTCTTACTGGCTTCATGACAGTTTGTGAGAGTGACAACTTGACTATGGTAGGAGAGGAAAAGGGAGCTTGGGATCTTATCTGTAAGAACACCCACTGCCAAATAAAAAAAGTTGAAAAAAATGCTGAAGAAATGACAGTGAAGGCATGGCACATTTCACGTAAGACTTCCCATGGAAAAAACATAATTAAAGTGCTTAGACTTAAGTTATAAATACAAATTCGATCTAGGTCAGGAACCACATCCCAAAGCTCTTCTCAGCTGACAAGGCTGAGGTCTTAAAAACTCCAGATTTTAAAAACTGTACCTCTTTTAAAAACCAGGCTGTTAATGATCCAAAAATTACAGCATCATTGGCTTCTCGGTCATGAAAAGGGATCCCTATGTTGGTAGCATCCCAAAATTCGCCTTTCCATCTGTCCAGATTCCAGGCTGCTGATCCTATGTCAAACAGTAAGACATATGGGCTGCCCTCTATCAGCCATCTTCCAAAAAAGACCTACAGAAAATAGGCAAGGATATAAGATGAAAATGTTAAAGTGAATGTAAAAACAAATTTCCACAAGTATTTTCATCCATCAAACGATACATATTTTACATAAGGAATGCTAAGGATCATAGTCCTACACGTAGGATTTGTGTTTTTCTTTGCAAAATACATGGAGTAATACTAAAGGTTGGGGTAAGTGGAAATTACATGACATTTCCTCATTCTGCCCACACAGTACAGTTGGCGCCCTTTGGCAGAGAGGAAGGAACAATCAGAAGGTGCTTTAATATCCAAAAATATCAGTCCCCAAATATACAGCTTTCCATCTTTATCTGCATCAATACATTTAAACATCTGTAACAGAATGATAACTCCAGTGATATAACCTGCCTGCACAACAAGGAGAATGGGCTGAACTGTCCTAAGGCAACACAACACAGTTTGGATCACATTACACACTGCAACAGTTTACACAGTCAAATTATTTCACCTTATTTCAAATTATCTCACATATTTGGGTCTTCCAACCTGAAATGGCTATAGCAGCAGTAGCATATTAACTGTGGATCACGAGGTACTATATGTAGATTAATGCAGTTTATACTATGTACCCTGCTCATAAGAATCTTTTATGTTGCTGTTCAATTGCATTTAATTCACCAACCCCTGGGCTCTCCAGAGCAGAACCCTGTCCTAATGTTAGAGCTGGCCAGACAGAAGGCAGGTCTTGAAAACAATGAGGCAAAAGTTCTCAGACGTATTTGCACAAAAAATAAAGGCTGTATCAAAATAAAGGCTGTATGTGAAGAAAGCTCAGGCCCTTATGTACATATTTCAAGCTATTCTGGTTTCTTAGGAAACCAAACTTTCTTAGCTATTCTTTTCTCAGGAAAATGAAGTTAACGAGCAGGGATTTTTTGTAAACCCTGATTTTAAATATGGTGTCAAGTTGTGGCAAGGAACACACCTGACCTGAGAAGTTCAGAAGATTTCCTAGGTCCCCTGGTTTAAAGGGTTCCATTGTGATACATAAGCAAAATCCAGACACACTGATAATAGGATAAGTGCAGCTCCTGGAATCTAAAGCGTCATTATTAGAGATCAAAGCTATACTTGACGTACCTGGGATAGATCTCCTACTATATATGAATACTCCAGCAGAATGATGCACATGTCAGACTGCCAGAGCTGGCTGCTTAAATTGAATGTATGCTGGAACAGCATAAAGTATATATGTAGATATAGATATAGAGATATAGATATAGGTATATAGATATAGATATAGCTTTGCAAATAATCTGCCCCACAAGCCTTTTGCTGTTTTCCAAACAAGGGAGTGTTATACACCTTGCAGAGACATTTCTCTGTAAGGAATAGATGCAGCACATAAAACTTGCTAGTTGACTTAGGAAAGTCTGATCAAAAATAGGAATTCAGATTGTTGTTAGATTAGACTTTTCAGTTTGAACTTCATTTTTAACAATGCCAAGCATCATACAACAACAGCGTCCCCAGCAGACACTATCCCAAGCTGTGGCTCATGTATTTCCAGCAATGTACATAATACATAGCAGGGCATGAGAACCTAAGAACTGCCACAGCACAAGGAGATAACACGTTGCCAGTGCCACAGCTGGTGTCAGTCCAGGATGTTCATGAATTTCTACATTATTAGCTTATTGCTGAATAAGAAGAACTTTATTACTAGTTGATGGTTGGAGTCAAGATATGAGATTGTCCTGAGGTCTCAGAGAAAACACCAATAAAAACTGTGCAGGAAACACAGATTAACTCCCTATTTGTGCTGCGGTTTAACCCCTCTTTCTAGGGAATGGGCAATCAGTTGTACTGATCTGAGGAAGCAAATTCCTCATCAGTTGGGTGCTTTTCTTAAGCACAATTGTGGTTTGTCCCTTCCTGTCTTTCAACTTGGTACAGTGCTACATAAGAAAAATTCTGTGATGATGAAATGCTTTTCTTTAAGTTTCTTCAACAGCACAGGAATGCTGAAGGTAACATAAGGGTTCAGTCAAAGAAAGGTCGTAGTGTATCCACTAAAATCTCACTGTATTTAGAGACTGGAGAAATAAGTCATTAATCCAATTAAGTAGTCTTGCAGATAAATGAGCGTTAAAACCTTTAATTGGATAAACTGTTTCTTCCTCAAAAATAACCTTTAATGAATTGACTTTGCAGTTCTAACCGTAGAATCTGAGCTTTTCCCATTGTGACATTGACCAGGACTGCTGTGTCAAGTGGAACAGCGGGAGCATTAACCAAAACTGTAATCTCCTCAGAGTCAGCTTAGTTGTCCTGAGAAGCAGAAGCACATCTGATTTACCTGACACCCTTGGCTTTTCATGGTATCCATTGCCTTCTTAATTGCGGGGTTTGGAGGCTCACATACTTCCACCTGAGTCTTCACATTGTGCTCAAAATAAGGACCAATCAGAAAATAGTTTTCACCCCATTCATCTGCCGTAATTTTGGCTTTTGTCTGGATCACGGTATAAATTCCTCCCACTGAAAAACAAGATCACAAAAAAAAACAAAAAGTAGAAACGGGAACAGGGCTTAAAGCTCTGGAATAAGTTTCAGCCTACCTGGGAGTCAGACAGACCACTAAATCACTTCACATATTCAGACTTAAAATGAAACCCGGAATCTAACAAATGAATAGTAATTCAGCTTCCTGAAATGTAACCGGAGCTTCACCATTTAGTTTAGGAGTATGCAATGATAGCAGACCATGTGCTATCCTTAAACAGTAATTTAATACTTTGCTTAACTCTGGTTAACAGTATACGGCTTCCTTCTATTTCTCCTCTAATCTCAAATGGATGTTTTCTAGCCTTAACTACCACTTCTATCTGTTATTACTTTAATTTCTTTCAAGTGTATGAAGTCACACCATAAATGTTCATTCCATTTATTTTTTTTTAGGTTGTCCATCCCTTTCCAAATGTCTGCACTCAGACTGTGGGATTCAAAACCTGAGGCTCACACTTCCATTCTCCCTTGTCTAATCTTGATTCTACTACATTCCAAGTTCAGCCTGCTTTTCTTTTTCTTTTTCTTCTTCTTTTTCTTTCTTTTTCTTTTCCTTCTCTCCTTCCTTCCTCCCTCCCTCCCTTTCTCCCTTCCTTCCCTCCTTCCTTCCTCCATCCCCCCCTCCTTTTCCTCCCTTCCTTCCCTCCTTCCTTCCTCCCTTCCTCCCTCTCTCTCTCTTCATTTCTTTCTTTCTTTCTTTCTTTCTTTCTTTCTTTCTTTCTTTCTTTCTTTCTTTCTTTCTTTCTTTCTTTCTTTCTTTCTTTCTTTCTTTCCTTCTTTCCTTCTTTTTCTTTCTTTCTTTCTTTCTTTCTTTCTTTCTTTCTTTCTTTCTTTCTTTCTTTCTTTCTTTCTTTCTTTCTTTCTTTCCTTCTTTCCTTCTTTCCTTCTTTCCTTCTCTCTCTCTTTCTCTTTCTTTCTTTCTTTCTGAAGTTACCATTTTCAAACACATTCTTTGTGATGTGGAAATACATGTGGTAATAACTGAGTTGGCACCTCCAGCTTGTTTCACACAAATCATGGAGAGAAATAGAGGCAGTGATTAATTTTGTTGACTACTGGCCATGAAAATCTTTGAAGGAAAGGTGTCATGTTCTATCACTAATCTAAAGAGTTGTTAAATTGGTATGAATGTAGTCTATGTTGCCAGTATAAATATCTGCAGCACTTTCCACCTAAATATTGTCAATCTTAAAAGCAAATGTAGTATTAAATCTCTAAGAGAATAGAGCAGTAACATCTTCTGATGGGTAAATACAGATCTATCTAGTCTTGCATATGGTATGCAAGATTACATTAGTTGCTTTTCCCTGACAGTTTTCCACATTTGTCCCTGTGATCTATGCACTGGCAATGTAGCCTTGCAGCCCCCTTGGTCATGGGACCTGTAATGCAAGGCAGTGGCCATTCCACCACCACAAAAACAGCACAGTAGTAAGTGCTTACATCAATCAAGTGGAAGGGAGGGCAAAAGAAGAGACTGCTGCTATATATCAGAGATGTTTGGCATAGCTCTGATGATTTTAAGCAGGGTAAGACAGATGAAGCTCAACAGGTGATTGCAAACAACGTTTGCAGAACAGGAAACGACAGGAAAATAATGAACGTTGCCACTTAGAAATGTCATCCTGCACTGGATCTGGAAGCACTTGATAATAAATACTTCAGGCAGAAAGACACCTTTCAGTAACAACGTCAAAATACATAAGGAGTCAGCAATGCAAGTAATTATTGTCTGGCAGTAAGCACTCCAGACTTAATTTTAAAAGGTACTTGAATATCCAGAGGTGCAGGTGGACTGCATAACACTGCAGGTGGCAAAAAAATCTTCAAGGTTTACCTGATCCTCCTTAAAAATCTGCCCCAAATGACTATGCCTTACAGAAGAGCTGCTGAAGTTACTCAGTGCTTTGGGAGATTAGTTCCCTAACTAATTAAACTGTATCACCTGAGAAGTGTGGAAAGCCTTCTCCCAAGCCTGGTATCTTGCAGCCCTGAGAAACTGAGCAGCCAGAGCTATGCTTTTTAATTGTGCTCCTAAAAGAGGATTTGCATAATTAAAATCTTTTTCTTTACAAGCATGCATTTGTTCTGAATGCATGTAGGGTTCCCAACATTATTTTTTTTATGTCAGAGCGTCTCAGATTTCTAGGCATTTTACAAACAAATACAAATGCAGTTCCAACCTAGCAGCTTGCTAAATAAAAATATTGCATCAAGTTATTAACCTACGTAGTAACTCCAGATCTAAGAAGATTCTTGTATCTTCCTAAATCAATCCCATAGTTCAGGAGTTCTACATCACAGAAATATGGAACTGAAGAAATAAATCTATGCTTTGGTATGTTCTTCTATACTTTGCTCAGAGCAAAAAGCCAAGAAACTAAATTATAGCCATCGTGAGCACCTCTCCTGTGAAGAAAGACTGAGGGAACTGGGCTTGATTAGCATGGAGAAGAGAAATCTCCAAGGAGACCTCATTGTGGCCTTCCAGTATTTGAAGGGAGCATATAAACAGGAAGAGGTACAACTGTTCACAAAAGTAGATAGTGATAGGACAAGGGGGATCAGTTTTAAACTGAGACAGGGGAGGTTTGGGTTAGATATTAGGAGGAAGTTTTTCATACAGAGGGTGGTGACGCACTGGAACAGCTTGCCCAAGGAGGCTGTGGATGCCCCATCCCTGGAGGCATTCAAGGCCAGGCTGGATGTGGCTCTGGGCAGCCTGGTCCAGGGGTTGGTGGCCATGCCCATGGCAGGGGGGTTGAAACTACATGATCATTGTGGTCCTTTTCAACCCAGGCCATTTTATGATTCTATGATTGTCTACTATAGCTGCTCTGGACAGGGATTTGGAGAAGTCTGAGGATAGTGGCTCCAAATTCCTCTGCTCAGAAGCTGATAGAAACTACTTGAATACCTTGTATTTGTGCGAACACACCATTTTAATAATGAGACAAGTCAGAAGGTTCAACATACAATGTCACGTGCTTACAATAACATAAATGTTGTCTGTTCTCACAGAAAGGTATATACATCATATGAACACAAAGCACTTTAATCTAAAGCAGATAAACAAGTAGAAATCTTAGTTGTGAAACTAGCTGGTTTTAATTGGCAACAATAGTGGTCTTATAATAAGGGAAGATTTTTGTGCAAAGTTGCCTGGTGACCACATGGAAATGAGAAAAAAACCTACGTGCAAGAATAAAGATACTAGATAACATGATAAAGCCACATATGACAACAATGCTGTGGAATTCTTTCCCCACCATCAAAAGAGTGGAGATCAGTGTCTTTCACACTGCAAGGTGTTCAATGCTGGGAGCTGCATGGCAGCTCAGTTTTGCAGATACTGCCTTTAAAAGAGATAAAGCTACTGATCAGGAGCTGAATGTGGCGTGGGACATCACTTTGTGAAGCCAACAGCTGAGTGTTCCTGTTCACAAGGTTTTGCATAGCATTACTCTCTGTTCTAAAGCATGTCCTGTCGAAAAGGAAGGCCTACTCTGAAGGAAAAACTGGAGAGCGTGCTGTGATCTACCACCATAATCGGTTGCACAGCAATGTAGAATACATTTGAGGATACTGTTTTGCCTGAAATGCAATGAGAATTACTAAAGATAAAAACAGAAGAGTACATTTTATGGACAGTAAAAGCTCTGCAGAAGATAGCTGTGATAAAAGGTCTGGGTTACTTGGTCCTCAAATCAACTTTTGTCTTCTCTGTTACTGTGGAAATACGACTCAGAAGACACATCTTTGGGAAAACTTTAATTGACTGGGCAAGTGAAACCGTATGTATGTGGAAAGGGTCAGGCATAACTTAAAAAGGGACATCTTGAGAAGAAAAGAGCAATGTCTAGAACAACACATAGACTTCGGAAAATTCACTTTCCCAAAACAATTCAAGGAACATGTTACATATCATGAAGAGATAGATCATATCTGCACAGTGACTTCAAATCCACTGGAAGTACCTATGTTAGTAATCAATGCATTACACATTCTACCAACTAACAGAGCGAGGCTGAAATTGAATATGCAGATCCTAACAGAATTCTCAAATTATTCCCACCTATATGATATACCACCTTGTTCTTTCCTAATCTGATATTTTAATGTCATATTGTAGCTATAAAAACTTTCCAAACAATAAGGATGTATGAAAATCCCATGATGTTTCAGGTTTCTGTATGCAGCCTCTGAAGTTCTGTTATCTGAAGAAGTTTTAAAACAGTGACAGATGAAATGAAAAATAGATGCAATATCAGGAGAGGTTAGATACAGAGAACTGGATTATAAACATGAGGCATTAGCAGTGAAATGTGAATAAATCATAGAATAGCTTGGGTTGGAAGGGACCTTTAAGATCACCTAGTTCCAACCTCCTGCTATAGCCAGGGACACCTCCCTCTAGACCAGATTGCTCAAAGCCCCATCCAGCCTGGCCTTGAGTGCTTCCAGGCCTAGTTTAGTGTTCTAATTCCCACTGAAACATTTCAGGCAAATATTTTAAGTTCTGCTAATTTTAAAATCCCCTTGAGAGAAAACTGTTTCTGTTATTTGTTTTAAAAATCTGCTCTTAAGTTTTCCACCAGAAAGATGAAATCAAGTTAAAAAAGAAAAAAAATATATCATTCCCCTCATTTATTTCCATTCATTCTATCCCTCTCTTTCAGGAAAAGTAAACCGGTACGGGCAGATTGCAAATGCTCTTTGTCACCTGATGAGGAAGGGGCTACAACTTGCAGGATTACACAGGAACTTCATTTCTAGAAAATGGCCTGTGCAGGTGGAATTGTTTGAGCAGGGAATGGCCTAAACTTCTCAAAGCTGCCAGAGACACCTACTGCTCACTTTACTTGCTCTCCTACCTACCCCATATTGTGAAGAGAGAGAGGAAAGCAGCAGCAGACACCAAAAAGGAAGTAGTCAGATGGCACGAGAAGCTACAGAACTGAGACAGGAAGACTGCCACCTGCAGGACAGATGCAGAAGCCCTTCCCTGCACACCTCTGCTAACAGAGGCAGAGGGTACTCCCAGGGCACTTCATCTTCTTTGCCACAGCCTGACTCGGAAGACACTTGAGCTTTTCTGGGGGCTCTGCTTGCCGTGGAATCCAAGAGGGAAGTGGTACCCAGCTTCAGGGTTCAAAATCATAGAATCATAGGATGGCCTGGGTTGAAAAGGACCACAATGATCATGTAGTTTCAACCCTCCTGCCATGGGCAGGGTTGCCAACCATGAGACCAGGCTGCCCAGAGCCACATCCAGCCTGGCCTTGAATGCCTGCAGGGATGGGGCATCCACAACCTCCTTGGGCAACCTGTTCCAGTGCGTCACCACCCTCTGTGTGAAAAACTTCCTTCTAATACCTAACCTAAATCTCCCCTGTCTCAGTTTAAAACCATTCCCCCTCATCCTAAAATGACTTCACTGCCACAGTTACTAGTTATGTCAACTATTATTTCACTCCTTCCCCTCAAAACTTATTCTGATCTATAGACATAATAAAATTGGGCTTGGTCTCATTTCTTCTAATGTTTGGTTGTATTCTGAATTTTCATTATGTGTATCCAGGGACTATTTTTGGATTAAATAGTGTCAAGGAAAAAATACACGGCCTCTTCAGATAGCAGGTAATTCTCATGTATTTTTGGCTATTTTTGTGTCCAGGACTCGTCAGAAGATAGAAGTTCTCCACATTCTTTGAATTTCTAGCACTAGAAGTATATTTTGAAATAATACCAAATGTTGCAACTTACAGCAGATGTTCACAATACATTCCATCATCTCAATACAGCATCATCTCAAATACAAAGGATTTAATTTCATATCACTTTGATGCTGAGATACCACCAGATCCAAAAACACAATGTATTTTGATGCTGCGCTCATGCTAAGTTTCCCGCAAGAATATGATCTTTCTTATGGATAATAAATACGTATTACATAACTATGTAATATATGTGCTAGCGTATCTTCACTTTCAAAAGTGTTTTAGTTCAACTGTGTCATAAATTACATCATCTACCTTCTCCCAAGGACCTCTCATCATGGAAAGACATTTAATGCAGGTAGAGCGAAATGTTGGTCCTGCTGACGTCAGTGATTTCATGATTTAATCACCAAGGGTCCAGGTTTTCACCAGGGAACCTGTGCACAGAGCTCTGCTTCAGGGGAAAATGAACTAAGGTTTGTTTTCGGCAGAATCTTCCTTCCAGTAGGGCTGGAAAAAAATATTTAAGATTCATCTATGAGTGATTTTTGAGCTAATCTGTTCACAGCTGAGTGATGACAGAAACTGGCAGTCTGCCCAGCATTTTTAAGCACTCTTCTGCTTTCTAGCTAAAAGCTGTTAGGTATAGCAGAAGATATGAATCTAAGCATCAATTGAATGACTTTAAAGGAATCTTTAAAGAGCATAGATCAGACTTTCAGAGTTTGCAGCCCTTCTCACTATGTGTATCCAAAAACTCACGAACCTACATCTAAGAATTACACTTCTCCTCTATCGCAGTTAAATACTCCAGTTATCAGTGGGGAAATATTTAAAAGAGGTTGAGAAGGAGGAAGTGAGGACAAAAACATTACTCTGGAAAGTTTGCTGCAGTTGTCTCCATGCTCCCGTAATGGCTTTTTGTTCCCTGCTGACAATTTCCATCTAAGGAGCTTCAAATACAAGATGTACAAAGCTTGTGGCCAATTTGCTGTGTGCTCCCGTTCTCACAGTTCTATTAGTCTTTGTGTTATGAGGGAAAAAAAAAAACAGCACAGCAAAGAGTCCTCTTTTGCAACATGCACAGAGATAGGCCCAGATTTGGCTTTACTGCAGCATGCTGGCCAGGAGAGATGGGGAAGGAAGTGTGAAACAAGCTGAGTTTCTCCATGATTACCACCAGATCATGCAGCTCTGCAGTGTACTGGGGCTCTTGTCTGTCTGCTTTTATCCCTTTCTGCCACATAAACACAGTAGATTCACTTCACAGCATGGGACTTGCCCATCAGTGGAGGATCAAAGTGAGAAAATCTTGCATCACAAACTACATTTTTCTCACATTTCCAACAGAAGGCTTTCAATGCAGGACGGTCTCAATGTTGTGCTCGCATTTGAAGTGGCAAGTTCCTTTTTGCATTACTTGGGGGTAAGGTGGAGGGAGAGTCACACTTTCAGAAGAGTTTCTTCTTTTTTGATTTCTCCTTCTCTCCTTCAGCTATCTTATCTGTGCGTGCTCCAAACAGATGATGTAAGCAAAGGAGAAAAAAGAATAACTGAGATGCTGGTGCTTTCCGGTTCTTATGTCAGAAGCTGTCACTCAGAACAGGCAGCACTGGAAGTATAGACAGGTAGAAAACTCTGCTGGTTAGAGCATGTGTTAAATGAACTAGACTTAAAAAAGGGAGGACCCTTCATTGTGCCAGCTGTTGAGAGAGAACTTAAGAGGTTCTGGGAATAATGGATACTTGGATCTCTGAATATTGAGTTAATGCAACTGACAGATCCTTTCCTTCTGCTGCATCATAGGCCTCAGTATCAACCAGCACCATCTCCTGCTCAAGGAAATGCCAGTAACCCCCCTTTCCCAACAGGCAGTCTGGCACATGAAAACCCTCTGACAACCCACAATCACATATACTCCAAGTTGCAGGATCTTTCATCGTCCTCCAGCTCTGAGGGCAAATATATTTAAGAGGTTCAGAAAACAGCTCATCTGAGCCACTTGCAAAGGGCACTGCTTACAAGCAACTAATGATGCACACAAGGCCCATATAAAGACTTGAACTCTCTCCTCAAGGCAGCAGCAACATTGCACCACTTCAGCTGTGTGAATCAACTTCATGCTAGTACAGCTTTGCCTTGCCAGAAAAGAAATATTAAACCATCATATTAAGTCATCAAATGAGCTTGTCAGGGCAATAAGCCCAGTTTATGCTTATCTTTCTCTCTATATTAGGAATATAGATAGCAACATTAAAACTAAAACACCGAAACATGTAGCAGCATTAAATCTATGTGGGGGCAGGCTGCTTAGTAAAATGAACAGTTACTCCTTATGCTAAAGGAGGATGGGGAAAATGGTGTAAGTTATTCTATTTCCTAAGCTTGTATATCTTCTGTGAAGACTCTCCCTGTATTTTGTTGGCTATTCTCTCTCCTTATAAGCCCTGTGCCTCAATGTTTTCCAAGAACTGTTTATAAAAAGGTCACCAGGGAATCTCACCACGTGACTTTGACATTCAATTGCATGGAACACGCAGAAAAAAAGCCTTCAGCATCAAGAATAGAAAAGGCTCACAGAAAAGTAAGCTGGAATAGGCTTATTAAAGAATTTTTGCACAAACTCTTCCAGTCAGGGTTGGCTGATGGGAATTTTGTACAGAGATCCAGTTTTAATGAAGACATTGTTTGCTATGTCTAGCTGAGTCAGCTCCATGTGAGTTTGACAACTGGTACAGATAACAGCACCTTTATTTTAAGCCAATTTGAAAAAAAAAAATCTTCACTCTATTGTAAATATTAGTTCTCCCATAAAATATGAGACTAATTAGTGCAGCCAAATCAACTGACACATCTACAAATGAGATCATTAAAAGCTGTATGGACGATTCAAAGAGTCCCAGCATTTTTCACATAAAGACAGATAAATCTAATTCTTTTTTTTTTTTACTTTTTCTTAAACATGCTGCGTGATTCCTGTAACCAGTAGGTCCAGATAACACAGAATATGTATATACCAAAGGGCCCAGAAATGTGAACTAGGACACCTGGACTTTCCAGATTTCTGCTGCCATCTGCTTGCCAGCAGCTTACTTGCTGTCCATGCTACAAAAGTAATTGCTGCACGTTTCAAGTTCTGACAGTAGACAACTACCTCAAAAAACTAAAACTACTGAAAAATAAGCCCACGGGGATTCAAAGTGTAAAAGCTGCTCTGTACTACCTCTGTGTATTGATCCTCCTTGCCAAGTAAAATTGCAGTTCAGTGCAGACTAAATGCTGGAAGCTATCACAGAATATTAATTCCAGTTCCACCACAGTAATAGACCCCAGCACCGTCTGCTCCTCTCACACACATTTCCCCGTTAGGGTTAAAATCTTAACAGATTACAGATCCTCTCTTCTGCCTAATCTCTTTATTTATCTGCCAGGACAATAACACATAGGTCAATCATTTACTCATACTAACTCACTTTTATGGCAAAAAATGGAGCCTATCTCCCCTTGGTGAACTGCACCTAGCCAAAACGATTCCATGCTATGATTCTGTGACTCCATTCTATGAAAGGGGTATATTTTGATGAAGGAATTAGTAATGGAGGCAGAAAGATCTTTGCATAACAAGTAGCATAGACTTTGCGTGTAACACTGTGTGCGGTGAGCAGATTTTGAATCTGTACACGTGTGCAAAGCATGAAGTCCCTGTTTGGCACTACCTGTGTTTGAAGAAGCCAGTCCAAAAGGGTTTCAGCTGGCGTAAAGACTGTTGGTCACTGACGTCTGTTTTTGTTCAGTGGTTTCAATCCTACTACGTTTATTTGTGACTATTTCAAATTGGATCTCTTTTCCACACTGCTACAGAAGAAACTACTAACTTCTCTGAGTTGGTGTCTGTTTTTCAGCCTATTTTCATGTGTTATATTCCCAAGTGAATCTGCATGGAAGATAAAATCTAAATACGTACAAAGGAACATCTATATATTCATACATATGCACACCTGGGCATAACACCTGGATGTTTGTTTAAACAACCCAGTCCCGGTGGTGAATGGTGTGCAGACAAATGCATATCCTGACACTACTATGCTCA
The DNA here is from genome assembly GCF_016699485.2 of Gallus gallus. Lineage (NCBI taxonomy): Eukaryota > Metazoa > Chordata > Aves > Galliformes > Phasianidae > Gallus > Gallus gallus. The sequence goes on along the minus strand of NC_052532.1, from coordinate 67,099,607 downwards.
TTCCATGCAAGAACATGCAGATGCAGCCCACACGCAACCTGCACAAACATGGATGCCGCGTTTGTTCCTGCTGACACAAAAAACAAGCAGCCAGCTTTTGCCTGGTCTCCCTGTAATGCCCTTCACGACCACATCCTACATTCCTCCTCCCACTTCCACAAAAACAGCAGTGCTTACTCTTACGAGTGTTGTACAAACCTTTGTTGGTAACTTCCCAAGAAACTTCAAAGAGCAACAAGTCCTCCACTGGTAGGTCTTCATCTTCCCACTGAGGAAGCCCATTAAGAGAGGTCATGGACAGTGATCTAGCCAGTGGCATTTTCTTCAGCCCCTAAATGCTCACCACGCAGGCCACAGCAGTTGTATTCAAATGTCCAGTTAATGTGGCAGTTCTCTGCAGTTCTGCTTGCAGTGGTCCGCCGGTGCGCTGGGTTTGGAGGAGAAAATTTACTCAGATAGCTGGCAGCTAATGGGTTTAAACTGTCTGACCACCAGCATTAAATTGGCTCAGTGAAATCCTCAGGGCTTGAGAAGCAGCTGCTGGCAGAGGTAAGAATTTAAAAAAGACTGACCTGAGGAAGGTCTTCACTTTGGGGCCAGGCCTTTCTTCTGTCCCTAAAGGGAGGTAAAAATTGGTTTTGAGTTCCCCAGTCACAACATTCAGTATCTTCCTCTTCAGGAACAGTTGAAACTCACCAGCTGTAAAATCAGCACTGCCCTGAGCAAACTCCAGGAAGGAGGACACTCTGAGTTCACCACCTGATCCGAGTCCGGCCCCCGAGTCCTCCCCTGCCTGTTACCACTCATGGACTTTCTCTATCCACTGACCAGCAGGGTAAGCAAACTCTTTCTACATGATGTCTCTTAGGTTACTTGCCAGGTTAAGCACTGTTACCTATTCTTTTTCAGTCCATCAGTCCAAAAGCACTAATTTGCCTCAGACCCTTCTTCCACAGTTAATTCCAGCTGTATTCCCAAGGCTCTGGGCAAGCTGTTGTTTTCATTCTGCCCTAGAGCAAACCTGCATCTCTGAGAGTTTTTACAAACAGAGCTAGAGTTGCTCCATTTACATACTTTTGGTGGCACTCCCTTCAGGTCTTGTCCCCTATTTTCTACCTGGTTTCTCTTCTTCTCTGGCCTCTGGCCCCAGGGAAAAAATACGCCCATCTTGCTGCAGCACTGAGCTAGGATACTGCAAGCAGTGCACACGTCTGCAGAGCTTGCAGCTTAAGACCCTCCAAGACCCAAAGAGCAGCCACCTACTGTGAAGATACTTACGTGCTTATGCCGAGAGCCTAGCTCCTCTGGGACATCTGTGTCAACTGAGTCAGATTCTGAGATTAGAGAACAACTTGCCCAAAATCTAGAGTTCAGCGCTGACCAGATCTCCAGGTGAGATCCAGGGCATCAGTAGCTCTATGGAGGGCAACAGCATGGGTGGGCTTCATAGCAGCACAGATGGACAAAGCAAGTCCAAGGCAATTGGTTCAGAAGACAGGCTGCCCATCTGTATAAAAGTAAGACAAGTTTGACTTCCTTCTCTTTACTATATAGGAACCAGTAACAAATACCACAATTTACATAATAGCATGGAGTGGACAGCTTCCTGTAAAATAGAAACGTAAGGGACGCTGTAAACCAGTAAACATTTGAACTGTGGGACAGCTTAAGGCCCACATAGGCCAAGGTTGCTTTGTCACGGCATAACCCTTTATTCATCTCTTGCTTACCACTATGCTGCCAGTCCGCGAGAATGGAGGTGTACACAACAGCACACAGGCAGAGTAGTACTTCAGAGCAGCTGGCTCACGTTATTTAGATGCAAAACCTGTAATATTGTGGGGGCCTCCTCATTTCTGAACCCCATTTCTGAGGATGGCACTAGATAATTTTTGAGGTCCCTTCCAACCTAAGCCATTCTATGGTTCCACCATTCTATGATTCTAATATCAAATCTGCCCAAGTCACCCTTTTCTCTAAAAACCAAGGTAGGGCTGACAGCCTCACAAATGCCATTCCAGGTGACGAGACGAGAGGGCAAGACCAAGCCAGCCCACAAACCCATCCTAACAGCAGAGCCCTGTGCCATCCCAAAACCAGGCCCTGAATCACACACTGCATATCCTGCTCGTCGACCACCAGGGGGCGCCCGCCTCCCAACGGCCGCCGCCGGCGTGCGGCGCGATAGCCGGAGGCCGGGACCGCCATGTTAGGGCACAGCGTCAGCTGGCAGTGGGATACTGACCGGTGCCAGTGGAACGATGGCAGTCCGCTGCCCCCAGGCATTCAGCAGTTGGAACAAGCCTAAAAGACATGTGGACAGTGAACTGAGGTCTAAGTAATACAATTTTAAGGTTTTCATATGATCTGTGGTTTTCAGGTTTTCCAGGCTTTTCCAGCTTTCTTTTGTAGTTTGAGGATGCTTTCACTTTTTAGAGTTGGTAAAAGATGGTAGAACTCCTTAAGCCTTGGCAGGTGGGTTTGCAAGGGTCATCAGCTCACAAAGTATCACAGAATTGCAGGGGTTGGAAGGGATCTCCAGAGATCATCAAGTCTAACCCCCTGCTAAAGCAGATCCTTACAGCAGGTTGCACAGGTAGACATCCAGGCAGGTTTTGAGTATCTCCGGAGACTCCACTGGAGACTCTACCACCTCTCTGGGCAGCCTGTGCCTGTGCTCCATAGCCCTCCCAGTAAAGAAGTTCTTTAATGTCAGTTCCTGCGATCCTACAGAAACAACAACAACAACAACAGCTCTCCAGGAGAAAGGTTATATTGCGTCAGTAAGAATGGGCAAATCTACAGCATATGCAGTGGGGGGGTGAGGGGGGGTGGTCCCCAAGAGCAGAAAGGAACAGAGTCACTGCCTGTCCTCCGTGCAAAGTGCACTCAGAGGCAAGTGGTGAAAAGGGGATGCTGCTAACACTAGAAGAACGTGCCATTTTTTGTCGTAGAGATAGGAAGTCACTATGCTTGGAATGGCTTGGGCTGGAAGGGACCTTAAAGCACACCTGGTTCCTATTCCCAGCTGTGGGTAGGGTTGCCACCCACTAGATCAGGCTGCCCAGGGCCCCATCCAACCTGGCCCTGAACACCTTCAAGGATGGGTCACCCACAGCTTCTCTGGGCAGCCTGTGCCAGGGCCTCACCACTCTGTGAAAAACTTTCCCCTGACATCTAGTCTAAATCTCCTTTAATTTAAAACCATTCCCCCTTGTCCTATCACTCTTCACTCGTGGAAAAAAAAAGTTGATTACCCTCTTGTTTATAATCTCCCATTAAATACTGGAAGGCTGTAATGAGATCTCTCAGGAGCCCTCTCTTCTCCAGACTGAACAAGCCCAGCTCTCTCAGCCTGTCTTCACAGGAGATGTGCTCCAGCCCTCTGATCATCTTCCCAGTCCTCCTCTGGAGCCTCTCCAAAAGTTCCACATCTTTCTTCTATTGAAGGCCCCAGGCCTGGACACAGTACTCCAGATAGGGTGTCATGAAGGCAGAGAGGGACAGTCCCCTCCCTTGCTCTGCTAGCCAACCCTCTTCTAATATAACCCAGGATACCATTTGACTTCTGAGCTGCAAGTGCACCCTGCTGGCTTATGTTAACTTTTTCATCTATGAGGACTCCTAAGTCCTTCTCGGCAGGGCTACTCTCGATAAGTTCTTCTCCCAGTCTGTACATGTATCTGGGATTGTCCTGACCCAAGTGCAATACTTGTAGAATTTTTTCTTCTTTTTTAATGTAACAGAAAGGACAACTGCTGAATTGAAAAAAAATGGAAACCTACACAAAATAATAGTTTATAAGAATACTTTCCACAAAAATGAAACTGGTTTTGCATCCAGTCTTTATGTTCCCGTATTACTGTTATCACCAAAGTACACAAACACCCTCAAGTAATGCGTTATGCAGTGTGACTCAGTCTGGCCTGGCATCGTATGTGGTTGCACCAAGTTCTCAGTCAGCTGGCAGACATGAACTATTCTCACTTGCAAGATCTTGGACAATAAGAAGGCTATGTCTGAGAAGTCTTTGAAGAGAAATTGAACAGTGTGTGTGTTGTTTTGTTTTTAGATTTCCTACAGTTCTCTGGATACTGACAGGCAGGGATAATAGGCAGACAGGAGGACTCTGCCCCACATAAAGCTCCTTTCAAACCTGTTACATTTCAGGATGTTGTCATCTCTACTAGCTTTGATCTAACTCCTTCTGTTTGGGACCCCTCAGTCTGTCCTGTAGAACCACCTCAAGAAAGTCGGAATATCAACTTCAGCCTCTCTGGCTGTGAGAAACAGCATGCTGGGGAAGAAACAGTCGATATTGTTTATTGACTGAGTTTATAATGAGAAAAGTGAACCTGGGCCAGCTGTAGGAATAAATTATATATAGATATTAAAATGTTCATAGATATAGGGTTAAATTTTACGGGTTTATGGCATTAGTTATGTGCACTAGCTGTACTCTGGAAATTGAGCAGTAGGTGGCACTGATGGTATTAACAGCAGTTCTCCAATGTCTATTGTGTTGTTTTGCTTTTGACAAAAGGCTGTTTAATTCTTCTGACTAAATCTTTGTTCATGACAAACCTTAGTTTTACAAACACTGTGGAAACAGAATCACAACACTATCAGCAAAATGTCTGAAAGAAAAGCCCCTGCCTCAGGCTGAGGTGCACAGGAAAAAATGGAAAGAAGAGCAATGACGGGATATTTAATAAAGTGAGCTCTCTACTGTACAGGGTGTTGTGCTCCCATCTAGGATGCAAACTCATGGACAAAGACACAAACACTTTCACAGATGTACAAACACAGCTCAGGGCAGTTCTGAGTTCTTAGTCTTTTATCTTGTGTGACATTGAAAGAATTGTTATCAGACCTAGCAGCTTGGTTTCACAGAGCTTATCTGCATCTTCTCAAGCAGGCAGGAGTGCATTATTTTACTTCTCTGTCTGCAAACAATGGCTTGCCTGGCTTTCTGTGCTTTGAAAGACTTCTGCAAACTCAGAGATGTGGTGCTGAAAGAGGCCTTTCCATTCACTCAGCTATGGCATAGTAAGGACTTAATTAAAAAAATATATATACATATGTATGTATAGGCTGCCCCATGATCAGAATTAAGACACTTGCTGAAATTTAACCACATTCAATGATCCTCATGAACATAAATTCTTATTGCAATATAGGCACTACTCATGAGTACGGTCTTCTTTTTTGTCTCTTTAAGATCCCCACCTCATATGTTGAGTGTGTAAACACAACTAAGTAGGGTTTGAAGAGCTCTTAAAGAGGACAGCTTAAGGGAGAAAATATTTGTATAGAAATCGTAGTTTTCACATCCACCTGCCTCCAAATCCCTGACCCATTTTTGTCCTCTGACTACTAAAGGAGGAGCTCCAAACAAGCCCACCTCTTGCTTAGGTGATGGCTGATTACCACAAACATCACTGATGTTTAACTAAGCTTGCACAGTTTCTTGCTATGCAGACTTATAAATAAACAAAGGATGCAAAGGATATCCAAGTAACAGAAGGTGATGGTTTGCTGTGCTGTAAGCATGTATGAAGACGCAACTTCATATTGAACACTGCAACTGCGGTGAAGATATATGATTATGTGACAAGGCTCCTAACAAAAAATAATTGCAGTATAATTAGTGTGTTTGCATACTCATTTACCTCAAAGGTTTGGATGTGCAGATAGAAACTTCAAGCTGTTTCTCCCTACCATTTGTTTTATTTGTAAAGCTATGTTACAAATACAGTGGTAATAAGCATATACTCAAGGCTAAGTGTAACATGGAGGACCACGTTCTTGTCTTCTGATACCACCATGCTAGTAATATCCCTCCTCTCTCCATTTTCCATTGGTATTTCCTCATCTCTTGCCTGACATTTGCAGAGCAGTCAGACTGACTTTCTGTTCTGTACTCTGTAACTATAAACCTGCAAATACAACCTGCAAATTCCTTACAGCAATCAAAACAACCTTACTGCTCTTACCTCGTGAAAGTCAAGAAAGTTGTCCTCAGTGCTTTCTGAAGTGTTCTGCTGTGCTTCTGCATGCTGGCTTTTCCTGCTTACTTTGACTTAAAGTCCAACAGCACCATGATGTTTTCTCTTAGGCCAAGGTACCCCTTGATACATAGGAATGTGTTTAAAGACCTGCATTGCCTTTCACAGGATAAAATGAGCAAAGTTCATGTATCTATAGGGCTGTAAAAGCAAAACATAGACAAGATAAGCAGGAGACTGCTATGTTCAAAAGCCACAAGCATCTGTTAGGTGAAAACTAAGGCAATATAGTCATCAAGGAAACTTTATGTTTACTACAAGTTTATATTACAGATGAACTCCAAGTAACAGAAAGTGATAGGCTGCTATTGTGTAAGCATACATGGAGAAGCTATTCTACAGCCATCCAACTGCTTTGAAGATACAAGATCATGTGATAAGAATCCTAACAAAAAATAATTATAGAATTATTCATATACGTGCATACTACTTACAAATATTAGTAAGGCCAAAATAATCTGAAGAGTTTATTAATAAAATCTGAAAATCTCCTAGACTGAGACAGTTGTTGGTATTTAACAATTGTGAACCAATCCCACTCGTAATGCACATAAAGGCCACTTTATTGTTGTTTACATTTCTTAGAACATTCCTTCATGACATTATCTCCCCAGAAGTAGAAATAAGTAGTTAGGGTGTTAAGAAAACTGCTCATCTTGCAGGCTGATGAGATTTCCTCATTCTTAATTTCCTCAATTACCTTTCTCATTTATATACAGCCACTCTATTTTGTGACAGACTGCACCTTCTTGTGATAGCGAGTCTTCAGCTCTCTGACTATTTAACGACAAGGCACAAAAGATGTTGTGTTAACATTGAATTTGTGATCACTAAAAAAAAAACCAACCTGTGGATACAGAGGGAGTTGAAGGAGCAGCTGACAGATACTGGGGTGATGATAGCTCCCTAGCTCAAGCAGTGATTCCTGTGGTAATTTCAAGGCATCACAACCTGAGGCATCAGTTTGCTGATCACAGAACACAAAGTAAGACCCTGCTGTTTGATGAGTGAGGATTGCATGCTGATTCAATCAGAGACAAAACTGTTTTATGGCAGCTGAGAACTTCAAAAATTATCAAGATTCACAGACAGAAGGGAAAACTGCCCACTCTGTCCTCTAAGACAGCTGATGCCTCTTCACACGCACCAGTAAAGTGCCACAACATAGTTTTGAATTACATAATTAACTGAGAACAGTACAAGTATGAACAAAGTGGAGAAGGATCTATGCAGTTAACCCACTAAACACTAATACTAGAACGTATTCAATTTTCATGGATTTTTCATTTAGGCATTAATGGATCACTAAGCAATCAAAAATGTAACGTTGACTCCCACTTCAAAAATCAGAGAGGAACAATGAGTAAGGGTAAGTAATTCCCTGTCATACATTTACAAAATTCTCAGTGCCAGAGGACAGAGTCCAACGTCACATATAGAACATAGTGGTTGAATACTTACAACTGCCTCCCAAGCCTCAGACACACTATTTAGTATTAAGCCTAAGTTTTATCTCTTTCTGAACACAGCTGCCCTGGCAGTCAAAAGGGCCAAATGGACAGCACAACATGGCTAACCAGCCAACGGAGGGGACTGCCCAGCTCTGCATGGAGTGCAGCCTCACCTCAAGTCTCCTGTGTAGTTTTCAGTGCCACATAACATTAGAGTGTCCAAAGGAGAGATATGAGGGTTATGAAGCATCCAGGGGAAAGACATGGAGCACCTGGTTCCCCTGGTTTGTTCAGTACAGAGGAGAGGCCTTGTGGTGGCCTACAGCTTCCTCATGAGGGGAGCAGCAAAGCACGCACTGATCTCTCCGGCAACAGCAACAAGGGAACAAGGAGGAATTGCATGAGGGAGCGTCCTCCATTTTCTAAGTCCTTACACCATTCATTTTTGAGATATGAACATTGGTCACAGCAAAAGCAAATGAAGTTGCATCATTCTCAGCAACTTACTCTTTTCATTATGTCATCGTTAGTATCTACTCTGTCGAGTAGAAAGAATCGATTTGGGTAATAAAACTTCTGGAAACCTTCTATGAAAAATATTTCTGCAAATACCCTGATCTACAGATCAATTTATTTTAGCCAACAGTAAAAATATCAGGAAAGTTGTTAATTCCCAGGCACTTAAGTCAGTATCTGGATTTCAAGTTATCTACTGTACAGAAATGGCTTCCAGTAAGACTGTATTACTGCAGTCCCTCCACAGGTAATTACTACATTTTTGCTAACCTTATGTTAGAAAATACATGTCTACATTGTCATGTAGCAGGTGGCAGACATTAATGGTAAACATTACAGCCAGAATAAGCTGTAAATACCAGAAATAAGTCACTAGGACACCAAAACATGCCTGAAAGTTGCTTTATTTGTTCATAAGGTCTGTGCGTTACAGCAAGCTTATGTTTAGCTACCGTGGACAAAAGCTCAGTCTGGAAGAGCATTAAATGTTAACCACAGAGATGTATAGTGAGTAGAGAGCCCACATTTGTGCACAACACGCTGTTTTTCTATTGCTGCAATCTAACATTTGAATTACAGATCTTTAAGATCTTTCTGGATGCTCCACAATGTGTCTGCACTCTTCTTCAGCTGAGCCACTTCATCATCCTTCAGCTTTTGGTTGATGACACTTGTCAATCCAGAGGCACTCAGGACACAAGGCAGGCTCAGGAAGACATCATTCTCAATGCCATATGTGCCCTGTCACAAACAAAAGAGCATTACATCACTGATGGGAATCCATAACTCCAGAGCTGCTTTTGATTTACGCAGCAGGAAGCCTTCTGGCATCAGACTACTACTTTTCATCCTGCAGAAAGTTTTCAATCTATGTATTTGAAGATAAAACAGAGTTGGTTTAAAGCGAATGGCAATAATAAAATTGATTATTTCATAAATCCTAACTCCAAAAAAAATCTCATTTGTATCTAACAAGTAGGCTAACAAAACTCAAAGGCTGTAAGATTAGAGCAGGTAGAAGTGGTAGGTCTTTTTTCTGACTATAGAGGGAGCTGTAAAACCAGTCTGTTCAGAGTCCATGCTCCACTAGAGGTTATTCAGCTGGCACAGACTAGGTAAAGAGATAAAAAAATACCCACTCTGCCCCAGCACCTTAGCTAGGGAGTGTTTCATGGAAACACATTTGGGCCTCCACAAAGTCATCCTTTTTTTGCACTGAAAGCTTCTTTTAATGAAGCTGTATGCCATACATAGCAAACTTCACACAAGGGTGATACAACACTGGGCAGTACAGTATTTGCTTTACCCTTCTTACAAGTATGGAGCAGAGGACTAAGAAGTCAGGAGAGAAAATTACAATAGGATGCTCCCTTTGTAACATCTGAAATTCAGAGTAGATTTAAGAACAAAACACCAAAGCTTCCTTTGTTCACCACTGTGCTAACTGAGACTGTTCAGTTTTTTCCTTAACAAAAACTGTGCTAGAGCATCCAATTCACCAACATTTCTTACCTTTACCAGTGTTGACACAGAATGAACTCGGTACAAGTTCTTCAGCATTGTCTCACAGAGCTCAGCAACGCTAAGACCAATGGCCCAGTTCGTATACCCCTTGAGTCTGATTACCTCATAGGCACTAAGGAAACATTGAAATACACTAGCATTAGTTAAAGAGCATTCAAAGTACACTGAAGACAAAGTTTTAGATAAGCAAATATTCCCCATCTAAAAAACAAAACACACTCCTATGACACACTGCAACTTTTAGAACTATGAAAGTCAGAGAAAAAGTCACACATGCCAGTGTTAAAGCACAAAATATAGAGTGCATGTTAACCCAAATATGTAACAGCAAAACCCTACTGTTCTCTCAGCATTAGCTGAAAAAAGAAAATAGCTTCTCCATATGAACAATTCTTATAGTGAAAAATAGAAAGTAATGTACAACTGAATAAATTCTCTATTCATATCAGTGGAACAATGATTTAGATTGTCATTCTGAATACATGCAAGCTGAGGTGGAAAGGAGACACAGCATGCAGAAAAGCCACCTCCATTATTACATGCATCCACATTATTCCTTAACTCACTGTACCTTTCAACAACCTGCTTGTGAACTTCCTTCCAGTTCTCGCTGTCTTTGTCAGTTCCCATGGCAGGATTCAGCTCCTGGAGAGAAACACCTGCCACATTAACTCCGCTCCAAACAGCCACTGCAACAGAGAGAGAGTGTATAAGCTTCCCAGCACTTAGCAACTCCACCTGCTCTTGGCCTAGCTAGGATAAACACGAAGCAAAACAATAGCAGTCAGAGCCACAGTAATGTTTGAGGCAGGTTTTGTCTTCATTTCACCAGATTTAATTCTGAGAACTCTGGGTGTCAGAATATTCTGAGAATACTTCAGTACTGACACTGAAATTCATCTCTACGCATGAATAACAGAACTTTTGGTCCTTCAAAGGTTTAGAGAGCTATTTTTCCAAGTCAGAAACCTCAAATTCCTGCAGACAGACATATCTCAGCTATTTATTCAGCTTTTTAGAACAGATTTTACTGAATAACTGCTGTACGTACATTTGCTGCCCCGCTGATCAGTATGAGTATTAGCCTCCAAGAACTGCACTCTATTTCCCTGAACAAGGTAGCAATATGCAAGCTTAGAATACCAAGAAAGGAATTTGTCAGTCTCCTTTCATATCAAAAGCCTACAAGCAGATTCATTCCCTGCTTCTGTAAATTCACTAGGAATTTTCCTGGATACTTCAAAGCAAAAACAGATGAAACAGTGAAGCAGAATAAGCTCTCTTACTGTAGAGCTGGCTTCAATTAGTACTGAAGTTGATCAGACACTACTTTGATCAGATGCAGTGTGACACTGTGAGATGCGGCTCTCTTGAAAACATGCAGCACTAAAATTCAAAGCAGTACCATCATCCATACAGTTGTTCTGCTGCATCCTTTCAGACTTGAAATAAACATAAAAGCTGAACTAAGACAAATTTTAAACCATGAAATCAAAGAAGCTTCTCCTAAAGCTTCTACTGAAATAGCACGGAGGAAATCCACAAAATAAAGGGATTTTTGTTTACTTCAATCTGGATTACTAGCCTTTCAGACTATTTGCAACAATCCCACTTACTGACGTAGTGATAGCACTAATACAGCTTCCAGTGGAGAGCCTTGCTACAGACTATATAGATGATGGAAATCCAAACACTACAGGTAGAAGAAGAGAACTGGCGTTCTTAGGATTCATTACAAAAATGGCCTTTTCAAGTTAAGATTTAATTATACAGCCACAATGATGTTAACTGAAAAAAAAAAACCAACAAACAAACAGGAAAAAAAAACCTGTAGCAGGATTTCCTGTACATAACTGACTCAACTCACTACAAAGACAACAAAGTGCTGCTAGCCACTCAAGCCCAGCTGTATCTGGTCGTTGAGAATTTTTCACACATGCAGCTTCAACCTCTAGTACTGCCTTGATTAATCAATAAAAATCTTCCAAAGTGCTCCTTACCACTAGAATCACCATGTTCTCCTAAAATCCAGCCATGGCAGCTGGTTGGGTGGATACCAAGTCTCTCAGCCATCAGGTAGCGGAATCTAGCTGTGTCTAGATTGCAGCCACTTCCAATCACACGGTGCTTTGGCAGGCCACTCAACTTCCATGTGACATAGGTTAATATATCCACTAAAAAAGAAGAACATGCATAGTAAGTTAAACCATTCATGTACACTAAAAATAACACACCAAGTATTTGCTGCAAGTGGTAGGGCAATCAGGAAGGCTCAAAACATACGTGAACTCACTGGTCACTGCATTTTAGGTCTGTTTATTCACAGGACTGAGGTGTATCAACTACTGGAAGTTTAGGACCCAACTAGTTACCTTTCAGAAAAACTAAGGAATGTCTTTGGACATTAATATCCTGCCAGCTAAAACTAAACCCCTCAAAGCATCCAGAATTGGGACTGAAATTTTTCTCTGGCTAAAATGGTCAAGCAATTTCCTGAAGTAACATTACCTTCCACTTTTTCACAAGCAGCAGCAAAACAACTTACAGTGAAAAAGAAAAAGAATCTTTACACGTACACACACTACTCCTACTCCAGGTTTACTTCTTGAACATAGCTGTTCATTAAACAGTTTCTGCAGTGGTTACTTTTGTAGCATGGAAAGCTAAATGAGTTCTATGCTTTGGCCACATGTGGCTCTAAAAATAGATTTAGAGAAAAACAAGCCAATTAAGGCTGGTGCAGACCGAAGGAAAACTCAAATCCACAGCTCCAAGCAAGAATAATAATCAGGCCACACTACTGAATGCTGACTCCAAAACTCTCAGAGGAAGACCAGTTCTCCAAAGGGAATGTATTTATATATAGATCACTTGCTTGGGCACCAAAAGCATGCAGTCTCAGTGCAGTTTGCACTTTCATGTTACAAGGGGCATTCCCACTAGGCACTGCCTCACTACAGCTACAACTGGTGCAGCTCCTGCCAGGGCCACAGTAATCCGTGCGCAGACTACAGAGCACTGGCCTCTCAAACAGCTACATTCCCCCTAGACACATCCAAACTTTGGGGCACAGTTTTATCTCACTGCTTGCCAACAATATGGCTGTCTGCACAGGAGAGAATGTGGGCAGTGCTATCTGAGTTACAGCTCAGACGGATCTGGGCAAGTCAAACCAGGAAGGACACAAAGGTTACACCAGCACACAGCTAGTGGACACGCCTGATACTCTGACACTCCTGAAGTCCTTTCTAAGAGGCTTACAATAGCTCCACTACATAAAACTAGTGAACATGAGGATTCCACAGACTCTGAGGAAAGAAAAAAAAAAAGCAAAGTAATTTTGGAAAAAGCAACACGCTCAGTTGTCTCACACAGCTGCTCTACGGGAAAGAAGTCTGTAGTTTAAATTCATCCTTGCTAGAACAAGAACAATTTGATCTGTGATTTCATTTTCAGATAAGTTTAAAATCACCATGTTATTGTACTTGCACAGAAGTCACTTGCTCGGTACACCAGTACTCAATAGCACAATTTGTACACTAGCTAATTACTCAAACAGCAGCTGAGTTACTAGTTTTACATGCATTGTTTTAACTGTTAAGGTGCTTTAAAAACAATGTCACCTCATTGCCAGGGCTCTGTAGCAGCCGCTTTACTCTGGAGCTGAATCAAAGAAAAACCACCCTACAGAGACTTCCTACAAAGTATACTGGAGTTTATACCCCTTCCTCTTACTGTGAGCCTCAGCATGCAAATATTATGGCTACTGCTGTATTAATACTTATTTCAATGTTACTACAGCCGTCTGAAAAATGGCCATATACAGTCTTGTCCTATCCCTTGATAGGACAAGGGGGGATGATTTTAAACTAAGACAGAAGAGGTTTAGGTTAGATATTAGGAGAAAGCTTTTCACACAGAGGGTGGTGACACACTGGAACAGGTTGCCCAAGGAGGTTGTGGATGCCCCATCCCCGGAGGCCTTCAAGGCCAGCCTGGATGTGGCTCTGGGCAGCCTGGTCTGGTGGTTGGCAACCCTGCACATAGCAGGGGGGTTGAAACTACATGATCATTGCGGTCCTTTTCAACCCAGGCCATTCTATGACAAGCCCCAGTCAAGATGTTTGATTCACACACTACTTACAAGCAAGAATCTCCCAATCATTCAAACCTTTTGAGCTAGAAATTTAAAGCTACCTTCTGCTTAAGCCAAAGTAGGTAAGAGCTGAAGTATTAAAGCATTCCTAATGATAAAAATACAAATCATGAAAAGTCCTGAATAAATAATATCAACTTCCTAGTGCTCTTATATTTTTACTGTTAGCAACTATACAGCAGATGTCCAAATAAAGTAAGAAATTTCATATTGGAGATTATATTTGAGAAGATGAATGAAGCATCACTAATACTCTAAAAACAGAAAACATAGGTGTTCTAGAGATCTACTTTACCTGGGTTGGAAACCACAAGGATAGTGCAATTGGGGCTGTATTTCACAATCTGAGGAATGATGAATTTGAAGACGTTCACATTCCTCTGAACCAGGTTGAGACGACTCTCCCCCTCTTGCTGACGAACACCTGCAGTTACTACCACAATCTTGGAGTTGGCTGTGACAGCATAATCTACAAGCATGCACGGAGGCAAAGACTGTTAAATATGTTTGTCAGCAATTTCAACAGCATCATCTTCATACAGGTATTCTGAATAGCCTCTGTACTGTACCAACATTCAAGCCCAGATGTAAGACACCGTCCTGATGTATCAGCACAAATCTCAATTACATTCAACTTCCCCCTCCAAATCTCATTTCTACCACCCATACAGTAAGAAAAGTATTTGTTCTACATTACAGAGGTACTACCATCTTGTTAAGATCAATTTTAACTTGCCCAAAATAGTAAAGTGACCATTAAGAGATATATGAAAGTTTAGATTAAGGGCCACTCCCCATTGGGATTATGAAAGACTAAAATCTCACCCCAATTCATGAATTTAAATCTTTTGATGCCAAACCCTGGGAGTTCTGATTATATGAGTAATACACTACTGCTAAGCTTACAGAATATTGTTATAAAGAATCTGAAGTTCACCTTTGTCTGCCACAATCTTATGAGTCTGAAGGAACAAGCTGCCATGCTGTAGATCCATCATTTCTCCTTTTAGCTTGTCTTCCAAAACATCAACCAGAGCAAGCTCATCACAAAGACCCTGAAGAAATAATTAAGTTTAAGGTAGTTAATACATTATTAGCTGTTAACTCACATTCAAAAGTTGCTTCTTAAGTAGATTACTTTCTAAATGAACACGTTACATCTGAAAGCAACTGTTCTGCAAAGGCTAACCAGGAGGACAAAACTCTCTCAATGCTGCTGTGAGATACATGAGAACAGAGACACAGGCTACTACAGCACCAGTTTGTCAGCCTTGTTCAGACTACCTGAAAAAGTTATCTGTGGGCAATTTGAGCACAAAGCTACTGTGCTATATCTTTCAGAATTGTAACAAGCTCTCTAAGTTCATTCATTCTGAAAAAAATTAGAGCTGTTAAAACGTATTGCTTTGCAAAACAGATTTAAACGTATATGCTTGTTGTCAAGCCATGCCGAGTTGGGAGATAACATTATACGGTCTCAAAATAGGAAGATGGTCAAACTGCCTTAACACGGAGCACTACCATCTTCTGGTGGAAGTGTTAACCACCCTTGTAAATTCTGCAGTACTTTGAAGTTTCATCATTCATTAGGTTACACTGAGAACCAAATTGGTAGCTGTTTTCCCTAGGTATCTACATCCGATGGTACTCATTAGGCTATTTCTATGCTATTGAAAGGATTATCTTAAAACTTCTCTTTAGTTTTATATAAAAGGGTAACCCTCATTTCACATGGAAATATTGGCATCAACTAACAAGTGAGATTTTTAGTTTGCCGTTAGCCTACAGAGTAAAATTAGCACTGAGTATGAACTCTTGAAGTTTTCCTCCAGTGACTGATTAGCTAACGTAAACAGTTTGCACAAAAGCAACAGACCAGTGCAATTTTTCTACATCTGAAGTGGAAAGACTTAAATATATTTGCTGTTAAATGACTTTTCCAAATGAAAACAGTGCATACTGTGGCATGTTTAAAGCACAGCATAATGATGTGGGCCTGAGTCCAGACTTTGCAGCAAACATTCACCAGACTCTGCAGGTGAAGCAGCCAGTTCCCACTGAACCACAGGAATACCTGGAATCACTCCAAGAACTGATTTCATCAATTTGCATCAGTGTTGCCTAGAGAAAAACTCAGCTTGCCATTAGCACGCACAGGAACCAAGTCTGCACAACCACCATCGAAAGCAGCTTAAAGTATTCCCCATAAAAATGAGCTGCCTTGAAACTGAAGAACTTTCCATTTCCAGAACAGTACAGCAACATCAGAGGCTTGTTTCTGAGAGCTAAAAATAACCGATGTGGAACTGCAGCATCATTGAAACCTATGTATGAAATACCACAAGTATAAACTTAGTATTAGCATTAGGATCCAAAGGTATCCGAATACTAACACATAGGAAATGAGGCACAAAGTTGTATGCCACAGTTCAACAAGAAGCAGAAGGCATTTCAGGAAGCCAATCACCTTGCAATACTCAAAGCCACATCTGATTTAGTGACAGCAATCCAGTGGTTTTGCTACTGAGGTGGTTTATACTGCAATTTACACATATGAGAGAATGAGAAGAGCACAACTGTGGGGAAATTCACTCCATCATGTCATATTTCAAGGCTGAGAAATTAAGTCCTATTTTCACTCTAGGTTTGGAACACTTATTTTAGTAACTGTAAAAACTACATTTCTGTACACAAGTTGATCCTGCTTAGAGCAGCATATTAAACACAAAGGCAGGATTGTACCGAAGCTTGCCGTCATTTCACCTGGCTTCTACCCTGCCACCCTTGAAGGCAGTAAGATGTGAATGGTATTCCCCTCCTCCAATTTTGTTTCAGTTATTATACTTGTTAAAAAAAAAGTCACCTTCACAACAGTACCTGCTTTACAGTAGCCTTTACTTACCATTACTCTTTCTTGCTGGCAAGGTTTAACTATCAGCAAGTGAAAGCCCTTCAACATTTTTTCCCCCACAAATAAACTTGGTGCTTTAACACGTACATCCTCAAGGTACTACAGGATGGACCATCTCCAACGAAATGACAGCTGTTTTAGCAGTACATGTCAGATTCTTGATGCCAACCCTGTGAGCTACTCGACATAAGACCTGCCATTTCAAAGGGGTTGGGCACATCTGCTTGTCTTCTTGGGAAGAAAAATGAGGATGTGTGGCTCCCATCCTCATTCTCTAAAAGCAAAAGGCAAAGATCCTCTTAAACGTTTAGTCTCTGCTTTGTTCAAAGACTGTGGCTTGAGATTCGCCAAGAAGAAAAGAAAAAATATGCAGGGCAACCTCCAGTTGGAGCCCTGGATTTTAGTTTCTCAAGAACACAGCTCACACCACTCTGGACACAGCAGTTATGCAATCAGACGAGAGCAGCTTAAGGTAGATCAAGCAGCCCTTGGAAGGCAGCAGTGATCATTTCCAGTACCCTCAGAGATGAGACAGTACGGCGTGAGAATAGAAATGGTGAAGATATGGTTCTGCTTTTTACACCGTCCTTCACACTGACCTCTGGTTTGCCCGCAATTCTTTGTGGGCGAAAGAGCTCTGCTGGGCAGACTCCAGCTTTCTTACGGAAAACTCTTAATCAAATCAAAAGAAAGAAGAGCTTGGGAACGGCCACAGCGCGTTCTCGCAACGAAGTAACTCCCTAGGGCCAGCTGAACGGGGAGCTGATGGGACAGGAAGGGAAGGTGACCCCCAAATCCATCCCGACCCTCCCCCCCCCCGCCGCCCCACCACGTGCTCAAGCACGAGGCGCCGCCGCGCCGCCCGGCGGCCGTACCTTGCCGAGGATGCTGATGGCACACGCCATCCCCACCTGCCCGACCCCCACCACGGTGATCTTGTTGCTGGGAACCGTGCTGCCCGCGGCCACGGGGGTGATCAGCTTCTCCTTCAGGGTCGCCATAACGTCCTACAAGAAGGGATTGGAGGAGGTTCGGTTTAACGGGCCGCAATCCAGCGCGCGCCCGCCCGCCCGCCGGCCCCGCGCGTTACCGCTCACTCGGCGCCCGCTCCCCGCCGGGCTGGGGGCTGCCCCGCGCCCTCCCACCAGCACAGCCCGGAGCCCCCGGACCACGAGAACCTCACCGCCCAACCTCGGGGCTGCGGGGGGAACCGAACCGCCGCCAATAACTCCCCCGCCGCCGCGGAGAGAGCCACGCTCTCCCGCTACCCACCGGATCGGTGCGGTGAAAGGAGAACCGGGAGCAGTACCGTGACCGTGGCGGGGCTCGGGAAATCTGCGCTCCGCAGCGGAAGGGGCGGGCTGGGATGCGTGGAGGAGCCCCTCACCGCGCCCTCGGGGCGGGCACAGCGTCGACGGGAGGCGGCGGCCTCCGCGTTCAATCCGCATTGAGGACGGAGGCTCGATTGTGACGCCGGTCCGCTCTCCTCCTGCTCCTCCTCCCCCCACTCCCCACCCCCCGTCCCCCGCCACGTCCTTTGCAAAAATGTGTCTTGGTCGGGATGGAGGCCCGGTCAGCGCGGCCTGTAGCATCACTATGCCGTGCAGCTGCATAGCAGCCTCACGAAAAGAGGAGAACACTACTTCCCTCTTTTTTTGCCCTCCCTTTCTTCCTCCTTCCGCATTCAGGTGGTTGGAATGATTTTGTTGGCTACCAGCCCAAGGGTGCCTGCAGCAGAGCCGGGAGCAGTGCAGTGCGGTGCTGGGTCCGGGGGATCACTGTGTTGGCAGTGCTTTAGGCATCCAGGTTGCAAGATGGCTGTCGTCCTGCTTCTGGCTGTGCACATGTAAATTGGACAATCGGAATCATTGGATGGTTTGGGCTGGAAGAGACGTTAAAGATCACCCTGTGCTGCAGGCAGGGCTGCCACCCACCAGATCAGGCTGCTCAGGTCCCCATCCAACCTGGCCCTGAATAGATGGGCATCCATAGCTTCCCTGGGTAGTCTGTTCAGTGCCTCACTGCCCTTTGAGTACAGTATTTCTTCCTAACATCTAACCTAAATCACCTGTTTTATTTTAAAGCCATTCACCTTTATCCTATCACTGTTAGACTGTAAAATGTCACTCCCCCTCCTGCTTGTAGCTCACCTCATGTAATGGAAGGCTGTAATGAGGTCTCCTCAGAGCTTTCTGTTCTCTTACGCTAAGCAAGCTTAACTCGCTCAACCTTTCTTGACAGCAGAGGTGCTTTAGCTCTCTGAGCATCCTCAGGTCCTCCTCTGGACCCACTTCAGCTCTAGGTCTTCCTTGCACTGGAGGCCACAGGCCTTGACATAGTACTCCAAATGGAGCTCATGAGTGCAGAGGAGAGAGGGATGATCACCCCCCACGTCCTGCTGGTCGCCTCACTTTTAATGTAGCCCAGGGTACTGCTTGCTCTGTTCATGAACACAGTGACCTTCACATGAGTTTTCCTTCACAATTAGCTGATAAGGTGGAGAAGCTTTATCTGTTTCACAGACCCATAGACTTAGCCAGGAGGAATTTTAAGAGGATTCACTGCAAGCAGGGAGTTGTGCATAACTAAAGCATTTTATGTGATCTTATTTGACTCAAATTGTGGTATCTGATTTTTGTGCAATCTGGTTTTTGCCCCGCAGCTGTCTTCAGCTAAAATTTTGTGGTTGAATAAATCCTGGTGAGACAACGGCGTGTCTGAAGTCACACACAAATGCTTTGGCAAGAATAAGAAATGTAACCTGATGCAATGACGTGATGACAACTCCTCCTGCTCCTGCAACAGGAGCCACAGCCCACATCACAGTATCTCTGACTACTGTACCATATCCCACTACAGCACTTCAAAATGTAGGGCCTGTGATATGAGCCCCTCGAGTGTGAATGGAGTTTTGTTCCTTTCTAAAGCAGTAACCACAGCAACCACTCTAAGGAACAGTAAATGTGACGTGAGATGCCTTTCCTCTGACCTTTCTCTTGCTTCACGTTGGGACAGCTGTATTGAAATTTGGGCATGCAATTTGCCCGTGTTACTCAACAGGGAAGAAAGAAGAGATTTGCTGAAATTCCTGCTGGGCCTATGCATGGAGAATGGAAAAGAAGGAATAGCAAACATTATTTTCTCCTAATTCTGTAACATTACTTCTTTGTGGCTGTCAAAGGAGAAAGTAGAGTCAGAACACTAAATTGTGCACATTAAAAAAAAAAAAAGAAAAAAAGAAAAAAAAGCTTTAAATACTTCATCGTACATCATTAACTGTGAAGAGTAAAACAGAAGGGTATATTCCAGAGTCCTCCTAGACAAGTGACCAGGCACAGAGCTCAGCCCTTCCTGTCTGATGCTGTGGGCTGCTTTTGTTGTTGTCACTGCCAGTTTAAGGTTTTGTTGATTTTTTGATAGGTATTTTTCCAGGTTAGTGCTTACTGGATTAATTCCCTCTGGCTCACCAAGCAGCCAAACAAGTGCTGGTGCCAAGTGGGGAGAGATGGTGAGGATGCGTGGTGAGAAAAGGGTGAAGCCTGCTTTTCTGGGCAGCAGTACAGCTCCCTGCTGCCTCTAAAGGACTATCTCACTGTGACCTACTTTACTACTTCACTTAGTTATTCTGTTTGGCATTGCAAAGGGTGCCCGGATGGGAATGAGTTAAGTCGTCCACACAGCACTTCAGGTTGAGGCTGAAGAAAATGAATTCAGGGCCTCCCTAACTCTGGCTGAAATGTGAGGAAGCTGGACGAAAATAAAAATCACACAGTGAAAAGCAAGGGTAAGAAAATTTATCTTGTGTAATCAAAACTGGAACGTGTGCAGCTAGGCACTGAGAAAATAAGGGGGAAGGGAGAAGAAGAGATGTGTGAGGGAGGTCAGGGGCAGATGAGAGCAGGGCTCTCTCAGGCCCAAAATGGAGCACAGGTGTGTGTACCTCCTGCCAGCCTCTCTGGTGAGGAAAGCTCACTGCTGCCTTTCGTGCTCTTTGGACTGGATCCTTCTTGCTCATTATCAGCATTCCACAATCATTTGTAATCAAGTTGAGAGGAAAAGGCCACTTTCCTTCTTGAAAGACCTTAAAGGCCCTGATTTAGATCAGGCCTTGTCTTGCTAGCAGTATTAAAAGCAGAGGGTGTTTAATCCTTTCTCTGAAGCTCTTGCCATCTAACCAGAAAGGTCAGGTCCAGGACAGCAGAAGAAAGAAGATTATTTCCTCTTCCTGCTGTCAGTTATTTACAGAATCATAGAAAAGGACCACAATGATCATGTACTTTCAACCCCCCTGCTATGTTCAGGGTTGCCAACCACTGGACCAGGCTGCCCAGAGCCACATCCAGCCTGGCCTTGAATGCCTCCAGGGATGGGGCATCCACAACCTCCTTGGGCAACCTGTTCCAGTGCGTCACCACTCTCTGTGTGAAAAACTTCCTCCTAATATCTAACCTAAATCTCCCCTGTCTCAGTTTAAAACCATTCCCCCTTGTCCTATCACTATCCACCCTTATAAACAGTCATTCCCCCTCCTGTTTATAAGTTCCTTTCAAGTGCTGGAAGGCCACAATGAGGTCTCCCCAGAGCCTTCTCTAAGCTAATCAAGCCCAGTTCCCTCAACCTTTCCTCGTAGGAGAGGTGCTCCAGCCCTCTGATCATCTTAGTGGACTTCCTCTGGACCTGTTCCAAGAACTCCACATCCTTCTTGTGCTGGGGGCCCCAGGCCTGGACGCAGTACTCCAGATGGGGCCTCACAAGAGCTGAGTAGAGGGGGACAATCACCTCCCTCTCCCTGCTGGCCACCCCTTTTTTAATGCAGCCCAGAACACAGTTGGTCTTCCAGGCTGCAAGCGCACACTGCTGGCTCATGTCCAGCTTCTTGTCCACGAGGACACCTAAGTCCTTCTCCGCAGGGCTGCTCTCAAGGAGATCTTCCCCCACTTTGTATAAATACCTGGGATGATGTTTACTCATTGATTTCCCCAGAGACAGAGGCACTGGGAGTTGAAGAGCTCTCCCTCAGGTCAAGTAGGAGGCCTCCGGTGACAGGTCACAGTTTCAAAGTTCATCTCAACTTTGGCAACGTTGGCATTTTTTACGAAGAACAGTTTTTCAGAAAAACAACCCCTACTGTTACAGGACACAGTCTAAATAAATTTGCCTAGTAACCTTCATACAGTTACAACATTTTTGTGTGTACATTTTAATCAGATTTAACTTTTGGTTTGCATACAAGGTCTGTAATTACATAAGTCTGAGATACACCACTTACTTGCATCAGTGTCATTGTCTTCCCAAAACACACGAAAGTAGATATGATTTCCTCGCTGCTCCTTCTTTGCAAAATTACAGATTAATCTGACTGCAAACAGAGACCTCATCTGAAAAACTCTGTTAATCAAACTCTTTGGTCTGGTCTGATGATGGCCACAGTCCTAAGGAGAATGGAGAAACAAGAAATATTGGTCCACTTTTGCAAAATAGAGAGAGATTGATTCATGTGCCATGATTCATGGAGAGCTGGTGTACACGCTGTGCTGGCAGATACTGAACTAGCATTCTGGTCCAACTGTGTTTTAATTCTGTATTCATCTATCTGGCTTCTCCACTGAAAGGGAAAAACACATCACACAGTAAAGCCACAGGATCTTGTAGTGGCGATTCTGCAAACTTCTTTTACCCCACTTTTATCTGAAGAAACGATTTCTTATTTATTTTCGGCATTGGGCCAACTTTCTGTTTAATTTTTGTTTAAAGATTATACATTATGCCAGATAACACATTCATAATAGCTAAGTTCTTTATAATGCACTTAATCAAAAAACAAATAAACATCACATGCACGTGTGCACAAGTTTGCACAGTGATCATCAGTGACTGAAGGCCCCATTGCTAGCAGAAGAGTTAAGACCTCTTTAAATGATTTTTGTTGTTGTTGTTATTAATTCATCCTAACAGACCACATTTTCAAAATAATCTTGATTTACCCTCCATTTTTGGACTTGTATGGGTAGTCCCCCTCGGTACCTCTTATGGCTTGCACTGGAAAGCAGAAGCTGAGCACAAAAGTGAACCCGGGAGCTGTGGCAAATGAACAAACAGGGATTTTTACTGCAAACCTGCACCATGGTAGATCTAGGTCTGTTTCTCAGTGTTTGAGATCATGTGTAAAAGGAGAGAAATGTGATGATCTCATTTGATGAATTTCTTTGACATCGGAGGAAACAGATGGCTGCAGAATTTTGCAAGTAGGTGAGAAATAGCAGTCATTTTTGTGGCAGCTAAACTGTATTGATGCCTCTGGCTTGTTAAAGAAAACCAGCTGCTGAATAAAGTGATGAGACAGAAATGTGGCAGTATGGTACCTATCCCCTATAGAGAAATAATAGTTAGCTTCCATAAGCATACCAAACAATGGCACTGTGAAGAAGTTGCTAAAACAAAAATAATACTTTACTGTATGTATTGAATAAAATGGGTTTACACAGAGAATATTTTACCCTGTGTTCTCAAAGCGTAGCTAATTCTTTGGAAAGGTGAATTACTATGCCCGTCCTACAAATGTGCGACTGAAGATTGGAAGGAATAAATGTGAAAATGGTGCCAGTAGTGAACCAATGGCAAAACTAGTAGTCCAGTCCAATGAACCTCATTTCTGTACTGCTAGTCCAACTAGTGAACAGTTTTAGAAAGTTTCTTTCTTTACCCTTTCTTTAAGTTCTTCTCTGAAAATGCAGCACAAATTACAGCACTGTTAATCTGTTCAAACCAGTGTAAGCGTATGGGAGACATAGGTAATGTATGTGGAAAAGGTGTTTCATTTTTTGTAAATAATGTTTCCTTATTTCCTAGTAGAGAGTTTTTTGCTTTTATATTTCTTCATAATGCTCTATTCTGCCTGAGTTTATACCTGTAGAAGTCACTGCTTTCCCACATTTTACTTTCAACTGTGTTTACCCTACTGTGCAAATTGAATATAGGTTTAAATTAGATTTCTTATTCAAAAATGAGAATTAAAAACAGCTTTGGTCAATGGAAACTAAATTACATTATCCTCTAATAGCACACTGCTCACGCTGATTATTGTGAAATGAGTTTGGGGATTCTTCATAGCAGTGTCCCAGTAATCAGATGTTCAGCATCATAAAAGATGCCATGATTTGGATTACTTTGACTCACTGATGATGATTCTGACAGGGTCAAGCAGCGTTATATGATAGGCATATCTACTTGTGGCAAAGAACCTGGCTTGGGAAATATCTTCCCTCAATCCAGTAACCTCACTGACTTTTTTTGCACTATGATTCCCTCTTCTCATTGTGAGTGCCACTGTTTGGAAGGCCTCATGGGATCTCTAGAACAATCTTGGTGAAATTCAGATGCGTTTATACTGCAGGGACACTTTGAATCAGGAGAAAGCTGTGACATTGTGAAGCCTCCTTCATTACCTGTGTAGGAGTCAGTTCAGGGTTTCCCCATATTGGTGTAGTGCTTTGAGAAGGTACTGTACTGCTTGAATTCCACAAATCTGGACATTGTTTACACTGTATTTTACTAAAGAGCAGGTTCACCTCTCACGTTTCCCTCTGACTTGATATCCACTTAAATGATCCCACATTTACCCTGTTAAAAACCGTGATTTTTAAGACAGAGTGCATTTTTGCCTGTTTTACAGAAACACACTTCTGCTTGTACTCACTAGTACAGTCACAGCTTCCAGTCACTGCCTTTGAAGCAGATCACTGATGTTAAGGGTCAGGGTCGATCAGCTGTCCTCCTTTTTGGGAAGTGTTCATTGATGTCTTAACTAACCTTTGCCATATTGCACTTTGGACCCATACTGCACTGCAGTTCATAGAGCAAGTTTCTGTGGAGATACAGTGAACAGAGTTGAGCTTCCAGAGAGCATTATTTAACAAGTTTCCCAGTACTGAGGATTGCCTGGCTTCATCACAGCAGCCAAGACCTGTGTGGAAGGTCAGCAGGGCACACGTTGCTCTGAATGCACTGGAGTTTCATGGCGGTAGAGGTTTGTTGATGGAAGCTAGCAAAAAGCAATTGGGCAGTGTGATGGAGCATCACACTCTTATCAGTGCTGGATTCATGAGGGTGGGGGAAGACAACTGTTAGTAGATAGCACAAGTCAGTTTATGGCTGAGTGCTGGGGAGCCTTCTGGATCATTCTCAGTCACAGCGTATTCCACCTGACCAGTGAAATAAGGAGTGGCAAGTAGCAGCAATGCAGGGGCTGCTCCCCAGAGAAAGGATGCCAGTATAGGCAAACTTGGCCATACAAGCACCTATGCCAGGTTGATCTTCTGGTAACACTTTTTGTAATGGAAGTATTTCCAATTAGGGCATTTTGGAAAAATCTCAAGATAGAACTCACTGCCTTTAAAATCATTCATTGCCTTTAAAATCACATCAGGTGGCATACTGAGAAGAAGGGCTTTGCTGTGAGTCCGTCTGTCTCTTGACCTCATTAATTTGTTCTTGTGGACAGATGATTTTCCAGAAAACATATACACTGCTGAAATTAAAGATAGATGCATGTCCCATACTAAGTGGATGGGGTTATGTTTTGCAGTAGTGGTCCGAGAGAGTGGTATGCCAGGTGTCAACTGAGATGTCCATGGACACATTCTGAATTTTCTCTTTCAGTCTTTAAAACAGATCCCAGCTATTCCACAAACCATGCTTCCACTTTGGTTTGTAATGGCATAGGTAAAACAAAGTGAGCCAGGAGCTTTAGGATTAGTGTAACAAATATATTTCCTTTGGATATAACAGGCACCCACTTAAAACTTACTTGATTCCTTTGAATTATTGTGAGGAACTTGTTTCCTTCAACAAATACCACTGCAATACTCTGAAAGAAGAGGCAACAAAATATTTCATGGCTTGGATTTGGTAATGTCACCTTGAGGATTTCAGTGCAAGCTCATTGATACAAAGCTGGGTCAAACAGATTTGAAACAGCTGCTTTCTGACCATCTTCATCTCTGTACCATTGTTTTGGATATTGACACAGGCAAAGGAAACAGCTAAGACACAGAAAGTGTTCCTCAGCTCTGCAATTCAGCCCCAGAGCAAGTTGAGGATGTAGGAAGAAAGGCTCCTGCCCTCGCATTGCGCATGCCACATCATCCAGGCACCCAGCACCCACCACAAGCAGCCACTGCTTCTACTTTCTGATTCGTATGTAAGCCAGATGCCCATAGAAGAGGGGACTTGAGTCCCATTGGGCACTGCTAATGAATAAATGGAGCCTTCTGGGACAGGATTCACAAATACTAATTCTTGCCTAGGGAAACTATTTCTGCCCCCACCACACACAGTCAGCAGAATCACTTCAGAAACCAAGCCAGCTTCAGAGCTTTTGCTCCATGTTGGCAGTTTCCATTTCTGCATTGCTGTTTGTTGCTGCTGCCTCATCTGGATTGCTGCAGTTCCGTTGGGGACAGGCTCTACAGTAAATCCCTGTTTTCAGGGAGATCATGTGTTGACCAACCTCATAACAGTGACAGCAGCATGAGAATGGGAGTGGGAAATTACACTGTGGGTGTGGGGAATCCTGTAAGCCACTTCCACTGGGCAGCTTTAGTTGTGGCTAAAGTTACTCAGCAAATCTGAGTTAAACAATCAGTGCAGTGCTGTGGGGATGGGCCAGTGTCAAAGTGCTGCTCTTCGCCCCTGCTCATCCATCCACTAACACATGCTTTTGATGCTCCTCTAAGCTCCTCCTGAGCCACTTCAGCTCATTAAGGCAGCCGAAATTCTCTTTCCTTGAAGTAGTTTTCTGTTCATTAGCCAACTGAATTGATTCAGGGAAGTATCCAGGGGCAGCTGGAGAAGGCCCAAGAGGATCATGAACGAGGAGAGTCCTGTGCCTTTATAGTGGTTGAGAAACAGTAAATGAGCTCACTACCTCTTCTGCAGCCTCAGCCTAAATTAAGCCTGTGCCGTGAACTGCCTTCTAGAGAAGCTTACACTTCTACATGCTACAAAAGGAGCTGGGGATGGGGATTAGCTCCGCTAAGCTAAATTTAGTCCGTGTGAATACCTCTTCCTGTATCTAGTGTTGTCATTCCAACACTTCTTATTAATAATAATTAATGTCCATAAGCAATTGTAAGTTGTCTTGTATAGCACAATCAACACCAGCAGAGATATCAGCTAGGACCAGCTACATAAACATGACTTTTTTTCCCTCGGCACATGCCAAGGATTTACTGCGTGCATTTAGCGTGCTCTTGACATCTCTGTGTCATTGTCACCTTACTAGCTAACACTGAAATGGGTGCATGTGGGCAGCTGCAGATTTGATAGGTTCAGAAAGCCACAAGTTCCCTGTAGTATTTTGTTGATTTCCTTTTTAGACCCATAAGAAGAGTAGGCAAAAATGTGCCCTGTCTGGATTTTGCTTGCACTGATCAGGACTTGGAATAGTAATGAAAATTAATAAACTTTAAAACAAAAGCACGAGCAGTAGGTTAAAAACCCTTAAAACTGTGTCATGTCCTAAACTTATTGCCTACTTTTCCTTAGTACAATTGATGCACCTTTGGCAATCCTATTTCATTTTCTGTTGTTGGATATATGACACTGCTTGTGCATTTCAGTTTTTATTGTATCTTCCCATATTATTTCACAAATGACGTTCAGTGTCATTGCAACTGCTGTTTGTAATGGAGATGTGGTGATTGACTTTTAGATTGAATATATAAATTACATTCTACGTTGTGTTCAGTTGTTTCTTTATTCTACAAAACATAATTAAATTATCTTGCCATTCAATGGGAAGTATCATAAGAGGCTATATATACTAAGAGCATACTCTATTTGCAGCCCCATGTTCATGATCACTGCTTCCTGTAATAAAGGAACTTGACATTTGTTCCTATTTGTACAAGGCAATTGTTTGCTGTCATGAATTCTAAATAGCACCTGGGCGAGCTGAATGAGCATGGGTAATTATCCTCATCTATTACTTATTGCTGTTACTCTTTGCACTGTGTTCTCCTGGTTCTGCCAATGCAAAGACTTTGTCTACACTAGAAAGGGTTTGGTAATGCAGTTAGACTATCAAAGTACAGCCAACAGTTCTCTTGTAGAGCAAGATCCTGCTCTTGGGACAGTTTGTGATATCTCTCTGTATGAAACGTGCTGCATCAACTCAAATATCTTTGATACCAATGTGTGCATGGGTATGTGTTGTTAGAGAATATTTATACTATAGCATAGGTACATAATTCCATCTGAGTTCTACTGGTACACTGTAGTGTTCTGAAAACCTTCAAATTGGTGTTACTGTAGTAGCAACACTTCTTAGAATAGACCAGTGCTCTGCTTTATTTCTAGTGCAGTAAGTGGCAAAAAAGTACAGTTGTGGCTTCTGAGCTACTTTTCAGTTGCCCAATAACGTATTATTTGTGAACTGTAATATTATCTAAATATCAGTTAGTTATTAGAGGAACGAGGACGAATTTTCAGAACGGCCCCTCTTCCAACTGGACTTTGCCATGAAAAATATCCATGGGCACTGGGCTTGGGCAGCCTTTACTTCCATGGATGGCTGTGAGGCAAAGGAAGGCCTTTCATTTAAGGATCTGACCAGCATGAAGCTGATGCTGTGATACAGAGATAGTTCTGGGCTTACTCAGTAGTGAAATGCGAATACTCAAGGAAATTAATTGGAAAAAACCACACAGATCCTTATCAATCCATTAATGACATAATATCAGCACCTGACACTTGATCCTGAGAGCAATTTGCCTAATCCCAAATGACAGGCTAAGAGGATGAATAGCCTACAGGGATACCTACATTTCACTGTGATGGTGAAGAGTTATATTCAGAAAACTTATCAGTGGGGGGCAGTAGGTGAGAAGAACACAAAATTTAATGATGGGATTTGTCTCACCTGCCTTTAAGTAGAGCATAGACTGCTAGTTGACTACTCACTTTACAGTGAAAGGAAAAAAGTAATTTTCATTCATCTTTTCTAATTTAGATGTCTGTTATGGGCACAGCTGTGCTGAACCCTGGAGAGGCGTATTTCTTACCCTTCACGCTCAAAGTGAGCTGGTCATTGTTGGGGAAAAGATGAACTTTTAGTCTGATCGGTGACACAAGGAAAGAAGGCAGGAGCACACAGCAGGAGAGGGGAGATGGGGTGAACAGCAGAAGGAAGGCTCGGCAGCAGTGAGCCATGAAGCAGCACCTTCAGCAGAATGCCAAGGTCACTGCTTCGAGCCAGCACCCTGCTGCAGCCGGCGTGTGCTCCCATTGTGCCTCTGCCAGTTTCAAAGGGAATTATTTTAGTTAGCCAAACAGCTGCCAAGGTCAAGTGACTGCCTGCGTATTTATAGCAGCTGCCAGTAAGAAGCATGAAGAGCTTACACTGTAACAAGGGAAAATGGACCCAGTAGTGGGACTGTCATCTCCTCCCTGTGTGCTGCAGCAGCAGCTCAGCTTCCCTCTGCTGCTCATGTGTTGGGGGACTGCTTTCAGCTGGATCGACTTCTGTCATGGTTTTGTTAGCTGAAGAAGGAAAAAGAAATCCAGTGGTGTTACTGTATGAATGAGATACAGCTCTGGCAGAGCACTCTGTAAAGCTGGGGTTTCTGAGTCTTTAGGGAGCTGATGGCTCTCCAGGATTCAAGAAGATAAGGGCTATCATCACAGAAATGGAAAAAGAAAATAATCCAAGTGCTTCTGGCTGCTAAGGGTCTCAGAGTCATTGGTTCTGGGAGTTCCGGGGCCATTTAGACTCGCGTGCTTCTTCGCTGGTAAGATGTATCAGAAGGTAGCATTTAGAAATAACCATAGCCTTTCACAATGCTATCCTGATTATGTAACTAATTATCTCCATACCTCTGACATTTGCATTATGCTGCCCTCGGTGATCTTCGTGTAACACTTGCCTATTTCAGGCAGCCGGCTCAGGAAATGTAGGGTGCTTTCTTACTAACCTTAAGCCCTTTATCACATGCTTTACTGTATGCATCCCTACTCTGAGGGTGCAGAAGCTCCAGATTTCTCTGATCCCTTCTGAACTGGTCTGAAGACTGAGAATCACTGTGGAGATGGCCTGGCTTGCCATCACCTATGGTTTTCTTCAGTTGGAAAATGAAGATTAAAGCCACACCATCGAATGGCTTTCTTGGCATCTATGATGATAACTTTCTAGCTTGTGCTCTGAAGGTATATGTTTGTTAGGCTGCCAGCTCAGGAGGTACTGGGGTAATTTTTATTCCCATGATTGGTGTCTTCTGCTCTACTTGGAGCTGCAGCCTCAAAGTTGGTGGAAACTCCAACTGGAGCAAAAAGCGTCACTATTTTTATGGGGGTCTAAAAGTCTGGCAGGGGAAATGTCTGAAGATCTTGGCGATGTGGCATTTTACGTTGTGAGATCACACAATCTTAAGTTCTTTACTATGAGAGTGGTGAGGTGCTGGCACAGGCTGCCCAGACAGGTTGTGGATGCACCATCCTTGGAGGTGTTCAAGGCCAGGTTGGATGGGGCCCTGGGCAGCCTGGTCCAGTATTAAATGTGGAGGTTGGCAGCCCTGCCTGTGGCAGGGGAGTTGGAGCTTGATGATCCTTAGGGTTCCTTCCAACCCAAGCCATTCTGTGATTCTATGAATCTGATCAGATTTCCAGGGTCAACTGTATTACGTCATGGTGCCACAGGATGTTGCATCCCTAACCTCTCCTTGACTGTCCATTTACTTCAGCTTCCTTCAGAAGCAAAGGTTTCGGCCCTGTTCTCAGTAAAATCTACTCCATTCTGAACTCTGTATCAGGGTACATACACCCAGCCTCAAAGTACTTGTAATGACCACATCTCAACTGATAATTCCTTTCCATGGAATTTTCAATTATCCGGTTACTCTTTTGGCCATGGATCAGGTTTGAGATCTCTCATGGAGGGAATATGGCATTTTACAGCAAACTTGTAAGAGAAAAGCAAACAGATTGCCCCAGATAGAATTAGCTATCTGAGAGACAGCAGAATCAGGAGACAACATAAAAGGGGCTGTAAAGGTTGTGTCAAGGCCTATGGCTTTAGAACTGATACGTAATTGGATTTGCTGCCAAATGAAGAAAGCAAGACAGCTATCATGTAGCAAACCAATCAGAACCTCCAAAGAATCTAATGTGTAATTAGCTCAGAGAATGACAGCCTCAGTTATTATTTCTGCTGAATTTCATTTTATAGCAAGACAGAAGAATAAATGAGTGAAATTTGGCAATCACAGAGCACAGGCAAAGTTCAGATAATATGCTGGAGATTGTCTAACTTACCAGAGTGATTGAGACAGCAGCTCATGGATATGTCTGCTTTGTGGTAAGTTTACATTACAGGTAAACAGATTTGTATAAATGATAATGGTTGTCTTAGCTTTTCTTAACCAGGCATCTCCAGCAGTGCATGCTTCAAACTCCAGGCAAAGCCAATAGCTGTGCTGTGGTAATGTGAATGAAAAGAGGTAATATCTCAGGCATTTTACTCTGCTCATTAATGTGAGCGAGCAGTAGCACAGTCTGCTTAGCCTAGCATGCCCTTCTGGGGGGTAAATCCATCTTAGACTGCTCACGTGAACCCTTCAGGGATGAAGGGCCCCTCTGTGCAACCTTTACCCTGAGTAACACCTTGCTCCATACTTAGATCCACTGACCTCGATGGGATTACTGGCAAAGCGATCAGTACTGATGCGGGCATTGTGACCCAGCCTGAACAAGAGAGTGTTCAGACCCCTGCGGAGGCTGACAGTGTGGAGAGGGAATATTAATGTTGGCAGTGCTTACTGTGGTTTTTCCTTAAAATGAATGCAAAAGTATTTCTTTAACAGATTAAAAAACAACAACAAACATTCCATATCTAGTCACATACATTTCATTCTTTAAAGCAGTCACAGTATTGTTTAGGCAGGTATATGCTTGTTTTCATTAATCTGTTAAAATAACATGTCAGCCAAGCAGAAAGTCAGATGCTTACATTTTGCTGGGGGGCATTCATTTAGATCTTCAGTCAGTCACACAGAACTAAAGAAGCAAAGAAGAAATCAACAGCGTTTGGAAGACAGCACTGTCTCGCTGGTAAAGAAAGTATCCCCAAATATTAGTAATGTGTAACCTTAATTAAGAAGTGTTTGCAATTCAGGTTTGTTGGCAATAGGCTGTTCCATATTTTGGAACGTTCCATAGACTCAGCCTGTTGTAACTGCATCTTTTTCACAGCAGAATGAGATCCTAAAATACACAGGAAGGAAAGCAGTAGAGGGAAAGAGATAAATAGCATGGAACTTGATCAGCTTTTTGTTTCCCCATACATATAAACCATCTTCCAGTTAAACCTGTTGGACTTGTTTTTTTCCTCTTGGGATAAGGTAAATTGCCCCATAAAGTCTGAGGTACTTCCCAAGGATGGTTTCGGTCAGCTGTTTCTCTGCTTTGTGATGCCTACGAGCATCAACACTCCTCGTGCTCGCTGGCTGCAGTTGAACCGGGCATAGAGCTTTATCAAAGACAAAGCAGTGCTGAGGCTGCTTGCCCAAAGCCTCCTTCCTCTTCAGAGAGTTGAGGCCACCTCTCCCACCACCCCTCAGGACCAGAGCTGGGGGACAGGGATCGTGGGGCTTATCTTCCTTCTCTCCTAAGAAGCACACAAAGGAACACAGCCACCTGAACGTTTTTACAGCCTTGTGCTGTAAGCTCATGTGTGGCTGCTGCTTTGTTCTCTCTAGAGAGCTACCAATATCCCCTGGGCCCCTCAGTAACCCTTGGGAGAGGAGCTGGCTT
This sequence comes from Gallus gallus, assembly GCF_016699485.2. Taxonomy (NCBI): domain Eukaryota; kingdom Metazoa; phylum Chordata; class Aves; order Galliformes; family Phasianidae; genus Gallus; species Gallus gallus. The sequence continues at coordinate 67,067,177 of NC_052532.1, read as the reverse complement.
CTCAAAACACATAACTTTTTGCAAGTTCAGGGAAAGAAAGCCAGGAGAGAATTTTTTTTCTGCTTTCCTGCTAAGCAGAAAGTTAATAAGTTCAATTTTTTTTCACTGACATCAAAGAATCCATGCAATAGAGACATTTTGGAAACCAGACTTAATTACTTCTGCTCACAGCATTGTTTAACACGTACAGTCACCAGTATGGGCCAGAATGAAAGAATCAACAGGCTTTGTCCCTGCAGGGCAGCAGCAGTGCCTCACAGGAACAGGACAGGGATGTGTGACGTCGGTCAGCACGCACACACAGAGAATGGGGGCAGAAACTGTGAGGCTGGGGAAGACATAGGAAACTGTGAAAAACAATTAGTGGTTTGTTAATTAGTCAAAAAAGCTTGTTCTCTTTGTCCGTCAGCTGTGGCAGGGATACGATGGAACAGAAGAAGCAATTGTGGGATGCAGTGCAGAAGGGCGACTGGGGCAAGGGTAACACAAAGCCTTGAGGACAAGAACCAGGAGTAAAGCTGACTGGCGCTGATGTACTAATTAGTGCACTAGCAGTGGTGGCTGGAAACCAAGTGAGTTTGAAAGAAAAATACAAAGGCCGGATGAGAAAAGGCACTGAAAGAGACTGCAACAGCAGTTGCAGTATGACTGGCACATGTGCAGGTAGGAACTGCTGCAGGTCCTGCTGAATGCAGTGCTCCCCCTGAGGCACCCTCCTCCTGGTGGTTCCCTCTGCCAGTTAACACTGTGCTGGCTGAACTACTGCATCCCTCCCTGACTGACTACTCCAAGTCATCTTTTGCTTCTGCCTGTCAAACCCATTCCTTTTTTTTCTTTCTCCTCTGCTGGATGAATCCACTCAAACACATTCTGACAAAGACAGGAACACTTCTAACGAGGACAAAATGGTTGATTGTGAGACAGCCACCCACGTGCATAGTGGCACTGGCCTCTGCATTTGTCACTTTTGCATGCAGAAGTTCAGCACCCAAGAAGCAGCACGGCACGGACAGCTGGATGGACAAATGACTACAGGAAACATGGAGCTCAGGCAGGTGGCAATGACTGGGTATGCCTGGGACACGCCGCTATCAGCTTGGATAGAATCTCATTTGCTTTATTTCTACTCTCATTCAATCTTGTTCTTCCCCCATGTATTCAAAGCCAACGGTGAGTAATCTCATGACAAAGCCAGAAAGTATCATGCCTTTGCAAGAATGCACCAGGGCTTGTTTAACTCTCCCGCTTCTCAGAACCAAACTAGCATAGGTTTTACTACTAACTACTCTTTTTTAGATAAACATCTCTCTGAGGAGGCTCTTGCTCTCCCTGTGAAAGAAAATTTGCCATTTGCGTTTCAATGAGAGGCATTCAGCTTCCCATCCCTTCCCCTCCCCCTCCTCTCCCCCCACGACTGCTTCCTGTTGCAAGCCCTCGGCTTTCACTTTTCATTAGAGGCGGTCCCACTGCATTGCACTGAGCCCTCCCAGGTACCTTCTTTCTCAGAGGGCAAGGCAGGGGCTTCTAGAAAGTACACTTGGAAAAAAACAGTTTCTGCTCTTGAGTGTAGTGAGTGGGAGTTGTGCCCATGGCTGCTCGTGGCTCTGAGAAATGGTGAAGTGTCACAGGAAGGAAGGACCAAGTGACAGAGCACTGTATCTCTGAGTGCATTATACTTCCATACTTGGGATGTGCCCAGGCATGCTGCACAGTAGGTTAAAGCTTTTGCAAGATACGAGGCATAATAGTAGCTGAATGGTAGTGGATTCAAACACCTGATGTGCACATGCTGTGTCTTGTGCCTGCTGAGCACAAACATCTGGGAGCCATACCAGTGCAGTAAGGGGACTTGTTTCCATCTTGTTCTCCTGTAGGCAGGACACAGGGGACTCAGGACAGCATGGGGTCAGTGGCACTAGCATATGAGCCAACAACATTACACAACTTTGCTGTTGCCAGTGCTAAGTAGTACACTCCTCATCCCACCACATGTCCTGCCTGCTGCAGTGTCCTCAGTGAGTGAGGTTCCACGTAGACCATCTCCAAGCCCCATCCACCATGGATGGGATGAGGGCTTTGTAACTGTTGGGCTGTGAGATGAGGTTTGGAGAAACTGGGACGAATCATGCTCACTTGTGCTCCAGCAATCGCAAAGCATGAAATACAAAACCTGCAGAAAGTGTTCAGGAAAATGCACACCTCCAAAACAAAACATCTAGTGCCAAGTTTTCCACAGAAGACATTTGAAAAAATAAAGGATTCAGTCTGATATCTAAGGAACCAGTGTAAGGGCAAGACTTCTGCTGCTCATGGAGGGATCCATAAGGTGCTGAGAACCAGAAGGTAGCCAGCAAGCAAAGATATTACTTCAGTAGCAGTTCTACTACTAATTTTAGTTCTACTTGCAAATGGCTAAATAGAGTTATTTACTGTCCCCAGAATACAGCTGTCCTTCTCAGTAAGAGTGGTCCCTGCCCATGTCACACCCTGGGGTTCACTGTTCAACTGTCAGGGGCTTCTCCTGCTTTGTATAGCGTGCAGATATGAGAAAGCAATGTGTGAAAGTAGAATGAAATTGAAAGAGCAAGAGACAGAATTAATTCCACCACGCGGTAACATCACAATCCAATTTCTCCAATCAGTTGTAGGGGTGGACTACTGCACAGTGAGATGGCAATAGTGTACAATGCAGCATGGCACATCTACTGCCAGATGAGAGCACTAGTTAAATATCTTAATTAAGATGTTTATCAAGATCCAAGTGACAGGCAGTGTGCTTCAAGAAAAAGCAAGTTGTTCCAGGAACAGGGGAAGTCATGAGTTTCACTTCCAATGCCTCTGTCATCTATAGATTCTTTGAGGTCTAGCACAGGGTGAGCTAACCAGCCTTTTCGACACTGGGAGTGTTATGGAGTCTCTCCCCTCTACCTGTCTCATGAAACTTCTGAGAACCTCATCAGTCCTGCTGTTTGAAAACTGAAGTAATCTGAGTTTTTTATAATGTGCCTGGCTGTCATGTGCAGGCATTGCTGGGTAAACCCAGTAATTTGTATTTGCCTCCTAATAGTTTTATCTTTACTCCCTGTGATTTTAATGTCACTGTGCCAATTCCAGGTAGATGGTTGAACCTGACAAGTGTAAAAAAAAATAACTGGGGAGATCAAAATCATAGGAACCCAACCCACTTAGCATCCATGGCAACATCGGACTCACCTTCCATTAGGGAAGCTGGTGGTAGATGCCAGCCCAGAAGAACACTGGTTGCACTGTGACTGGAGGAATGTGTGAGAACCTATTCCTGTTTTCTTGGGCACTGGCACAGGCTGCCCAGAGAAGTTGTGGATGCCTCATTCCTGGGGGTGTTCAAGGCCAAGTTGCCTGATCTGGTGGGTGGCAGCCCTGCCCATGCCAGGAGGTTGGAACTGGATAGTCTTTAAAGTCCCTTCCAACCTGAACCGTTCTGCAATTCTATTCTGACTTTCAGGCAGGCATGGGATGCAGTGAATGGCAGGTTTGTAAGTTCAGGTACAGGCACTGCTGAGGAAGCTGTGGATCTGGGCATGAGGCGGATTAGCTGTGGTGTGTAGGATGAGGCCACGTTTGATGTATGGATGGCGCTCATACCCTCCCCAAAATTCCTTCTCCATATCATCTGAACAAGGGCTGACAGAGCCCGGAGTTGCCAAACATGAGCTCAGTAGGGCTCTGCACCTGGCTCCACAAACCATCAGGGCTCCCATGGGGGACTGTTCCTCGCCCACAACCACACAGAAAGGTTTGTGGGCCAGGACCAGGAAAATTCACAGCATGAAGTGGCCACACTGTCAACCATGGGACGCCCTCCTTTCACACGAGGGAAAGAATATGGGCAGGAATTAAAAAAGAGAGGGCAAATGGAAAGAGTGACTGGTTCTGTGAGTAGGTAAAATATTTTCCATGCCTGCAGGTAGGGCAGGCTTTGCACCACTCAGCTCAGCCCAGCTGGATTTCAGGATGCTGTGCTGAAGGGCTGCAAGGCATACAGCACAGAATGCACAGCTCTGCCTTGCAGACAAGTCTTGTTTCCCTGGCTACCCTGCTAGATTACAGATGCTAATAGCAGCTTCTCCTCTTACAGAGGTCCCCTCCCAGGAGGGAATTAGTTTCCACAGCCTGTGAAACAAAGCCAAACGGCTCAATGCTTTCATTGTCTGGTGTAGACTCAGAACAAGAGCATCCCAGGGCTGAGGAGAGATGTGGTAGATCCCATAGCAAAGATTTACCTCCATTGGCTTCCACTCTGGCTCTGTGCATGTGTGAGTTCTGGTTGTTGCAAATCATCAGGCAGATGAACCTTGTGGTGCTCATTCCCCTACAGGTTTTTGTGCTGTGATGCTCTGCTGATGTCCAGCAGAAGCTTCCATGAGATACCTGGGAAATTCTTCTCTCGCTTTCCAATATTGAGGATCTGAGCTAAAAAAAGGCAGCTCTGTTATCCGGTAGCAAAAGTAGGCTGTTCTGAGAGGCAGAAGCAGGGCTTGCATTTTGCAAACTTGTACAAGAAATGGAACATTTCCATGCTGAGATGCTTACAGTTGACAGGCAAAATGGAAAAACACAGGCATGTGTTTGTAATGGATGCATGTAACTTTCCTAACAGAGGTGTATGCAGTTTAGAAACCTGCAGCTTTCTAGGGAGAAGGATAGGGTAAAAGCCCACTTGATTTCACTATGAAATGATTATATCCCTTTCACGTCAATAAATTGAACTGTAATTGCACATGTAATTAACTGAGTGGAAGTCTAATTTTACAGATAATTGGGATGTGCATGTTAATATGTACATGTTAAATAGGGAAAAAGGCCTTGTTTAGGCCAACATACTTCTTTTTTTTAATCAGTGAATTAGTTTAGCACTTCAATGTGTTTCACATTCATGCATTATAAAGGCTGGAAGCACAGCTAGCACAAAAAAGGAATTGTAGGAGATCATGAATGGTTCTTAGTCTTTACTGAAAACACCCAATTTACCTTGTTATTTCAGGAAAAACCTGCATGTTAAAGCATGGTATAAAGTCCTAGCATCTTTTCCATCTGTTTTTAATCTTTTGGGAATTCTTTTTAAACTTGCAGGTTTCAAAAGAAAAGATCCTCTCATTTTTTCTCCTTTATCTTTAAGAATGTCTTGCATTTCTATAGTCTTCATTTAAGACTTTACTCTGTCATCCTTGCTTACATCATATAGTCCCTTAGCACAGGACCTTGCTAAATGACCATGGAAATCCTGTGTTTTCATTTCTGAAATATCTGCATAATGGGCAGACAGTGCAGAACTGGGTTTCTCTCAAAGGAACAGATTAGCATACAATTTCCATTGTCCAAATGGGAAGTGTATTTATAAAAAACAATGTGAACAATGTGCTGTGATGTAACTGTGTAAGAACCGAAGTTGGGAAGTAAACAGTAAAGAAAGTTCTTCCATATAGCACAAATATTTCTAGACCTCCTCCTACTCGTTTCATAGAAAGCATTCTAATTGTAGTGTCATTTTTGTTCCTATTCCTGTAACTTTCTAATCGTGCCTTCATAAATTGTTTATTTGTATAATGGCTGTCAATTTCTTCTTAAAAAAATATTTTCTTAGCAAATCTTCCTAAAAATTCTGCTTTCACCTTAAATATTTGATAGAAGATTAAGCTTACTTTGGTTATAGGATACACAGAACCTTCATTCAAAGTGCAGGCAATGAAACGAAGATTGTTATTGTTCTGGTAGCTTTAATAGCCCATTTTTTTGGGTGGATCTAAGAGAAACTCTTTGTCAGCCTGGGGCCATCTCATTGCAGGTTCAGTTGGTGGGAGGGTGGGAGAGCCCTGCTCAGAAATGCCTTCAGCCCCCAGCCCTGTGCTGGAATCTCACTCTGCTCCTGGGGGTCAGTGTCTCCAGGCAGGAATCTGCCTTATCTCCTGTGTTAGCAACCCATCTCCTATCTATCATCAATTAGCAGGAGTGTGACGCTCTCTGGGCCAGCATCCTTAACTCTTTCCTTTGCTGTGGGCTGCATGCCCCAATAGAGGCAAGCAGAGAAAGTGGCAAAGAATAAAAGAAATGAAATCACATGGCCACCTGTTTCTCAGCCACCACATATGAACATGTTTACTTAAACTGGAAGGAAAAGCAGCAGTAAATAAGGAGATGGATAAGAACTGTGTAGGAGGATAACTCCAGGAGTCCTTTACTCCGTTGGACAACATCTCCCATTAAAGCATGGAAGTTTTATGTTTTGTTTGTAATTTAGGATGGGTTTTGTGTGTTATTCATAAACTGGAATTTAAGTAATTCTGTGTGCACATGTGGCACAATGTGGATTTTAAAGAAAATAAAGAGAATTCTATCTCACATAAGCTGTCTGATGCTATACAAAGGCAATTCAACAGTTGGTTGTGACCTTTGTTAATGCCAGTTAACCCCAGCTCTTTTGTACAACACTGGTGGTGAAGCTGCCTTTCCTGCTTTTTCAAGCAAAAAGGGTATTAGCAGAGCGATAGGGAGCACAACAGAGAATGAAGCCTTTAGAAAAACAGACTGTGTTTTTCTATCAGTGCACCAAACAGGAATCTAGCATCCTTCTGTATGTCCTCCTGCAAGGGTTAGAAGGAAGAGAAACAGGCTGTTTATCAAATTCTCATGCATCTGCCGGCAGTAGATTGTTCTGTCCTTCGGAAGCAGATAATTGAGCACTGCTAACCCAGGGCCTATTTAGTATATTTGACTACCCATGAGGTGTGAGAGATATTTTCTCCACCAAGATACACAAACGCACCCTTCACATAACTTCAAAGTGGCTTTGTAGATAGGAGAGGCCTTGAAAAGACATAAACTTGCTAATGATTTCCTCCTCAAATAAAAATCCATGCCAGTCACATGGCTTTGTTTATTCAGTCGTTGAATATTAGCTCAACTTTAGATAGGAAGTAGTAACTGTCTGGACCAGCAATCCTCAATCCAAACTCTTGTCCCCCTTAAATCTTTCATGTTTCCTCAGGCAGCCAAGGAGAATCATGACAACCTTTCTACCATGCCAGCTCTTTCGTTAGCCTCAAGAAAAGAAACCATGGGAAGGTTGTTGCTCCTAAATGGAGAAGGTCCTGAGTGCATGTTGGGAGAAGGAGATCTGGTACACTGAGAGTGTTCTTCCAACAGAAAAAAAAAAGAAAAAGAAAAGTACATTATATTTGATGGTATATGATATGAGACTTCAAATCCTACGGTTCACAATGTGGCATGGGATGAAGAGCAGCTATCTTGTGTCTAATTGGGTTTATTTTCCACTGTTTTAAAGGGCTATGTCTTTTTCTTCCTCTTCCCTTGCACCTAATTTCCTAGTGAAGAAAAGAGGAGCCAAACAGCTTAGCTTAAAATGCATAAAGGATAGATGAGAGAGCTGAACAATCCAGAAAAGATTTTTCTTCCTCTTATTACTTATTTGTTGCTAATTACTAACTCTTTAAACTCAAGGGCTTCACAGTCACATGGACACTTTGCATTCATTAAAACAGTACTTTCTGCTGCCATTAGCATTTTCATTCTCCTTGGGTGGCTGCCTTTATGCTTTCTTCTGCATGCATTATGAGCAGCCCATGAAGAATCATTGATAACCTCAAAAACAGTATTAACAACAACAACAAAAACACTTGAAAGGTCCTCCTTCGCTTTCCTTAAGTGCTTTCTGTTCTTTCTTAAATTGGATAGGTAGTATTTTATTAAGATCTGAGTCAGAAACAAAGGAGTTGGAGCTCACTAACAGCATACAGCTGTCTGTTTACTTCAAAGTGACTTGAGCAGGCCTTTGGCCTCCTCCTGAGGGAAGGGGAGGAGAGGGGCACTCTGTCTTCCTGTCTCCTGAGCCTGTTGCTTTCATTTACTGCAGATTTACTGCTGCTGGCTGCCTTATTTCAGTTGTGCATTCATGGCTGTGCATACTAATGGCTCTTGTCTTTGCCTTTTTGCAGTACTCAGAGGCTGCCAGAAGGCCTGGGCCCTCCTCCTGAACTGAAGTTTTGTTCTTGTTTCAGGCTGCTGTGAAGCTGAAGTGACTGAGCAGTGCTCCCCGAAGACTGTAATTTCCCTGCCTGAAATATGTACCAAATGAGTCATTCATTTAACGTTTCCCCTCCTGCAGATTTTGCTTTCATATTGATGCCAATCTCAGAAGTGTGATCAGATCCTGTCCTGGCTTCTGTTCTGCTAAATCACATCGTAACTTCTGTGTCATTCTCTGTGACCTTTGCTCTGTAATTTCTCCACTTTATATTCTTTTAGTTGCTATCTTATAATTTCCATTGTTTTTACCAACTACTGTCTTAATGATTCTTGTAATTTAAAGTTTTTCAAAACAATTGTGGCGTTGGGAGGGGAGGGAGTGCTGCTTCCATTTTGCAAGTACTGTGACCTTGCCCTGGGAGAGACTTGTCTTTTTATTTCCTCCTCCATAATGAGTTGGTTTTGATGGTATAAATCACAAGGAAATCACTGTGTGGTGCTTGTCAAAGTGAACTCAGACTTGGCTTTCTGCCAAGCTGCTGTGAGTTTTCTTATCCCTGCTTTGCAAGCAGGTTCGGCGTTGCCAGCTGTGTGCCTCCTGCTGCTGGCTGCTGGGATGCCTTCCTTCATCTCCTCCCATGGAGGAGCATTTTTCTCTCCATTGCCTGTATTCCTAATTGGACATCTCAAGTGTGAGGGCACCGATCTGGGTCTTCCTGTGCCAAATAGTTACATGTCTTCTGATCCTTGATGTACTTTGAGCTTTTTGCAATGACCTGTTTCTCCTTAAGGAGCAGTAGCCACTTCTAGTTCTTCTTAAGAAAGTGCTTTTCCCAATAACTATCTGGTAGTCTTTTCTTTTTGGCTGGTTTGTGACTCTTCTGAGCTACTGCCACCAAGTTTGTTATGAAAGGCTTGATTCTGACGCTCTTAATGGTACTTGTGATGGCAAATACTTTCTTAGCCTTGCTGTTATGTTGGTATTCCAAAGCTAATTGAAGTCTGACAGCAGGTGTCCAGGTATCACCAAAGCAGAAGTCTCCAATATTTTCCTCACAGCACAGACTGCGTTTATAGGCACAAGCTTTTGGTGAACTGACTTCAGGAGTAAAGATCTCATTTGTAAACTGACTTGGTTCCATTCAATGAAAATAAAGAACATGCTGAACTCTACTGAGCAATGATTATTCACTTCCATAACCAACAGAGGAGTAATTGTGTTGGGAGTGAAATCAAAGGCCATATGTATGCTGCTTTTTCCTTACACGAAAAATAGTCCAAGTACTCCAAGAGATAATTATGTCAACTCTTGTAATTTTACTATGAGTTTCAGGATATAAATAAAAATATATTTTTTTTCTTAAAGTTCATGGTCCCTAGGATTGTTTGCCTGTATGAGAAAATCCTCTCTCCCATTTACTCTGTGTGCCCTCAGTCTGGCACAGGCATATTGCACTGTGCACCCTGTAGTGTTTTTTTTTTTCTTGATTACCAAACTGCAAACCAGATCTTTCTCAAGTTCAGGCACAATATAACAAAAGACAAATGCTATGAAAGTATAAGAATATACTAAGAATAGCCTTCACTGAGCTCTTGTGTTTGTGGGAGGTGATTTCCTGCAATGACTCTTGGGACTTGCTTGCTGCAGCGACTTCTTTTTTTATCTAGTGCTCTCAGCCAAGATGCAAATTGTGGTCTTTCAAAAGCCAGTACAAGAGTTAAAATCCCACTGTATGTTGTGGAATATGAAGATGCCAAGCATTTTTTTCCTGTGAAATTTTTAGATACAGTACTACCTTGTGTGTTGGTCCAGGCACTGGACTCTCACTCCTTCATATATCCAGAGAGTGACCAAATCAGCAGCCTAAGAGACCACCTGTATTCCTCTCTCCACTCTCACTCTCTCTTAAATAGCAGAGATGCAGTATGACTCAAATTTCATTCAATCTTTCTGAACACAACTCACATTCTTACTACTTTAAAAATACTGATAAATATATAGCTGTTAGGTGAAGTCCCCAGTGACTGAAAAAGGGGAACATTACTCCCATTTACAAGAAAGGGAGAAAGGAAGACCCGGGAGCTACAGGCTGTTGAGTCTTACCTCAGTGTCTGGGAAGATCATGAAACAGATCCTCCTGGAAGGCATGTTAAGGCACATGAAGGATGAGCAGGTGATCCAGGACAGCTAGCACAGCTTCACCAAGGGAAAGTCATGCCTGACTAATCTGGTGACCTTTTATGACAGAGTGACGGCATCACTGGGCAAAAGAAAGGAAGCTGATATAATCTACCTGGACTTCTGCGAGGCCTTTGACATAGTTCCTCACCACATCCTTATCTCTAAATTGCAAAGATATGGATTTGAAAGGTGGACTATTCAATGGATAAGGAACTGGTTGGAAGCTTGCAACCAGAGAGTTGTCAGTGGCTTATGTACAAATATAGACCGGTGAGGAATGGTGTCCTCCATGGGTCTATCTTGGGACTGGTACTCTTTAACATTTTTAAAAATGACATAGATGATGGGACTGAGTGTACCCTGAGCAAGTTTGCTGATGACAGCAATCTGAGTGATGCAATAGATACGGTAGAAGGAAGGGATTCCATCCAGAGGGACCTTGATAAACTCAAAAGGTAGGTCCTTGTGAACCTAATGAGGTTCAACAAAGCAAAATGCAAAGTTTTGCACTTGGGTTGGGATAATCCCAGATACGTATGCAATCTTGGAGAAGAACTCCTTGAGAGTAGCCCTTCTGAGAAGAACCTAGGTGTCCCAGCTGATGAAAACTTAACATGAGCCAGCAGTGTGTGCTTGCAACCTGGAAGGCCAATGGTATCTTGGGCTGCATCAAAAGAGGGGGGGGTCAGCAGGATGCGGGAAATGATTGTCCCTCTCTCCTCTGCGCTCGTGAGACCCCATCTGGAGTATTGCATTCAAATCTGGGGCCCCCAACTCAGGAAAGACATGAAGCTTTTGGAGAAGCTCCATAGGAGGGCCACAAAGATGATCAGAGGGCTGAAGCACATCTCCTATGAAGATAGGCTGAGGTAGCTGGGCCTGTTCAGTCTGGAGAAGGGAAGGCTCCATGGAGACCTCATTCTGGCCTTCCAGTATTTAAAGGAAGATTATAAACAGGAGGGAAATGTCATTTTACACAGATAAGCAGTGATAGGAAAAGGGGGAATGTTTTTAAATTAAAGGAGAGGAAATATTTAGATTAGATGTCAGGGGAAAGTTTTTCACTGAGAGTGTGGTGAAATGCTGAAACAGGTTGCCTTGAGAGGTTGTGGATGTTCTGTCCCTAAAGGTGTTCAAGGCTATGATGGATGGGGCCCTGGGCAGCCTGATCTAGTATTTGATCTGGCAGTTGACAACCCTGCCTGTGAATGGGAGGTTGGAACTTGATGATCCTTGAGGTCCCTTCCAACTCAAGCCATTCTATGGTTCTATGATAGCTGGCATTTGCAACAAGCTCAAAGCATAGCTGTGGTTAATATAGACCGTATGTGTCCAACCCATAGTTTTATGTTTTTGTTGCCCTCTGTATTTATGTTGTAACAAAAAAAAAAAAAAAAAAAAGTTTTGTTACCTATATGCATGAACTATATTATATATTTTATATGTGGCCCAAGACAATTCCTCTTCAGTCAGAGTGGCACAGGCAAGCCAGAAGTTTGGACACCGATGATAATAGACACTTTCCTGTTGGGAGAGTCTGAGGCTTCAATTTAAATCAAAATGCTGCTTTTGTTAGTCACTCCCCATTGCAGAAGAGCTCAGGCTTTCCAAATTGCAAAGTTTTCATGGCAATTAGCCAATTTATGAAGCAGAATTATGGGTTTTTTTCTTCTCATTTGGCATCCTTTCACCCACTACAGCAGAAATGGCCTGTTATGAAACCAGCCTACTAAATAGTGAATGGCTTTGCATAATTACCCCAAAAAAGTGTTTTGTGAAACATGAAAAGTTTACTTCCCCCACCCACCACTATGTTGATATATATATATAAATATTTCCTTTTAAATTACTAAGCACTCATACATGTACAACAATTAAAGAGCACAGAGAACAGCATATGCACAAGGAACGTGGCACATCAATTCATTGTTGCACTTTAGCCCAACACAGAATCTCAGTCTGTGTGAATTTTATAATCATTTTATCATACAAAGACAGGCTAATTGTGACCTACATCCCTGAATTGTGCCATCAGTCCCACACTGAGCAGGGCTGAACTAATCAGCTGGTACTTATGGAAAGGCCAACAGCAGCAAGCTTGCTTGCTTGTAGAGACTGGATGTGGATTCGGGTAGGCTTTGAGCCTGCTTTAATATCTCATTTGTGAGGGTGAAAAAAAAGGAGATACTCAGAGCTGGGATAGCCTGAAGAGCTCTTTTTGGTGAGTTGTTCTGACACAATGTGTGGTAATTTTTAAAAGCATGCTGTTCAAAGGAAAAACAGAGAACAAGTATTTCTCTGCTACAGTTCAGTTCATTTTCAGAGACTGTATAGCAAAGTGCTGTTTGCCTTTGTATAGGAAAAACTGGGCAGAAAGCAAACATTTTTTCCCCTTGGTTTTGAACCTTAGCTTAGAAATCTCTCATGGACTTTTTGCTGTTTTCTGTGGCGTTCCTGTTTTTTCCCCTATAGTGGCAAATATCATCCAGCTGCCTGTAGGTGAGCAGCTGCTTTTGGTGGCTCAGCATTTAAGGTTAGTGGCTCATTTGGGCACCTGCTGCTACATGTGGTCCATTATTATGTGGTCCAGACTGATAAGTCCTGAGTGCTCACATGTGTCATATGCCACTCCAGGGGGAAATGTCCCTTGTAAAGCTGGATACTCTCTAGGCAACTACTGGTGTTTCATCAGGCAGAAATTGCTGCTTCCAGAGCCCAGCTGTTGTGTGGATCTATGCTCATGAGTAACACTTTCAGTCGAGTACCTTGGAGTGCTTTGCAAACAGAGATTACTCATGCCTCGCAAAACTCTGTATTACCTATTGCCAGATAAGCAGTGACACAAATAGGGGGCAAAAACCCAACAATCTGCTGGTGCTCTTAACTGTAGCTGCACAACCCCAAGTAAGGAAAGTCTGGTTTTACCTGCTGAGCTGAATTTTTTGGATTGGAGATGCTCAACATATGCATGGCATCCCGATCTCTTTCGGCAAGAGCTAGGGATCTTGCCATGTTCTACCTAAAGCCACTGAAAAAAGAGATCAGAGCTGCTGATTCTCAGGCCCTCACCTGGCTTCCAGGCTCCAGTGAGCTTCTGGGCTGTGCCCAGATGTCATGTAGCTGCAGTTGGTTCTGAAACATCTGTTACAACTTACTTCTGTAGCAACAAAGCTAGGGCAATTTCCAGTAAAAAAACAAATGAAGGGAATAAATCTCTCGTTTAAGCATTTGGAATAACTGTCTAAAGAGAAGAAAGTGTATGTTACAGTTACAGGAAAATATGTGGTAAGATTTCAGGTTACAGCCAGGTAATAATCCTTCAGATGAGAAAAGTAATGGGCGGTAGATTTGTCTGGAAACTGATATGAACAACGAAGTGAGTGAACAGAAGATTATTTCCAAAATTACATGGAAAATTATACGTGAACTAAAGCTGGTCAGCCTCCATCTGATGTTATTTACAGCAAGACCTGATGTTTCCATCTACCTGGTCTCCAGCAGAGTCACTTTCCCTTCATATCATCTAATATCAGGGTTAGTGTCTGGAGGAGTCATGTTTCTAGCAGACTTTATGGGGTTGCATGGAGCAGGTCTCTCTCCCACAGGGTGGGCAAACTCACCCATGATCCTCTCCCTCCAGCACCCTCCTCTCCATGCTCCAGCAAGTAGTTGCTTTTCTCCTGCAGCTTGCACACACTGCAAGAAGAGTTCAGGAAACCTCTTAAGCAACGCTCTCTCCCCAGAATGATTGGGGCCATTTTGCCTCACACAGTCTGTGGATGTTCACAGTGTACAACAGAGCCTGGAGATGTCCTGCTGGTCCTCATAGTCTGGAGGGGTGTTTCAGATTGGACTCTGCAACTCTATATTGCCTCTGTAGTGAATATCAGAAGACTCTAGCCCAGAGGAGCGATTAGTTGGGATTGTTCCACACCAACCTAAAAGGTGAGTTTTTTGGAAGAAGAAGTAAGGCCTTACAATATAATATCCAGATGGGGGGTTGACAAAACACTGGTGTGTGGGTGAGAGACGTCACCAGGAAACCACCTAGCCTGGTACGGCTGACAGACTACAACCCCTTACTGCTTTTTCATACAGGGAGACATGATGTGGCTACATGTGGTTCAAGGGCTATCAAAAGAGATTTCAGGGCCTTGAGACAATGGCTAAAGGAATTGAATGCCCAGATAATCTTTTGTTCTTTGCCTCCTGTACTGGGTAAGGACACAGAAACAAGCCAAAGGATCATATCTTTAAATACCTGGCGTAGTGGCTGGTGCTGTCACCTGTCACCAGAACTTTGGGTTTTTTGACAACCAATTAGTCTACATGGTTTGTGGGCACTGGATGAGGTTTGCCTTTCTCAAAGGGGAAGAAGGGTCCTTGGGGAAAAGCTAGCTGGACTTATTGGAAGGGCTTTAAACTAGGTGTGAATGGGGATGGGGAGGATAGTAAGCCTTCCCATGATAAGGTGTGGGAAGGAATAACTGTATTAGAGGGACTGTATTAGGGTGCTGGCAGGAGCCTTGAAGGACTCACTGCCTCGAGAGATGCTGGCAACACTGCAGCATGTACAAAATACTATGATGATGCAGTGACTGCTGGGGCAACAGGAGAAGGCAATGGGGAAATTCAAGGGAAATAACTAGAAGGAACAAAGGAGCTATCCTTTAAGGAAGTGACAAGACCAGCTTACCAGCTGATGTGCCTCTACACCAATACACACAGCTTGGAGCTGGAAGCTACTGTGCTGCTTGAAAGCCATGATATTATTGTCATCACCAAAACCTGGTGGGATGATTCCTACGAATGGAGTGTGGCTATCAACAGCTACAAACTGTGCAGAAAGGACAGGTGAGGAAAGAGGGGAGGTGGTGTTGCTATCTACCCCAGGAAAGGAATAAAATGTGAAGAGCTGTCCCTAAAGAACAGTCATGAGCAAGTTGAAAGCCTGTGGGTGACTGTTACAGACAGAGGCAGAAAAGGGAGCCTTGTGACAGGTGTATACTACAGGCCACCAGATAATTCACAGCCTGTCAATGAGTCCTTCTACATCCAGCCACAGGAGCATCACAATAGCAAGTGCTTGTCCTGCTGGGGGACTTTAACAACCATCCGGACATCTGCTGGAAAAGTAGCAGTGAGCTGTAGGCAATCCACAGGGCTACTGGAATGCACTGAGGATAACTTCTTGAGTCAAGTAATTGATGGCCACAGCAGGGGGAATGCAATATTGGACCTGTTGCTCACCAATGTAAATGAACTGATTGGTGACATCGGGGTTGGAGGCTGCCTGGACTGTAGTGACCATGCTATGGTTGAGTTCACGCCCCAGAGGGACATGAGACAGGTGAAGAATAAAACTAGGAGTTGAAACTTTAGGAAAGCTAAATCCCCAGCTCTTCAGGGAGTTAGTCAACAAAACACACTGGGAAACTGTCCTTGTTGGCAAGGCTATGGAGCAGACCTGGCAGATCTTTAAGGAAGCTTTCTTCAAGGTGTAAGAGCTCTCCATCCCCAGGTATAGCAGTTCAGGAGAGGAAGGCAAGAGACCAGTATAGCTGAACCAGAACCTGCTGGTCAAACTGAAGAGCAAGAGAGCTCTGCACCGGCAGGGTAAATAGGGACAAATACCATGGGAAGAGTATAAGGAAGTTGCCAGGCTGTGTAGGAGTGTGGTCAGGAAAGCCAAAATCCAGCTTGAACTGAACTTGGCTAGGGATGCCAAAAAGAATAGGAAGGGCGTACCCCCCTGTGAATGACACAGGCAGGCTGGTAACAACAGACAAGAAGGCGGCTGAGGTACTTAAATTTTTTGCCTCGGTCTTCCCTGACAAATGCTTGCCACACAGCCCTCAAACATTTGGTTTGCTAGGAGGGGATCGAGGAAGCAGTGTTCCTCCCCTTATAAATGAAGATCACGTTTGTGACCATGTGAGGAACCTGAACATCCACAGGTCTATGAGCCCCAATGAGATGCATCCCAGAGTCCTAAGAGAGTTGGCTGATGTGGTGCCAAGACACTCTCTATCATATTTGAAAAGTTGTGGCAATCAGATAAAGTCCCTGGTGACTGGAAAAAAAGGTATCATACCCATTTTTAAATAGGGTAAAAAGATGACCCTGGGAACTACCAACCTGTCAGTCTCACCTCTGTGCCGGGGAAGATCATGGAACAGATCCTCCTGGAAGTAATGCTAAGGCCCATGGAAGGCAGGGAGGTTACATGGGAGAACGAGCATGGCTTCACCAAGGGCAAATCCTGCTTAACCAACCTGATGGTGCCACTGCATCAGTGGACAAGGGAAGAGCCACTGTTGTCATCTATCTTGACTTCAGTAAGGCCTTTGACATGGTACCCCACAACATCCTTCTCTCCAAATTGGAAAGATATGGATTTGATGGGTGAACGTTTCAATGGACAAAGAACTGGCAGCAGGATTGAGTCCAAAGAGTGGTGATCAATGGCTCAGTGTCTGGATGGAGATCAGTGACAAGTGGTGCCCCCCAGGGGTTGGTGCTGGGGCGAATACTCTTTAATATCTTCATCAGTGACATTGACAGTGGGGTCGAGTGCACCCTCAACAAGTTTGCTGATGACTCCAAGCTGTGGGGTGTAGTCGACACACCAGAGGGATGGGATGCCATCCAGAGGAACCTAGACAGGCTTGAGCAGTGGCCCCAGGTGAACTTCATGGGGTTCTCCAAATCCAAGTGCAAAGTCTTGCACCTGGTTCGAGGCAACATCCACTACCAATACAAGCTGGGGAATGAAAGGATTGAGTGTAGCCCTGCTGAAAAAGACCTGGGGGTACTGCTGGATGGGAGGCTGGACGTGAGCCAGCAATGTGCCCTCACAGCCCAGAAAGCCAATTGTATCCTGGGCTGCATCAAAAGAAGCATGGCCAGTAGGGTGAGGGAGGTGATCCTGCCCCTTTACTCTATGCTGGGGAGGCCTCACCTAGAGTACTGCATCCAGATGTGGAGTCCTCAGTACAGGAGAGACATGGACCAGTTGGAGCTCATCCAGAGAAGGGCCATAAAAATGATCCTTGGGATGGAACACCTCTCCTATGAGTACAGGCTGAGAGAGCTGGCACTCTTCAGCCTGGAGAAGAGAAGGCTGTCAGGTGATCTGGTAGCAGCCTTTCAGTATCTAAAGAGGAGCTACAGTGAAGAAGGGGACAGACTCTTTAGCAGGGTCTGTGGTGATAGAACAAGGGGAAATGGCTTCACACTCAGGGAGGGTAGATTTAGCTTGTATATAAGGAAAAAATCTTGTACAGTGAAGGTGGTGAGGCACTGGAACAGGTTGCCTAGGGGCAACCTGATCGAGCTGTGGTGCCCCTGTTCATTGCAGGGGAGTTGGACTAGATGGCCCTCAGAGGTCCCTTCCAACTCTAAGGATTCTATGATTCTAACAATCCTTATAAGCAGGAGGAAAATCTCTGCTCTGTCTGAATGCTGCCGTCACAAACAGATGGGGCATTAGCAGCAAATTTAGCTGTTCAGGCCTGAGGAGCGCACGTTTTATAACAGTTCATGTGGAAAAAGAAAATGGAATTCATCAGTGATATGCCTGATTGCACAGCATAAATTAAAAAAAGGCAAACATTGTAAAAAATACTTGAGTATCTACACCAGGTGTATGGTACAGCCAGCATGGAGATGCTTACATTATTTGGCTTACAAACAGTGTTAAGGACAAAAGGGTTGGATTAATTGCTGCTACAATTAGCTGCATCAGGCAAAACCAACATTAATCATAAAATTGCAGTAGTCAAATACTCTTGGGGGAAAAAAACATGCCTTTCAGTTAGATGGTTATGTCTAGCAGCAAAGATCTT
The DNA here is from genome assembly GCF_016699485.2 of Gallus gallus. Lineage (NCBI taxonomy): Eukaryota > Metazoa > Chordata > Aves > Galliformes > Phasianidae > Gallus > Gallus gallus. The sequence goes on along the minus strand of NC_052532.1, from coordinate 67,049,126 downwards.
GACCTTGGTCTTATGCTTAGCAGTATACAATCAATGTGCAGTATTTGCCAGAAATACTCGAGAAGCACAAAGTATATAGCAATAGAATTAGCAGTTTCCAGAAGAGGTTTCTATTTTTTGTTTGTTTTCCTGTTTTGTACTCTTTCTTGCATCATCAGTTGCAGAAGAGTTACTTAGAAACAGTAACAAGAGAATGCCCTTCCTGATCACACTTCAGGTGATCAGGAAACATTGTGAAGGGGAAGAACGGCAGTAGTTCAACCCTGTATTTTAAAGAGCAAGCAATAAGCACTCATTTTCCTAAGAACTCAAAAAGCAACACCTGCTAAGCTAAAATATGCCACCGACATGGAAGTCAGGCTACTGTCTTGAAGTTATAAAACGACAGAGAAGGAAAAGGGGAATCTACTTAGAATGAAGCCATTGCAAATCCACGCAAGGGAGTAAGGATTATTGTAGAACCTTTTTTTCCCCTTTCCTTTCGAGTCATTTAAATACACAACAGCTCTCATGTAGAAGAGGCAGTTTCTAGCCTCTGACCCCTCCCTCTCACTTCAGTGGAAACAAACCTAACAAACACCCAGATAAATGTTATCACAGTCAAACCAAGGAAGACAAAAGTAAACCAGCAACTTTAACAAACATGCACTTTTTCAGAGTGCTTAATGACTTCAAACAGCAGGAGCTGATAACACAACCATGAAGATTAAAAACAAAATGCCCTATGGGGTTGTTATACCTCAGCTTTGAGCATTTTCGCAGCTCATATATCAGTTTTTCCATAACTTTACTAAAAATACTCCCTAACCATATGTTCCTTAAAAACAAAACCTGAGTTCTACTGCCCCTCCTTCCTACCCTCCTCTTTTATAACATCCAGTCTGACTCAGATGTCTGCAGCCCTACAAGGGTGCTGCTTGAATTTGGGTGCCATCTCTTTAACAGGGAAACATTTCCACAAAGTGTGTTGTTACAAAAAAGGCAAGGATATAGAAGTCTGACTCATGTGCTACACCTTATGGTTTGTGCTATAGTTAGAAAGGAAGACGGGGAGTTCTGAAGTGGTTGGCTCTTAAAATAGCATGAAGAATAGGCTTGAACGCTGTTCAATAGCACAGCTCTGCTGAGAGCTTGCAGTGTGTGTGTGGCGAGGATAACCTAAACACAACCTCTCAACTTTCCTTCTCTGATCACACTTATTCTCCGTGTATATTCCCTTCACTGTTTAAAAGGTTTGTTTTCTTTCTTCTAAAAGAAGCATTTCCAGATGAAGAACACGCAGATGAAGATGCAGGAGAAGAGAAGCTCAGAGAAGGGGATGCCCCCCTGTGCTATCAGTGGTTGGCCTCTGGGATGCTGCTTCTTGGGACTGGGCACTTAAATAAGGTCAGGGTGCCAGAGGGAGCTGAAAAGCACTCAGTATAGTTGACTGATAATATCTAACTTACCCTACATGGGATAAAGTGTTGTGAGAAATACACACTATTACTCATAAGAATGAGTCATTTTCTGACTGCCTTATATTAGTAAGAAACTTGACTGACATTTCTCTTCAAATTAGTTTTTTGTTGTTGTTGGTTGTTTGTTTGTTTTAACTTGGCAATGATTGCTATCACAGCAAACCTTCATGAAAATTAGCTTTCAAACTGCAATCGGTGGATCAGAATCAGGATGTGCACTTGTGCACATGGGAGTGTCAACAACAAAGCAAGCAAAGGAAGGCTGTTTTGTTGGCTTATTCACATAAAAAAAGGGAATACTTCCAATGACTTTTTACTGGTCTGCATACTGAAGAAGTCTATAAGTTGTAAGTGCCCCAGGCCAATCTAATCTTCTTTTAATGTTATCAGGTAAACCAGCATTAAAAACAAAAACAAACAAACAAACAAACAAACAAAAAAACAGGAAGACAATTCATTTGTAGGAAAGGCCCCCTGGGAATTGGGTTGGCGACCCTGCCTATGGCAGGGGGTTGAAACTAGATGATCTTTGAGGTCCTTTTCAAACTTGGCCATTCTATGACTCCATGGTTCTATGATTTTATGATGAATAAAGCCAGGGCAGAAAAAAGCTGATGCAGACATAGACAGACAGCTGGCTGCAGAGTAGCTTCATTCATATTCTGTCCCTCAGAGAAATTGTCAAATGCTCAGTACAGAGCTCAAGGGTTTTAAAGTACCTTTTATTCCTAGCCAAGCATCTGAGGATGGCATGGCACCAATTCATAATGAAGTTTTTCTTCTGATGCCAGCTTCTCCCATGGGATCAGCCCATATTCACACATACTTCCCACGAGGGCTATGCAGACTGTTGAAAAACTCCTGGAAGAGAGTGGAGCATGAATGAATGGGTAAACAAACAAACAAAAATAGTATTGCACTGATAGAACAAGTTTGCATTAGCTTTTTCTTTCTTTCTGATTACCACATTCAGAGTTTGGAAGTATTCAACACACAAACTGTGTGTATGAATTGTTAATAATCCTCTGAGTACCATGGGAGGCCTCTTGTATGTTTTAATGTTGACATCAAGAGTATTCTGTGGAGCACTAGTTTATATACCAGGACTGCAGTGAGTATTACTTTCTAATGTTAAATTAACTGAGGAAAAAATGCTCTAGTTTTCAGGCACAAGGTCTTCAGCAATTTCAGGGCTAAGTGCATTTTAAGAATGATCTCTTTGCAGCTTGCGTGCTTTATATAGTTAGCAGTGTTGTTACTTGGAATACAGGTGGCCAACCTTGTCATTTGAACATGCTGAGAGAAAAGCAAATATCAATTTACAGTGATTAATAATACAATATTTACTTCCACTGCTTGCTATTCATGGCAGATGAGTGATAGCGGGTGTTAAGAGGAATATTTCCCCTCTTTGGCTTATTCCCCTTGCCCAAGGAGGCTGTGAATAATAAACAATAATACTTTTCCCTTCTTTATCCAGGTATAATTGAGAGTGAATGCCAGTGTTTTAAGAAAGAACAGCCATTCCCCAAAGGTTTCCGTGAAATACAAACTAAAAGAGTAACTTGTGTTGGAAGGAACCTTGGAGTTCCTCTTGTCCAACCTCCCGCCAAGCACAGTGACTGGAAGTTAGAGTGGGTTTCTTGTGGTTGTGTCCAGTTACATGTGCTCACCTGGTGGCTTGGCCAACCTCATGGTGGAGAACTTCTTTCTAAATCTAATCAGCATTTCTATTTCTACATGTTTTGGCTGTTGTTTCCTGTGCTTCTACTGTGTATCACTGAGAGTTGAAACTTGCCTCCTCACCCATGGAGTGAGGAGGAAGAGAACACTTGTCCTTGGAAGCTGAACAAACCCAGCTAACTCAGCTTCTTCTCCCGAGTTTTAGGCTAAAAATGGTTTAGATGGTGATTTTCTCAGAAACTTCCAATGCGCTGACTTAATTAAAAAACCTTCTAACAATTCCCTCTTATTCATACCAGTTCTTATTCATACCGCATAATTCTCCTCTTATCTTCATTTATTGGAAACCCTCACCCAAGAATTTCCAGTCTTGCATGTCTCACAACTCAAAATGCTTCCACTGGCACTTCTTGGAAGCTCAGAAGAGTGTTTGTGTGCAGGGAGACCGTTAGAGCTGATGGACTAATAGCCATTGTCAAAAGGAGGTAGGTAAGTGTTCTCAGCAATTTGTGAAGATGTTTCATTTTAGTATCTGTCACATTCGGTGGTATCTGGGGTTTTGCTTTGCACAAAAAGGAATGTGTAATGATTCATCTAGGACTTTCTGGACACCTGCCTGCTGATTTCTGGCAAGTACTGGTTAGCAATTCAGCAAACTTTGAATCTATGAAGATTCTGCAGGATTAAACAGTTATAGTGTATTAATTCCTGAATGAGATGTTCAGTTTTGCCTGCCTGGTTTTATGGCAACCAACCCTGTTAATAAACTCTACTATAAACTAGTCTGTAATAACAAATATATGAATAATAATTATTATTTCATTTGATTTTTATTTTATTATTAATAATAATTATTTCATATAATAAATATATGAAATAATGAATCTATGCTTTTAAATAGTTTTCATCGGATAGAATTTTAGAATTAGTTTAACAGCTTGAAAACTTAACTGCTATAGCAGCATGTGAAACACTAGTCTGAAAGCAGACACTGATAATGCATGTGTTTTATAAGGAATGAAAGAATGATTTCCAGAATTTGGACTGCAACGATGTACCAAAATTGACACTGCGCAAATGTATTATTTCATCATATTTGCAACTGGAATGTGGAAATGTCAAATGTTTCTTGTGAACATTTTCCTCTGAAACTGAAGTGGCTTTTCCAGCCACTACAAACTGCCACCAGTGAGGAAAAATGATGCTGCCATTACTTTTTCTTGAGACCTTATTTCAGCCACTTTCCATGCATGAGTAGGTGTCTATCAGTGACATCTACTGACCAAGTTAAAAAACACAACCTTGATAAATGCCAACTGTATTCAGTTGTGTGTTTGAACGCTAAACGCATCAGATGATAGAAAAATTAGAAACATCCTCTATATCAGTGACTCCAAATCCAAACCCATAGTGTGGTATTACTACATTTCACTCAGAGGGTGGTGTCACACTGGAACAGGTTGCCCCAGGAGGTTGTGGATGCCCCATCCTTAGAGGCATTCAAGGCCAGGCTGGATGTAGCTCTGGGCAGCCTGGTCTGGTGGTTGGAAACCCTGCACACAGCAGGGGGATTGAAACTAGATGATCTTTGAGGGCCTTTTCTATCCAGGGCATTCCATGATTCTACAGTTCTATGATTTCTCCCAAGAAAGTCAAGCAGAAATCCCACTGCAAGCATCATCAGGGCATCACTTCCTGTTTGACCCCCTTAATCCTAGTACATTACTACTTTATTTTTCCAACCTTTAGGCTAGAGGTCACTGGGAGAAGTAATGGGTTTCATTGCAGGTTTCTGCCCACAGGACCAAGGGCTGCATGAAAGCTTGCCATGTGCTTGTGGAGATGTACCTGACAAGACCTGAGAGAAAACTCAGTCCCAAGGCCACGCTGGCAAACCTTAGAATCTATCATCATAGAATAAGACCTGAGTAGGAAGGGACTCACAGGGATCATCAAGTCCAACTCCTGGCTGCATGCAGCAGCACCCAAAATTCAAACTTTATGTCTGAGAGCACTGTCCAAGCAACCCTCACGCTGTGGCAACTTGGTGCCATGCCCACTACCCTGTGGTGTCCCTAACCTCCAGATGCCTGTCCCCTGACACAGCTCCATGCCGTTCCCTCGGGCCCTGTCGCTGTCACACAGAGCAGGGCTCAGCGCTGCCCCTCCGCTCCCTGTGAGGAGCTGCAGCCGCCATGAGGCCTACCTTCAGCTCCTCTGCTCTGGGCACAACACACCGAGGGGCCTCAGACACTCCTTATATATCTTGCTCGTGCTTGCATGAGCAAACCTTGCATGAGCAGCTACCAGCATTTTAGGCAGCTATGCAGTTTTAGCCAGATACACACACTTCTCTCATTCTTGTATGTTTGTAAATGCATAGGTTGTGAAGGAGATGGGATTTGCAGGTAAAAATTTTCTCTCAAAAGTTACCTGGTTAATGACTTGTTAATATCAATAATAACCCATTGTTCATCAAAGCCCATTAACTCTTCTCTGACTTCAGAGTTTAACAAATATTTCAGCAGAAAAGTTAGGAAATCCTGCAGCAAACTGGGGCACCTATAACTTCTCTCTGCGTATATCAGTTAAGGATTCTCACCTGTTTCAAAGCACAGATGCTTATAATTGCACTTTTAAATCCCATCTTCTGCCCCTCTGTGATTGTTCCCATGGATGCCTAATACCTTGATTAATTATCTGGTGATCAAGCAGCCTTTTCTATTTTTGAAGTCTACTGTCCCTCATCTAACTGAGCTGTAAGAAAAGAAAAAGCACCAGCCCACCTCTGTTGTGTCATTGGTTATTTTGAATAGCATGAATACTCTGATACACCACTTTGCCAGGTCAGCTAGGCCTTTCTCAATTCACAACACCCACTTTTTATTCATTGCTTCTGTTTCCTTCAATGTAATTGGGTCCTGGAGTCTAAAACAGCACCAACAAATGAACAAACAGTAACTACTACAAGAACCACAGGAAAAAAAAAAAAAACAAAACAACCCCCCAAAATCTTAGTTCTCTTTAAAATGAGTCAGTAGGGATGTTTATGCCAAACACATTCAAAGCACCTTCCACACCACAAAGGCTGCAAGCAGTAAAGTCCCATCCCAGGGTGCACAGTGCAGAAGTGATTGCTGTGGGATTTCTGTGCTGCAGAGATGTGGGTTTGCTCTGCAGCTTGTGCTGGCACTTGAGGCAGAAGTCCTGGGAAAGCATGACAGAAGTCAGCCACGCACAGAAAAAAAGTCCTTGGGACTTGAACTTGGAATTGGCTACAAGCTGTGCCAGGGAAGGCACATCAGGCTATACATTAGGAAATACTGCTTCTCTGAAAGGATGGTCAAGCACTGGAATGGGCTGCCCAGAGAGGTGGTGGAGTCACCGACCCTGGAGGTGTTCAAGGAGCACCTTGGATGTTTGGATGTTTGGGTGTTGTGTTGAGGGACATGGTTTAGCGAGAACCATTGGTGATGGGTGAAAGGTTGGACTGGGTGATCCTGTGGGTCTTTTCCAACCTTGGCGATTCTATGATTCCATGAATTGTTTAAGAAAAGCATTCCCTGGTGTAGAATAAAGAGACTTTCATGTACTTATTTTGAAATCATAAATTAATATTAAAAAATAAATACTTAGAACTACTCTGTTATACTACCCCAGCAGAAGACTAACTCCGATCATGCTCTTTGATCCCCTTTAATATTTAATATAATATGATTAGGCTGCAAATATCTGGAAAGATAATGTTTGTGCCATTAGGAGGCAACATTTTCAAAACTATTTCCAGACACAGTCTTTATGTGATAACATTTAATCTGCTTGTTACAAACTAATGCACAGTGGCTGGAAGCTGGGTTTGGGGTCTTCTTGTGAAAGAGAGGGAAAAGATTGCAGGACAGATGCTCACGTTTTGAACACGGTTTTCAGAATGGCAAGACAAAGGCACCACTTTTATGAATGTCTCCAGTCAGGGATGAGAAATCCTCTTGTTCCAGTGAAGCCCTAATTAATGGTCTTGTGCTTCCTTAGATGACAGAGAGTGATCTTAAAGTGTTTCTCATTTAATTTGCACACCAAATTTAAAATTTGCATTCTTTGTATAATTCTACTAGTGGGAAAATTAGTGCTGCTTACCCTGTGATGAGTAACCCCAACCACAACATCCTCATGTTGCACAGAAAATCTTGCCCTCACATTTAAGAGATTTCAGCTCTGTCTGTGCTCCCCATGACTGATTTGCTTGCTTCCTTGAAGGACAGCTATTTGGGTGTCTGTGTACGCTCAGAGTTTTAGATTTTAATTGCTAGGAATAGCTACTATTTAATGAGGTGCATGCTGACCTCTGGTGGCAAAGAAAGAACAACCCCCTCAAAACCATGGTGATTTTAATTGCTACAAAATGGCCAATTCAACTCCAGAATGGTTTTGAATAACTTTTAATGATGGTGTGAATCACACCCTTATGTCTGGTATGGTACAGTATGTCTTAGCCATAGTCTATCCATTCCACACATCTATCAACTCACACAAATTTCTTGCTAAGGTCACAAGACTTCTTGTCAGATGTTCTCATGGCCACAGGGTTTTCCTGTTTCCAGACAGTAGGGTGCCCTCACTGTTTCCTAGATGCAAAATGCTAGGAAGGTGTTTTCAGTCCACTGGCACTTCCTAAATCCAGTCTCCATTGACACTGTTATTCCTCTAATGGTTCCTCCAAGGAGATTGAACCTATTGGCTTCAGTGACTCTAATGAAATATGCCAGTGATGTTCTTCCAGGTGCTAAGGCCTTGGAACCTAAGAAGAGTAGCAGTTTCTGTGCCATTGACAGCTGATTGTTATATTATGTCCACTGATGGTTTTTATTTATTTATTTATTTATTTAAAAAAATTAGTTTTATTACTTGTTACACCTTTTTCTCAAAATTCCCATTAATCCTCAGTGATGCTTTGCAGGCTTTACCTGCTGTATTCATTACCCTGTGTTAGAAGCCATGCAAACCTCTCTGCTAAATAAAGTGCAGACTTACCATCCATCTGGAGGGGATCTGAAGAGTCTGCTGGAAGCCAAAAGATCATGTAAATCATGCACACGTAGCCTTGTTATGAAGCAACTGGAGAAGTGAAAAATCATGGCTGCCCAGTGAAATCCCTGGTGACTGGAAAAAGGGAAACATTACTCCCATTTTTAAGAAAGGGAGAAAGGAAGACCTGGGGAACTACAGGCCGGTGAGCCTCACCTCCGTGCCTGGGAAGATCATGGAGCAGATCCTCCTAGAAGCTATGTTAAGGCACATATGAGATAAAGAGGTAATTCGAGACAGCCAGCATGGCTTCACCAAGGGCAGATTGTGCCTGACCAATCTCGTGGCCTTCTATGATGGAATGATGGCTTTGGTGGATGGGGGAAGGGCAGTGAATGTCATCTACCTGCACTTCTGCAAGGCCTTTGGCATGGTCCCTCACCACATCCTTCTCTCTAAATTGGAGAGGTATGAACTTGAAGGATGGACTGTTCAGTGGATTAAGAATTGATTGACTGGTCGCAGTCAAAGGGTTGTGATCAATGGTTCTATGTCTGGGTGGAGGCCGGTCACAAGAAGTGTCCCTCAGGGGTTGGTCTTGGGACCGGTACTCTTCAACATCTTCATCAGTGACATAGACGATGGCATTGACTGTGCACCCTCAGCAAGTTTGTGGATTGCAGCAAGCTGAGCGGTTCAGTCAGTACATTGGAGGGAAGAGAAGCCTTCCAGAGGGACCTGGACAGGTTGGAGAAGTGGGCCCATGTGAACCTAATAAGGTTCAATAAGGCCAAGGGTGCTGTACTTGTGTTGGGGCAATCCTAGGCATTTATACAAACTGGGAGAAGAGCCCTTTGAGAGCAGCCCTGGAGAAAAGGACTTGGGGGTCCTGGTGGACGAGAAGCTGGACATGAGCCAGCAGTGTGCGCTTGCAGCCTGGAAGGCCAACTGTGTTCTGGGCTGCATTAAAAGAGGGGTGGCCAGCAGGGAGAGGGAGGTGATTGTCACCCTCTACTTGGCTCTTGTGAGGCTCCATCTGAAGTATTGCGTCCAGGCCTGGGGCCCTCAGCACAAGAGCTCATGGAACGGGTGCAGAGGAGGTCCACTAAGATGATCAGAGGGTTGGAGCACCTCTCCTATGAAGAAAGGTTGAGAGAACTGGGCTTGGTTAGCTTGGAGAAGAGAAGGCTCCAGGGAGACCTCATTGTGGCCTTCCAATACTTGAAACGAATGTATAAACAGGAGGGGGAATGGCTGTTTACAAGGGTGGATAGTGATAGGACAAGGGGGAATGGTTTTAAACTGAGAGAGGGGACGTTTAGGTTAGATATTAGAAGGAAGTTTTTCACACAGAGGGTGGTGACGCACTGGAACAGGTTGCCCAAGGAGGTTGTGGATGCCCCATCCCTGGAGGCATTCAAGGCCAGGCTGGATGTGGCTCTGGGCAGCCTGGTCTGGTGGCTGGTGATCGTACCCATGGCAGGAGGGTTGAAACTACATGATCATTGTGGTCCTTTTCAACTCAGGCCATTCTATGATTCCACGATTTTTTAAGTGCTTGCTGCAACCCTCTCACAACCACCACTAGGTGGTAGTAAAAACGCAATTTCTTGAAGAGGATTTTTTTTTTTTTTAAAGTTTGACAATTTTTTTTTTGTGTGTGTGTGTTAATGACTCGACGTGAAAAGGTTGTATGATGATGATGAAAGACCTGGCAGACGTCAGATGTCAAATAGAAACCACAGGCTCGCAGTCCAACGTTAGGAAAGAGCTGGGGCTCCCCCAGAGACAGAGCCACAGACAGGATGACTACAAATACTGGAGATAAAGTGGATAGTGCTCGATGTGAAGCAGCTGAGTGCAAGGGGAAGGGGTTGTTTTCCCTACTCTCTATAAAATGCCTTCTGTATTTAAATGCTGAAATGTTTGGATTCATGATTGAACCTCCACTTCTGCACCAGTACTCACTGGGCTGTTTTGTTGTAAGATCTGTGGTGCAGCGACTTTGCCTGGTGTATAATTTAATGAGAAAACAAACAACATTATTCTTAATGAAAGTATACTTATAAATATTATGAGGAGTAAGGTAAGACTGACTCTAACTATTTGCTTGTGTATTTCTTTGTAGCTTGTGGCTATAAGACTGCTGCTAGTCATTGGTTTGATTCCAGTGGAATGAAATATAAGGTAATCTTAGAATCACAGAATGGCTTGGGTTGGAAAGGACCTTCCCAGAGCCCCATCCAACCCAGCCTTGAATGCTTCCAGGGATGGAGCATCCACAGCTTTTCAGGGCGGCCTGTGCCACTGCTTTACCATCCTCCAAGTAAAGATTTCCTTCTAACATCCAATCTAAATCTCCCCTCTTATAGATTAAAACCATTCCTCCTAGTCATATCACTGTCAAACTGTGTGAAAAGCTGTTCCTTCTGCTTCAAGTACTAGAAGGCTGGCATGAAGTCTCCCTACAGCCTTCTCTTCTCCAGACTGAACAAGGCCAACTCTTTCAGCCTTTTCTCATAGGAGAGGTGCTCCAGCCCTCTGAGCATCTTAGTGGCCCTCCTTTGGACCCTCTCCAGCAGCTCTACATCTTTCTTGTGTTGACACCCCTGTCCTAAATGCAGTACTGGAATGTTCAAATGTGTTTTGACCAATCCCATGTTCTTGCATTCCATAATAGCTAAAGTTGTTCAGATGGAAATTTCACCAAGTCAAGGAGATGATTCTGTGTTCATCAGACTTATGTCCAAAACAAACAAACAAACAAACAAACAAACAAACAAAACAAAAAAAAAACCCAACCCCAAACAAAAAAATAATACTGCAATGTAAAATTCCATTCCTTCTGTGTCTGGTATCACATAAAATATCTGACAAAAGAAATGGCCTTATACAACGAATTTAATTTTGAAAAGGGGGTGAGATTTGAAAGAAAAAAGTGCTTGAGGCAAACTTCAAATACTCTGAGGCACAATATTTCATGCCCCAGGCGTTTCATATTTTTTACAAACATAGGACATGCTGCATTAACATTCGGATGTCTCAGTTGCATGAATCTTCTGTTACTGTGTGTGCAATGACTACATAGGGTTGTGATTTATTTGGCCCAGGTGTCTTACAGCCTCAGCTTATCACCACCTTCTGAGAATACAAGAAAGACTATTCAGAGCAGCAGCTGTGGAGCAAGAGAAACAGCACCACCTGGACAAAAGATAATGCTAGGGAAATAGCAGTCTTCCTAAGTGTCCCCTTCCTCCAATTTTTTTTTATCCACTCTGGTTCCACTGAAATCAAACTTCAAAAACACAGGCATAAGACTCAATGCTGAATCTGAGACCTGACAAATTGAAGCAGCGATGAGCCAAAGCAGCAATGAGTCAAGCCCCGGCTTCATGTGCTTGATAGCACAGCCTGAGCAGAAGTGCTGTTAGAGACATGACTGAGAACAGCTGTGCGAGCTGGTCACCGCATTGCGCTGAAACACCAGGATATTGCATCTAATCCTTCCCATTAGTAAAAAATCCACTCATAAGAGGTCAAGAAGCTGTAAAAGACGCAAAGACTCTCCTTTCAGATGCATACTTCATGGTCTATTTTTGCAGAAATGTCTGAAGCAGCCCTCGTAGTTCAAGCTGTCCTGAGATTAATGGTTCAGGGAGAGTTAGCCAGCCTTCATAGCCATGGAAAAGTCATCAGGCTTCTCAGTTAGCACAACAAATTGATAAGGTGCTGTGCAAAGTGCTCTTTCATCTTCTGGCAGCCTGTGCCCCAGCCCTGTGTCAAATGCGTTCGGAGGATGCCACAGGAATTCAGCCAAGTGTACATATCTGCCACAAAATTTCTCCCAATAACGTCAAAGCACAGTTACTCAAAGGAAGTGAGCCCTTCTTGTAAATGCCGCTGAAAAAACCATTTTATTAGCTAATGGCAGCATTGAACATTGCTTTCTTAGAACATTTACACCACAGCTAGTAGAAAATAAGCCAGAGGACACTGAAGCTTTATCGCTTGTCATTGTGTTTGCCAGGTTAATTAGGGTTTTGTTCCACAATAGCAGCTCCACAACCAGTCCAACTCTCTCTGACAGAGATTTTGCAGGTTCAGTAACTGTGGAGGGACAACCCTGCATCATAAGGTTATATGAAACAGGAGTTTATGGGAACCCAGCACCTGGATATGTCTGGGCATCTATTAGGGGCCCAGTGCCTCCCAGGGGCCCAATGAAGCTAGGCTGTGCAGCAGGGCTGGTCCTGGCTTGCTTGTGCCTATCCTGCTCTACTGCACCTTTTGTGGAGCTGCTCAGGCTTTGCTGCTCAATAAACCAGCCAGAAAAGTACCCCCTTCTAGTGCTATGTTAGCCGGTCAACTCCAGCTCATCATGCTGCTGAACAAACTCATGCAGAAGGAGGTTCCTTCAGCTGAAACCACTGAATGTAACTGCCTCCAGGTAGCAAAAAAATCATGGTTTTAATCACTTCAACTCTATATATTTTACTCAAAAAAGTTAGTAGGCAAGTAGGCAAGAGCTGACCTCTGCATCTCCCACAAGCAAGGGTTTGAAAAAGCCAAACTTGCAAGGGAATCTGAATGTAATCTCAAGTTTTCAAAGAAAAAAGTGAGAGAGTTTGAATTTAGTGTTAACCAACTCAGACAGCTGCTGCTCAAATCATTGATGGAAAGGGATATACGTAACTTGCAAAATCCTCACCCTTTTTTTCTAGCATTTCAGGAATAAGTTGCAGCATTCTTCCCAGGGACTTCTGCTCCCAATACTCCCTGGTACCTTTGTGCTGGGAATTACTGGGAGAAGAAAACCAAAGAAAACAGAGAGCATCATGGTGTTCCCATATTGGTCATGTCATAGAATCATAGAATGGCTTGGTTTGGAAGGGACCTTAAAGATTATCTAGTTCCAAACCCCTTGCCATGCACAGAGTTCTACCCACTGGATCAGGCACCAGCTCAGGCTGCCCAGGGCCCCATACAACCTAGCTTTGAATGCCTCCAGTGATGGGGCACCCACAGCTTCTCTGATCATCCTATTCAGTGCCTCACCACCCTCTGAGTGAAAAATTTCCCCTCAATATCTGATCTAAATATCCTCTCTTTTAGTTTAAAACTCTTCCCCTTTGTCTAACTATCTACCCATGTGAAAAGTCAGACTCTTTTAGCTTATAAGCTCCCTTCAAGTACTGGAAGGACAGAATGAGTTCTCCCTGGAACATTCTTTTCTCCAGACTGAACAAGCCCAGCTCCTTCAGCCTTTCTTCATAGGAGAGGTGCTCCAGCCCTCTGATCACTTTCATGGCCCTCCTCTGGACCCACTCCAACAGCTCTACATCTTGTGTTGGGAACCCCAGAGCTGGATGCAGTACTCAAGATGAGATCCCACAAGGTTAGAATAGAGAGAGAGAATCACCATCTTTGCTGTGCTAGGCACCCCTGTTTTGATGCAGTCCAGTTGGCTTTCTACATTGCATGCACACACTGCTGGCTCATGTACAGCTTTTCGACCACTAGGGCCCCCAAGTCCTTCTCCACAGGGCTACTCTCAAGGTATTATTCTCCCAGTCTGTACACATATCTGGGATTGCCCCAGCCCAACAGCAGTGCCTTGCACTTGGCCATATTGAACCTCATTAGGTTCTCATTGGCCTGCTTTTTAAACTTAATCCCTTTGGATTGCATCTCTTCCTTCTGTTGTTTCGACTGCACCACTCAGCTTGATGTCTTCTGCAAACTTGCTGATGGTGCACTCAATCCCACTGTCTATGTCATTGATAAAGATGTTAAAGAGCATCTGGTCCATGGTGCACCTTGAGGGCGGTGCACAGTTCTGTTTCTCTCCCTTCAGAAAAGATAGCAGAAAAGAAACTCTCAGGAACACAACAGGGATTATGAATAAAGTGGAATACTAAACTAAGTAGGAGTCCATACGAAGGATCTCGTGACAGGCAGTTAGAAGATATGTGCTGCCTGGGGAAGAAGTGTAAGAAAACGCTTCCCACTGTCTCTGTAATGCAAGCTAATGGACATCAATTCAAACTGTCAGGGAAGGTTCACAACATACAAAATAACCGATCCATGACCCAAAATATATTTGAGCTGTCATTCCTTGATTCAGCAGCTGCTGGATGCTAACAGCGATCACATTTTCAGAAAGTGATTTGACAGCTTCAGGGAACAAAAATTCGCCACTGCTGTTGGTTGTGAGACCACAGGTCTGCCTCAGATTGCCTTTGGACAGCAAAATGTAAATGCAGGGGGATAGTACTGTTACTGCTACTCTAACACTCCATACACACTCTTTCATAAGGGCTAATAAATATGTAGAGATCCATCTGTGAGCTCAAAGAAGCCATTTATGGGAAGTCCTCATAGGAAGCACCTGTCACAGTAGGCCATTGAGAGGCACCATAGTAAAGGAGAAATGCGACCCATAGATGTGTAAGTAGATGTGCAGTAAGTAGCAGCAAGGAGAAACAGTAGTGTTGGTATGTGGCAGCTGTGAGCCTAACGTGGGAATAAGTCAGAGATTTGTAGTGTTTGCCTTTTAAAAAGAAAGCTATAAAGCTCAGGTAATTGAACAAGTGTCACAAAAGCTGAGGCAGTGCTCAGGAAAACTGGAAGCCTAAGGAAAACTTATTCTGTTCCGTTTGCGGAGGTGTGACTTTACAACACATACAAGTTATTTCCTTGAGTGAAATAGCCAAGCATCACATTAAAGTGTTTCTTAATCTGACAGAGGAAGTTAGAACAGCACCTAATGTTAAAGAAACATACACATTCAAGTGAAAAATAAAACCAGGGTGCCTGAATATGATTATCTACGTAAGCAAACTACCCCAACAGCCACCGTATTCACACTTTCAGTTTGGAGGTCCAGGTGGAGGGATTAGGCTCAAATGTTCCTCCTCCTTGTGACTGCAAGAGGCTCTGTACTCCTTCCTGCTAGGCCTGGGTAAGCAGGCTATAGAATGTGGTCCGATACATTCGACTCTTCCCAAGTATGTTGGTTCAATTACTTGTAGCTTACATTTTTTCTTGTGCTACCTCAGTCCAAGGTCACCAAGTCTCCCCAAAGATGAAGCCCATTGTAATCCTTTCCACTATCCTTCGATCCTTTCCAAAAATAGTCCAAATTTTATTGTTCTTTATGCCCTGAAATTATGTTACAGAGTTTCTACCTACGAAAACAAAGTGTATGCAACCACTGTGTCCCTTCTTTCCCTCTCCTTAGCAACATTTGAATCCTTTGGCTATCATCAACCACTAACATTATGTATGGCTTTTCAATTGAGCTAGCTCAGCACATGGTGTCTATGACACGGTCAGCTACTGTGCCCTTGCATAGCTTAGGCTTTTCTTCTTCAAAAGGACGTCTGCATTTACAAGGCCAAAGAACAGACAAGGCTATGCAGTCTTAATCCTTTTTATAGGATCTGAATGGGAGACAGTTGAAACATGCCACAAAAAAACTCAATCAGGCTGAATGATAATTTCTTCAAACTAGTCTCTCTCCTCTGGTGCCCAGCAGACTGCTCACTAATTTCTGCCCAGGAAATGCCACTGGTTTTGATCAAGTGTTTTTAACCCTACAGCTCCTGTTTTCCAGGGTTATAGGACAAACAAGAGCTGGACCCTCTGGACTGGGCAGGATTCATCCATCATGTACTTGGCAGATCCTATTTTCAAAGAGACTCTTCTAACTTGGTGTCTCCTAGAATACAATATTTGTATGTGTATACAAATTAATGTTGGCACATGAAATGTTTTTGGAATATTAGCTTGTGACTATCACTGTTTTCTAAATTATTGAACTCCTTCCTTCCTTCCTTCCTTCCTTCCTTCCTTCCTTCCTTCCTTCCTTCCTTCCTTCCTTCCTTCCTTCCTTCCTTCCTTCCTTCCTTCCTTCCTTCCTTCCTTCCTTCCTTCCTTCCTTCCTTCCTTCCTTCCTTCCTTCCTTCCTTCCTTCCTCCCTCCCTTCCTTCCTCCCTCCCTCCCTCCCTCCCTTCCTTTCTTCCTCCCTCCCTCCCTCCCTTCCTTTCTTCCTCCCTCCCTCCCTCCCTTCCTTCCTCCCTCCCTCCCTCCCTCCCTCCCTCCCTTCCTTCCTTCCTTCCTTCCTTCCTTCCTTCCTTCCTTCCTTCCTTCCTTCCTTCCTTCCTTCCTTCCCTCCTTCCCTCCTTCCCTCCTTCCCTCCTTCCCTCCTTCCTCTCTTCCATTCTATTTTTTAACCTGGACATATTTAACAAGCAAATCAGCTTTTGAAACTGCACTTAGAAACGTTATCTTTTTTTGCTGTTTGGAAAAAACTGTCCTTCCATCCTGAATAGATGTAAAGCTGTGTTTTCTTTTATGTTCTCCCTGTCTCCACTGCTCTTTAAACAAACTGTGGCCAAATGATTGTGCTAGTACAGTGTTTCATAACAAAGCAGAGCCTTTCACATGGTGTTGGCTGTTTCTAGGGCAATGCATGTGCGAAATCAGTCCTCTTGCTTTATTTCTGTTGGAATCAGATTATGCTCCTATTACCAAGGGACTTTGTACCTCCAGTATCAGGAATGTGGGTAGTCATAAAAAATAGCCTGGATTTGGGCTGATATATCTCAGGACAGATACTAAAGAGTTGCTTAATTCTCAGCCTGATCCTTTCTTCTTTTCACCCATTTTTTTAAATATAGAAAGACAAGTGATCCAAACAACAAAATGCAGACACGTTGCATTTGAACTGTCCTTGTTAGGCCAAAGTTCTGCATTATTTCCATGAGGATCATAAAAAGAAACAGAAAGTTTATTTAATTTCATGTTTTGATGACATATTGAACTAAGCCAAATTTATAGCTTGGTCACTTCAGCCAGTGACTTCGCAGTGCAAAGAATCAATTTTCTTCATAGATGTTGTACACAGCAAAGCCCAAAAAAGACTTGAAGCTTTAGTGGGCAACCAGAAAGAGAAAAGGAGATGTGGCAAGAAGCCGAGTTTGTACAGTTCAAGTCTAAATACCTTGAAATACAGGGAGGATGTAATACTATATTATTTCTGTACCCTGATTTAGGACCCTCAGTCTGACTATAAGCCACCTGTAGAATATGAACTCCAGGGTGCGGACCCAGTATTATTACTGGCTTGTTTATGGTGAATGTATTTCCTGAAACAAGGATATGGGCTGGGGACTCTTTTTTTTCTTTTTTTTTCTTCTTTTTTTCTATTTCTTCTCTTTTTCTTTTTCCTTTTTTTTTCTTTTTTCCATTTCCATTTCCTTTCTCTTTCTCTTTCTCTTTCTCTTTCTCTTTCTCTTTCTCTTTCTCTTTCTCTTTCTCTTTCTCTTTCTCTTTCTCTTTCTCTTTCTCTTTCTCTTTCTTCCTCTTCCTTTCTTTCTCTTTCTTTCTCCCTCTCCCTCTCCCTCTCCCTCTCCCTCTCCCTCTCCTTTCCTTTTCCCTTTCCTTTTCCCTCTCCCTTTCCCTTTCCCTTTCCCTTTCCTTTTCCCTTTCCCTTTCCCTTTCCCTCTTCCTCTTCCTCTTCCATTTTCTTTCTCTTTTTTCTTTTTCTTTCAGCCTACTTGTTAGAAATTTTTAACCAGATCACACACACATTGTGTGTGTGCTTTGAAAATCTTCCCACATACATTCACCTCACTATTTCCTTAACTGTATGAAGCCAAGAGGAGAAAAACAAGATCAGCATCTTCCAGATTACAATTTTTGTTTCCCCCAGTTATTGTTATTTATTTATTTACGTTATTATACTTATTGTTAATGGATTAGCCTAGTCCTTGGTATATTTTAAAACTCTCAAGGATCCAGCTGTTGCAATACATGCTAGCTTAATAAAAAACAAACAAAGAAACAGCAAACATGTGTGGGAAAGGAACCAACAGTACTCACTGTGAACACAGCAGTATGCAGAATGGACATCTTTTTCCTCTAGTTCCTCTTGTGATTCAATGTTTTTTTACACACGAACTGGAAAGTAACATTTGATCTCAGTTTGACTTCTGAGATAGGTCACTGTCTGGTTGGGGAGCAGAGATATGCAAAGATGATGTGTCTGTTTGGAGATCAGCATCTTGTGGCTAAGGGGGAGCAGATAGGAAGCCATAAATCAAAATAAATGTCTTTGTTCCTACTGTGGCTGAAATGGACTCTCGTGGTATCCAGGGACAGCAGAGGATCTGGAAAGAAAGGTTGTATTGTGATGGTGTTTTTCCTGTTGTGGGTAACTCAGAGTGTTGCATGGGAAGATGAGAAATGGCTCTAACATAGACTAATCAGAATGAATCAGCCTCTCATTGCACAGAATAGCCTCTGTGAGAACAAGAGGGGTTCAGGTCAGAACAAGGATTGTTTATGGTAGAAATAGAGCTGGTTGTTTCAAGGGAAGCAAGAGTAAATAACGCAGATATAGACAGGCTCAGGTCTCTTTTGACAAATAAAAGCTTAAAGAACATTTTAGTCTTTTTTTCTTTGTGCTTTAGAAACTAGAGTATTTTGAGGGATGAAACAGCGAGTGAAGACTGCCGTGAAGAAGAAGCAAAGTCTTGAACTTCTGTCTCTATTAATGGGATGATAACTGTACTAAAAAAATTGAGAACTGACAAGTTCAGCACCAGTGTTTATAGACGAAACCAGGGATACAAAAAATAAAACAAAACAAAACAAAACAAAAAACAAAACAAAAAAACACCCAAACCAAAAACAACTAACAACAATGAAAGCACGTGAGTAATTGTCAGTATTTTCCTTCCCTGAGGAGAAATACTTGTATTTAAACAAAGGGAACATACACAAGTCTGTGGGAGTGATGGGATGTTCCCATGAGAGCTGAGGGAGCTAGCCAACGTCACTGTGAGGCCTCTCTTGATTATCTTTGAAATGTCATGGCAATGATGAGGAATCCTTGAGAACTGGAAGAAAGCAAACATTTCCATTATCTTCAGGAAAGGAAAGAGGAGGAACTACAGGGCAATCAGCCTCACTTTAATCCCTGGAAAGGTGATGAAGCCACTAATCTTGGAAAACAATTCCAAACATAATAGGAACAAGGAGGTGATTAGGAAAAATTAACATGGATTTATGAAGGGGAAGTAATGACTGACCAACCTGATAATCTTTTGTGATAAAATGACCATCCTGATAGTTGAGTGAAGACCAGTAAACAGTGTTTATCTTGACACTAGCAAAGAATTTGATACTGTCTCCCATAACATCCTCGTAAATAAGCTGATGAGGCATAGCTTAGGTAAGTGGAGAGTAAGGTGCACTGAAAACTGGCTTACCTGCCAGGCTCAAACAAATGTAATCAGTGGACATGAAGTCCAGTGGAAGTCAATCAATAGTAGTATACCCTAGGGATTAATAGTAGGGCCAAGTAACAGTTGGAGCATCTTTTGTATGAAGAGACGTTGAGAAAGTTGGGACTGTTGAGATTGGAGTAAGAAAGGCTCAGGGGTTATTTCTCAGTGTGCATAAATACCTGATGGAGGGAGTAAGGAAGATGGGACCATGCTCTTCTCAGTGACACCCACTGGCAGGATAAGACACAATGGGCAGAAATTGAAATACAATAAATTCCACTTAAATATAAGGAAAAACTTTTTTACCAAGATGTTGTCTAAACCCTGGAAAGGGTGGAGCCTGCATTCTTGAAGATATACAAAACCCAGTTGGACATGATCCTGAGTAACCTGCTGTAGTTGGCCTTGCTTTAAACAAGGGGTTTGGTTTGGACCAAAGGTGTCTTCTCTGATTCTGTAATCATATACTGTAGGACTTTGAGAGGGCCAAGATATACTTCAAGTGTTCTGTTTCTAATTAGAGAGTGAAAAACTACCAAAAAAGTTTGAGGGGAAGAAGGGTGGCAAAGAAGATTCAGATGACTAATTGGTCTACAGAAATGTTCCATTCCTGTTTGTGATACACTTGTTAATGTAGTGCTATAAAAGTGCTGATCATTTGATTTCTTTCTTAAGTTCTTATTGCAAGCAATAAATGATCATAGATCCTGTTTCACTTTCATTTGCAAAAGCTCCATGAATATTCAAAGGATCTGAGATTGGATCAAACGTGTTATCCAACAAAGACCACATTGCCAATATTAATCTACTTCAGATGAAGATTTTCCCCTTGGTGTTGAAGAACAGTGGGAACTGCTTGCATTCTTATAAGCTAGAAGATATATACATAAAATGTTTTGTTTCTCCTTAATGACTCTAAAATAAATATAAATTGAAAAGTCTAAACAGTACAAATGTGAGGAAAATGACTCTGCAGAACAGCACTGTGAGATTGTTTTTCTCTCAGAGATATATATCAGTCTCAGAGGAAAAGAAAATTTCTCTTTAATAATTGACCTTGCTGGACACCAAACTTGAATTGCAGTAATCAGATTAATATTTTATATCTTTCCCATCATAGGAAACAATACTAAAAAAACATTGAACATCAGTGTAATTTGTTTTTAGCATGATTGTATATGTTTGTTAAGTGCCCACCCGCTCTGCTTCGGGTGTGCTCACAGTACTCTCCTCCCCCATCACCTCACCAGCTGCTACCCACCTCACTGTCCATTGGGAAAAGCAACATGGTCCTAATCATGTAGCTCAGTGTTGTTGTGGGGATCTGCGACTGTGGGTCCCAGGAGAAGGGGAGATTGTTAGGTGGTGCCCACAGCTCTCTGGACAGCTGGTTGAGGAGGCACTGCCTTTTCTGGGCCTGGCAGAAAGCTGCATAACTCCAAATTGTGGTGAATAGGGTGGGTATATCTGTGAGACCAGGTACTTGTGGGAATACACAAAGTGAGATAAACTGGCGACAAAGATGTAGCCATACTTCTGTAGTTCTGTGAATGATTATCTGGCCTTCTGCAATCAGGAAAAACTGGGCAACTCCTGCAGCATTAAGATGGTCTAGAAAATGTTAGACTTCAGTTACCTGATGGAAATCAGTCAGTTCCACATCTCCGGTGCTCTCAGCCATATGACAACCATAGGATTTTTGTTGCAAAACTGTGGTAGGGAGGATGCCTCATCACCACAAGCATTCTGTGGCCTCATTTCTCTCCCTGACAGTTAATGGGTCTTCTTTCAGGCCTAGTTAGAAAAAAATGATGTTTTTTCTAGTCTTTGCCCCGTCAGGTTTGGCACAGGCTGGACATAGGATGGCTGTTTTAGTAGCTGGAGAAGCTGGTTGTCCATACTGACTGTCTCTCCAGATCTGCCTCGTCCTACCTGAAAGCAACTAGCCAGCATCTTCTGGCAGAGGGAGAATTGAGACTTCCCAAGGATCTGGCGTGTGACAGAAAGGTTCCTTGCCACATGGGTATGTGAGGAAATGCTAGTCTGATCGTTCCACATGGTGTGGAGGAAGAAGCAGCTGGGAAACAGAGGGAGGCTGTAAGCCAAAACAAAGGTGTGCAGTGAATTTGCAGCTGTGCAAACAACGTCAGTCTGTGTTCATCAACTTTCATGAGCACAGACTGAAGTCGCAGATACACAAAACCTTTGATTCTGGGCTTCAGTCCCAGCAGGACTTGATAGTTTGCATTTAGTTAAGGCAAGATTCAGAGCTGGTGTAAGGGGGTGATCCTTCGGCTTAGACAGGCCAGCTTCTACATTCTGAAGAAGCAGGCCCTGCTAAATAGAAATTGAATCAGATCTTGTGACTTTTTTTTCGTATCTTTTTCTGGCTTTCAGTTTTAAAAGTAGGCTATGAATTCTGTGGTAAGAAGGACTGAAGCAATGCAGTGAAAGCTTAATCTGTATAGTCACCATTTTTCTCTGTACTTGTCCATGGAAATTGCTATGGATTGTCTTCCAAAGTATTGCTCTCCCTGGCACTTTTCTGTCGTTACTTGTGTGGATCCCATTACAAAGGCAAACGTGTGTGTGTGTGTGTTCACCCACATGACAGACATAACCACTGCAGAGGCTCTCTGAAAATTCATCGAACTTCAGCAACCTGGTAGCTTCAGCAGATTTCCTAAGGAGAAACACATGTAGTCAAGGCCAGGATCTGTTCCACCTAAATAAATAAATAAAGGCTACATATCCCGGAAGATCCATTTTCCAGTGTCCTTAACCTTGTCTTTGCTGGTGACCTCCTTATTTATTTATTTACTTCTTTTCAAACTGAGCTTTTCATGGCCATTGACATAAATTTTCCAGCATTTCTAATACGGAACATCTGTGGTCCCTATGCAATGTCCTCTATAGGTCATGGGAAAGCTTTATCTTACTAATAAGCTCCATTCCTCTATATATTCAAGCCCAATTGATGGGGCCAAGTGTGTTTATAAATAAATATTGTCTTGTAATGACCATTACAATATGTCCCAGAGGAACAGAGTTTTAGTCCTTTTGAGCTGGCCAGCTGCCTTCTTTGTGACAGTGAGAACAGTTTTACTCTGTCTGGTTAACATTTGATTTATGTGGAAACAAACTCCCTGAAGTGACAGAGCAATGATACTGAAGAATTCACTGCTCCTAGCCTTTCATAATGGCTAGGGAAGTTTGTTCATCCATCTACTCTTTTCATCAAACAGAATGATGAGTATGTTTATTGAACATCTCTATTTGCCCCTGACTAACTTTCTCTGCCACAGCCCAGTAAGAGACAAAAGCAGGAGGAAGGCAATTGGGTTGTGTTTTAATGCTATCCACTTATCTTTCAGTATGAGAAATGACTACAGGTATAGAACATTACTGCTTTATGGAATAATACACTTACTGGGAAGTTCAGAGAATGAATTGCAAAAATATTTGACAAATGACTGGCCTTTCTTATTGAGTGCAACAAGAAATATTCTGTAATATGCCTTATCTTCTAAATTTAAGCATGGACCAAGAGTTCTTTATTACTGAAGAATGACATACTGTCTCAGTGGTTTATTTCTTAATACTGTCCTACAGGAGATAGAATATATCATACATCTGACATGAGTCTTGATCTGCTCTGTGCTCTTCCATCCAAGCAACACTGCAGCAGAATTCAGTACCCATCTTTTAAAACCCTTTGAAAATTTTCAGAGAAAATAAGTTGCAGGTTTTGGAAGATCAATATTCAGGACTAACATAGTGTATCTGCTAACCTTCAACGCTTAAATTGTTGTTTAGGTACATATGTACATGTATTTGTACAGATATATATACAGTGAGCAAAGAATGTTCATTCCAATTCTCCCTGTTTTGTATTTTATGAACAAAAATTAACATCTATGGATGTATATGATTATTTTTTTTCTTGCAAATCCAATCTGATGAGCAGCCTCCAGTAAGAAGAATTGATCAGTACTAAGAATTGATTCCTATGCCTAAAATTTCACCCTTTTCTGTATTCTGTCAGCAACAGTTTGACTCCTTCAGGTGATGAGATAAGCATATTTCCTGCAACGTTTGGTATAAATCCAAGGAAAAACGCCATTAAGAAAAAGACAAAGCAAAAATACATCTCAGCCTGTTATTCTTTGATGTCATAGAAAAATATGACAGATTAAGCCACAGTAGTGTCTTACCATGACTTCGAAATCTGCACTAAATCCTCAGATTTAAAACAAGAAGTCTACCACCTTCAATCAAATTTTAGGCCACAGAGGTTTAAGAATGCATAGTGTTGAGCATGGTTAGGCATTCTTATCCCAGAGAGAAACAAAATCAACCCCCTTGACCCTGGAGACCTTAAGAGTGGAAGAGTTTAGGTGCCATATTTAAACCTTACCCCCCTTATTCCCTCATAGTCTATGGGTTTTCAATATTTTTAAAAAAAACATTTCTTGGAATTGTATAACATCACTGTATTCCTTAGCTGATGACTTAGGGGATCTCCAGTGCTGGGTCACCTTGTGGCACCACAGACACAATACCTCCAGGAGAATGGGTGACCTGAGCTGGGCTACAACTCCTCAGTTGCACATCTAGGGACAAAAAGTAGCAGAGGACGCATCTGTCTCTAGACAGAGGAGAAGCAGGGGTGTGCCTGTGAATCTGGGGTAACCAAACTGCAGACCGGACTAAGGAAAGAAAAGGGGCTTATTTAAGAGTGCAGTCATTTTCCAGAACTTAATTTTATTATACAGGGAAAGCAGAGTTGTTATTCTCCTCCATATGTGAGAGATTTTGCATTTGGTAAGGAAATGTTATGTCAAAATAGTGCACTCATTTTGAGTGCCTAGGTGTTTCGTGACAATCCAACTCTGGCTGATGCACAGAGAATAAGACAGATCCTCCCTTTCCTGTCCTCTGGGGCATGTTCTGTAGGAACAGCAGTAAGCCACCTCCTGCAATTTCAGGTATTAAAATCCTACGGTGTTTTCAATTCCTTTCTCACAATAGAACAGTGCATATCAGAAAGTGGTGTGTGGATTGTTATCATGTTTTGATACCAATGAGATTTCCATTGCAATCCTCAAACAGGGCTCTTCTGTTTCAAGTAGCAAAAGGGAAGTCACATCACCAGGAAAATATTGCAAAATACTGTTTGTAGATAATTCATTTTGTGATACAAGAAAAGCAAAACTTACATCAAAAAGCCCTTAACTGATCTGTTGTACTGTGATCTGTTCATTTTTTTGTTATGTAAACCTTGTGACGGCTTTGCTTTCTGCTGGTGGGAAATTCTCCCAAGGAGAAATGTGTCTCTTACTTCCTCTGGGAATGCTCAGTACCCTGGAGATTCTTCTTGTTTGACATTTTGTTTCTCAAGTGATTACTGGGCTTTTGCTCAGATGAGAGAAGTCATTTTTCTTTCCCTGATGTCAAGTAGTACATGTAATTATGTAACAGCAAGGCTCTTTCCTTTATGCTTCAGGCTACACTGGCTTATGATAATAAATATACAGGGGTTTGTCCTCCCAGTCCCTGTTTGAGTGACTGGGCTGAGCTGCTTTGTTTGCATTCTGGTAGTGGGCATTGCACGGGTCTCTGGAATCCCCAGTTCTGTAATAGGCTGTCCATCCCTGCTCCCATGTGTTTTCTCATTGGGAATTTGGGGGTAGGAGCCAGCAGACCTGAGTGAAAACAAGAGCAGCATCCATGGCATAAGGTGCCAGTAATGACTGGTGCCAGCTGCAGCTCCAATGTGCATAGTACTGAACTGCATGGCACTTTCACTGAACCAGAGACATTCTCTGCTTTGATCTATCTGCAGGAAATATGGCAAAGTTAATGTGAATGACACTTGTAAAATAGACTGAAATTGCATCTGGAAATCCTGAAGTCCTCCATAGGAAACCACGATGTGCCAGCTAGGAGTTAGGATTAAAAACAAGAGTTCAGATTATGTCAGAATTTATCACAGATTTCAGCTACGTGGGGCACCTATTTTCTGTCAGATAGTGTTTTCTGGCACAAACTGCCTGCTGTCACAGTATTTAGAAAGCACTTTAGACTTTAGCACTGTGACTTTAGAAAGTTACAGGAGGGCAGAGCTAATAAATGCACACAGGTGATCCAAGCAGGGCACCGAAGTTTCTTATCAGTGTGCATCTTTATAATAGCCCTTCACATTCATACTCACACTCAAAGATGTTCCACTGATGTGAAGCCAGGCTGTGTGCAGTGCCTTTCTTGGTGCTTTCTCAAGTGGCAGTGAAGCAAAGCATACATCATGCAGGTGAATACCAGTTTCAAGACATGGTTGATCAACACTAATGGTAAGTTTAGGTCATAGTCGAATTACTTCAGATAAGCAGAGTGTAAAACAGTCAAAGACTTTGTGTTAAAAGAAAAAGATTAATATAATAATAATAATAATGTAAGTAGACTATGTGAGATTTCATTCAGTCATTAATGATCTTCCTTCCTTCCTTCCTTCCTTCCTTCCTTCCTTCCTTCCTTCCTTCCTTCCTTCCTTCCTTCCTTCCTTCCTTCCTTCCTTCCTTCCTTCCTTCCTTCCTTCCTTCCTTCCTTCCTTCCTTCCTTCCTTCCTTCCTTCCTTCCTTCCTTCCTTCCTTCCTTCCTTCCTTCCTTCCTTCCCCTCTTCCTTCCTTCCTTCCCCTCTTCCTTCCTTTTCTTTTCTTTAAAAAAAATATATATAATAAGGTGGGAGTTTTATTATGAAGCAGCCAGTGGAGGAGCACACCCATCATTTCAAATAGCATCAAGCTGTCCTGCGGTGTCTGCAGTACTGTTGCTATTGGAAAGCAGGCAAGTCCTTCAAAAACAATACTGAACAAGAAGGTACAAAATAGGGAAGGTGGGAAGGTTCAACCACTACTGCCATACCACCAACATCTAACTCTGATGTCATGGGCCAACATCACAAAATAGGAGACATTACTTTCAGAGCAGCCCTCATATAATAACAATGAAGACAAAATTCTTAATGTGTCAGAGTATGAAACAAAAGCACACTTCAGTCATACAGAAAAGACAGCAGGAAACGTCCTGACATTTTCATTTCCTACAGAGGTTGCACTGAGATGTCTAAACAAAGATGTTTGTGTTTGTATGTAAGTCAAGGGTTAAATAACTCTCTGGGGTTGGAAGGTGCACATCCACACTGCCTGGAAAGGGCTAAATCAGGATTGGGAAAAGTCCGCTTCTAGGCAGAGTTATGATCTGGAAATCCTGCCACTATTCACAGAGTTGTTATTCCTGTTTGGACTTTAAGCTCTTAAGCATAAATTCAGCTTCAGAGTCTTCCTCGAGAACTATTCTAGTTTGGAGGTGACTTAAAGCAAGTGTACAGAGATCTCTGAACTGTTTAGGATTTCAACAGTGCCAAGATGTTTCTGTCTATTTCAGTGAATAACAACATCCTCAGTATTATAATGATGCTCTCATTTATTCATGTTTATTCATACTTAATTTGGTACCTGCGTGTTATCATGTACTGCCCAGCACAGCGGCTGGAATCCAGCACCTGCAGATCTCCCTTCCAGAAGTCCTGAATCATTTATATCTGAAATAATCAAAATCATATTTCCTTTACCCAGAAGAATAAGACATTTTGAGAGAAATAAATTTAAAACGATGAAAAGCTGATGTTCACTTCTGCTTTCCTTAAAGGCCAGTCATTCCTTGACCTCTCTAGCACATTCCCACATTAGCCAGGTTGCCTGGGGGAGTTGTCTTCTCCCATGGATAATGTCTTCCCTCAAGACTGCTGCAGTAGTTTGATCCGTTTCCCTCAGAATCCATGTTGCCCTGTTGTACCTTTACAATAGAACACATGCTGAAGGATGGCTTTTCCTACCATTCTTGATTTTTCTGCTTCTTTCGCCCACCAGATTCTTAAGCTGATACACCATAGCCACACTCTAGGAACTGGTTCAGTATTCACTGTCCACTGTTTAGTACAGAAAATCAAGTTCATCCAGAGGGCAGAAGAGAATATTCAGGTTCAGAGTGTGTGCAAGACCCTTCTGCACAATAATCAACTGTTCAGCAAGAGAAAAAGCAAAATCCATGGAAGGGAACAAAGACAAACCAGGATTCTAGTTTGTCTTTCACAGTCCTTTGAACCATGCTTCTGGCAGCTCAGAGAGAGTATTCCCCAGGAGATATTAGGCATATGTGCTTTTGACAGCAAAATCTGGGCCTGATCCCTCTTGTTGCAGTGATGTTCGCATAGTCACGGCACGCAATCCAGTTGGAAGTGAGTCCCTGCCTGATGTGAGCGGGCAGGCACGTAGCTGTGTGGTCACTACTGCTTTTCATGACTGGAAGAACTTGTTCTGCATGCTATGTGCTGCTCCTCATACAACACCATCTGCGCTAGTGGAGCTCCCTGGGGCGATGAGTGCATGGAGTGCTAACCTTTAAAATCTCGAGCCTTTGAATTAAATCTTTTGGTTAATCTACCATGTCTTTGCTAATAAAGAGAACTCCTTGGAAAGTGCACTTGTACCTCTTTTTTTGTATGTGTATAGAATCATAGAATCGCTAAGGTTGGAAAAGACCCACAGGATCATCCAGTCCAACCATTCGCCCTTCACCAATGGTTCTCGCTAAACCATGTCCCTCAACACAACATCCAAACGCTGTACATTGTGATTGAGCTATTGGGTGGATGGGTCTGTATGTATGGCAGTTTCACTGAGTTGAACTGCCAAGGCATCTTCACGACTTCACAGAATCATATAATCATAGAATATCCTGAGTTGGAAGAGACCCAGATGACGGTCATAGAGTCCAACCCCTGGTTCCACACAGGACCATCCAAAATTCAAACCTTGTCTAAACACTTCTTGAACTCCAGAAGCTTGAGGCCGTACCCACAGCCCCGGGCAGCCCGTTCCCTGCCCACCACCCTGTGGTGCAGACCCTGTCCCTAACCTCCAGCTGCCCCTTCCCTGACACAGCTCCATGCCGTTCCCTCGGGCCCTGTCGCTGTCACACAGAGCAGAGCTCAGCGCTGCCCCTCCGCTCCCTGTGAGGAGCTGCAGCCGCCATGAGGCCTCCCCTCAGCTCCTCTGTTCTGGGCCCAGCACACCAAGGGACCTCAGCCACTCCTGACATGTCTTGCCAGACGTCTTTGGAAGTTTTTCAAAGGGAGTTTGAAATCTTTTACTACTAAGACAACCTTTCAGTTTTTCACACACACACACACACACACAAAGTTAAGGAACAAAACATAAACAGTCTTTGCATGTGTGCATTTCCACAGTTGTACATGCATACTTTAAACTACTGTTTACATGCTCTTTTTAATGCTCAAAATGACATTTGTAAAGTGCCAATATGAAATGCCTGGAAATTCTAATGGAGGAAGAAAAAGAAGCTTCACTTTAACTATCCTGCCCTCTTTCTTTCCAGATGGCACATGGGCAGTACCATCTCTGACTGTGCATCCGTATGCTAGCCAATTTGGAAACTTTAAAGAGAAAAGTGGTCAAGTAAAGCTCTCTGAAACACTTGACAGAAATCTAAACCAACACATTACAACGAGTTACAAACAACAATCAGTCTCAAAACCAGTGCTTCTCCTGTGACATCATGTGACATTAATCACTGCTATGTTGCCCTAATAAGGATGAAAATTTCCCCTTCACAGCCTGTTCTCCCAAACACAAAAATGCATCTTCTGCTGTGTTGAACCTTCCTTAACATTTGCCAGAGCAGATGGAGCTGGTAGCTTTGCTCAAAGGTCAATGAGTTTTTTCAAGGCTCTGGGTGGAAGAGAAGTCCAAATGGACAATTGGCACAGTGTTGTTTTTTCCTCACTAATGTCATATTAACTGCAAATTGGAGAATCCCTACGGTCAAATCTGGCAGTGCAAACACTTACATCTTCAATTTCTATAAATAACAAGTTAAACAATTATCTATCCTTTGATTTGCTAATGTATACAAGGAGAATTTAAGTTTAAGGAATGTACTGAGGAGTTAATATGCTCGAAGTGGAACAGGAAAGAATGTAATAATATACACAGATGTATTATGTTGGGAAGATCCTGAGGAGTTATTACTAGCTGCTAGCTGTATGATATGCAGTCAATGGTATGTCCTGTGCAAGGTGCAGCCATCTACTTGAGATATTTTTCTATCTTGTGGACATCACTAACATCCTTTCAGTGAATGAATGTTCAGATGTTGACCTTTGAAATGAGAAAGATACAGTTGACTTGGTCTACATGTTTCCCTGATGATTTATTACAGCTTGTTTGTGTCTGTGTATGGTCTCATTTTAGCGTTGCCATTGAAGTTTCTACCAATTCTACTTTGAAGATTGTTCCACTTATCATCCAGAGCACAGTTGGGAAATCTTGATTTTAGTCATCTGGACAGGGAGGTGCTTACCCTTCATCTACTTTGCTGCAAGATCACACACTTTGAGGAAAATGCTTTAAATGGGCCCAACTTGTTCTGCCTGGAGGAAATAAAGGGTGCTTACACCACACCTACTGCAGGCTGAGCCACAACGGGTACATCTGACATGCAGAGGGAAGGATTCTATTGCCCAAAAGGAAGGATGGCAGCTTCTTACATCTCTTAAGGAACAGTAATGCTTTTGCAGGGATTTAATTAAGTAACTTCCTTACGCAAGCAAAAAGTTGCCCCAGTTTTAGTGCTGAACAAATCTTTACTCTTTCCATGATGAAGCTAGGCTTCAAAACTGAGCTCATATTTAAGCACTGATACATACCTTATTAATAAATATAGTCATGCCTACCTATATGTTTTCTTAGGGTCATTCCACAAGATGTACAACTATAAATTGGATTGTGGAAAGGTTTTATATTTCTTTTTTAATCTCTGAAAAAGAACCTACTGAAAAACTGCCTCAGCTACAAAATTTACTATCGACATATTTTTTACATATGAAAATTTACATATTTCAAGGAAATATGACTACAGAATCATAGAATGCTTTGGAATGGACCTTTAAGGTCATTTAGTTCCAACCCCCTTGCTATAGGCAGGGACACTTCTCTCTAGACCCGGTTGCTCAAAGCTCCATCCAGCCTGGCCTTGAGTGCTTTGAGGGAGGGGGCATCCACAACCTCGCTGGACAACCTGTTGCACTGTTCCACCCTCACAGTAAAGAATTTCTTCCTAATATCTAGTCTAAATCTACCCTCTTCCAGTTTAGAACCTTTTCCCCTCATCCTGTCACAACATGCCCTTATAAACAGTCCCTCCCCAGCTTTCCTGTAGGCCCCCTTCACTGGAAGGCTGCTATCAGGTCTCCTCGGCTACTTCTCCAGGCTGAAGAGCCCCAGCTGTCTCAGTCTGTCCTTGTAGGGGAGGTGCTCCAGCCCTCTGATCATCTTCATGGCCCTCCTCTGAACCCGCTCCAACAACTCCACGTCCTTCTTGTGTTGGGGGCTCCAGAACTGGACACAATACTACATGATACTATATGATAAACAATTTTGTTGTATTTGAGCAAAATGTGAACATACACTATGCTCATTGCCTGCTACTCTTTAAGAACGTCTGAATTCATTTTAGAACAGATTCTTGTCCCCAGAAGGAAACAGAAAATATGTCTGATAAGGGCATACTTAGTACCAATATAAACTGAAGGATCCTTGTGTCTTTAAAATTAGTTTATATTAAATATTTCAAACGTCCCATTCAGATTTTTATTCCATTCTTTTTCTTGTTGGTGTATAGGCAATACAAAGAGACTGACTATGAGGAGACTTTTAGTTCAGAAACCATATTATTCTCTCAAGTTAGTACTAAAGATTTAGAGAATATGTTGAGATACCGTATATGGAAAAATTAGCACATCACAAACAGTTTAATCTGATCTGCCAGGAATAGTATCTGTTTATAACTTACTTTAGAAACTCTGGCTAAGATTGAACATAGCACATCTTTTATTATTTGATATATATTTTAAACGCTGTGAGACACAAAACTGACTACCCAAGGGGCTAACAATTATAACTTGCTGTCCCTGAAACTCAGCAGTGTTTTATTGATCCAGTTCTGGCTTTGACTGAATGTAAAAATGATGACAGTCAGCAGAAGTAGCCACGTTTTGACAGGCCAACCCAGCTCACCCAGATTCAAAGACCTAACATCAAAAAACATGCCCTGAAGAATAAAGAGGCTGGGCCATGAAAGGATGCAATTAATTTTTGTTGCTATTGTGGTTATAGAAATAGCACTTGTGGAGAGCAGTGATGCTCCCAGAGTGAGGAAGACTCGGAGCCCCAAACCGCAACAGCCCTTTGCAGTGCCACTCCAGTGCCACTCTTCAATTTAATGGCCTTTGCAGCAGGCATCAGACAATAAAACCAAGACAGACAGTTTTGCTTTGGCCCACACAGACGTTTTCTTTCTTGCCTTTGCTAGTAAGCTAAAATTTAACAGCAGTAGGAAAAAAAGTAAACTCCTGTAATGATAAGATACCCCAACGTTTACAGATTATCCTCAGGGACATTTGTCAGTGACATCTGAGGTATCCATAATTAGTGCTGAAATACGTTTGTTTAAATAAATCAGCAATTTGGGGTTGCCTGACATTGTTTTTTATTTTGCATGTTTGTTTCCTCAGTGGGAGATTAATTTAGAACTTTTGAATAAGAAGCCTTTCCCTAGACTCAAACTTATTAACTCTCCCTATTCATAAATTTGGAGCCCAAAATGGACCATCAGTTCTTCCCATCTGGCCTCCCGAGCAGCACAGGCCCTGGCATCATGCACAGCTACTGCACTGAGTCCAGAAAAGTGTGTTGAGGCTAATGTGCATCTTCCAGAAAAACAGACCAGGTTCTTGGGTGAAAGAAATGTCTTCACTTGGCACAACTCTTTTTTTAGAACAGAGGCAAAAAAAAAAAAAAAAAATATTGTTTAACCTCTGTTAGGTGTGAACAGAGAATCTATCACTTTTTTAGTCTTCCTCTTTGAGTTTCTAACAGCACAAATGATAAAATCATTGGTAGCGTTAGCTGACGTTCAGACAATAATTTCCTTGAATGTATTTTTTTTGTCTTCATGTTGTAGTATAGCTTGATGTTTCCATCATATTCTCTCTCCACTGTTAACTAGTAACTTGTCAGTAGTCTGAGAGTACTGCATACTTAGTATTTTCAAAGGTTTCTTTTAATCCAAGCCCCTTGGTGACATGTCCAACCCGTGAGCCCCTCAGTCTCAGAAGCTGTTTCTCTTGGACAGCACTGATTTTGTCTCATGGGGTAGATCTCTCTACACTGTCCAATGAAGGAATGTGGGAACACACTTTATCTTTACTGTCCAGTTATCACATGAGAAATCTTTTTTTTCAAGTTCAAACAATTCTTTAGGGGAAGTAGGAAACATAATTCAGAGAGATAGGGAGAAGCAGCATTATTAATACGCTAGGGGTATTAGGAATTCTTGCCTATCATCTTAGATTAGTCTGGATGTGATGTAAACACACATATACAGAAAATGTATTCTGACATAAGCAACCATTGGAGGAAAATGTTAACTCTCACGTGGCTTTGCAAGCAATTCAGAGAGGCAATGTAGAGAAATGTGAATTTACTCTATCTTTTTGTATTTCACTGCCTTCTGTTACAGACAGAAAGAGTTTCCCCCATCACCTTGTGTCATATCCTGCCTATGGGTCCTTTACACCTTGCTGTGAAGGACACCAAAGGACAAAGTGTCTGGGAGGACACAACTCTTACCAATCCACTCTTGGGGACGTGTCACCACCCAAAGGCTCTGACAGGGTTGCTGGTGTGTGGGGCAGACCGGCAGACGTCATCCACCTCCTGTCCCTGGATATGGATGTCATGAGGACACCAGGTCCTTGATACTTTCAGCCCCAACCCTATGATCACAAACTCCAGCATTGTTGCCCGTTGATACTGGTGACCACAGCTCCTGGGGCCAGGCAGCACCCATCTCCCCATGAATGCCTAGTGTAACTTGTTACGCGATCGCAGGCATCTGCAGACAGGGCTGACGCACAGTTGTAGGACGCTGTGCCATGGCTACATGGCTACAAAACCCCGTTGCTAATGGCAGTGGAGTACAAAATCAGAGTCTAGAGGGATGTGATTTATTGTTTGACAGTGGCTTCCAAACCCTCACCAGTGTTTTGAAAATACTGTGCTCCGTGGAGAGTATCATTTATAAAAAATAATGAAAGCTTTATTCCTTTCATCATATAATATCTCATGCTTTTCTCCAGACAAAGTTCCTTTCTGGTCTTGCACAAACTACTTTTTCAGCTTGCATCAACAAGCATTTGCTAATAATAATCACTGAAAAGCCAGAAAACTGATTTCACAAAATGTCCTTAATCTTAGTTTGTGAAGAGAGAAAAGATATGCAAAATTAGCACTGTTTCTTCTGTCAGCATGAGTGGAGTGCACATAACTGGTTTCCAGATGGAAAAGAAAAAGCATAATGCCTTGCCTGAATTTTATGCAAAGGAGAAGGTGTGTGCCTTTGTGAAATGCATTCAAGATGGCAGTGAGGCACGGTGAGGCCTATGCCTCTAAAGTGACCCAGGGTGTTACAGTAAGATGTGGCTTTATGGTGAAGGCCTATTCTGTGTATGAGATATTAGCTAAATCTGAATCCTTCACCACATGATGCCTTGAGTGTCCCAGAAAGGCTGAGATAACTCTTCTGTGGATGGAGCCACACGGGTCGCTTGTAAGGGCAAACTATTATGGTGCAGCACGTACCTGTGATGCAATGCTCAGGAGTGGGATCATTTTTGGAGAAGCTAGAAGCATGACATAGGGAAGGCTCCAGGCAAGTTTGGTGGCAGAGCAGGCTGCAGATGGGCGCAGTGGGGCTGCCCAGGAAGGGTGATTGGGATGTATGTGGTCTGCTGTACCTCCTCTAGGCCCCTATTCACCCTCCTGGATCAGGGTGTGACCACCCCAGGTCCTGCCCTGACCCTGGCTCACTGCAGACGTGTTGGAAGAGAGCACAAGGAAACCTGACAGCGACAACTGTGGAGTGACCTGCCACTGGGGGAAGCTCCCTCCAAATACCGTTACTTGGAGGTTGGCTTCAGCCCTGGAGCACTATGCTTTGTATCCCCTCTGAGTGCTCTCTGTTTGCTTTACATGTCCCCATCACAGTAACTCTGAATCTTCTGGCTACCCACAGAGACTACAAAGGCTCTCCCTGTCATTTTCCTATTTAAAATAGAGAAGTCTTGAAAGACTAAGAAAATATTTAAAAAATATTAAATTATTACTCAAAGAGACTGTGGAAAAGGAGGAGGGACAAGAGGGACTGATAATCCAGAAAAAATGAATGGAGAATAGAAAGAAAAAGGAAAGACATGAGCAGAAAATCAGAGACAGAATAAATCATTATCGTCACTTTTTTATTTTGTAGAAAATTTGCTTTTGTACAGCATTTGACTTAATTGTATTGCAAGCAGGCTGCCTCACAGAAATTCATAGCCCTGCAAATGTAGACCAGAGACAAATTGTATACGTTTATTCTGACTCTTCTTGGAAGCTACAGATGTTCGTTGTTTGGACACACAACGGACATATAAATATGTCCAGATGTTCACCAGACATCCTCCCAGAACATTAATGGGCAGGCCAGGAATAAACACTTTTAGCAGAAACTTCAGTTTCCGTTAGTGCTTCAGATGAAGCATTTTGTTGGTGTTTATTTCATGGACAGTACCTGCTCCACATATAAGGATGTTACATTACACAGCCCTGCCCTTCCATGCCACCACCCAACTCTAAATTAAGCTGTAAAGTGACTGTACAAGTGCTGATGAACTGGCTTCCAAAGAGAATGAGAATCCAGCATTGCTCTTGACTGCATAACCTGGAAGGAGTAAGCAGATACTTAACATCACAGGAGTATTTAAGTGGTTGGGTGACTTACTGAGTCAGCACAGAAATAGTACCTTTCCTGAGCCAGAGACATTAAGGCAACTTATGTGAACAAGAATTTGTCCATAATTATACTTGGTATTCACAGGGGAAAGAAGCATCCATCCACTTAGCGTTACCAAATGTGACACAATTAGTTGTTTTACTTGTACTTACTCTTCAAGAAAATCTTGTGGTGACACTTTGGCAAAGGTTCTAGATAAGAAATGCCCCCTGTGGTTTGAAGAGAAATGGTGCTCACCACCAAATTTCAATGTCATTTTGTATAAAAACACAAGTGTGACATTGCTAAAAGGTAGTACTTCTGCAGCATCACCTGAAAACTACTCAGAGGGCTTTGAAAATACTATTACTTGTAATATTACTGCCATGATCCCCTCTCATTCCCATTCATTGAATTCACACTGGGGAAAAAAAAAACAACAACCTTTTGCTGAAGCAAACAGACTTAACCCTACAAAAACTAATGTAAGTGAAAGAAATAGATTTCTTGTCTTCAGCATGTTAATTTGCAAGACTAACAAAAACAACAGGATTTGGTCTTCAACCAATACGAGGAGAATGTTGAAAAGCTGTGTGCTTTCTTCAGCTTTAGCACCACAGAAGCTCAAGGGGAGGCTGAGAACACTTGAATCTCTCAGCATGGGTTGCAGATACGTAACAAACGTGTACTGTCCTGCAGCGCTATATCTCACCTGCAGGACAAGAGCAGCACCTTGCAAGAGGCTGTACCATTTTGTGGGTCTGCTGAAATGCTGTTTTTAATTCTGCTGCTGCTCAGACCTGCAGAAGCTTTCTTCTGGCATGTCCGGGTCACTTCACCAACTGGGACTGCTTTCAAAACATCTTTGCTATAAAACAATGGAAAGAAAGGATCTAAAAAACTGATGGGAAAATCCTGCCTCTTCTCCTCTTAATTCATTGAGGAATTTAGCTACTCCTTTCAAGAGAACAAGGGATTCGCCCTTAAAAAACTGATATCCAAATATCTCACACAAAATATGTGCAAGCTGTTGATACGTAGCCGTTTTGACCTTCTGCCTGTGGGTGAGTAGCCCACTTCTACAGGGTAAAAACACACTTTGTGACAGACAGTGGAGAAAGATGAGAAAGAGACAAAATAAGAGACAGACAAAATATGATTAAAAAAATTAGCATGCCATCAGAAGTATAAATACACATTATATTACATAAGTGAACTGTGTTTTCTTTAGTGTACGTGCCACTTTTATTAATTCATACACTAAGTGCTAACGTGTTTCCTAATGCCATTAGGTAGTGCTTTCAGTAAGTAATGGAATAAATAGTCCTTGCTCAGTTCTTTTCTGCACTCTCATTTTCTTCAGTAGAATGAAATCTATTTTTGAACCCCCCTGATCCCACACAGGGCTGTGCATCACGTTTCGGAGGCACTCTGGCTCCCCTCGGGTGTGATGAACTGCACTTTGGGCACCATGAGGGACGGGTTGGTTCTCCTCATGGAGTTGCTCCTCCGAATGGAGTTGTTTCTCCTCATGGAGTTGCGTTTTCGCAGGGAGTTCTGGTGGGACAGCTCGCTTTTCTGCAGGGTCTGGATGAGAATTGAGGGCTTTTCGTCAAGCTCTCGTGCGCTGCAACGCGGCGCTGCCACTTTCACTGTGTTGCCAAATTTGGAGTAGTCAACGGCGTAAACACCTTCCTCTTCAGTGACGATGGGCACAAAGCGGTGACCCCACAGGATCTCCTCTGCTATGTAGGAGGTTCTCGCCTGCGTTGTGATGCCAGTCGTCTCCACGACTCCTTCAAGTATCACTATAAGCTCCAGATCCTGGAGCGCCAGGTCAGCAGCAGAGATATCATAAAGAGGACTGCGCTTGTCTATGACGTGACAAATGATTAAGGGAGCCACCAGGAAAATATTGTTACTTTCAATGGGGTTATCTACGGGGATATCTACTTGGTGAATGGGTATGACTTCTCCCTCAGGGGTTGTAGTCTTCCTCACAACCTGGATTCTCACAGAGGCACTAATGATCATGCTCTTCCTCAGGTCTCCCACTCGAAACATGAAGCAAAGTTTGCCATTTCGAACGGCAATGACCGCCTGCCGGCTGAAAATCAAGGTCTCTGCCCGCCTGTGAGCTTGAGCGGTTTTCATGAAGATGCAGCCCAACATGACAGCATTGATTATTAGACCCACAATGTTCTGTAGGATCAAGACCGTGATGGCCAAGGGACATTCCTCTGTCATCATCCTGCCCCCAAAACCAATGGTCACCTGAACTTCAATGGAGAAGAGGAAAGCAGAGGTGAAAGACCTGGAGAGGAAGATTGTGCAGAGTTAACTCAAAGCTCATCAAACATAAACTGATTAGCTATTAGCATATGCTTAGTAGAAACAAACTTAAGTGTCTATTTCTGCAGTTCTTGTAAATTTAAGCGTTCTGTTAACATTGCATGTTAACAAACACTGAATCACCATGAATTTGGTGATTCAGTGTTTGTATGATCAGTGATGCATATAATGTTGAGAGGGAAAACGTGAGAGCCTGAGCTCCTAAAAGACCATTTGTAATTCTGTATGACCCTGAGAAGCTCACTAGATTCCCTGTTCAGATAAACGTTGCACACCATGTTAGCTGACAGTGCTTTAACTCCCAGCATGACTTTCCACCTTCTACATCCCGTGAAGCTCTTGGCAGGGAGTGGTGCATTTGGAGACAGGTGAGCAACTTGGCTGGCACACTGGGGTTCTCCCACCAGCCTGCACAGGGAAAGGAAATTGGGAAAGCTGCAGGACTTCATTTTCAAAACCTGACTCTCTTTGTCATTAGCTCCTTTAGCAAGTTTTCCTGGAGGGAAAGGGGATACTCTCAGCTTTATCACACCTCCCGGACCCTTGCATGCCTTGCACCTGAGCCCATGGAATCAGGTTGCAGAGGGAGGACACATCCCAGCTGAAGGACAATGCTGTGCCCAGAGCTTGGGTTTAGCTCACTGCCGTGGCAAGGCTAGCTGGAGAACTTCAACACAGCAGTGGGTTGTAGAAGTGTATCTCTAATATGCTGTACTGTTGGACATCAGAGGATGCTGTCTGCAAACTTTCCAAAACATGTTATTTGCAATAGTGCACAATATCACTTCTCAAATAAGCACCAGGTTATTTCATTTCCTTTTATAAAATGACTCTTCCTTCACCAAAGTCTCTCATACCCCAAACCTGTACCTTGGGGTTTATGCAGTAGATATTTTGCACACAGGGTCTCATGAACTAACATAGTGACCCTTTTGACACAGTGCAATCCACCAACATTTGAAGCATCCCCATGCTCAGTATGGCTTTACCTATGGAAAACATAAATCTTCTCTATGAAGATGGTTCTAAGGCCTGGGATCAAGAAGAGACATTAAAATAGAACAGGCAATATCAGGGATAATGTTCTGTAGGTCATCTTTCAGAAAACCAGCCAGTCTCTGCACAGACATCTTTGAAAGAACCTAATCTCTTTTTTTCTTTTCTGTTTTGTTAATCTTTGCCAGATTCTTTCACACTGAGGAGTTTATTCTTGTATTTTATACAAGAAGAAATCAGGGTTGAAGGAGTTCATTCATTCATGGAATGATTTCTATGTTATTGAGTAGTCATCTACATGCAGAATAAAACTTCCAGCTAAACCTTAATTTAAGTTAACTTAAAGCTCTGTGCAATTAAATATTCTGATTCCCTTTGATAGTCATCATTAAAAAAAAAAGAAAAAACCCACCTTTTTAGAGTGTCAGTATCAGAAGCAACAAGTTTGTACAGCATGGTGAACAAGTGAAGATGGAGCCATGAATGTCAAACCACACTACTCCCAGGTCTCTCACTTTTGAGCTCTGCAACAGTTTTTCTCTTTGGATAACATCTGCTTTGTGTGGCAAAAGTGCTCCTAGCCTTAGAAATTCCACAGTACTTTGAAAAATTGAAGTGCTGTGCAAGTTCCCTGCAGCAGTGGTAAAAATCTCCTAAAGCCAGATTTCCCTATACATTTGTAATGGCACCCATCCAAAAAAAGCTCTCCTGAAATATCTGTGGGCCTAAATCTCAGGAAAGTAAATTAAAAAAAATATTTGCCACTATTGTGACAGATATTATATTAATATTATATGTTAATTGATATATATGCAATATGAAGTACATTTTAAATCCAGCAACTCGCTACTCTTAAAAATATCAGCAATTGTACTGTTATTTCGGATTGTATTATTTCATATTGTGTCCAAGGTGGTGGCCAGATTTAAAAAGATGTAGGGAAAAGATTTTCCCTGGATACATAGGCAGCTGTTGGCTGAAACACCTCAGGTACTCACTGGAGAGTGTGACAGGTGTTGTTTGCCAAGGGCTAAAGCTCAGAGGCACACAGGTTCATTGGCTCTGCTAATTGCCAGCCTTCAGACAGTCTCTGTGGCAGGGAGGACACTGCTGGCACAGGATGCTGCATTTGGGGCTACAGGGAGATAGCGAGGGGCCATGGCTCTGCTTTGTCCTGGTGGCATGGTGGCCTCAGCCCTCAGACCAGGCTCTGTGCAGTGGCCCAGGAGCATCATGGGGATACACGCTGAGGGGGCCTCCACCAAGTAGGGTGACATCCTCCCAGGGGACCCCAGAAAGTTGGTGGGGTTGGATATATCTCACACGTGCTTCCCTCTGGGAGCAGTACACCAGAAAGGCAGGGGGTGACACCCTGGAGGACATCCCCAGTGCGCGCCAGCTGGATCATGATGTCTCATGTCAGAGGCAACTGTTTCCGACCACTTAATGGAAAGGAAATAAGACAGCCACCTCCCACTGCTCCAGATCCCCAGCTTGATGAAGGTCAGCTTGGAAAATCTCTGTTTTCTCTTCCCCTTGGAAATTTCCCATTTAGCAAAACAGTGTCAAAATAATAATAATTATAATAAAATAAAAATACAAATAAGAATAAGGAGAATGAAATCTCCATTGCCTCACGAGTCGGATCTGAGGTGCCTTCAAGCTTGCTGAGGTGCCTCAAAAACCGTCTGCAACAGAAAGTTAAGAGAAGCAGGAACTCTCAGCCCCTCACACAGTTACTGCAGTGTGTCAAGACAGCTGCTATAGGGCAGCCTGGCCACCCTGAACCCAGATTGTCCTGCTTAAAAGCACCTGCTGCTATAAAAAGATGTGTTACCGATGAGATGACAGAGTGATCTTATTGCTTACCCTCATCTCCCATTAACAAATGCTCCCCCTGTCCTGCGTAGTTACGCGTTAGTTTGCCAGAGCCTTGAAAATTGTCATTTGGGGACAGAGAGGAAAATACTTTTCTTAACAGCTGACGTTTAACCCAGAAGTCCCTTAAGCTTTCACTATATGATAAACCATGCACATCGTGGAAGCAGTTCGTCCGTCAAACTGCTGGCCTCATCAAAGACCACGCATTTTGGAGCCGTCTCGTAAGTGTCAGCCTGAAGCACATCTCCTTTTGCCCTAAGCAGTACCTTTCTTGCCAGCTGACACCTATGGTGGGTGCCTGCCTCCCAGGCACTGCTTTTGGGATGGGCCAACTTCCACCAGCGCGGCTCACAGCTCGCACCACGCTCGGGATGCTCCTGCTGCCACAGACAACATTACGATACGTGTAACACATACCCACTCTTGTAGCAGGCTCTTATCTTGACAGGCAAGGTATGTCACCCACAGAGTGTGGAGACACATGAAAAGCAGCAGGTCTCCCTCTCTTTCAGATCCTGTAAGGAATCAAAGAAATCTACAGTACAGCATTTTCCAAGCCCAGAAGGCTTGCTGAATTTACGTAATCTAGAGGAAAACACCGCGCTTTTCAATTGTCTCAACCAAACATAATGGTTCACGTAAACCAAAAACTGCATTTCGGTCATCGACGGGGCAGCAGGCAGCCATGTCCCCCTCCTTTCTCTGTCCCCCCGACTGCGCTGTACCTGACACATGTCACGCACGGAGTCCACTTGGTGTTGTTTGCAGTGTTCTCTGTGCTCGGGTCCATGTCGCCGTGGGCGAAAGCCACCAGCCACCACATCATGGCGAAGAGCAGCCAACTGCACAGGAAGGACATGGTGAAGATGACCAGCGTGTGACGCCATTTCAGGTCCACCAAGGTGGTGAAGATGTCTTGCAGGAATCGCCCCTGCTCACGGATGTTCTTGTGGGCCAGGTTGCATGCTCCGTTCTTGGCGATGAAGCGGGCTTTGCGCGGCCGGTCCCGGATGCGTGGCTTGCGCAGGTTCTCGGCAGCGATCCGTGCCAGCACATACTCCTCAGGGATGATACTCTTCCGAGCCAACATCTTCCTGCCACCATAGTCCACCTAGCGAGATGCGAGACGGGGGCTGCTCCCCGCGGTGTGTCTCCGTGGGGCTCACTGCCTCCCCTGAGAAAAGAGCAGATCGGTCAGATGCGGCAGCGAGGTGCTACAGCAAGAAGCCCCGCTTGGGTACACCCACATCAGCAGCCTTCACATCTAACGCCACCAAGTAGCTTTACCCTACAGCACCCTCCCCACGCCCGCCCATCCTCTTTGTGTGAGCCACGGGTGCCAGCTGCCAAAGGACACCGGGGATGCTATCTGCTCTCCCGGCAGAAGGCAGGCTGCAGGGCCCTCCCGCAAACTCGCCCTAAAGTAACGCGACGTACAACAGGTCGGGTCCTCGGCTCTCCAGGAGATACCCAGGTGTGTCCGCAGCACGGACACTCGCTCACTCGCATCCTTCGGGCCGTGAAGAATCAGACTGCTCCGCTCTGAACCGAGGCCGGCTCGCGGAGAGCCTTCCCGGCCGCACAGCCCCCGTGCCGTCCCCCCGGCAGCATCGCAGGGAGCCGAGCCGCGAGCTGGAGGCAGGACCGCGCCGAGCGGGCGTTCCCGCTTTCCCCTCAGCCCTCCTTCTTTTCCGGGATGAGGCGGGGCGGCCTCGCTTTTATCCCCAGCCGTGTCCCCAGACGGCTGTCGGAGCTCGGCGGCGGTACGTGAGGCTGCCGGGAGCCCTCCGGAGCGGGCAGGGACTCCGGACGCCCGCCCTGAGGCTCCAGATTGGGGCCGGGCCGATAGGACGCGGGTGTCCCGGCTGCCCGGAGCTTCGCTTTCCCAGCTTTATCGCAGCTCAGGTCTCAGCTCGCAGGCTGTGGGAGCGTAAGCGATTGGAGGAGCGGGGCCGGAGCCTGACGGCCTCCCCCCGACAAACGCAGTTACCTGTTGCGGCAGGAGGAAAAGAGACGTTCCTTTGTAGGGCGCGCAGCTCGCATTGACTCGGCCGGGCACTGCGTAGGGCCGCTCTAATCCTCAGCCGCTATAAGGGGAGTTGATGGATGGGTATTTATATAAGCAAAATGAGTGCAGCGTCAGAAACGACTCGCGGAGGTTCACTCGTGTTCCCGCAGGTCAAAGTTTATGGTTTTGGCACTGGTGTTTAATGGAAACTCGCATTCTTGGAAATCACAGCTTTCCTTTTTTCTTTAATTCTGCTTTTTCGCCCCCGAGGTCTTAAGGCTTGTAGCAGGAGGAATAAACACAACTTCAGCTTTGAGTAAAGATCTAAATTTAGATCTCAGTATAGCAAAGTGCAGGGATATTGTGTTGGCTTAACTCCTCCACGCCCAAGGAACGCCTGCCTGCGTGCGTGTGTATATGTGTGTGTGTGTGTGTGTATGCAGTGTGAGAAGTTTCCTGTACATCACTCAAGGGGATGACCTACCTGCTGCACGTGGAGGGGCAGAGGCTGGACATGAGGGCTGACTCAGTTGTTGGATGCAGCCTCCAGAAGTGCATCTTTCTTGGTGTAACTGTTGCAAATGGCTGTTTCAATACACCTGCACTGAAAGGGATGCTGCCTCTGCTCTTCCACCTGCGACCAGCTTCAGGGAAGCCTGCTGGGCAGTGGCCACTCAGATGTGAAGGCCAGGAAGGCTGTCAGCAAGAACCTTTCCCTCTTCCTAGTTCAATAATATGCAACATGATTTTGAGCACAGCACACGCCTCCCCAAGCTACAGTGCACGAATACGCTCCGGAGAGTGACAGCTACCAAAAATGTTCCCCTTTGCCCTTTTAAATACTTGCTTGGTTGCCACATGCACATGAAAATCTGTAATAGTTCAGTAATAGCTGGGAAAATCTTCTGAAACCTCTTCTGGCCCTTCTGGTTAGGAACACAGTGTCTGAGTGCTGTGAACACAGCCTGCTCAGGGGACAAATGGTCAGAATTGCTTGCAGGTTTGGGTTCAGATGTACTAGGGCCCATCGTGCTTCTCCCTTCCTGCTGTTTCACTTGTCCTCCACCCACATGAGTTGCTGGCATGATAGCAAATATCACTTTAGAATTATGCCTATCAAGAAAGGATTAAGTAAAGCGCTCAGACATGAATCTGAAATTTCCACATTATAGCTGTGCCCAGCCCTTTGAGAAAATCCTGCTTTGTAATAAGTTCTGTTTGAAATTCTAGTCTTAGCTTAGAGATAGGATGGCTCTGCAGGCGTCCAGAGATGTCAAGCACTCAGCACGAGGCTTCCACAAAGACACACAGCTGATAAGCCATATTCGGACAGTGTGGATGAACTCTTCCCCCCCAGCTGAACTGGCAGTAGATCCATCAAACATGAAAGAGCAGAAACTGCAAACTAAGGGCGTCTGTTACCCCAAAACAGCGTTTTTTTTTTCTTTCTTCTTGTTTCATGCAGGACAAAAAACAGTCTTTATCATCCAAGTGCATGTAACTTGTGCCCCTTGTCCAATATTGCTAAGTTACATAGTAGAGCCTGTAGATGTCCTGGGGGTTTGCTGGCAGAGGCTTTGTTTTGCATGAAAACTCTCTGGTTTGGAAATGATAACGTGTTGATGAGATCTCAGCCACTTCTTGGAGAAATGGTCATTCCTTTTGGCTTCCTTTGTCACTGTAGTGGTCCTCCTCCAGGAGATTTGGGACGTTATGGAACATGTGACAACACATGCATCCTCCTGCACTGAGCAAACTGGGGCCAAGCCTGCTCACATAGGAACACATTCTGAGGGGGGCAGCAATTTTCCAGCCAAACCTGCACAGAACCAGTCTCTTCTGTCTCCTTCTCTTGCTTGCAACACAACTCCCTGCCCCCTTGCTCCCTGGCCACTACTAGAAGTGCTGCTGTCCTTCATGAGCTCTCCTGGAGCTGCAGGGGATCAGCATTCCAGCCAGCATGTATCCATGAGGGAGGACATGGCCTTAGAGCAATGCTTTTTAACTCCATGGTTTGGGAGAGCAGCCTGTGAAGCCTTTGGGCTGGGGCTCCTGCAGAGTCGGCACAGGGAAGGGAGGAGGGAGAGGAGAGAAAAGGTTATCACACCCAAACTGCATCATGCCTGCAGTGATCTGATTTATGAGATCCAACATCTTT
Source organism: Gallus gallus (assembly GCF_016699485.2). Lineage (NCBI taxonomy): Eukaryota > Metazoa > Chordata > Aves > Galliformes > Phasianidae > Gallus > Gallus gallus. The sequence goes on along the minus strand of NC_052532.1, from coordinate 67,004,321 downwards.
TAGCCTCTGCTTCCCTTACTCCACCTCTGCTCGGGGGACGTGGCTGAGCCAAGGAAGGGGTAGTTAAAAGAAATGCCTTATGCTCCAGAATATACTGCCCAAAGTCCTAGCCTCATTCCCTCTGGAGATGACCACATCGCATTATATCCATGTGCAAAACCCAACAAGACTTCTCTCAGGCCTATATTACTTATCCATCTCCCTATCTTTGTAATTTTAGCTGTGTGTTTGTTTCTTTCCAAATCTCTAGTTTATAGAGAAACCCAAAGGCTGCACTTTGTTGAGTCTCAGTTTTGTAGAGACTCAGCCTGTTACAACACCAGCTTTTCAGGGACAGTAGTGTCTGTTTTACCCGAGCCAGACCTTAAGTCATGGTATTCCTGCCTGGCAGAGCTACGAAATCATCTCGTTTTTCAACTCACAGCAGGTATTGGCTCCCACATCTCCCAGTTCAAGCCTTTGGTACTGAAATACTATACTGTCACATTTGGGACTAACACATCAGTCTCTTACTACACGGTGAGTTGGCAATAGCCACTCAGGGACAGATTGTATGTAGGACCATAGAATCATAGAATCACAGAATGGTTTGGGTGAAAGGGGCCTTAAAGCCTCCCCCAGTTCCAACCCCATGCTGTGGGCTGGGCTGACATCCATTAGATCAGGCTGCCCAGGGCATCATCCAACCTGGCCCTTAATGCCTTCACGGATGGGGCATCCACAGCTTTTCTGGGCAGCCTGTGCCATTGCCTCACTGCCCTCTGAGTACAGAATTTCCTCTCAACATCTAATCTAAATCTCCCCTCTTTTAGTTTAAAACCACTCCCCCCTTGTCCTAACATTATCTGCCTATGTAAAAAGTTATTCTCCTGAATGCCCCAGGCATGGTTCAGAGGCTGTTTTAAGTCTGTGAGATGGACAAGGCGTTCTTCTTTTGGGGTAGCTGAGGTTTTAGCTGAGTGGTTGCTCTCATGGGTGGACCATGCCAGGTTTCCTCATGGCAAATAGCCAGCTCTGGCCTGTTCTACTTCATGGTGTAGTAGAGCCCAAGGGTTGGCTCTAAGGACTGGCAAAGCTGCTTAAGATGGAAGGGTGCTGGACATAACAAAACAGCCACTGTGTCACTTCTCTGTGCCAGAATTTTGGAAAACCAGAAACCAGGAGAGTATATGTGCTCATATTGCTTAGGCTGTGACAAATGGTAACTGCCAGTTCTTTTCTCCTTTTCCTCTGGTGGCATCTGGAGCAACAGAGGCAGGTTTCAAAGGGTTTCCATTTGAGCTCCTTGTCCACATTCTGCCCATCCCTCTTGTGTGACAGGAGCCAGCAAACTTGGGGTTCTCTTTGGCATAATTTGATTTTGTCTCCATAAAGTTCCACAGAGCTGTGGAATGTTTTGCATCTCCACCTCTGTGCTCCTGTCCCCTTTGCCTACGAGCAATTGATCCAGCAACTATCTGATGGCTGCAGTGAGGGTTAAATGGAGACATGCCACTGACAGAAGATATACGCCATCTCTTGTCTTCAGATCTTATCACAGAATAACTGGCAGCTCTGGGCCCTCTGATCTCATGCTGTGATGGGACCTGAAACAGTAGATGGCCCCAAACCCAAATAATTTGCTCTTAGAAACCTGTAGGACAAAGATCCTCTCAGAACGCCAGGTTCCTGCCTCTGACAGAGGGCTCTAACAGCCATAGCTGGCATTGCTGAAAGGGCAAGGGCCTAATCCAGCCAGTGTGATAAAGGCACTGATAGCTGTCAGCCATGAATCTGTAACTTTCTGTGTGTCAAAGTATGCGCAGCTTTGAGGCATCTGTAACTGTGATGCTGAAGGATGGTAGTTCTGGACCATGTCATTTACACTGAGCTGCATTAGTTCCTTAGTTACATGGTTAAATATTTTACTGGATGTTTAAGTGGTATTTATGGATGTAAGCTGGTACAGCCAGCAAAGCCTGAAGTAAAATAAGGGGAGAGGTAAGAAATGTCATGGGAATAGTTGAGAGACAGTCTTACGGGCACTACTAGCTGGTACTGTTTGTTACTTATTTATACCTCTTATTCCATGGATGTACAAGTATGTATTTTTGTATAAAAATGACTAATATGCATACAGGGGAATGAATGCACCGGGCAGTGAAATGTGCCTACGTGATATGCCTGTTATGGTAACATCTGAGCTGAATGCTGCATTGTTATAAGCAATTTGTAGGATGGAAATCTCTCTGTGCAGTGAGAATCAAAGCAGACGTCTTGCACGGGGTGAATGTCAGTACAGCAAATAGAAACAACTTTTTCCTAATAAAGCAGGCCTTTTTTTTTACTGTTTCTTTATGGTCTGATCAGAATGTGGCTTATCATACTAGAGGAGCGAAAATCGCTAGCCAGGAATGCCTGTTGTCTTTCCGTGGGTAGCGTCTAACGCCAGACAGATACAATCAACAGTGAGTAATTAATAGTAACCGTGTGGTAAATTGATTAAGGCTTTTCTAAAAATCTCTTCTCTTGAAGGATTACATTTGGAAGCTTCTCCCAGCTCCGCAGCTTCACAGAAGCCAATACTCAAAGCTGTCCTGCCAAAACAGCGTCAGCACATGGCTAATTTGTAGGAGTTGGAGAACTTCTGCCTCACAACAATTCCTTGATAATTTGAAAACCTGATAATCTTTCGCCGCAGTTTTACACAGAGGTCCGTTCTGGTGGAGGAAAAACAGAGCAGTAAAAAGCAGTGTGGAAATGATTGGGATGTTTGCACGGCAATGAAGAATTTGATTTACGGTTTTGTTTTCAGACTTTTTTTTCTTTCGCCTCTGAATGATTTACTTCCAAAGAAGCTGAAGAGCTCCTCACATGCCACCACTGAGTTCATACCGGGGAGTTTATAAAACTTACTGGGCCTTTAAATAAAGCTTTAAAAAGACACTGCTTGATGATATTATTGAGCTAATCTGGCGAATTCGTTTCTGCTTTTTAACACATTTTATAGGAGAATCATTGCTCCAGAGAAGTTTTAACAAGTCGCCGTGTGGTTTCACTATACATTTGAGAACCGATTTCTACTGGCACTATTACATTGTGGATGTCAGGCTCACAAGTACAACGCTCACAAGTACAACGTGCCCCAGCTTTTGCTGCTTGATGGTCACCTTGAAAAACTTCATTTCCTGATAATAAAAATGGCCTTACTCCACCATTTTTTAGATAAAAGTAGCTTTTGCCTGAAATAAATTATATTCCACTTTGTGATAAGATGCCTGTAGCTTTTGTAAAATGTATGTGTAATGCCACCTTCATCTTCTCATGACATTTGAGCAGCACTGCATATGAGAGGACCAGCATCTTTTTACAGTAAAGCCCTTTGCTTTAGGGAGCAAAAAGAAAACAACTAAATCAGACACTTCATTTTGTAAGAAGTCTGAAGAGACTTGCTTGATTGTATTCAAAATTGATGTCACCTGTTGTTTCAGAAAACAAACATAATTCACTACTATTATTTTTGCTGGCGTTGTTTGTACATGTAATGAGATGCCAGATCAGCTGGCCCGTATTTGCTGTTTGTACAGATTGAGCTTGGTGGAGGTGTGCTAAATTATAGCAGAGGTGTTCTGGCAGTTTACAGGAAAATTGATGTGGCTATTCCAAGTGCCTGAGGAGCCTTTGGTAATATATTCTTTCACCTAACTGATATTAAATGACAGCTGGGAAAAGGAGGCAAGCTCTTGCAAATGAAGGTCTGCAATGAATTTGCAAGTTGAGGTACCTCCTCTACATACCAATTTTCCTAACGAAGCAATGATTTCTCTCTTCAGACTTTGCCTTGCTTACATCCCTGGCTTATCAGAGCTGTCCCAAACTTTGCTGGGGCTGTCTGCCTCACAGGAAATGCCAGGGATCAGTGCTTCCTCTGTGGTCTGTACATGGCTAGAAACCCCACACAGTTATCCTATCTAGTAACTGCATTGTTTGAAATGTCAAGTCCAAATAATTGTACAGCTCCTCAGATTCTTGAATCATAACTAGCAATTAGCAGATCACAAGTGGCTTAGACTTATGAACGTTCTCAGGCTGCAAACACCTGAAAAAACCTTAGGAAAACCATTCTCCTTAGATGAATCCCAGCAGCCACTGTGCTGGATCTTGAGCAGGCAGAAGCTTCCCCTTCCTACCTGCCAGCACTGTTGACAGCAGTCTTATGGTCCTGCCTCCAACACAGCTTAAAACCCCTATGATTGGATTCACAGCACATTAGTATTTTGGCTCGGTAATAGACACAGTGGTTGTATGGGGCATTTCTGGTGTTGGAGAAGCAGCAATAAGCATCTAGCTGTTACTGCTGTGATGAAAGGCCACATACAAGAAGGCCACAGAACCCTTCATGACACTTTTTTTTCAGTGTGGGAAACACAGAGGAGTGTAAGTTCAGCCTATGGCTTTTGTGAGTATATGACATGCACGCAGTGGCTATAATGCGTGGAGATCTCTTAGGTCTGTGACAATTTGTTTGGTTTTTTTTGCTGTGTCTCTTGGAACCTGTGGATGCTGAACAGGATTAATTGCTTTAGGAACTAAGCTGTGCCTTTAAACCTGTTAGGGATATGCTCCAATAATTGGCAAACTCTTTGACCACAAACATGTAATGTTACAGTCAGTACTCCTGCGTTCCTCCAGTGAAATGACTGAGGCATGCTCAGCCCATAACTCATTTTCTTTTCTACATATTGAAATAGCAGTGTTTGATAAGCTCCATAGGGATGGGATGGATAGAAGGGGGGATGAATGAGCAAAGGAGGGGATTCTTACCTCCGTGCTGCCTTTGGGACAAATGTAAGAGGAAAGAAGAATTAATTTGGGGGCCCTTTTAAGTTATTTAGGATGCCTGACGCGATCCCAGCCCCTCAAAGCCACTTAATATAATGTAAAACAGCATTTCATTGAACCGATTAGCACCACTTAAAATAAATCAGGACTGCATCATCATCAAAGTTATGCGGATAAACAAAGTTATTTCTACTTCATACTGACTGAAACTGACAACAGTGAATCCAATTAATTTTTCCCCGAAGACAATGAAATTAAATCAAGACTGATGCTGGCCGCTTTGCTCCGAAATCTGCGTAACAGCGTGCTTTTCCACTGTAAACATCTGCTTTATTTTTTTATTTTCTTTGTAAGACAGAGGTCAACACAGGGTATTAATGGAGAAGAGAGCAATAACTCTTCACAGCAGTTCTGTAGGGAAATCACAGAAGTACTTTCCCTATTATAATGCTCCAAGCTGAGTTTTGTGTTTAGTTGTATCACGAAGATTTTATTCTGAATAAGATGAAAAAAAGAGATAAACCATCGTATCATCAGACTAAATGCAATCTGAATTTCAAGTCTTGCTTTTCTTTTGCCAGGTATTGTTTTCATTACACTAGCAATAAGCTTAAGTGCACTTCATGTTCATTCTAAACCTCATAAAAATAGACAGATAAGATCACATTGAATATTACGATTGAAGCGGACATTTCAAGCTCTGCCTTTGAAAGAATGTCTGTGAAACTCATATTTATTTTCTACAGGGCAATTATCATGATTCAGAATCTAGCCCTGTGCATTAGCCAAGTTTTCAAAGCCGTATGAGGTAAATACGAATATAAGTGACCTAACATCTTGACGATGCAGAAATCATTGTTCCAACATAAAAAATAATTTGAAGGGCTTAAGACGTACAGAACAGTTAGTGGTTGGCTGATTACACAGCATTTTAAGTAGAATATTTTAGTGGAAACTTTTCAAAAGATCGATTAATATCAACTTTATACATTCAGATTAATTTCAATACAAATACAAAGTCTTAAGATACTGTACAAAATGTATTCCTCTATAAGCCTATCAAAGCATGCAGAATTCCAAGATGATTCGTGTCTTTGGTTCAAAGAATTCTGTAGGACAAATATGGATGTAGGAACTGACTGTAGCGGTAAGTTACCATTGCATAGAAAAAGCAATACTGTGCCAACTACAGTGTGTGAACTAATGTGAATGGCAGGAAGAGTTTCCCTATTTCTAATGAATTTCCTTTCCCTCATTCACTGCTCATCCCCTATAACTTGAAGAGCAAAGTTTATGCCTTTGGAATGCAGCAGATTGCCCCAAGAGTTATGGGTTTAGATTTGTTGTCTTTTAACTTTTCCCCTCTGGGGATAGCATTCTTCTGGGGGTCTCTTGCTTCCTTGACAAACGGCACGATTTTATCCTTGGTTCCAGAATAACATATGCAGCTTGTAAGAGTGCTGCATTTTTTTTGCACTCTACAAAAGAAAATAAAGTCACTGAGTCTAAGAAAAAATGCCAGATTTCCAGGAAATCAAAACTTCTGCCTGTGTGTGAGTGTTTGTGTGTGCGTGTGAGCATGAAGTTTAATGGCTTTTGAATTAAGTGACATTTGTACTGCTTTGAGAAATACGTGCATTGCGATGGGATTTATTATTTTGGGAGATGGAAGTGTGAATAAAGAAGAAGCTCTGAAAAAAGAAGGTGAAAGTGATCTTACACTGAATTAAAAAATATGCCTTTCGTTTGTTTAAAAATAAGCTTTTAAAGTACATCGTGTGATTCTTCACATGTCAGCCCGGACAAATGAAGCAAAGATGCCGTCCTCTTGAGAAAGCAGGTTCTCAGGCGTATCATATTCTAAAATGTTCCCTCGCTTCATGACAATGACCAGGTCTGCCGTTAGGATAGTGTGGACTCGATGCTGCCATAAAGAAAAGCATACAGAAGTTTTAATTATGATAATTCTCATTGCAGTTCATTAATGGGCCTAATCCAAGGTGTATGAATTTGATAAAAGGCTTTCTTCATTTACAGTGGTATTTGGAGTAGGTCCTTGTACTATATCTTTAATCTGAAGAGATCTCAAATTACTTCACAGCCCCTGGCACCTGGCCTGAAACCACTTACGCATGCACATGCTTCATTTTTGGTCAGCTAATTGCTGTTATGAACAAGACAGCTTTTGGAAGAGATCCTCCAGCATCACTGAAAGATATCTTCCCCTTAAGGAAATACAGGCGAGAAACATCCTGGGTATGCCTGCATTGTCAGGTGGCATGGCATCCTGCTCCACTCCTTGGTTGTGTACCCTGCCTGCTCATGCTGCAGGCATATTAGGACACCCCTAGGTTGTTTCCTTCTGCAGATCAGTTAGCTCCCTCCAAGATTAAAGTGGTGCTTGCTGGAGGGAATAGGTTGGTCCTATAGGTAACAGGAGGTAGAGTCTGATTTCAGACTCTATGTAAATGCAATGTAAATATTATAGAATCATGAAATCATAGAATATCCTGAGTTGGAAGGTACTCAGAAGGATCAAGTCCAACACCTGGCTCCCCAAAGGACCACCCAAAATTCAACTCTCCTAGCACAGACTTACAAGACTGATGATAGCAAGTTAGGGCACAAGCAAGCCAGAAATCAAAGAATAGTTTTCTAAAATCCACATTAAGAAATGGCAATTGGGGATGATATGAAGGCTTACTCATAGTCATAAATCTTAAAGAGAGCCAGTTGCAAGATGCAGTGATTTGGTACAGGAATGTATTACTAAGAATTGGCCAGTCAGGTACAGATAGGACTAGTTCTAGAAGTAAGATATTTCACTATAGAGGCTGAAATTTAGGGATTAATTCAAGGAATGGATTTGTTTAGCATCATAGATTCAGTGTTAGTTGCATGTCCAGGCTTTTGTTAAATGTAATTCATGTAAATAGTGAAGAAATCAAACAAATCCAGAAGCCGCACAATAAAAACGTTCTTACACTGTCATCTCAGAAGCTGCGCAGTAGAAAGGAAGCAGAATGAAAGGAAACTGAAGAGGTAAAAATAACTACCAAATAGTCAGAAGTCTTGTGAACAGTGTGGACTGAGAGTGTCTACTTGTGAGTCTTCACCAAAGTGGTGAACAGGCCGTCCTCCTTGAGGAGTAAGTTTGAGGCAGTGTCACATTCAACTAGAAAGCCATCAGAAAGGACTAGGACAATATTGGCGTCCAAGATGTGAGATACACGATGCTGGAAAAAAGAGAAGAATAACAGGTGGGTGAAGGAAGGAGCAGCCGTGAGTGAAGAGCAGAAGGAAATGAAGTCAGCTGTGCAAGGAAAGCTAAATATTAATATATGCCATTTTGCTTGAGACATCGAGTTTGGAAAGGCAAAGGTAAGGTAAAGTGAAATTTCAGTGAGAATGACAATACTGGATGTCTGAATGGCATTTAACTGGAAAGGAAGAAGCTTACCGTTAGCATTTAGTTAGCAGCTAAGAATCTTAGCTGCAAGATTCAACAGGCTGAATCTTGCAGCCTGTTGTAAATGGGCCTGGGTTAAGTCATTCATCTACATAAACTAGTCACTGACAGTCTTGAAACCAGACTCCAGGAGACATAACTCTAATCTCCAACCACAGGACTGCATTCCAGACAAAGCAAATGAAACAGCTGTTGAAACACATATTTATCTCTCTTTTGAAGCAACTTTCAGTAATTGTTTAGCCCATGGCTTTGGTTTCAATTTGTTAATGAGAATAACTGTAAATTTTCTTGGAGGCAATGAAGATGCTGAAGTTCCCCATACAGTCCTTTAGATCTCAGTGCTTTTGTTTGGCCCACCTGCAAGATATCACTTAGTGCAAAATTTCAGGTTGACAGTATGTGTCTTATCCTGTTGCAATATCTGGGAATATTCTGACTCTGGGTTTTAGTTTTACCTTGCTTTCATAGTGATGTTTAGCTGGTGAAAGTCAAGAATAACTGCTTGAGAAATAAGAACAGAGCATCTGCTAGCGTTAGTACTTACCGCTATTGTTACAACTGTGCGGTCTGCAAAGGCAGTCATCACGACCTTCTGCAAAATATTTTCCTACAAAACAAAAGGCTTACCTCAGTTATTTAACCCTCCTATATTTTACTTTGTTATGTGTCTTCAAAGATCAAAGAAGACAGACTCATATTCCACACCACCCTTCATCTGTGAACCAGACTCCCAGCAATGAAATGCTGCACAGGTAAAAGCAGACTCTCTAAAATATTACTTTTATTCCTTTTTTCCTCTCACAGTAATAATCAAACCCCAAACACATCAACAGAAACAACTGGCAAAGGCAAAAAAACTGACAGTTTTCTCTGCTAAATAGATCTCATGTCTGACTTTTGGGTAAGATGATGCCTCTTCTCCCAGTAGATCCATGTGGCAATGGAGCAAATTGCTATACTCACTGTGGCCATGTCTATAGATGCTGTGGCTTCATCCATGATAAGAATGCTGCTCTTGCGAACAAAGGCCCGGGCCAGGCAGAAGAGCTGTCTTTGCCCTACACTGAAGTTCTCTCCTCCTTCTGTTACCATTGCATCTATAATAAAAACCAATTAGTAAAATCAGAACACAGTGATTTTGAGAAGTCATCATGAAAGCTCTGTGCACTATTCCAGTGTGAAGCAAAATCCCTGGAAAAGCCAATATAGTTAAGCAAATGACCCAAATAGTTAAAACTGGTAGGATACAAGATAATATCTTAGTAATATGATACACACATTATAGAAGGAAATAGACAAGCTTTCTTGATGAACCAGATCATAAATGAAAAGGAAAATGCTTTGTGTTCAAGATAAGAGCTACAGTTCTGCTGGCCAAGCAAGATTCTGCTGAAGGGACAGAAGTAGAAACTCTTTTTCACAACTCTTTTCTGACAAGTCACCCATCTATCATGTTGAGGTGCCACAGGGTTTTTCTGCAATGAGTGGAAAACCAGACTCTTGTTCAGGTTTTTAGTAAAGTCACTTGCTCTGGCATAGAGACAGAATATTCATGAGGTACCTGTCAACTCCTACATGATGGTTCAGAATGTAAGATCTCATGTAACTATTTGAATGTGCACACATTTATGCATGTATAATGCTGTTATTGACCTTTATTCCTAGTGACTTGGACATACCAAGGCCTCCTGGCAATGATTTGACCATGTTCTTCAGCTGAGCAATCTCCAGAGCTTCCCAGAGTGTATCATCAGTGCACTTGCATTCTGGATCCAAATTGAAGCTGCAAAGAAAAACAAAATAGGAGTCTTGTCACTACAGTTACAATTCATGAAGGCCTTCTGCAAAGGAACAAAGTGGAACTGTGTACTTCACTTAATTCCCCATGGACGGACTGTGGCTAGATTGCAGTGATCTAGGAAGGCTTTTTCCCTTTTCCATCCCTTCCTGCCCACATCACCCATCACAGATACACTGCTGCTCTTTCTGCATACACCTACCGGATGGAACCACTGAACAGTATTGGATCCTGGAGGATAATGGAGAGTCGGGAACGGAGAGTGTGAAGAGGCAATTTGCTGATGTCTATTCCATCAATCACTATCCTCCCTGTTTAAAACAACGAGCAGAGGGCATATGAGGGAATTGCATAATGAGATAGCAGGCAGAAAGATAAAGCAGATACTTCAGGCTGGGCTCCAGATGATGAGACAGCGTGCCTCTGCATTCTCTCAGTGTCCTTACTAACATGGAGGAGGTAAATGCATGTAGAAACACAACCCAGAGAGAATCCAGCCTTTTGGTGACAGTGCTGCCTTTCCATATTTCTTTTCTTCCCCCCAAATTCCTTTAAAGGAAATTAGTGGCTTCTGTGTTATGTGAATAATAGCAGCAGTGGAAGGATAATTTATTACGAGGCAACCTAATGTTTACAGCCAGAATGAGAACAAGAGCAACAGCAATTAGCCACATTCTGTATCTTCCTCTGTTCTTGACTTTAACAGTAGCAGGAGGTCTGTAATCTCTGTGCTTATTTCTTTTGCATAATACATGTATTTTTCTACAGTCAATACACCAGGAGCCAAAAATCTCTTTGGAACTCAAGGCTGAGTAGGACAACATAAATTTATTAACATGAGGCAGATCAGGGAAAAAAAAAAAAAAAGGATATCTATAAAACTTCCAAGGCATTTTAATACCATTCACGGTGGTTCTTACATATCAGTTTTACTTGAATATTTGGTTTTGAACTAGCTACATTCTGTTCTTTCAGCATAAGATTACTGGAAGCAGTCACATTAATCACTCCTTAAACCAGTAGTTCATTCCCATACAAGAAGTTGTTGTAACAGCTGAGAGACTTAGTAAAGTAAGATCTTTCCATTTCTATTCACTACTCCAGGTCAAAGAGCATATGGATCTCATCTGAAAATCTGACTTATGGTGTGCTAGCTGTGGCAATTGCAGATATTCAGAGAGACTGGAGAAACATACCAGAGAAACTGGGGATGGATTCTCCATAAGTAGAAGAAAGTGGGAAGGGTAGAAGGAAGCTCTTCCCTTGGCTCCTCAAATTAAAATCAGGAACTACCATACTCAGTGACTTCCCCTGGACATAGAAACTTCCCTTCTTTGTATATGGGGAAGCAATGGTCCAGAAGAAATTGAATGAGGATACTGTAAGGGGTATTTTTCATCAGGCTCAACTCTTCCTTTTCCCTGTGGATTACTCCATGGAGTGGCTGCATGCAGCCCTGGGAGGTGTCTACAGTATGTTCACTTGTTAGGGAGAACCTAACCACAAACTGGCAAATACATGGATTTTCAAAGCTGCGTGTGTGGCACTTTGTAATTCCAAGATTTTGTGATACTGCATTTTGTAGGCTACTCTGTGATAAATATTACCGTGGCATGCTGTGGGAGCAAGGTAATGTATTTGTGATAGAAGCCAGGGACAGGAGACTTTTAGGAAAAAGTAGAGAGGAGTTGGGAAACCAGGAAAGTAACGAGAAGTACTCAAGCAAGACAGATAGGTGGTTCAAAGAGAGGGCAAGAAAGGGAAAGCACTAAATAAAGAAGTGAAAATAGGGGAATAACATGGAACATACAAAAATTTTAAGAAATAACAAAGACATATGGAACCAGAGTGGATACCGTGAATGAAATCTTGGCTTCAGTAAATTTACTCAAAATCTTGTCATGCAATTTTTTAAGAACCAGGACTCCACTCAGAAGTGAGCCAGCTTAGAAACTAAATATGGATTGAGCTGAGACGTAGAGAGGGTTGTGCACAAAGGACAAACGGAGGTCAGTTAGAAAAGACTTAGGCATTCCCATTGGGAAAAATCAGGGACACAGAAGGAACAAAGAAAAGATATAGAAGGAAGATTAAAGTAGAAAGAAACTGAAAGTTGGGCACAAATATAACTGTTTGCACTATTTATATATCCAGGATCCCCAGTCATGAATCAGAAACCTATTGCCATAGATACATACAGGCACAGAACCACAACAAAAGCAAGCATTACTATTACTTATCCTCCCACATCTTACTGGGATTTCCCTAGCAAACATTTGATGCACAATGACCAAATTAGAAACATGGAAATCTTTGTTTAAAAAAAAAAAAAAAAAAAAAAAAGGCAGATTTCCAGTAGTTTTCCATACATCTGCAACAGTTCACATGTATCTGTATTATAAACGCAGGCAGGGTGCATATTGCTGCATACCAGTTAATTAGATAGGCGAGTGAAATGCTGCAGGAGTGGAAACATAGCAAAAAGTTTCCAGAACCTTTATTCGGTTTCTGATGTAGTTGTGGGAAAATGCTATAAAGTAAAAAATAATTATCAAGGGAATGGATTTGTTGAGTTCATTTCTCCTCCACTAATATTATCACAGTTATAACAAGTTAATGCAGTTATTCTTTAGGGAGAAATTTAGAGCTCTAGAGAGTTGCATATTTTCCCTCTTATCTCAAAAATGGCATATTGTTTTGTTAGAGCAAATGCCAAAAATAAAATATATTTTTTTCTTTTTAAATGTGGAAGTATAATCTGTACATAATGTTTCCTGGAAGAACCAAGTGCTGCTCATAATAGGACACTTTGTACTTTGAGTGATGAGGCACAACAAGCCCCACTCTAATTGAGTATCTTCTGAGACAGGGAGATAAGACGTAAACTGTCAAAAAGTGTCCTTGCTTTCTCTGAAGAAATAAGAAGGGAGTGGGTCAGGAGTGACAACATACTCCAGTGAAAACTAACCATCAAATATGTCCACCATTCTGAAGAATGCTAAAGACAGGGATGACTTGCCGCTGCCAGTACGACCACAGATCCCAACCTGCAAAAGAAAACAAGATGTTCTGTATAAAAGGCAGCTGTAAGTCAGACTTGCAGTCCTAGGAAAGCTGGACTGGACTGCTGTCCTAGTGAGAAGAAAGGTCCTCCCCAATGGCCAGTGGCAGACACTAGGATAAAAACAGAAGACTGTGGCAAGCACACTCTCTGTTCTCTTCTGTGCACAGAAGAACTCATGTAGCATGTGATAGAAATTCCCACTTGTCCTAATAAACAATCCTATCAGTCACATAGTAAAAGCTAGGTATTTTCAAGTTGATAAAAAAAGAGTACTATTTATTTCACAGCAGGGCATTATGATGTCTTTAATTTGCACGCAGTGGCGTTCCTCATTTGTATGCAATGGGTTTGCACGTATACATCCTGAATGATGTCCTGATTGGACAGGGAACTTAAACATATATACCTGGCGGAGCAATTGTCTTTCAAATTTGTCTTTTACAGTGTAAAATCCAATTTCTGCAATGTTAGTATTGTCCTCAGAATAAATGCAATTTTAACCATGGGGGAAAAATATGTTTTGTTTGGTTCATATAGAATTTCATTATTTCTGCTTTTGAATCAATTCATGGGGCAATGTAAAATTTAATATTACTTTCATTTGAACATTTTATAACAATCCAGTAGCTGAAATTTAACATAACAACAGATTTTGAGGTATATTGGGATATTTAGGCAAAAATGCTTAAACAAAATAGTTTCCTTTGGCAAAATAATCATTGGAAACATTTGTCCCAGGAGGATTTTTCAAATGCCAGAGTTCTTGATCTGGGCTTCAATGACACTATATGCTGAAATTTAATATGTTCTTGTGTGCTTTCTCAGCTCCTCTTTAGTGTTCATCTAATCTCATCTCACCAACTACATTCACTCTGTGCAGTGGGGGTGGACATGGAAAGAGATGTGTGTCTAAGAAGGAAAATGGACCTCGGCCAATAAATGATGCCCTCAATGTGTTTCTTGACCCATGTCCATGTAACTGTCACTGCAAATTGTCATTAGTCTTGCTCTTCTGCTATGTTAGAAAACAAAATAAAGAAGGACATGCTCCAGAAGGAGGATCATATGTAATAGTACAGTACCTTTTGTCCTGGTTTAATATAAGCCTTAACATGTTTGAGAACAGGCTTCAGGTTGTTTTCATATCGCACACACAAATTTTCGATCTTGATTTCCCCCTCTTGGGGCCAGTCTTTTGGGACTTGAGAAGCATCTGGAATGGTTACAGCAGAACAAAACAAAACAAATGCTATCAGAAGGTCACTTTTCATGACAGTTTCTTTTTCCCTCCCTCTTTCTGGGCACTTTCATGAAACCACTTGAGAAGCCATACCAAATACATGCTGGGTAAAGGAATGCCTTCTACTAGGGGGGCGTGCTTGGGCTGTTTCCCAGGGGATTTCAGGACTGCCTGATGGTCATGTTAGCACTTGACTTCCCGATCACGACACCTAAGATGAGAGGGTGAATGCCTAAGGAGCTCTTGGCAATGAAACGGGGAGAAGCAAAGCAGACAGAAAAGGTCAGTGCAGCGTAAACGTGCTCTGAGGTCAGTAACCGGCAGAGGAAGGAGAGTGCAAGGAAGGATGTTGTTATTGCATGACAACTTGAGCTGCTGACATTATCACAGCCTGTATGTCATCCTGATTTGCAAATACGTAGATAGGTTTTGTCTTGACTAAGGAGTTTGGTTGTCAAGGAAGCTTGCTGACCTGCAAGCTTTTTCATCACTGCACTTCTAAAAAAATGAAAGCCAATCTGAAATATCTGGAGAACAAATAGTAGCAAATGGTGCAGGGAAGAGTTGCTGAGGTCTGACTACCACCATGCCTTTGTCTTGTAGCCCCCAGTTGCTGCAAAGATCACGCATTTGGAAGCAAGGGATTTTAATGCATTTCTAGTTTTCATCTGTCTTTTCATTTATGGATTAGCTACACAGATGTTTTGCCCTGGACCATTCTGACTGTACTTCAGTGTCATGCTCTGTATCCCTGCATTTTGATTTCTGTTGACAGGCACTGGTCTATATGTCTTATGGCTGCTTTTGTCTGCCATTGTCGTTCAAATCAGTGGGTGTTCCTCCATGCCAGTGAGAAGAGATTTTGGCCAAGGAGATCAATGTATCTTGCATGACCAAATATACCTTGCTTTAACAATCCTGGAGAAAAAATAAGCCACACATAAAAAAATACCAAAACAAACCACAAAAATTTAGAGTGCAGTACCCAAGTAGCCATCATAGTTCTCTGACTCCATGTTCAGGAAGCTGTGCACTTTTTTTACAGCACCCATCTGCACCTCCAGATCAGCCAGATTCCTCACCACCCAGTTCAAATAGTTGGTTATCTATATCACAAAAAGAGAAAAGGGATAGGGTTCAGATTTCTGTCTGTGCATCTATATGTTTGTGAGTAAAAGTCAGATAAATATCTGAAAGTCTTTGGCCTGAACATGCACAGTGGCTCAATTACTGATATTACAACAGTCCTAGACTCAGTGCAACAGCATCACATATGTAACAGACCAGTCATACCCAAACACAAACAACAACCCTGACATATTAATTTACTGCTTGGTATTCTCATTCTTCTTTTTTGGAGGAGAAGGATGGAAGCATCGTACTCTCAGTGTGAAGCTGTGACTGAGTAGGAGAGTCACTTGTTCCCTAGTACTGAAAGGCACTTTCTTTAAACACACAGACACAGAAGAAATCAAAATTGGCAGCACTGTTTGTAAATGCTGCAGTTTCTAATCTTTCAAAGCCTCACTAAAGATTAAGAAAGTTGACTGTTTGCAAGTATATTGAAAAGAATTTGATGATCATTTAAATTCTGTTTCCTTCTGTGTATGTTTAGATGATTCATTTATCTCTGTGGAAAATGTGGTTGTTTTTTTTTTTATAGAAATATATAAGAAAAAATGTGTTATCAATTCACTGGTATTTCATTCTTAGTGCTTAGTACTTGTAGTTGTAATCAAACAGGATTTGATAAAAGTAAGCAACTGCTGATAATTAATTATTGAACAATACCCAGTAGCTTAGAGAAGCTGACTCCTAGTGAGGACGGACTATTCAAGGCACATAATTGTAAAACAATTTCCTAAACATATGTTCCTAAGTCTCTATGTAGAAGTCTGTATAAAATAAGAAAAACTGGTCTTATTAGAAACTGTTGATAGTCAAGCACCTTTAAAAATTGAGCCACTTAGGTACCCAAATAAGGGTTTAGAAAGTTCAGTTAATGAGGACACCCTACAAACAAATACACTTGGAGAAAAGTTTTGTCACTTATTTGCTTGTTAAATCTGCCAAATAAGATGTTTATTATGAATAAATCACACAGCTTCATTCCTTTTCTACTTACCTTATACAGATGCAATAGGCATACAGTAAACATTTTTCACTGAGTCAACAATAAAATTTGTTGTGAATTTAGAGGATTTAGTTGATTGTCTTGCTGACGAGTGATGAGTTATTTGTCGTTCAGAAACACACATCTCTGTCCAGCTTTTGATTCAGAAATGTATCTACAATCATAGTCCTGTCAGATTTGATAAAAGAGTCTGGCATCTCGAAGGCCCTGCCCATAGCTTCAGCCTTCATCACAGCTGTGCAATAGCGTTGGCAGTGTTTATACAAGGGAAGAGAGTAAGCTTCTGAACGCCTACTATAAACACCATGTTGCTGCAAAGCTTGCCCTTATCCAGGTCCAAACATCATCCCTCTCTTAGCTCCAAAGAGAAATGATACAAAACCTGTCAGGAGACAGGCAGTGATCCAGCTGCATCCACAGTTTCACTAGTGCTATTGTGAGGGAGGAGAGAGACAGGTTCCCACTCTTTGGCTAGAGCACGGTCTGCTCTGTCAGACTTCAGCAAACGGCTAATTTGCGCTAATGATCTGTTTGCAAACACAGATTAAGTATAAAGTAGCCAAGGCAATGCAGACATCTTGGCGCTTCCAGATCTCTGCTAATGAAGCAGGATTACCAGGAATGTTTTCAGAATGAAGCTGAAAGTCTGAGACAGATTCTCAGTTGCTGGCAGATGCTCACAGTGATTAACAGTGGCTCAAAGGGTATCTAAGGCCACCCTAAGGCAGCTGCCAGGAATCATCTGCTGCAACCATTGGGCAAGCCAAATCGTGGTGCTAGACCCATACCCATACCCTCTGTATGACACCACCTTCCACCCACTAGTGCATAAAGCAGCCAGCTTTGTGCCATGCCAACCACAATTTCAAAAATTCTTCCTACCACCATCCTCATCCTGTTTTTATCCCCACTCTTTTGGTGAATTCAATTATATTTTTGCTCTCTGTGATGACAGTAGTCATGCCATGTCGATAATGCACTCTCAGCCTCTTTTGCTGCCCACTATGCTGAGGGACTCTTCCGTGATTCACCTTAAATTGCTCACAATATGGTTAAAATGAATTTGTTACCATGCCACCAAAATCTTGTCTTTCCTAACCCCACCTCCTCTTTCCTACTGCTGCTTGTCATGATGGACCATGCCTACTAGCCTTAAAGATCCCAATCTCCACATTCATTCAGAATTGGATGAATAATATCGGGCATCTGAGTACAGAATTGGATGAATAATATTGGGCATGTGAGTAGATTCCATCCAAAGGCAGAATTAGCATTTCAGCTCCTTCAGCCATGATTACATTGTTCTTTGGTTAAACATTACCAAGGCTATGACAGCCTGTGAGGTAGCAGCGTCTGGCAGGTTCTGCCATGTACAAGTGCAACCAACACTGTCTTGTGCAAAACAGAGTGCACAGCAGGTCCTCTTACGCATTTCACATTTTTCTGCTCTGCTTGGGAGCACGCAGGGCCTGGGAATGGTTGTGTTTTTTTAATTGGCTCATAAAATCTGAAGCAAGTCCAAGTTGCTCTGAACTCTCTCAACTTTGGCTTGAATCCATTATTTGCAAGATTGTTTTTTTGTTTTGTTTTGTTTTGTTTTGTTTTTCCACAGTTAAGAAGGCTGGAAGATAATCATGTATATGTATTTTTTAAATTACCATAAAATGAATACATGGGTCTCAAAGTTCTTGTGCTTTGGTACCTACCGTCAGAGCATACAGAAGACCTAGCCCCACAAGCCCCGAGTCTGGCCCTTCGGTGATGGAAGTGATAGCTGCAGTAAGAACTATGCAAGCACCAAGATAATCCTAAAATGAGACAGAGGGAGAGAGAAAGATTCTAGACAACATTAAAATGCACTGATAATAACATTTCTTCTGTTGCACAGCACATTCAATTTACTGAGAATTATTTCTGTAATTACACCTAGTCCTTAAATCTGGGTTGTTTTTCCTGGAAAAGATTAGGATTTTTTTGTGTCCAAAACAGCCTACAGGAGCTTGCTGGACACAAATGAAATGGGCCAGTATTTTCTGCAAATCCAGTTGGGCTGGGGTGTCTCCATGTAGCTTCTCCCAGAAGAGGAGGTATAAAAAAATGTAATGAGAGTGTGAAAAGAAATCGTAAGAATGGCATAAGATCCTTAATTACAACCTTTAAAGTGAATCAATTCCACTCCTCTCCACTCTCTCACATCTTCTCAAACATGCGTTTACCTTCCAAAATAGAAGTATCAGTCCATGAAGGGTTTTGGCAGGATTTATACAAGTAATGCATATGTTTTTTGGGCAGACAGGCATAAAGTGTCTACATTATGTACTGGGACACCGTGCATGAGGAAGACATCCCTAAGCCTGCCATATGCTCATAGCCTGCAGCAAAACACCATTTGCTTCTTGGTAGCAGTGGCTCAAAGCATTAGAACAGTGTAGTTGTGGGGCTGCATCTGGTCTATTAATTCTTACTCTTGCAGAAATTGCTGTGGAGGTTGAACTGGACAGACCTGACTTCTCATAGGCTTTGCACAAGCTTCAGCCAATTTTCTTGATGTGTATCTCCATTTTGAAGTGAATGCCAGATACACAGTGGTCTCATGCAGTCATCAAGGTGACTGATTCATGGGACTGCTGGCGTTCCCACTCTCCCACTGTTCCCTGCATGATATTTACTTTGGATTACAAAGTTAGCATTTTCCATCCATTTTTTCCCTTCTATTTGATAACGTCCTGCCTGGAGTCTTTCCCTCAGAGATTTGAAATGAGGGCTTTGTTGTTCATCTATCTAGGAAGTGTCGATGACCGGATGACAGACTCTAACTTAACTGCAAGGAAATAGAAGTAGAGTGCTCTTGGGTCTTCATGAACAGCTGGGATAAGTTGCTACTGATCCTCACCGAAGCTCTGAGTGATATTAGTACCACTGCACCATTAGGCAGAGATAAATGAACCACTCCTTGGTAAGACCACATTATTTCTGATGCTATGATGAAGCAATGCATATTCTTGGATCAATTTCACTCTGCACATATGCAAGTTTGAGACTGAGACATTAATGGGCATTGCCACAGCTTATTCCAGGATTGGATGCAGCTCTGTTATTTAGCTGTCTTTGATGTGGAAACAAGTTCAGCATGATCTCACATGCTAATAGCTTCGTGCACAAGGGGAAGCTCTGACATCTTACGAAATGGAGCACAACTTTGTTGCTCTACCAGTGAAGGTGAGGATAACACCCTTGATGTGAGTATGAATCATGCCTTTTACTATTTGTGTCTGGCAAAATCAAATCACAGCTCTGTTCATTCACTGCTCTTTTAGTATCAGATATATAATGGAAACACAGTGATTTTGCTTGCCCTCATGCCAATCACTGAAGTTCCTCACACGCTATCATTGGAGAACCCCTATAAAAAAACAGAAGCCTGTCTCACTGCCACTGGCTGTGCTGTGGATAGGAGTCATTCATTTTTAAGTTGAAGCCAAGCTCTGCTACGTCTTTTGTGACACTGAACAGTTCTGTACATTACACACAGTATGGGCTCACAGCAGAAGTAAGGGCACAGCAAACAGAGCCTCTAAATCACAGCTGTGGGATTAAGCCTGTCGCTGGGGAGACACCGTGGTGCCTGTAACAGCCCTGGCTAACTGATTGCACAGCTCACAAAATTACTTAAAAGCCACATTCTGCTTTGAAGGTAGCTGTTACAGGGGCAGGTCTGCAGTTGCTGCACAGTAGTAGAGAAAGCCTTATTTCAAGTTATGTAAATGTTTGTTCCTGCACTCTCTTCAGACAGTAGACATCACACCAGCAAAAGATGAGGGAGGCTCATATCTTACTACTGGCCAAGAAAGCTGAAAAAAAACCCTATGTGTTTAACATAAACAATCCCGATCTATTTTAAGTATCAGTGTGTATAATCTCAATGCGAGATTAATTCCCGTTACTGTCTTCTCCTCTATATCAGGCTAAGTCTCTGTTTGCTTCCAAGGTTTCAAAACCATGGCTGGGACTAAGCTGAACGTACCATCCTGACCTCCAGCCATATGTTGGCAGCCGAAAGAAATAAGTAGGCAATGTTGTTCGTATCTGTTAGTTCCAGCATACGTTGTTTAAACCTGGATTCATGCCTGCCAAGAGCAAAGTTGTTATATTACAACACATTATACACATACACAAAAGGATGAAGCATTAAACTCCTCTTTCCCACCCCTTCCCTCAACCCCAGGCTGTTTCTCCTTATGTCTTTGCCAAACATCGTGTTACAAGCTCTTCCCTAAGGACCCATACCTTCTGCCAAGGCTCTTTCAGGCCAGGCAGAAATTACCTGGACAGCTTCTAGAATGTTTGACATGGGTGATGTATGTAAGGTTTCACTGTTTACTAGGAGGCTGTAGATTGATTTGTGGATCAATACTTCTCAGCTACTCTGCTCAGCTGTTTTCTCAGCTAGCCATGAACTGCCTAAGCATTTTAGCCAGCTGCAATAAGGGAATAGATCCCATGTAGTCAACAATCCCTATAGATCG
Organism: Gallus gallus; assembly: GCF_016699485.2. NCBI lineage: Eukaryota > Metazoa > Chordata > Aves > Galliformes > Phasianidae > Gallus > Gallus gallus. The sequence goes on along the minus strand of NC_052532.1, from coordinate 66,983,266 downwards.
TTTCTGAATTACAAAAATAAGTGGTGTCACCTCCAGTGTCACTTGTCTCTCCCATGTAATGCCTGTCATGTTTAAAAATCAGTGCAAAAATGTCAGAGCACCTGAAAGTGAAGGCACATAATGGCAGAAGCATGGTATAGGCAAAGTCTCTGTTGATAGAAAGAAAACACATTCGTGATGGCTTACAATACTTTTGAATCTGGCCTACAGTCAGGTGGAAGACATTTCCCTGTTTCACGTTCTACTGTCTGTTCAATACCATCACTTGAAAGAAATTGCCAAACTTGATTCATCAGCTTATCTCCTGTTTTATCATGGAAAGTTCTTATATTTCAAAGTTTCAGGGCTCTGCCATGAAGCACCTGTAATCCTTATTCCGCCAGAAACAGATTTATTTATTTATTTATTTATCTATTTATTGCCTTTTCCTGTCGATACTTCATTTCTCACCGCACAGCTTATAAATGTAGCAACCTCCACAAAGCAAGAAGTGGTAACAGCAATGACGTGGGGAGGAGCAAAGATTCACTGAGTATTCTGCCCGTCTGCCTTCCTGGCAGCAAAACTCCTGTTCTCCTAATGGAAAATCTGACATGCTTAATCTGTATCTTTTCATCCACCTCCAGCTCCTCTTCTGGGCTGTTTTACACTTTTATCCTATCAGATGACAAACAGTAAAGGTCACTGAAATTGCTTACTGATCCAACTGTGCTACTTTGTGGTAAGTTATGTGGATAGCTGCTCTATTTTATCCTGGAACATACTGAACTCAAACTACAGAGAATGACTAATGGGATTATTAGTAAATATGAGCTTGCTGACAAAAAACACTGGATAATTCAGGTTTGGTTGACAGAGGAGCACAGACGGGGAAATGAAATGGTGTTGGTTTCCACCAGAGCTTCATGGAAAACTCAGGTGATGGTTATGATGCCTACTCATTTTCTAAGACTGTGTTTTACTCTCTGCCACCCAAGCTGACAGAGCTGTTTTGTAAAGTAAAGAGGAGTTGAACAACTCCCAAGAAATGATAAGGTCCTCCTCTTTCTCAATAGATAGTGTGATGAAAGGCCACTCTAAATGTCTTGAGAAGCACTCAGAACACATCAACATCAGGCTTTAATTATGAATTACTGGTTTAATACTCCATTCTGATTGATACATCTTGTTAAACCATTTTTTGTTGATTACTGTGTACAGGGCAAATATGTTTGCTTGTCCTACCACAGTCCTTTCTGCAGCACTCTGAACTAACAGTTCTAAAGCTAGCTTGAAGTGATGAAACAGACTAGGGAACTGTGTAATTTATTGAGAAGATGAGACTAATCATCTAGACTTTTCACTCTATCCCACATTGCACACTCTATCCCCAATTCTTTCCTGTTGGAAGTGTCATGTTATTTAAATTCAGCCTGATCAATACTGTCTAAAATGTACAAGTGCTAGTAAAGCTGGGAAAAATATCACAAGTCTCTAGTTGAGAAGAAGTGGATCTAATATGTGTATAAAGAGCACTAGTATGATCTGTTCTAGGTTGAAATTCTACTGTGTGCAGAATGAGTGCAAGTTATGCTTATCAGGGGACAACATCAAGCATGACAGAGTCATGCTAGCTGTAAAGCAGTGGATATGCAAGGAGAATTAGTCTATAATTTCTGGAACAAGTAGAAAAAATATATGCATAGACAAATAGAAATGTGTTCAGAATCTTCTGGAATTTAATATTTGAATTTGGTTGAGAAGGTTAGGTCTTAGAATATCAAGATCTCTTCTGCCATAGTTTTCCTGGAAAGCCTTTCTAGCTGCAATTTTTCTCTCCTAGTTAGCGAGTTCTGCAGTAGTGCATCCCTGCCTGAGATGCAGGGTAAATACAGAAAGGTTTCAGAGGCATTTGGATAACACAGCTTGTAAGATACAGCACAAATATTGGAGAAGTGATGCCAGTGCCTGCCCTGCAAAGTAGTTTCCTATTGTCCAAGTAAGGCACGGTTAAACTAAACATCTTAAAAGTTTAAATAACATATCCTAAAAATGTTATCATCTTTAATTCAGTAGAAACCAATGCAGATACTTATTATGTTGCTGACCACATGCACAAGTGTTTAGAGGTGTAGCAAAACAATAAAACAAACCCTGCTACCCTTTTATAAGGTTGCTTCAAGTCTACCAAATAAGTTGCCCTCTGACATGCTTCAAGCAAGCTACATGAGTCAGAGCAGAACCCAAGCTTCTCTCTGATCATTTTCACCTGAATGCTCTGATGGTGGTAAGGCCTTCAGCTGTTTCAGAGAAATGACAGAGTAACGGTAGCAGGGTGCTGTCATCAAGTTCCTGGAGGTCCCTGGGGCAGGAAAACAAAACGGCTGCTGTTACATCTCTGTCCATAGAAAAAAATTGTCATAATGGACAACAATTAACACTTTATGTATTGTACATATTCTTTTCAGAATTGCACAAGTTACAATTCCTATAGTGTAGAAACCAGCAAAGAAATCTCACATTTCTCTTTTGCTACAGAAGACTTTTGCAGATGACACCAAGTTGGCAGGAAGTGTTGATCTGCCTGAGGGTAGCAAGGCCCTACAGAGGGATCTGGACAGGGTGGACTGCTCGGCTGAAGCCAATGGGATGAGATTCAGCAAGGCCAAGTGCCAGGTGCTGCACTAAGGCCACAGCAACCCCAGGCAACCCTACAGGCTTGGGGCAGAGTGGCTGGAAGACTGTGTAGAGGAAACGGACCTGGGGGTATTGGTTGATGCTCAGCTGAACATGAGCCAGCAGTGTGCCCAGGTGGCCAAGAAGGCCAATGGCATCCTGGCTTGTATCAGAAACAGTGCAGCCAGCAGAAGCAGGGAGGTGGTTGTCCCCCTGTACTCAGCATTGGTGAGGCCGCACCTTGACTACTGTGTTCAGTTTTGGGCCCCTCACTGCAAGAAAGATATTGAGGCCCTGGAGCGTGTCCAGAGAAGGGCAATGAAGCTAGTGAGGGGTCTAGAGCACAAGTCTCATGAGGAGCGGCTGAGGGAGCTGGGATTGTTTCACCTGGAGAAGGGTAGGCTCACGGGAGACCTTGTTGCTCTCTTTAACTACCTGAAGGGAGGTTGTGGTGAGCTGTGTGTCAGCCTCTTCTCTCATGTAACTAGTGATAGGACTAGAGGGAATGGCCTCAAGTTGCACTAGGGGAGATTCAGGCTGTATGTTAGGAAATACTGCTTTTCCAAAAGTGTGGTCAGGCACTGGAATGGGCTGCCCAGGGTGGTGGTGGAGTCACCGACCCTGTTGGTGTTGAAGTAATGTTTAGATGTTGTGTTGAGGAACATGGTTTAGTGGGAAAAACTGGTGATATGTGAGCGGTTGGACTGGATGATCTTGTAGGCCTTTTCCAACCTTGGTGATTCTATGATTCTATGAATCACCTCCCTGCCATCTCCGTGGCTCCAGTCTTTGGCCACAGCTGAGCTTCTTTTGTCAGCAACATGAGCAGCTGTCTCCTGGCTAAAACCCTGCTGTCAATTATAGCCAGCAACTAGCAACTTTTACTCTCAAACATTCTAGTTTATGAATATAATTAATATAACCAGCTCAGAACAGTTTGAAACTTCATAGCACGTTATCTGTGGCTCTTACGTCAGGTATAAAACAGAGCTTGTATATCTGCAAGCTCATCTATTTCATTGTAAGCATATAACTTGGCCTGACAAAGATAATGCTTTTCCAAGTAAACCTTTCCTCATTTTCAATATCTGTAAGTACAAAAACATGCTGAACATAAAATATGGCAAAGTAAAACTGATCTAACTGTAGTGTTAATATTGCCCCATTGGTTGAAATAGAGATAGCACCAGTAGAGAAAAGATATGAATGAGAAACGAACTTCCTTATTCTCAAAACCTGAATACAGCAATGGTGTTTAAGTCTGAAAGTTCCAGTCTCCTGCAACAAGAATGTTTTCTAAGGCACAGAGACAAATACATCTTTCTTTAACACACTACTGTTGGCATACCAGCCAGCTGTAGAAGTATAAACAGAACAGAGGCCAGAGCATTAGATATTTAAACTCCTTATTAAAATACTACTATGTTTGCACACTGTATTAGATAGGCCAGCAGAAATAACTGCTCCATGATGCTGAATGTTACAATATACAGAACTGAATTTGCTGCTTATGTTTTGATGGCAAATATGCTCTATTTCAGATTTATGATGGAAAATACACAGACGGTTTTGAGAGATGTAATGGAAAAATACAAGAAAGAGTCAAAGTGCTGTAAGAAATACTGTAAATATTTGCATTTCTAAAAATCAGTGAAGCTTATATGTCTGGAAAGTACTGCATGCAAGTATGTTATAAATACTGGACTAAGCTATTCATTCATCCTCCATTTCCCAGGAATATATTTTCTACAAATAACCATTGCATTTATTCATTTCTATCACAAAGTGAAAGAACACAACAAAAACTTATATGCCTTGGAAGCGATTTAGAATAATTTCATTTAAAAGCACTTTTTAAAAAGCACTTCTTGATGCATGTTTTCCCAGAAAACTGTAGGGAGATAAAATGAACGAGGTTGTTACAGACTTGCAACTGCAGAGCCAAAGGATGCATATGTGTGTGTGCTGCCCAGCAGGGGTAACCAAATTCTTGCTGGCTTGTATGTTGTGACTATCAATATAGCTTGTGGAAAAACCATGTCTGGAGATGGATGGAAAGTTTACTCTCCTAAATAAAATCACAGAGAGAAAACATAGTACATTCTGGGGGCCTAAGACATCAGGCTTTGTTTCCTCTTATGAATTTTAAGTAAGAAATTTAAACAATGTACACTGCTTTGTGTAGAAGGACAGGGTGACACTCAGAAGATCATAATGGATTTATGAATGAAATCCAGGTTTCCTGGTTCCTTAGCCACCTTGAGTCTGGTTGGTCTGCCCTGCATAGCATTAATTCAGAAACACAGGGAGGAAAGAACAAGGTTTCAAAAAAATCTTAAACAAATTAAGCAAATTATTTCAGAAATAAACAGTTTGTATTTTATCAATTCTGATATTATGGTGTTTTCTTATGAAAAAACATCCTTGGAAATTCTGAGAAAAGCTGGAGACAAGTAGTCTACAGTGAAGCTAAATTACTGGTATGCTGCTTGATGCTCCAGCTGATTCACTGATTTAAAAATCAGAAATAACTGGCACAATTCTTCCTCAGGCTACCTAAATAGGAAATCAGCTGTACTGGAACATTCAGTTGAAAATCACTGTCTCTCTTAGATAGATGCTACAGAACAAGTTAATGCTTTACCATGTACCTCCTGTGGATACAGGGTCTGCAGTGACAGATGCTGTCTGGTAGGTCATTCTGGCTTCCATGCATTTTATGTCAGCAGGCACCTTGATGTGCATTTTTAAGTATCAGAAAGGGGAGTAAAGCCAGCCAGACATCTGGCTTATCAAAAAAAGAAAATGAAACATGACTGAATGAATTTAAGAGAAAAACCTTTGAATGACTTGCTTAAGATGTGTTAATAAGCTATACATCGGCACTAAAAACAGAACTCTGAGACTCTTCTTGCTGCAACTGTGTACTCTTTAAAACCAGCCAAACCGTTCAGACTTTGAATTGTTCAGGAGACTAGTAGGAAGAGTCCCCTGGGGTTCAGTCTTAGAGAGTAAAGGGGTACAAGATGGCCGGTTGCTCTTCAAGAAGGAAGTCTTAAAGGCGCAGGAGCAGGCTGTCCCCCTGAGCCGCAAAATGAGCCAGAGCAGAAGAAGACCGGCGTGGATGAATAGGGAACTATTCTTGAGGCTCCAGGAGAAAAAGAGAATCTACCTCCTCTGGAAGAAGGGACGGGCAACCCGGAAAGAATACAAAGAAGTTGTTAAGATGTGCAGGGAGAAAATCAGAAAGGCAAAAGCTCAGCTTGAACTCAACTTGGCTGCTGGGGTAAAAGGGAACAAGAAACTCTTTTACAAGTATATCAACAGTAAGAGGAGGACCAGGGAGAATCTCCCTTCTTTACTGGATGAAGCTGAGAATGTCACCACTGAGGATAAGGAAAAGGCAGACATTCTGAATGCCTTCTTTACATCTGTCTTTAAAAGTCAGACCAGTTATCCTCAGGTTTCTCCACTCTCTGACCTGGCAGTCTTGGCTGGGGAGCAGACTAAACCCCCACAATTCAGGAGGAAACAGTCAGAGACCTGCTACTCCAACTGGACTGCCACAAGTCCATGGGATCGGATGAGATTCACCCGAGAGTGCTGAGGGAACTGGCAGAGGTGATAGCCGAGCCGCTTTCCGTCATCTATCAGCGCTCCTTGTTGACGGGTGAGGTCCCAGAAGACTGGAGACTTGCCACTGTGACTCCCATCTACAAGAGGGGCTGCAGGGAGGATCTGGGGAACTACAGGCCTGTTAGCCTGACCTCGGTGCTGGGGAAGATTATGGAGCAGATTGTCTTGAGGGAGATCATGAGGCATGTGCAGAACAACCAGGGGATCAGGCCTAGCCAGCATGGGTTCATGAAGGGCAGGTCCTGCTTGACCAACCTGATCTCCTTCTATGATCTAGTGACCCGTCTGGTGGATGAGGGAAAGGCTGTTGATGTGGTCTACCTAGACTTCAGCAAAGCCTTTGACACTGTCTCCCAAAGTATTCTCCTGCAGAAGCTGGCAGTCCGTGGCTTGGACAGATACACTCTTGGCTGGGTAAGGAACTGGCTGGAGGGCCGGGCCCACAGAGTGGTGGTGAATGGAGTTAAATCCAGCTGGCGACCGGTCACGAGTGGTGTTCCTCAGGCATTGGTGCTGGGGCCTGTCCTGTTTAATATCTTTATTGACGACTTGGATGAGGGCATTGAGTGCACCCTCAGTAAGTTTGCAGATGACACCAAGCTGGCTGGAAGTGTTGATCTGCCTGAGGGTAGCGAGGTCCTACAGAAGGATCTGGATAGGCTGGATAGCCGGGCTGAAGCCAATGGGATGGGATTCAACAAGACTAAATGCCAGGTCCTGCAATTTGGCCACAGCAACCCCAGGCAACCCTACAGGCTTGGGGCAGAGTGTCTGGAAGACTGTGTAGAGGAAATGGACCTGGGAGTGCTGATTGACGCTAGACTGAACATGAGCCAGCAGTGTGCCCAGGTGGCCAAGAAGGCCAATGGCATCCTGGCTTGTATCAGAAACAGTGCAGCCAGCAGAAGCAGGGAGGTGGTTGTCCCCCTGTACTCAGCATTGGTAAGGCCGCACCTCGAGTACTGTGTCCAGCTTTGGGCCCCTCACTGCAAGAAAGACATAGAGGCCCTGGAGCGTGTCCAGAAGAGGGCAATGAAGCTGGTGAGGGGTCTGGAGCACAGGCCTTATGAAGAGCGGCTGAAGGAGCTGGGATTGTTCAATCTAGAGAAGAGGAGGCTCAGGGGAGACCTTATTGCTCTCTATAACTACCTGAAGGGAGGTTGCAGTGAGCTGTGTGTCAGCCTCTTCTCTTGTGTGACTAGTGATAAGACTAGAGGGAATGGCTTCAAGCTGTGCCAGGGAAGATTCAGGCTGGACATCAGGAAATACTGCTTCTCTGAAAGGGTGGTCAGGCACTGGAATGGGCTGCCCAGAGAGGTGGTGGAGTCACCGAGCCTGGTGGTGTTTAAAGAGCATTTGGATGTTGTGTCAAGGGACATGGTTTAGTGAGAACCATTGGTGAAGGGTGAATGGTTGGACTGGATGATCCTGTGGGTCTTTTCCAACCTTAGCGATTCCATGATTCTATGATTCTATGATTCTGAATATGAGATGTTGCTGTACAGTAGAAATGATGTTCTGCAGAATTTTTTCCAATATAAAGAAGAAGCAATGACTGACATTAATCTAGGAAGTTATTTTCCACTCTCTACTGACTCTCAAAAGATCAAAGCAAAGCTTTGACCACCTGTAAGCTGTCTCAGTTGACTATCAAAATTCATGCTCATTGGTCTCCGTAGTGAATAGTGTACACAACTGAAGCAACTAGTTACTTCCCAAAATACTCTATTATTTGTCATCAAGTCAGCTGGAAATATCGTCTAACTTATGGCGCAAATTCAAACTTCAGAATCAGATACCAGACACCATGGTCACTATGACAATTTATCCTTATACTAGTTCCAAAAACATCACATTCCTACACAATTCTTATGTATCAACTTTATAAAAGAAATTTTTGGGTCACTTTTTTAGTACATACTTGGAAGCAACTCTGAAGTATTTCTGGATGAAGTAAAATGCTATTCCAAGTGGCATGAGGGCGACAAGGAACCATGGAGTGGCATATGAGATCATTCCAATGGCTGATAGACAGAGTAAGGTGGACCGGGTAAGAGACTCCAGGGTAGGAGGAATGTGCTAGAGCAAAAAGAAAAACACGTATAAGACCAAAACAAACAAACAAGCAAACAAACAAACAAAAAACCCTAATAGTACCACGATATGCTTTTTCCTATACAGTGCCAAAGGGAAAGTGGAATATTTCTATAGGTTCATTGATTCTTGCCTTATACCAGGAGCCTGAACGTGCAGAAGTTAAAAAGCAACTTAGTAGTTCTTTTTCTAGAGGTCAATATTCCAAAGACCATTTCCATCTCAATTATATAATAGAGAAGAAAGTGAATATTGACTTACCAAATATTTAGAGAAACAGCATACAGTTTCACAGAATCTCTCAATTTTACTTTCATATTCCCATCACTTATATTCTAGATTGTTGCTCACTCATATGTTTTGATAAATAGACATATTGAAAGTATCCATCCCTTTACCTGAGTGCTCCAAATTCATATATGATACTGCCACAATGGGCCATTTACTTATCTCACATGTACTCCTCATAGTAAAAGTAATATTCTATTCTCTGTTTTCCTGATTTGAACCCCAAATCTGGTGTTTTGCTAATCCAGTTCCCTTAACAGAACAACTAATCTGTTTTTGAAGAAATTAAGAACTAAGATCTCCTACCACTTTTAATTAGTGGCATGCCCTCAGTACTACAGATATGCAAACAGTTTTTATTTTGAATTTGTCTATTACCATTTCCAGAGCTTTTACTTGCTATGTTTTTCTCTAATTAATATCTTAATATGTTATCTTATTCACTTACAAAGCCAAGATATAATAAATAGAATATATTGATACGTCTACCTGATCAATTATATTTGTATCAGCAGAAAAGCGATTTAGAATTAGCCCCAGTGGAGTCATATCAAAGAACCTGTGGAACAAATTAAAAGCAAAAAGTTATCTGATTTGGAATTCCAGTTTTGGATAAAAGTCTTGGTCAGGCAAAACACAAGGCTGTGTACAGACATTTTCTAAAGATAAGCAATAAGAATACATGTGCGGGGGTAGTGTTATTTTTGCTGTACCTGATTGGTCCAAGGATGATTTTATTGAGGAGATTATGATGTAGATTTTTGGCTGCTGTGAGGCCCATCCACTCCACAGTCAGAGATGTGATGAGACATAGGACAATCCCTGCTCCAGAGAGGATGCCGAAGACAGCTACATGGTAAGTCTAATAAAATGACAAAGACATCAGACATAGATGTAAATACAAGCATTTTTTCTGCTATAAAATTCCCAAGGTACTGCTCTTTGGAACTACTACCTTGTACCAAATAGCTGATATGCCATATTGCAAATACCTTGTGATTATATTTTTATCATTATGGGGGAAATAAAAGAGCTGTCATGGAACCAAAATACATCAAGTTCACATAATTAGAATATCTGGCAGTTCCAAGATCTCTCAAACTACTGATAAGTATCCTTCAAGACCTTGAAGTGATAAAACCATGAAGATAGACTAGCTGGGTAAATACAAAAGTATATGAATCGTTAGCCAAGAAACTCAGACAAACAGAGTAGAAGCTCTCAAGAACTGAGGCACTTTGGAGACTTTGGAAACTTCTGCATTGTTAAATTCAAGCACTACTAAAATTCCCAGAGCAAATTCCTAATTAATCTGCCAGGGCTATAACACACATAAGACTTCCAAAAGATTGCCAAATGGATTTTGATAAGATATTTGTAGACTAGTCAAATTTACAGCAATAAACATATCCTGTCTAAGTAGTACATCTGAGGACTTTTTTTTTTTTTTTTTTTGGACATAAGTGGATAGTTACTACTTAGAAAAATGAAGTAATTGACATAGGTATTAAAAAATCCAGATGAAAAAGTTTGGTATGAGATTGCTCATTCTTCAACCATTTTTCTAACCTCAAACCTGCTTTTGGTTCATTTTTCTCATTTTGAAAAGACTGATAAAATTTGAATTGCCTCATATTTTTGCATAAGTTATTCATTCACTGTATCTAATAATTGATTTTATGATATCTGTCTTTCCAGTCCAATTGGTTTTGACTTAACAGTAAATAATTACTTTAGAACATTTTCTCTCTCATTTTACAATTATTTTTTTCTGTCAGCTCCAAAGTATGACCCACCTTTCCTGTGTTCTGAACATCAGCATTCCCGAATTCCTTTCTGTTGTCTGTGGACGTCCATGTAGCAAGCCAATAATCTATAGCCACTATAACTGAGTGTTTCAACAACTTTGAGAAAATCATCAGAAAGAGCAAGAAAAATCCTCCAGAAGTTAGATATCTCCAGCAGGTTTTCCATGGCATCTTTGTCCTGAGCCTCAAGACGGTTGACATGTTATCATCTTCATCTTCTTCCTCTTCTTCCTCTGTGACTCGGATATTTGATCAAGTTAGCTTGGATTCAGTACAATTACATATGGTTTTACAGTATGTGGTTGACATTTTTTCTTTGAATTTTACTTCTTAATGGCAAAATTCAATTTGTCATGTGAAAAGTGAAAATGCTCTAGACATATCTTCTTAAGACTTCCCGTATGCTCTTTAAGTAATCCATAGTAATCTAAGTAATCTTTGACAAGTTACAGTTTTGCTAATCAAATATTTTTATAACTCAAGTCTTCAGTACTGACTGTATTAATAGTAGAGATGTGGTCTTTTCCAACCAGTTCTGCTGCTTTTATTTTACTGTCAGTCAAATTCTTTGGGTTACATGCAAGACTACAGAAAGCTCACTCAAGTTTTCCAATCAAGAGGCTCTGTCATCTGTTGCATTTTTGTCTATTTAAAAGAGCGTAGATTTAGGATTGATGTTTCTTCTAGGCCTACCATTGACTGTATAATTGTTTTCACATCATATAAAATACAATTGATGCTAGACTTCTGCTATGGGAAATATATATTTCATATGTGCATAAATATTACAGTTTATATTTTCTCAAAATAAAAAGAATATGCATCTGACAATTTTGCAGGCCACATTTAGGAAAGAGAAATGATTAACTGCTCTTGCTTGATAGCTGTAAACTAACAGTAAATGCAACTCTTGGCAGCCCTAAGCTGACATACAATTTACGTCTAACTTTGAACACTAAAAATGAATCAGCAGGTATTTTCTTGGAAGTTATTATTATTATACACTTTTGAAAACTGTATACTTCTTGGTACACAGAGACTTTATATACTTTCCATAGGTCTCATAATAAGTATGGGTGACCTAGAACGTATTGTCAGGTTGTGTTTTAGCCCTGAAGTTACTGATGTGTGTTTTATAATCTTAACAATGTCTAATTTTTGTAGGCATTCTATGGACACATCTTTTTTCCACTGTGTTTTCTATCTCATTCCACAAAGAGATAATGGCTTCCAGTTTCTGACATTAGGTTGCTGGCAAGGCTTTCCTGTACAGAGGAGCTTGAAAATGACCTCAATTGAAACTCCTCCAAGCATTCAAGTGATAAAGTGTACTGATGATTGCACATAGTAAGAGGTGTTCTGCTCAGATCTGCCAAAGAAATAAGAAGACCCTGTAATATTTCCATCTCAAGGACTTTGGTATCCAGCTCTGCCTATTGCACAGGGATTGGGAATCTCTTCAAAATGCAGCTGTCCAAACCCCAGAGACCCATGACCTAAATGGCAATCTATCATGAATTTTGCCAGATTAAACACAAGGACACAATAAAGAGCCTGCAAATAGCCAATCTGCATTCTGCAGTCATTCCAGCCAACACTGCCACGAGACTCCCTGTGATTAATGTTCCTATTAAGAGAAAGCCTGTAGTTCACCTTTTCTTTTCCCTGGCACCAGTTTTTTAGAACTAATTACTCCATTTACACCTGGTGTGGCATCCCAAGCATGTTCTTGATGGCTTGTGTTGCCACCTGCTCTCTCCAGCCTCTCCCCAGCTTCTTCCTATTTTATTGCTACGAATTGCCAGGTTTGGATAATCAAGTGGGAAGGCAATGATATACACAATAATAGAATAAATAAACAAAATGATAAAACATACCTTCATCCTCATCTTCCAGTTGTGCTTTGGATTCCCTGGGGTACATGGCCCTCCTAAGAGTTTTTCTCTCCAGGGTAGTCTGGTCAGCTTCCATATCCTGTAATAAGAAAACTTAAAGGTATAAATAAGAAATAAACAATATAGATAAGAGAGCTGTCTGCCACTGTGTTAGCACTAACATTAACCTCAGAGACTTTATTTGGACCAGTTAGGCCACAGAATACAAAGGCACAGTATTTTAGGATTTATCTTTCAGAAAATCCCTCTTTGTCCACTTTCTTCCTTCTCTTTTCCTTGCTCATTCTGGTAATGATAAAACCTTTTAGAATAGTTCTTAGGGAGTCCTAAGATTATGAGAATAATAGAACATAAGGCTAAGAAAGAATTTAGGAAATCCCTTAGCCTGCCCCTTGCTGAAAAAGATCAGTTTAGTACAACATTCCAAAAAGATGTTAGCCTAATGTGTTCTTAAAAACCGCTCATGATGGATGTACCACACACTTCCCAGACAATCTATTCCAGTCCTTTAAGCTCCTCACAGTTCACGTATTTTTTTCTTACTGCTTAGCTTAAAACTTGCTTCCTGACATGTTAAGATTTATTTTGAAATTAACTGAAAAATATTTCCTTGCCATCCTTGCCTATTTACCTTTTCCAATTCTTGATCTTGGCGATTCATCAAAGTTTTCCAGTGTTCATAGAGCTCAACGTCATTGTTTTGGATATCCTTTAGAGTCCCTTCCCTGAGCACCATTCCATCCTTCATTGCTATGATCTAGGGAAAAAGCATCCCATAGGTCTACTCAGCAACATATATATCATAATCACCGATGTGGATTTTACGAGACATGTCTTAGAATCGGTGACATTACCATTATGCACATTTCGGTATTGATTGTATTCAATGTTTAATAATACTTTTTAAAGTTTGTTGACATAGCTCATAAACTGAAACTTCTATAAGCCAAGCTTATCTGTACTTGTAAAAAAACACGGATAAATCATAATAAGTTATAGTCATGATTGCAACTGAGTCACAATTCTCTGGTGGCTTCAATCAAAAAAAGAAAAAATAGTAAAAATAAAATGTTTCTTCTATTGTAACATTCATATTTTGTAATGTTGCAGTTAGACGCATGATATATAGAAATATATATAGAACTAAGGGGAGACTCAATTACCAAAAGCAGTAGTAGACCTGTTAAGCACATACAGTGCTAACTTCGAATGTATGTTGTTCATTACCAAATCTGCACCATGATATCTCTTCCCTTACCCAATCAGCATGTGGTAGATACTGTAACTTATGTGTCACCAGAACAAGAGTCCTCTTGTCTTCTTGAAGAAACTTCAAAATCCCTTCCTGCATTAAATGATCACTTAAGTGAATGTCCAGAGCAGAGAATGGGTCATCCTGCAATCAAATGAAAAAATAATAATAATACGACTTTACAAAATGTATATTTATATTTTTAATTTCAATAATCCTTTTAAAATATAAAGCATCTGTAACTACTAATGTTTCAACTTTTTCTAATCACTAAGACCTAGTCAAAGGTCTGCAGGATAAGACAGTGAGCTAGAATCCATTATTCTTCAATTCATAGCAATAGACTTATTTAATTTTTTGTGTCTAGATGTCTGCAATGCTGGTGCCACAGCAACAGTGTGGAGTAAACCTGATTGGTATCACTGAATCTGAAATTTCCCGTTCAAATTTAAAAATACTGGAACCCAACGTTAGGCCTGGGCCTCATTCTGGGAAATTCACACAGTTAAGGTAAAGCTGAGTCAGGAACTACACTAATTTCACTCAAATTAAACTGTAGGTGTGGTTGGTCTTGACTTAAACTGAGTATGACCAGTAATAAAATAGTACTCAGAAGTGTAAATGCTTCTCTAAGAAGAAAAAACAAGACCCTGCATGAACTGGGACCTCCTAAAATTTCTAGCATGTCCTGGAATTAGTATCAGAGAAGGGAAAGTCTTCCTGAATCCACAGAGTTCTGCAGGAGACTGTTGAACACTCAGTCTGTTCATAGCTCAGAATTAGTTGCATTATGGCACTACTCCTAATCCAGAAATCCTGCTGATTTCAGCAGGATTATGTTGATAAAAGGTACCTCTGTGAGTGAGTAAAAGACAATACAATCCCCTCTTTCAGTGTAGATACCACCTTCATCAGTCTCCCAGTATGTTTTGATGTTGCCTCTGGTGGCTTTTTCTCTCTTATCCCCATAAGTTGGATTTTTAGTCAAATATAACTCCCTGCAGTTTTCTGAAGCTAACATAAACTTTTCTGAAGGTAAATACAAAGAATGAATTACAGCTTCGTTACAAACTTTTCATCTTACCAAGAAGACAACGTTGGTGTTCTGATAGAGTGCTCGAGCCACACAGATTCTCTGTCGCTGGCCACCACTTAAATTAATCCCCTAATGAGTATAATAGATCAGAAATACGCAACTGTGAATAAACATTATGTCAGGAATTCGAAAATGTGAGTTTTTTACAGTTATACAGTTCCAATAAAAATCAATTGGTTAGTCAAATTGCTAATCCTGTTGATAAACAAACATAATCCTCTCATAATAGTCAAAGAAAAAATGACTATTCATCAACTAATCTTGGATAAGTATGAATTATGAAGAGCTTCTCTAAGCACAGTATGCTTAGACTGCAAAATCCGACTAATACCAGCATCAAATTCTGCAAGCAAAACTTGGGAGACTAGGATCAAAATGTCACCTTGGAGATACAACTGAAAAAGGAAAAAAGATTTTCAAAATGTTGTTTAAACTGTCAATAAAATGAAAATGAAGGTGCAGCTATTTAAAAGGAGCACGTTAAGATTTTTTTTCTCTCTCTGCTTTTCAAGAGCTTCTCAACCATTAAAATGGCACTTTTGCTTCAGGCATGTCTACCCTATAATTAAAGATGAAGTGCCTGCCACTCATGCATGACCCTGAGCTGTTAGTAAACTTGTTAGCTTTTGTACTGAGACCTGTGCTGTAGCTGTACAGGGCTCAGTCTGGTGTAGATGCTCAAGTATTTAACAAAGTATGTTCAATCAAGCTATATATGGCCATGTATGCATTGTTGGGATACCAGAATTAGCTTTTTAAAATAAACTCATTCACACACATTCAGACTACAGCTGAGATGGGCTTGACAAGATTTTGGGAATAAAGCTCTCCGGGCTTAAGATCAGTGCCAAGTAACCCTATTTTCCTGTAGGACCAAACACACAGTATAAACCTTCTTCACGTGGTCTCGCAACAGCAGCACTCTGCTATACCAACATGCTGCTATAAAAGGGCCATTTCCCCCCTTACTTTAAAGCCTATTTATTCTGTTACTGATGGCTAGATTTGTAGGTTTGTTACACAGTGAACAATAAACTCACTGAAATAACTCCAGTATAAATCTTTCCCAATTTTCTTATAAAGTCTGCCCAAACCTCTTCCCTTGAGGATCTCTGCTTTCCACAACGTATTGAAACATGCAGTGTAGTCATACCATGGCACAACAAAAAGCAATATATGCAAAATATAGGAGAAAAATGTGATCTCTTAAACAAAAGCCATTGTTTAAATTTACTCCTGTCCTGTCCAGATAAGAGATCACAAAACAATATTGTCTAGTGTCGTAACACCTTTTTCAGTGTCATGACTCCTAGAACACTGTAGTAGCTAATAAAGAACAGATGAGTAGCATCAGGGGGACTCTTCTTAACACACAGACTAAGCAAATATGAAAGCCTTCAGGTTATTTACCCTTTCTCCAATTTCTGTCTGATCACCAAATGGTAGTAAGTCAATGTCAGGCTGCAGAGAACACGCATCTGTAACAGCTTTGTACCTACAAAACCAATATGACCATTACAATTACTTAACCAGCCACATACTTCATTAACAGAAAAACCCTCCAGCTCAAATTTCCTGCTAAGTTACTATGGCTCCATGATATTTGGATAATTGCAAAAATAAGTAAGTCAAAAACACTGTAAAAACTCACATACGTATTTATTGGAGATCTTTGTTGGCAAGGTTACTTTTTAAAGATTCAGTTACTTCAATTACTGACTACATTCTTCCTCACCACTGAGCAGTTTTGTTGGACTCTGGAGTATTTGAAGGCATTTTTCAGTGAGTTATTTTTCTTCCCCTTTTAGGTGCCTCTTCATTTGCTTCAGTGTGATATTAAAGGGCAAAGTATCCTTACAGTGCTTCTGATCTTTCCAAAATCAGAAAACCACTCATAAGTATTTGAAATTTGTTGTGAAGTTGCTAGGCTTGTGGGGTATCTCAGGTCATCTGAGATCAGAATATTTGGGTGGTGTAATTCAGCTTTTCTCCTTTGATATGAATGAAGTTAGGCCGATGAACTAGCTGAAGAATCTAGTCCCTGACATTTTGGAAGCCTATCTGGATTTTGAGACATTTCTTAACTTTTATTAAGTGGGAATGGAACCAAGCAGCTTATCAAAGAAAACACTGAGAGGAATGAAATGTATTTTTAAGAATTTAAAACAAAGAGAGTATTGCTTTTGTTTTACTGAAGTCATTTTTTCCACTGCATTTGTTAGCTGGCCTTTTTGGAAGGACATATGACACAAGTACTGGGCAGGCAGAACAGAAACCAACAGAAACCACACCACACCTTTTACACTCCCTTCTCCTGTACTTCCATAGGAAGAATTAAGGTTATTTCCTGGAGGCACCCTATCTGCATATGTGCACTGTTTTTGTGAAGTGAGTGCTCCACCAATCTGATCACAGCAGGATAAGGACATAAACTCTGTGGAAACATGCCTAGTATCTCTGTTTCCAGCATCCTCTGGCAACCTCAAGCTCCATTAAAAGAAAAGGTGAGGCAGGATAAGGCCCTGGGCAGCCTGATCTAGCTGTGGTGTCCTTGTTCATTGCAGGGGAGTTGGACTAGATGGCCTTCAAAGGTCCCTTCCAACTCTAAGGATTCTATGATTCTATGATTCTAAAAATACGTCACCAGCATCCAAAGATGGGCTTCATCTCACGTAAGTTTGACTGCTTGAAAAATATACATATGGCTTCTGTTGTATCCACGAGAGCCACTTCTGCCACGTGATTCCTCACACACATCTTAGATACGCATTGCCAGAAGAAGCCAAAACCCCCAAAATGAAGCAGTCAGGGTTTATTGTTTGTTTGTGTGACTAGATTGATATTTACCTCTGTTTATTAAATGGACTCCCAAAGATAATGTTTTCCTCCACTGTTGCATTCAACAGCCATGGCTTCTGAGCTGCATAAGCCACTGAATATCTGTTTTTACTGTAGATAAATAAAGAGCATTAGGAAAAAGCAAAGCACCCACATTATGAAGTGTCTGAGAATGGGGAAATAATATGTGTTCATAAAAAATCTAGAGGAATGCATAGACAAAGTAATTGTTACAGAAGTGAAGGGAAGAACAGCAAATGAGCTGCTTTTGTTAGGGCAGCACCCACTCTCTCCCCTGGTGACGCAGTCTCTATCTTATGTTATCCCATGTACTCTATTCTACTATAAATGGCTGATACCTACCTCAATTGAGTAAATGCAATTTCAATCCAAAAGTAGATTGCAAATACTCAGAATAATTAAATTACTGAAAAAAAAAAAAATCTTTAAAAGATTCTTTTTTTTCTCCAACATTAGAATAGATAATGAAAAGGCACTGTTCAAATGTAATCAGCATACGTGACTCACTGCTTTCTGATGTTTTAGATTATTGTACCAGGCTGTGCATATGAAATACAGTTGTTTTTTTTCAGGTAATATTTTTTCCTGTAAGTCTACTAGTTGTTCAGTGACTGACATGTTACTGCTAGAGAAGACAGTTCAATACATTCTTGGAAGGAATCATTAGGCATGGTAGTGATGGGCTGATGATTGGACTTGATTATCTTAGTGGTCTTTTCCAACCTTAATGATTCTATGTTTCTACCATTACAGTATCCCAAGTACTTATCAGACTTACTTTTTAATGTGTTTGAAAACCTCATAAAATAGGTAAGAATAATGAATATTCTTTATTTCTGTCTGTTTTGCTTGTGTACTGCGGCTAAAATTTTTGTGTAATGCCAGACATTCTTCTGATATACTGAGATGTGTGAGGAAGCACTGTTAATGGCTTGTAAATCTAGACACTTATCTTTCTTTTCTTTGATTGTATTGCTTCAAACCAAATATTTGATGTACCTTTGAATGTAGGTATCTAGGATTTGCTAGTGAGAGAGAGGGTGCTCAAGTATGAGTAATAGCTGGCTAGAAGCAGTCAGTAGTATCCCAAAATTTTAGCAGTTCGTAGGCATTCAATATGGACTAGCATGAAATATGTCCTTAGGAGTGTCAGATATTAAATAATGGTGTGGGTCCCAATCACAGCTATCTGTGCCACTACTTGTTTGTCATTGATGGCACATCTTTTTGATTTAGCTTGCCTTTCTTTTAAATCTGCAGGCCATCTCACAGAAAGCAGGGCTGTAATCATAAGCTAACTTCAGCCAGACCACAGCCAGCTCTTTTTGTAGACTGTGTGCCTTGCTCCGTCACACAACTGTCAAGCTGGGTTAGCAGCAGCACAAAACCCAGTGCTGAACAGAAGATACGCACATGGGAGGGTACATGTGAAGACTTGTATCTTGAGGCCCTGTCTTGTGAGATATGGTACACAATGAGCTGCCAGTGATGTCAAATAGGAGATGGAAGTGATCAATATCTATCAAGCAAGACTTTGGCCTTTCTGAGGTTCTGGACTTCAGACTGAGGTAGTGGTACAGTGGCTGGGAAAGATTGGGATCCACTGGATTTAGCACAGTCTGCCAGTTATTTCTATAGTAAATGATTATCAACAGGAAGGAAACAGAGATGGCTGAAGGGTACAAAGATGAAAGTTCGAGAGAATTCTGAAAAATGAGTGCATTATGATACACTAAAAAATAGAGATAATACCTTCTGGATGCTTCCAAAGAAGGCTCAGATTCATTTACACTGCAAGTTATGGTAAATGGCATTTAGTAAGCAGAAAACACAGAAAATAGCTTGTTCAAGTTTTACATACAGGGGAACTGTAGTTAAGTACATATTTTAAGAATGCAACATCAGTTTTTGTGTATGTGTTTTTTTCTTTAAAGGAGAAAATAAACATGGTTCAATCAAAAGCATAGAACTTTTGGAAATACTACAGCTTTACACCTATTGTGCATAGTGGTTAATCAGGCAAACAATGTTGTTAGAAAACACATCAAAAATGAAAAATGTGTCTTATAATCTGTTCAAACTGACGTTGTTAATGTTGCATAGGCATATGAAAGGTTGACAAGCAATAAATCAGCTTCTCCGTTACACCAATGACCCTTGGAAGCTGGCAACAACTCTAATGTCAGATTTCTTCTGGACCAAAGAGGAGCTCTGCAGATATAATTCTGCAGGGTGCAGGTGACGCGTTTTTGCTTTTGAACCAAAACAAATTTTGAACAGGTTTGTAGCAGAGAGACTGCATCAAGCTACACATAGCACTGCAGTGCCTAGACTTTTCTTAAGAAGTCAGCCTCTACTTCTTAAGGATCTGATCCACGAAATACATTTTGAAGAACATGCACATTCATTGACATGAATGATTTTACAGTGTTCTATGCCCATTAATTGACTTATTAATGGTGTCAAGATCATGGAATGCCAGCCAAAGGAGTTCTAGACCAGCAATGATGCTTGCTGCCAGGAATGATGCAACTGCATCACTGCAACTGCAAAACCTTAAAAAGTAAGTTTATGCCAGGTGAGGGGAGACTGGCTAGAGAGAGAAAGGACTAAGCAAATGATATTATTGTGTTATTTGTGTCACTTAAAATAAACAACTGAATGAGCAAAACAAACAAATCCTCTCTTCACAAATCTACAAACCCTACAGATTAAATACTTTACTACTGCAACGGAAATGTCTGCTAGCCTGTTGGAATACCATAACTGCAGCTGCACTTGTAAACAGAGGATCCAAGACTTGTAGAGGGCAGAAAAATTCTAATAGCAGAGCCCTTATTGTGCCAGACTCACACAGTAAGCATCTTCCCAAAGTGCCAGAACTGAGACGTTGCTTTCTTGTGCTGCACATCAGCTCTCTAAGAACTTTGATAATTCAAGCTTCTTTAAGTGCATGCTCACTGTGTTTTCTTCATGCACCAATTGCCACAAAATATGTTAGATCAGCCCTGCCAATTATCTCAGAAGAGTCAGAGAGGCACAAAAGGAAGCACAAAACAGATATTGCTTCATAAAAGTTGGTCCTTTATCAGAGAAGCTTCTCACCTTTCTACAGTGGAAGAAAGTTAAAGGGAAGTAAAAGATGGAGACTAATGAGAGAATAAAGAGAGATCAGAAATTAGGTCAGGCCTAACAAAATAGAAAACATAAACTTCCTCTATTAAAAAAGCACAGACTTTTATACTTACAATAGTGCATTAAAATAGTGGAGAAAGAAAGGGATAATACTTTCATGAATGCATTTGGGGATGACTTCAGAAGTAAAATTTAAGAAAAAATGGGCACAAGCCCTACAAAACCCCTTACAATGCCTTACCAGTACTATGTTTGCCATGATCAGATACCTTATCTGAATGAGCAAGAACAATTTTTAGAATCTCGATTCCTTAAACTCTTTTTCCTTGGATAGACATTTTTCATTGCATGCTTGACAATTACACTTTAAATTTCTTGAATACTAAGTTCTGTGAGGACCCATGTTTTCTAATAATCTCACTAATAAACATATGCAAGGGGATTAAGTATTTGGTTTTGTGCTTTCAGTAGAATTCAGAAGAGTGATGCAATAGCAGAGCATGGGAGAGGGCTGAAACTGAAGCTTCTGAGATTTCCAGAGAGTGATGTTTCTTTGCCTGCTAGCATTAGTAATCTTTGTTCAAATTTCTTCATTTATTCAAGTATGGCTATCTATGCTGATTTTTATTCTGTACTAGGAAATATACCACAAAATGAAGTACGGTGACTTTTAGTCTGAAGTGTTAAGAAAAACCTAGCCATTTAGATTGAGCATTTTTACAATGTTTTGAACATATAAGCTGATCTATCAGAAATATATTTAAATCAAAGCTTTAAGTAAAAAAAACAAACAAACAAACAAACAAAAAAACAAACAAAAAAAAAAACACCAAAGAACATGGTTGAAGTTTTGGCAATGTGTGATAGCTCCATATATTTTAAAATAGAGTAATGCATGTCTAACCAGGCCCAGAATCCCTCAGCCTACACAATGAGTACGGAGGAGCAAAAATCACTAGGATACCATTGTAATGGTGGAAGATACAACTTCCTTTACTAATACAGGCAAGAGACCTGAGTCAAGACAAGGACTGAGCTCCACAAAAATTATATCCAGCAAATTGGAATAGTTTTTTCTTCTAGTTCCTGGAACCAAGCCAAAGCAGTAGAGCAGCACTAGTAGATATACTGACTTCAGCTACTGCCATCTATATGGCTAACAATGTATCTATCCATGGTCAATGCATTCCAGCCTTTTCTATGAGGTATAGTGGTTGCAGTCTCATGGTAGGCAGATGTACTTGGTTATCCTTCTAGGGGAATGCTGACTTTTCTTAATTTTCTTGAAGTCTTCCATAGCTAGCTTGCAGAGCAAGCCATTTGAGAGTATGCATCTTCTTCAGTAATTCTTCCGTTTTCCCTGTTTTTCATACACAGCAACCTGTTTGCACAGAAACCAGTTCAATGGACAGAAGATGTAACCCAAGTGAAAGCCTTCCACTTTGCTACTCTTCTCTGTTTATCTGTCCGAGAATAGGGTTCTGACTCTGGCTTGATGTGCATGAGAAGAATACATGTCTCTGCATAGTCCCCACATCCATCCCTTAGATCTGAAACAGGCATGGCTGAATCACTGAATCCAGATAACCTCATTCTTCAGTGTTTAAGAATTCTCTCTAGCTGATTGTTCACTGGGAAAACAAAAAGCCAGTTCCTTGTCTAACATTTGCAGTGTCTCATGTAACTGTCAAGAGCTGAGGCCTGGCCTGTAAGGTTGGTTCTGTTCATGATCTCGTGCGCACTCTCTTTCTCCAAGACCCCAGAATAATGACAACTCAGGCAATAGGATGTACAGTTCTCGCTGCAGCTAATCACAACGGCAACAGGGTATTCAAGCCTCATGATGGACTTTCACAATAATGTATTGCAGGATTGCTCCAGTATTAACGGCGGCTGAAGTCTGATACATCATTACTATACTGTATTGTTATGCCTGAATTCACCTAGACTGCACTTCATACGTGGATCAATAGCCACATTATTCATGCATGTTGAATCACATGGAGAGGGATCTAAGGGAGTAAATAGGACCCTTACTATGATTTTGTAAAGTACAGTGTCCACTTACTTAGGTAAATAACTGAGGTATTAATCTCCCTGTCAGGCAGTCTGAAATTATCAGCAAAAACCATGCTTGCATCAGCTATAACACGGTACCAAATTATAGTTTACAATGAAAAAGATACTCAGTAAGGCCTAAGATGCTTGTAAAAACTTCAGTTACTCATTTGGTTATGTGCAGACTGCTTGTCAGCTGACGCTATGATCCTACCCTCATGAACATTGTGAAGCTTCAACATTATTTAATATTCTTTATGCAGTATCTTTCAAAGATTGCTCTATTTCTCTAATCTAAGATTTCATATCCTTCCATAGGAAATGATCTGAGTCTCTCAAACACATATTAAAAAACAGTTGTGAGAATAATTTTTATGTATGCTCTTCTGATTTCTTTTTTTTTCTTAACCTACTCAGGAAAAAATCCACCTCAATGTGAGGTCAGTGTTTCCATGATGTATCTCAAAGAAATTAACCATGGCAAGTCACATATTCTTTTTTCCATCAAAGCTGAAGTTTGCATGTGACTGCACTGAAGTTAGTCTTGCCTTGGCTTCAACTACACCTACTGCTCCAGTGAGATCATACGTTTAGAATAGCTGACAGTGAAATATGGCTAGAGAACAAGAAAATGGCATGCATACTAACACAGGAAAGCAAAAATATCCAGCTTTCAACACTGCTGTAAGAAAAAAGATGACAATGCAGGTTACTTACTTTAATAAAGGGATGGGGCAAAAATAATATCAATCTCTGTGACAAAATTCATCCTTTCAATCGAAAGAGCTATTTAGGAAGAGTTTGGCTTAGTAGATTCAAGGAAACAGAACCGATCTTTAAATCCAGAGAAAAAGTCTCGAGGTTACAGCACATCTCTCCAATCTATCTAGCCTGTGCTGGAAAGGAGGTTGCTGTCTCACTTAGATGAAGTGATCTATGTCTCTACATAGATTCATTTGAATCTATGTAGAACCATAGGCCGGACTCCATCCACAATTCCCTCCTCAACAACAACTTTTTCAGAACTTTTGCTCTTTAGTATTCAGCACCCTCAGTCTGCTTTCTGTGTGCATACTGTGAAGAGTAGCACTGAAGTAAACAGGTGAGGCTTGGGAAGATATCAGGAAAGGGAGACAGCATTCCTCACATTTTATTATTTAATCCTTTTTTTTCTTTCTGCTAGTGGAGTGGTAAAATAAGCCTTTCCCATATGTTAGTACACCAAATAACACCTCTCAACTGAAGAAGCTCCAGCCTGTAATTCCCTCACTTATGTACAGTTGCAGCACAACAAAGCTGATTTCACAATCTTGGTAGGAATCCAAATCAGAGCATCAGTTTTCCTTTCACATTGGTTAACTCTACCATCCCTCCAATGCTTCTTGAAGAATCTCATTATTTGCACAACTTGAGTTGAAAGTATTATGTAAAGTGTTACTAGACAACAAACACTTCTCATGAAACACAACAGACATGAATTGCACCTTATTGTTTTTACTGCATGTTTTTTTTTTTTGCAGCAAAACCTTCACATATAATGACTACTGTAAATTAGAGCTGACTCTCGTCACAGAAGGTCATTGGATAGTATTCTGTTCTTTCTATGTAAAATATTCTTTTTATTCAGATCATCTGCTAGGGCTACTCTATTAGATATTAATTACCAGACTAGATTATTTCCCTTCCTAAGGTGCTCTACTTTACCTGCTCTGACTCTGCTCTACCTGCTCTGAGCCATGAACAAAACAGCAATGAAAAGTGTAAGTTTGCTGATGATGCTTTTCAGAGAAGATGTAGGTAATGCAAATAGGTAATTCTTTAACAAGCAGTTTCTGAGACATGAAGGTTACATTTCTCACAGCAAAATCCAACTTCTCCTTCTTTACTGAAAACAACAATTGGTAGCTATGTGATACATACTTGCTCCAGTGAACTTTTCCCTCCAGTGTCTGCATCTCTCCTAATATAGCAAGGAGAAGGGAGGACTTGCCACAGCCAACTTGACCCACAATCATTGTCATCTGCCCTATGATAATGATAAAAAACATATTGTAAAAAAAAAACATAAAACAGAAAAAAAAAAAAACACCATTCTTCTCAAGTCTATGAGACATAGCTAGATCCAATTCTACAGCACATGAGATTGCTAGCATCCACCGCGTAACCAGGCAACATTGCGTCTGTTCATCTGTGATATATACCTTAATGGAAAGTGCAGATACACACTAAGCTCCAAAAGGATGAGAATATTGCTTTGACATGTACTATCTGCAACTGAAAGATCCACTGTATTTTCTCCTTTGTTGTACTATTCCTTCTTCCCAGCACTGCTTTCCTATCTGCAGTTCCTTCCTACAGTGGCACTAGGAATTTTACAGCATTCACCATCACCACCATCATCAAAATAAAAAATAATAGTTTTCACACTTACTATTTAGGTCTTCCAAAACAAATCTGTAAATATATGGAACTCCTAGCCAAAAAAATGTTGTGGAGGCAATAACCTTAAAAGGGACAAACTGAACAACTTGAAGGATAAATTCATTAAAGATTCCTTGATAGATCACGGCATGAAGGTCAAGGAATGCAGTGAGATGAAAATAGTTCTGTACTGGGAAATTGTAATGTTGAAGAAAGGCAGGAAAAGTACACTATATCACTGCTGTGTCCTTGTACACTAACTTTTGCCTGCTGCTTGGAGCAAAATCCTGGACTAGATGGACTTGTGGTCTGAATGAATCAAGAATTCTCTCTTTTTTTTCTTTTTTTGAACTATTTTATTCAAAATAATAGTGAAATTTTCTGCAAGTATCCTTTTAGTATTTATTCTTAATGTTTATGTTCTTTCTGTTCTTATAAATATAATATTAACAATATAAGAATATGAAAAATATGTATTTATTATTATTTAAAGCATTCTAGGTTAACAATGAAGTTACACACCCAATATAGTTCATAACCTTGTATAACTCTGGATTTTTACTTTTTTTTCTTTTGAAAAGTGTTTTTGTGCTTTTAGTAACATTAAGAGATTGAATTAGTAGCAATCTGATATGTATTTCATATTTAAGATGTACTTTTATCCTACCTGTTGGGATTCTGATATTTATATTGGACAAGGTGGCTAAACCACTTCCCCATGAAAAGTATCCATTGGTCACCTACAAAGAAATTATCACATATCAGACATAGAAAAATAAGAGAAGCAAAAAATAGAATCACTAGTTTGGATTTAAAATATGTTACTGAAACACCTTTGGGGTATGATGACATATGCTCAAACACATGCAAAAAAATGCAAGATAGGTGAGCAAGGGCAGCCAAAATTAGAAATATAAGAATCTATATACATAAATTATATACGGTATGAAATGCAATGAGGTGGTGTTCTTGAGTTCAACTTTGTTATGCTAGACATTTTCACTTTGTCAAGTAAAAGATTAAACACTAAAAATAACGATAATAGGATCTCACAGGTAACAGGCTAAATACCGTAGCTTATCAAGCAATGTGTCGTTCTGCACATTGTGATATAATGGCCTATTCTGAATTGATTCCTAAAGTACTAATTGAATACTCTCAAGATTTATGCTGGACACACCTGGGTTTTTTATGCATACCTCCTTTGGAGCTAACAGAGGCATGAAGCATTATTTGCATACAAAACAAGGACACCTATGGGGAAAAAATTGTCCAAAATGACTTAAAATAATGTAATCATAAGTTACGTGTCATAATAAACAAGAGAAAATGACATAAAAGTTTTGATTCTGATTCTAAGTGTGAAAGAGAAGTGTAAGAAGGGAAACACTAAAAAATCTCTTAATTTCTGTCTGTGGGATTCTCTAGTTTTTGTTCCTTTAGACTCATGATGCCTCTTACTCCCAGGAAGATAAGTAAGCACTATAAAGATTTGGTCTGAAGAGAAGTCTTCTCACTTTATTTTTGTCTAAAGTGCTAATTTGTTTAGGGGTTTTTGGCTTGTTCTTGGATTGGACAATTTTCCTTTGGAAAAGCAGCAGCAATTGCACTCTCTCTGGGACTGTTGTAGGACTGAGCAGAAGAACCCGCTGCTTGTAAAGTATGTATTGATGTTTTCAAACCACCTTGATTGCAATGTCATCAGTCTCCACAGGACGTGTTTGCCTCCTTGATGACTGTTCATAGTTTTCAAGCTGATACCTCAAGGGCTGCCTCCTGTTGATGGCCTTGGTGTGCTACATAGTGAGGTGAAAGAAAGAGAAAAGTTGGAATTTGCAAGAAAGGACAGCATTTGGTTTCTTAGCAAAAAGAGAATCTGTTCCCATTTCCCCCACCATTCTTGGTCACAAGAAGAAAATGCTTTTCAGTATCTGTCATATACATACTGCAAAATTTTAAATATTCTTAACTGCAGCACAGGAATTGATCGTTTGATGTTGGTTTCCCATGCATAACCATCTCAAATTTCAGCTCCCTCGGCCTCTTCAAAGCACTGGGTAGGTCTGCCCTACCTGAGGTATCTTCAAACAAAGCTGTGTCAGTAAAAGTGTAATGACATGCAGAGCTACCATCCTAGTTCTTGGTTGCTTCTGTCAAGTTCTAGTCACATTTGAAATTATATCACCAGTTTTAAACAGTTGAGTTAGCAAGCTTTAGAAAAACTGAAGTGTTTTCCCAAATTGTGTGTGCGTTTTTTTTTTGTTGTTTGTTTTTTGTTTGTTTTAATGTCTATTTTATTTATGCATTTAGGTTGGCTGGTTGGTTTCTGGCTAAAAATTCCTCAAATTTTACTCAAATTCACTTCTGTTTAGCACATCTTGAAACAGCATTACGGAATGAATTTCTATTCCACAAACTTTACTGTTGTTTTTTCAATCTCCAGTTCTGAATTTCCCAGGGCAGGAAGTGTTCCTACTTAAAAATGTCCAACGTACCATGATTTGTACTGACAATGTACACTACAATCCCCATAGCCACACCAAATGCACCTGGAACAATTTTAAAAACCAAGAAGACTGAATCTGATCCCCACATAGGTGTGTTGGTGTGTTCTGGCATTTTATTACTACTGACACTTCAGTAGTGCTTCAATTGTTTGAGGACTCTTCATGCCATAGAAACACAAGTCCCTAAACAGAAGAGGCAAAAACTGGTCAAGAGCAGAATCAAGAAAGAACCCCAAATCCCTGAGCACTATCAATAGGGCATTTGCCTCGTACTGGGCTGTATGGCCTCTTTGCTTTGAAAGTCATTGTCATAAAACAGAACTTACAAGTCCTGTGTGCTTCTTACAGGATTCGTAAGCTACAGAATTGTCCCCACCTCTCCAGCTGTCATCTCCAATCTCATCACTGAGGAGAAACTCATTCAGCTTCTGTACACTTAAAAAAAAAGCAAACACAGGATGGTTAAGTAAGCCCAAATTACTAAGGGTACATTTCCAGTTATCTGCAGCCCAGCCAGCAGGATACACCCAAAAGTATTCCAAGGAAAGTTACAGGATACATTCCTTTGCCTATTGTAGCATCTGTTACCCAAATGAAAAATTATATATGTGGTAAAGGACACATGAAAATAATTAAACACTGTACAGGGAGCTGGAAATGAAGAGGAGAGCTAAAGTCATGTGATTTCTGCTAGAGTTCTGTGGGAATTATTTCCATCTCAGCAGATTTCTCTCTGCTGTGCTTCTCCCATATCTACACACAGGACATTTACTTGCCTAAGTCCTCTGAAAATGCTAACACAATAGGTGCATCCTGAATACAACTTTGGCATAAACAGCATTCTAACAGGATTGAATAATGCACAAAACTGCCCAGCTAGCTTCAGAGCAACACAGCAAGAGTTCTCTATCTACTTCATGAAACTCTTTCATGGGAAATACAGCACACCGGTTCAATGCATTCTTCAGCACAGAAGGACTTGATTGTCCTTCTGTCCCACTTCCTTTAAGTATGCCCTAATTATAGGGCTCTATCATCCTGGGGATGAATAGAAATCACCCACCATGGTGAAATTACGTCACTTTGCAAAAACTAAAATCAAGGGGCAGGAGAAAGCAGGAGAACATATGAATTTAGATAACGATTTGAATATTAATCTGAAAATGGGAAAGTAGACCTGTTGCAAGGCCTGTATGTGTATTTTGCATGAAATTATCAATAGCTGTTCAAGCTATGGAGGCACATTCATTATTTCATCTTGCCAGTGTAGCTGTTCCTATCTCCTGTTTTGAAAAAGAAAACTTAGATGTCTAACTACTGTAACAGTATTTCAGTGTTTCATAAGAATATCTGCGTCAAGCAAGAATTTCCCTTCTAGAAGAAAAAAAACCTCATTCTGATCATCACCCTAACAACACATCAACCATTACGTTGTGTTTGAATGAGGACAGGTACCCACAAAGGCTTTCATGTTACTGGAACTACTCTTTAAAATGAAACGGAGATTTGGACCAAAATATTAGGGCTTAATCATAACACAAATGAGTGCGTACTTATATATTTGACTGATGGTGGACATTGTTCATTCTTCACCTGGAGGATGTGATGATCATGAGAGAAAGATTACAGGAAAGAAGTTTATCAAAAGCTGAAGTGTATTTAGGCAAATATGGTATTAAATAATGTTCTGAGGGATAGCCAGCAGCGATAAGGAAAACGTCAGCACAGTTTTGACATCAAGGCTATGCTAAATGTAGTGCAAAGATGTAGAGGCTAGAATGATTTATAAGGGAGAGCTGGTATTTTCCACTAGTCAGAAATCATTTTTAGCATAGGGAAAATCTCTCATGTGGTTCTCCTGCTGCTTTGATAAACAATGTTAATTTTTTATTATTTCATGAGTGAATGTGGTGCTGGTAAATTACAGCTATCAAGCTTGAAGTCCCCTTGATTACTATTCCAAGGAAATGTTGGGAAGTCTAGTATTATCTTCATGTCATCCTACTGCTTGGCATCTGACATGTTACTGGCAATCAGGGGCAGCTTGGCAGTGTCTACTTCTACATAAATGCTCCATAACCATGGCTATTTCCATACAGACCTCTGATGCAGTAAGTGAAATTCGTCTGAAATTCGTCTTACTACCAATATGGTCCCTTGAGATTAAATGGTCTATAGCCAGGAAGCTGTTTCGTCAAGTTACTTGCAGAAGCAAATGCCTGGCACATACATGCTTCCGATAAAGCAACACATTTTATAAGTTCCTTTTTCTTTTTCTTTTTTTTTTAAATCTTTTCCACTTTGTGCCAGCTTCTTCGCTGTCCTGCCATGCAGATCTCTTGCACTCAGAGACTAAACTCCCAAATGTCTGCCTTGCCATCCTTCCTCTCCTGCACTTCTCTACAGCCATTCAGGAGAAAGCAGAATTTCCTTTATAAGAAAAGTCCTGCAGTGCTGTTTCTCTTGTGTACTTAGTCCTTCAGTGCCCAATGTCCCTCTAAGTACCCTCCTATCAAAGAGAGTCCATGCTTCTGCTAGACAACAAGAGGTGTGGCAATACTGAATTCTCACTTAAAGCACCATGCCTTCTGTGGGGAGGTCAAGTTAAGGCTGTTGCTCTTCCTTGCACGAACAGGGCAAATCTTGTGGGATAGCTCTGATCAGCCTCTCTCATCTTCTGTATTGGCTACAGCCCATATAAGCACTACGTGAGAAGGAAAGCATCTTCATCCTAAGGGAGAACAGTGTGGCTCTGAACCTGGACTTCCAAATTTGGGGAATTATAAAAGGAACAGAGCATTTAGTTGTCTCTGTATCATGCAATGAAGAGAAACTGTTATTGTTTTCTCTCGGGTATTGTCAACGGACATTGTGAGTCTCACCTTTAAATCCCCTTCCAGGTGAGCAGGTAGAAAAAACTTTTTCACTAGCACCTTCCTTGTTGTATTACTGAATGTAGATATTCGAGAGCTGGAGAAACCGCTATAGAGTAAGTTGGGACCACTTACCTTACGATAGCCTTGACTGCAAAACGAACCACAGTGGAAAGCAGAAACAATGGTGTGACCAGGATGTGGAACAACGACAGTGATGCAAAGGCCTGGGCAGGCTGCAGGGGCTCATCATTACTGTATGCATAAGTCACGAAGGTCTGTCACGTCAGAAGAAACAGCATATTATGTATAAACTCTCTTGAATAAGATGGGTAATGAAAGCAAGGAAATGATTTGTTTAGATAAGGCCATTAACTGTATATCTCTGATGTAATTCCAGAAAATTGAAGGGAATAAAATAAAATCTGTTAAAATAAAAAAGATCCAAAAAGTTTGCCAGTGATTTCAAGTGACTCAGGCATTTGAGAATGAAAAAAATCTCTTAATAAAATCAAAGCATTTAGCTTTGTGAAGTCAAGCCATTAAGTACTGTGAAGTTTTGTAACTGATTTCAGTGTTTTGAGGAAACAGGCAATGCTGACAAATCAGTAGAAATGTACTCAATTTCTGGCAATGAAAGCATATATTTCCATAAGTCTTTAGTTAGTTTGTTTTATGAACCCAAATCCCAACTGATGAAATACCAGTACATTGGGCATTTCTAATATAACACTACCCTCCAGACAGTGGGTGCACTCATCTGCTGGTTGTATGAACAGCAACAATGGTCCTGCAGTGGCAGTGGTGTCTTTTTTGTTTGTTTCTTCTCCTCTTTTTTTTTTTCCCTCCCCTTTTTTAAAGAAAAGTGAAAAGAAAAATTCTTACTGCAAGAACAGCTGCTATTGGTATGGCTGCATTCATAAAAACTAGGAATAGAAAAAAAATTAGCATCAGATTATGTGACATATGTAACATAGCCTTACAATTTGTTCTATGACAGAAGAAGAATTTGTCTATTTCCAATTCAAACACTTAACATTCCAAAAAGGAAAATCATTCTGCAGGAGGAAATTACCTTCCGTGACAGAGAGAGATCTTAAACACACAAATGAATAAGCCAAATAATTATTTCCTTTGTATACTTCAGTGAATTAGGATAAAAGGTTTCATGTGCATAATTATTATCTCACACAACTAAATCACCTATCAGCTCTTCCTCTGTACAACAAACACAGTCTCTATCAGATACTTATTTATCTTTGCTGTAATCTGAGCTTCTGATTTTACCTGGAGGCTCCTTACTAAAAAACAACTTGGTATGCCATAATTAAGGTGACAAAAAACTTTCTAAAAAAATCAACGAGATTCGCTGATGAGTTTCTATGCTATGTATTTATCATATATTTTGCTTCAAGTACATTCCACATACAAAAAATTTCATAAGCTGTGTCTTGCTCTAGCTGAGGTCAGAATGTTAACATGAGGCAAAGAATCCATTTCTGAGAGCTAATAACAGTTACTTACTGGAAAGAGATGTATGAAGTGCAAAGGTTTTGAGACTGGTGAGTTCCTTCATTCTTGTTTCTTCCACATTCTTACAAAATATGTGCTCCCAGGCATACAGCTTTAATAATTTAATGCCTTTTAGTATTTCATTGGTTTTCTTTAATCTCTCTGTGGAATAGTCCTTCATTTCAAATGAAAACAAGAATAAGTAATCGATAATGGCTTGTAGTTTTAATGAGAATGCTTTTTTCCATTTAATTCTGTTGTAAAGTTCATTAAAGAGATAATTTATTTTTTGTTTATGAATTTGCACAGGCTTTCAGTTGTCACACTGAGTAAAATAACATGCAATTTCAGGCCCTTTGGAGATATTAAAATGCCTACAATCAGAGGGGAAATTAAATGACTCCATTTGAAGAAGAGAAATAAAATAAAATATTCAAACTCCTCAAACAGAAGTTGAAACTCAGGAAGGTAGAATAGTAGGCTGATGATGTTTGTAAGAATAGATAAATGTGTAATTGCTGATAGAAGATTCATTTTTGGATTCATACAGAATGGTCATGAAAATAGGTGAGATGTTTATTCATATATTTATCTAATCTAGCTAAT
This sequence comes from Gallus gallus, assembly GCF_016699485.2. NCBI lineage: Eukaryota > Metazoa > Chordata > Aves > Galliformes > Phasianidae > Gallus > Gallus gallus. Next base: position 66,950,571 of record NC_052532.1, on the reverse strand, counting down.
TGCCCCTCACCCGAAAACAGTGCTCGTATATTTTGGTAAAATCATAATCCAAATCATTTTGTGTGTCAGAAATCAGAAAAAAGCAAAAAGAAAGATTGAGACTATTTTTGAAAGAGTATAGAAGATAAATCCTATCTTGGTATAAATTGTCATAGCTCAACAGAATTGAAGTGTACTGAAGAGTAAATCCACTTGCCTATAACTTGCTTACTGAATATTAAGATAACAAAGATCCTTACATATTTGAAGACTCACATATCAAAGGTTGATCAAAAAAGTTCAAAGACTGTGAGAATAAGGTTAAACATTAGACAAAGCATTAGAAAACATTTGCAATTGGTAACATAGACAAGAAGATAGAAAGTGTATAACAGATATTAATCAAGCAATGTCATCTGAGTTTTAGAGAATGCAAAAGCGTGCAGTGAGAGTGTAGAGTCTCTAGCCATTTCAGAGGAGGATTGTACACATTCTTTAACAATGTACTCCCATAATTTATCTGTCATTTGTACTATTTGGTAACATCCCATGACATACAACATTTGAATTCAGGAATAATATCCTTTCATGGAATTGAATTCAGACAAAACTGTGCTATTTGGGTGAAAATAGTCTCTGCAGAGAAGGCAGGTCAAGGCCCACATACTTTTTTGGATTCTTATCTGACAAACACTGAGGTACTTTTCTGAGGCAGGAAGGGCTGCTGAGCCCATGCATGGGGAAAGAGAAAGGGAGGGTTGTTGGAATTTAGTGATGGCTTGCCTAAATTTCTGCAGTGAATGGTTACTAGCAACAAGGGCAGAATCCAAAGCTCCTGATTCCCTGTTCTCCTTTCCAGATCAGAAGAACCACTAAAATAAATTACTTACCAGTGTGCTCTTCTGAGCCTCAGCCAACTTTGTAGCTATGAAGTACTGTATTGGAGCTAGCAGTACAATAACAGCAGCACCAACCAAAGCACTCACTCCAAGCAAATGATGAAGTAGGATTATGCCCATTATTATCTATGAAGAAAAAAAGAAGCAAAGAAGAAAATGTACATTTCAATACAACAGAATGGTAGCGAGTATTATATATGCTTATATTTGTTCTTCTAATAAAAAAGCTAAAAGATTCACAGGAATCAAGTGAGACTTTATTTCAGGAGCTCACATTTAGAAAGTGAAATTAACATTGAATTTCAGAAAGAAAATTAACATAGAAATCTTTATTTTTGAACGTGAACTGCATGTTTTGTTTTTAGTACCTGTTAGTCCTAGTTCTGGACACCATTTCCACAGAACTGAAGCAACATCAAAAAGGTTGGTTCTTGCCCCAAGGCATTTGACAGAACCACTGGCCTCAAGTCTTATTTACATTAGATCTCCTTACATCACCCTGGAAGCATTCAAAGGTCTTGGAACTGTCATGAATCACTTTTGCCTTCTGTCCTCTGGGTCCTCTTCAACTGGAGACAGAGGCATGTCTGAGACGGGCACCAAAGCACAAAGCAAATATGCTGGCAGTGACAAAAATCTGAGATTCAATACTCCATAGCTCTGTAGGAAAGTACCAAGATGCTGGCTCAGCCCTACAAAGAGGATAGGAACGCTTCCCACAAAGGTTTACTTGGGAATGATTTTGATGCAACTACTGTGATTCTGGTGCCAGAGTTAACACAAGTTCTACACCAGTAAGTATTTTTATATAAAGCTCCACTTCAAGGTACAGAGATATCCTCAGTGATAACAGGACATTCAGAACTAGTTCCCTACTTTGAGTCAGATATCTCTATAAGTCTGTCTTCTTAGACAGTATCAGAAATAATAATCAGTGAAGTTCGACATTTTGAAAGCATTGTTTAGATTTTCAGGCATCTACAATGTAAGCTAATGCACCTAGATGCCTTTTTCTTAGCAGGACAGTACAAGGTTACAGGTCATTTCAGCTTGGGCTTAACTCTTAAGCTCTTACTCTGGGCTTCATCCTGCAGTGTGTTGTCCTTGATAGCAGGCTATGCATCGGTAGATGCACAGTATATTTCCTAAGGTTAACCAGTCCTCAGCAGTCTATGGCCAGTTACACTATCATTAATCATGCTGTGCAGATGCAAGTTTGTTAATTGCTATAACCTGTTCTTCCTGAGGAGGGGACAGATTTGACAGAAGCTGTTTCTTGGGACATCCCTTGAAGCTTATTTCCTTTGCATAAGGCAAGACAGGATAGTCCTGTCATTTTTTTCCAGAGCAGTATGGTTCTAATCCAGCCTTTATTTACCAAGGGTTATTTCCTTATCTTCTTCTTTTTTTTTTTTTTTTTTTCCCCAAAGAGCAGATGGTTGAGCTCATCAGGCAGAAAGACATCTTACCACAAAAACAGTGTCACTGACATCAGACTTAGAATACTTTGAGAAGGAAACAGTAGCTATTTTCCTTCCATTTCTACTGTTGAAGAAGAGCAGTAAAATAATCATTACAGTTAATAGAGATTAAGTGCAGGAGCCCTGTATAGCTCAGGCCATGGATGGTCACTAAGTTACTCATCAGGTGCAAATTCATGGGTGAAGCTATGCTCATTCTTGAACAAAGCTGTGGTCAAGCTGTCTCCTAAATCCTTGAAGCTGAACTACAGGAACCAGTAAAATCAACAGAAACTTCCTCAAACAAACCTGTTAGAATACTTGTGAGGAAAGCCATTACATTTCTTTAGCAGCTGAGACAGAAACTGTTTATTAAAGAAACAGCAAATGGTGAATTTAGGCTATGTATATTTAATTATTCACTAGCTACAGGAAACAGACCACCTGTTCATTTAGAAACAATCCAGTATTATCAGCAACGCTTCCAAATAAACATGGATGTGAAATGCAGCCCTCTTATTATTGACTTATGACTTAAAATAGAATCCTCTGTATTATTTCTAACTTCTGTTACTATGCAAACTTCTTTTGTCTTTTTCTCCATGAATTATTTTTATCACCTAAACCTTACCCTATCCTAAAGTATACACATGAAAGCAATATTTGTTTCCATTAGTAGTAGTCATATTGCTGACTATTACAACAGCTTATTAGCACAGTTCTAGGAGTTTCAGCAAGAGGTGTGGCTTCTATCCTTTTTTTAACTTGTTTGGTGTTGGTTATATGTAGGTTAGAACCATTCCATTTCTGCCAGAAGCTAAACTTCTGTAGATGCTATAGGGTTCTGGCACTGTGGAAAATAAGTATGGCTCAGGTCCTTAAGTGATTTAGCCACTTCTGAAGACTTCCTTCTAGGTTAATAATTTTTACCTTTCTTTCACACACATTTGCTTTTCCCTTGCTAAGGACTAGATGTTTGCAGTAACTAAGCTTGTTTAGATTTGAGCTCCTCTGAGCATTTTGTGCAGCCCATCAGTCCTGCAATCAGTCAGCAGAGCAGAATTCAATTGCTTTTTGTTCCAACCACTAAGCACAGCTACAAGTAGGCACTGCAAATGCAATGCTTGGCACTGCAGAGATGCTGCTTCCATATGGCAGCAGAAAATGAAATTACTTTTGTCAATAGGGAAAGAAAGATGAGCAGGGAAAAGACAACAGGTTATCACCCTTAAAGTCACAGATTGTACCCATGACAGCAAAATCCTAGTCAAAAAATTCTCACTTTACCAGCCCTTAGAAAGACAATCTCCCAGCTCTAGGAGGAGATGATGGGCCAGATTTCTGCTTGTTAGTTATCCTCCTGGCAAATGAGTGTGAAGTCCATTGTTAGAGGTTCCCCTTTGGGTTAGGTGGTAGTCTCACAGATGTGTACTCTTTTCTAATGGGCTGGAGGATCCCAACATTATGTCCTTATTTTGATGCTCTACCTGAACAGGCATAGCCCACAAATTGGGGCACAGGAACAAGAACCACATTAATTGATTTGTTTCTATGGCAACCAAGTTATTGATTTGTCCCAGTGTCATCTCTCCCATGGACAAGTTGGATGTGGAAAGCCGCAGGATCTTATCGTATATCATTGCCTGTGGAGGGAACAAAATGGCATCTATGAAAAGGATGTTGTTATAAAACAATAGCAGCAGCAGGATGTTTCAAACTGCAGTGTTGGTGATTACTTAGCACAGCCCTTCTGTCACTCGAGACAAAGAGACAGAGGCAGAACAAGAGCAAAATCAGAACAGACTTTTAAAACCTCCTAAAGCATTGCTGTTTAATGCAGACCCAAAACGGGACAAAATGACAACAGAACACGAAAATTCAGGAAACTGAGCAAAGAATTTTTTTTAATAAACAATTGGTGAGCCTGGTTTTCTGTGGCACTGTCAAAGAAATTACTATTTCCAGTGCAGTAGCTGAACTCATGCGATGAAGTTTTGAACAGAATGACTTTATATTCCTTCACATTTCTCTCCTGTACCTGGCTATCTATTTCCATAAAATATGTCGGAGCACAACGGGGTTTAAAGCTAATCGGGTAGCTACCAGAATTTTAAAGACAAATACTGTGAGAGCAGTTGCAGCTATGATCAAATTTCACAGGTTGTGGCTTCAAGGAAGTTTAAGAAAAAACTTCTGCTCTTTGCACTGTTTTATCTGTCAGCAGGGTGGATCCTGTAGAATTCCCATTTTGGCAACTGGGAATCATAAAAATATACGGAAATGACGAGGTACTGTTTCTTCACCAAGTGTACCCCCTTTATTGAAACAGCTGCATCAATCACAGTGCAAGCACAAAGAGAAGCCTTTGCACTGGTATAATATTTTGTGGTTAGCTACAGCTGGGAAAACATCAGTTCCAGCTTCTGTTTTGCACAAATTCCTGCTACTGTCTGTGGAGTTTTCTCTGCAGATGTCCTGGCTACAGCCTAAACTGAGTTGGAACTTCTGGCTCTCTTTCATCAACATGACTTTCATAAGGGGTTAATGGATGCTGGTTGTAGACAGTTTGGGGGAAGAATCACAGGGCAAAAGGGCATAAATATTCATAATGACCACTCATGTTTCACACAGTGCCCCAGTAAAACATAGCTAGGGCAACGATATTGCTGTTGACTGTTACAGTCAGCCAAAGTAACTCATAAGTAAATACAGAGCCAAAATAACACTGCTTATCTTCAGATGACTAACACTATTTACAAAGATATGTTTGTAGATGCACAGAGTGAGTGTTAAACTTCTGAATGTCGTTATAATGGTTCTACTTTTTGGTGAAAGGAATTGCTGCCATCAGTTTGGCAGGGATATTACCATTTCCAGTTTTCTGCATAAAAATATAGTGGATAACTTCTCTCAAACTATAGCTGTTAACTGAGTTTTTAGATAAAGGATAAGATAAATGAAAGGATGAAGCAGGAGCATTGGCATATCACGGCTCATCACATTTTTGCTCACCAATAAAGCACCTCGTAGATTGATGCCAGTTTCTGTAGTCACGTAGTAGGAGGCCTGCAGGAATGTCCTCTGCAGGATAAGGGCCAGGAAGAGGAGAACTGCCAAAACATAAACATTCCTGAAGAATTCCTCTGAGGAGAGATATGAATTCGATGGATCCTTCAAATGAAAAGAAAAGGAAAAATATGATGACAATGACATAGGGTGGATTATTTTTTTCTTGAGATGCTAGATATTAGGAAATCCAGTCCTTGCATTAGAATATATAATATTGATGGTATTTTGGGAAAGTTGCAGGAATCTTAACTCTCACTGTTCTACATACTATGTATTTGGATAGAAATTAAAGTCTCTGTTAATGTTCCTAAGATTTAAGAGAGCAACTTTTAGCAATTCTGAAATATTTTTTGTTATTCTGGATTACCATCACATGCAAAAGGATTAAAGGCAGGAGAGAGACTTGAGCTTGTAGGCTCGCTTCACCATAGTCACCTCACCAGGGGAGGGTAAGTCTGAGCATTAGGGAAAAATTATCATGAAGATGGTCTAGCAGCAGAACAGGCTTCCTAAGGAGGTGGTTAATGCTGTTTGCCTGTGTTCACGTGGCATTTGGACAATGCCCTCATTAACATGCTTTAACTTTCAGATGGCCCTGGATTGGTCAGGAAATTGGACTGTTCTATTCTATTATCTTCTGTTCTTTTCTGATCTGTTCTGTCCTGTCCTGCCCTACCCTACCCTATCCCATCCCATCCCATCATCTTAATCTCATCCTACTCTCCTTCATCTATCAAAGGCACCCAGTGGGTGGGTAGTCTGGGTCTGGGATGAACCCATCAAGTGGCTGGCAGGGAATTGTTTCTCATCCCTAGTCAGATATCTCCTGTAACAACCAAGCCATAAAACTTCCAAAGCAGTATAAGTAGCCAAATATTTATAAACACCTAATGAGCCCAAAACACTTCAAAAGTGCCAAAGTCTAAAACATCTAAATCCTGCTGAAATAACAGAACAGGGTTCCTTCCTCAGCTAAAGACTCTTGGAAATGAGGGTTGCTTCAGTGCATCAGATCAGGTATATGCTTTCTCTTAATGCCCTGTGTCATCTAATTTTCTCATGTGTACATAGCAGGGATAACAATAACTAACTTTTGTGGCCACCTTTATCAATGTGAATAGAGTTATAAGGAATAAAGGGGGAATAACCATAAAATTAAATTAATTTGCATTAGTTGAAGCTAGAGAGAATTTAAAGAGAGACTCGTAATGGCAAGAACAACCAAGGGAAAGTTTATCAAAATATGCAAATTGAAAGCAAATGTATTCTGAAATGTATCCAAGAGAAATAGTGACTATCTGTCACAAAGCCAGAATGTTGAAGTGCTTTCAAGTTTTCCAATTTATTTTAATCTCCCCTTTAGCCAGCGTTGATTAAAACATTTACAAAATAAAACACTTCAGTGAAGAGTGCAAAAGGAAAAGGTGCAAGTTTCCAAATTTGAGAGCCAGAAATGAAAATTTTCAAGCAAAACTATCTTGTTTGCTCAACATGGGAAAAAAAAAAAAAAAAGATAAACAACAGCAACAAAATCCTATAACAAAACAAACCAAAACCCCAAAACTCTATTTTTGAGGCAAAAGACATACTCTGCTATTTGACTCTGTGGCTCAAATCCAACATGTTGAGGTTCAAATATGATACAGAGCTTTATTTGATAAGCTGCGTGATTAAACTCTATTTTGTCAGCACAATGGCTGAAAGTCTAAAGCCCAGTACAGAACATCAGTCAGGAAAATGAACGTTGGGAACAAGCAGACAAGGAGATGATGTTTGGATAGTGATGACAGTGAAATGCTCTATCTGAAAGGGAAAATTTTATTCCATTACATACCTATCCACTCATTCAAATGTAATTCAAATAAACATTCACTGTATAAAGTGTATGGGTATATTTCCATATCAGAAGAAAGAGAAAAATTTCCTCCCTGTGTCTTGTCTACTGTCACCTAGTAAAATAATTTTGCCTTTATCATTTCCCCAGTTTTTAAGAAATTCTTGTTCTTATGATAGAAAATGTTTTGTATCAGAGGCTTATTCAGTTGTCTTATAGACAACTTCTGTAAATACAAGTCTCAGTGAAGCTTGAAATGTGATGTCAACTAGCATCTTCTGTGTATCTCTAGGTTCAAGGAGTTCACCAAATAATCAACTTCTTGCATGCCCAATGCATTTCATCCCAGCAACAAGCAGTGTAATCAGTCACAGAGAGCGACTACTCTCAGATCCCAGTGGAAAACGGGTTACAACTTGTTCAAACCTGTCAATGAATGACAAATGGATAGAGGGACAGAAATTAGGCAGAACCTGCAGACTCCTGTTTTCTGGATCCATCACTGGGGAGCTACCAGCAGGTGTCCTGCCTGAAATGAGGAGGCACAGCTGAAGAGATTCACAAAAGCTGCTACTTCTCCCTAGAAGTTCAGAACTGACTTCATGAAGAGCCAGCTCTCCCAGCTGAGGGAAGCCTGCCTTGTCTCTGTTGCACTACTTGTGCTGCGTTCATGATGATACTTCCACTACTTAGGTCTTTAACTCGATGGTCTCTAACAAAATAATAATTTGCTCGAAAGAAATAATGAAACATTACAACGACGATCATAGATATTTGGGCACACACAGTATTAAATACCTGATATGAATCAAGAACAAACGCTAAACAAAATCTTTCAATTAATGTTGTAAAGTTACCTTTTCTGTTGTATTTGTGCCATTGGTTGTGTTCTGGAAGCCCTGAACAATGCCAGAAATGCACAAAGGCCCAGCAAAACCCAGCAGGTCAGCCAAGTAACGGAAGGTGCTGCTAAGAAGAATCGGTCGTCCAAAAGCACTATACATTGCCAACCATATTGAGGGACTTCGATTGGGCTGATCTGCTACTTTTTTCTGGAAAACAGAGAAACAATGCATCAACAAGAGTCATCCCTGGCAGTACGTGACAACTTCCGTTTCATTGCTGTCTGAATGCCCAAATGGCTCCTGTGGGTTGGTAAGGGCAGAGGAAGTAGCAGACATGATGTTGGTATTGGTAGATTTCAGACACCTTTCATAGCAAATCCAAATACTGTGGTTTCTCCCGTCTAGATCCTAACACTTTTCTGAACACAGGAATGTGAATACAAATTAAGCGGTGTTGCTCTTTGTCACACACATGCTCAGGAAAGGCTCTGACCTTTCAAGTGCTTACTCTTATGGATAATCTTTACTTTCACAGTAGGTGTGAAACCACTTGATTCAGTAAAGGCTTCTGAGGTGAGAAAAGGATTGAAGGAAAAAATATGGAGAGATAGCTACGAGAATATAGTTTAATTTTATTTATCTGGATTTTTCTCTCTTCCAGGCCTTCTAGGAAGACACACTTCAGCTCATAGCTAATTACTGGGATCAAGAAAGTAAAAGTAATGAACTATACTGGGAGGTGAGATTAAATCATCTAATGGTCCTTTGGAGCCTTCTGTGAATCTGTGCATTATCTTCACTCATGCACTGAAACACCAACCAGTGCATATCTCTGAGCTCGGTCAGAGGGGTGCTGGTTTCATCAAGGTCCTTTTAATCTAAAGAAGAAAGAGTTTTACCTAACAGATCCATGGTCTGCAGAGTGGTTTCCTGTGCCTCAGGCAACAGCTTTTGACACTGTAAAAAATCATCTGTCATTTTTCAAGTAGCACAGATGCCTGCAAGTTATAACTGAAGCCAAGCACTCTTGAGTATTCACAGAGACATTTTAAGTACAGCTCAGTAATATCAGGCCCCTGACCCAGCAAGTTTTCCAACGAAAGGCAAGCATATATGTGCCCTGCCTGGCTACTGCCCATCTTGTTTTCTCTTTTCACAGTTTTTCCTTTTATGACACTTCAACAGTGAGGTAGAATATGCACACGGTGCAAAAAATGTACAGATGTATGGGAGGGCCGGATAACTGCTTCCTGGCTTCTAGAGATTAGACCAGGCTAGTCATAACCGATGGCAAGAAGCACAGTATAGGGAAATAGCTAGCACAGGGAGAGCTAAAAGGTTGTTTTCATCAGTTCACAGAAGTGATTTTTTTTCTCACCTGCAGGCAAGAAGAAGGGATGACACAGAAAAGCTGTGTGTTATTCAGGCAGCAGAGACCTTGTTTTGAAGTTGTTTTGGCACTTGAATATGAAACAACCAGATTACAAATAAATACAGGTGGAATGAGACAGACAAGGCTCTCATTGACGTAATTTAGAATTAGGAGCTAGCATGCAACTCTCTCCTTTTAAAATCATAGTACTGACAGAGTGGTCTGGTTTGAAGGGGTATTACATATGCTCTGCCCTACAGCGTGCCAGTGTTCCTACTGCTGCTGGGGCCAATGCTGACCGTAGTGTTAGGTGCTAGGTACCCATGCATACAGGCAATCCTGAGCAACCCTCCAGCTGGTTGCAGAGGTCTCAAACCAAATGTGTCACAGACAGCAGTGTCACCCCATCTGAAGGAATATGTCTAAAACAGTTCAGGTGGATCTCTTCCATAAAAGGAGCTGTATCCCTCCACAGGTTATAAGGAGAGGTGGTTGGCACAGATAAGGGCATCTATGCTGCAATCAGCAAAACTTAAGTGAGATAAATCCTACCAATACTTCTTGGTTCTGTGTTGCCTAAACACATTTAAAACAACTAGGGGCTAAAGGGCATCCAACAGAATTTCAAAAATTAACATAATTATGAAATTACTTCTGATCTGGAAAATAGCACAAGACTCTTATGTGATTTTCCCAGACAAAACAGTCTGAATTTATTGCCTAATGGGATTGAATGAACTGCTCTACAGGTTCTACTGTCGTCTCCCTCCAATAAATGATCTGCATTTCAACAGTTTGATAGGAGCTGAGCTAACTTACTAGGAAAATACATCTGTTATCTTTTAGAAACAACAGCATACACTATCAATTAGTGGTAAACTTGGTAAATGATAATGGCAAGTTCTTATTTCTTTATTAAGCTTATGCTATTTCAATAGCCATTTTCACTACTGTTATAAAATTTGCATAACTGTCATCACTACATAAAATGTATTTACTCTTCATTAGAATTCTACTAAAAAGTACGTATTCTAATAAGAAGTGGAATTGTTATCCTCCTCGCTGTTCAATCTAGGTGTATGAAAGACAACAACAACAACAAAAATCAAATGTAAACCTTAGACTTATTTTCTTTCCTTGACATATTGACACTTAGATTTGTGAAGTCACTCCATATGCTTTCAAATAATTTTCTTAAAAAAAAAGATATTTGTTATTAACAGGAAGATAGAAACATCCTAAGATTTGAATTCTCTGAGTGGGTTTTTAGGCTATTAATTTGTATTGCTTAACACTGCTGTTTCTTCTTTGCTTAATCAGGAATTTAACATAGCTGAAGTATCTAAAGTGAAGAGGGGAGAAAGAAGAGTGGGTTTTTCTTCCCAGTGATGAGAAATTTTGCAGAATTTTCCTCTACCGGGCTTGTAGTGTACTACTATGTTATGTGGTGCAAATCTGGGATATAGGATGCATGCATTAATATGCAGTTTGAAACATCCAGACCACTTGAAGAGAAACCCAAAAATAACCACGAAGTGACAACAGAAATCAAAAATTTTCTCAGGATTAGGACAAGTACTACCCACGTGTAATACTTGGGTCCAAAACTTTGGCTGTAGGAATTTACTTTCATATCACTGAGGACTTCTTTGTCTTCTTAATCTTATTAAAAAATTCTTCACCTTGAGCCAAAATGTCCTTTAATATAGTGGGAACTGTGAACATGTATTTAAGAGAATGTATGAATTTAAGGTTGTGCCCTACATGTATGACATGCACAACAGCTTCCTCTGCAAAAGCAACCTCCCTATCCACAGTTAGAATTTATACAGAGCACTTCGAAAGATGAGATAAAAATACTGTAAGATGAGGTGTTTCAATTTCTATGGTATATTCTCCAGAAAAGGAAGGAAATGCAGTATGTTCATCTTTTATTATATTTCTGATGGCAGAATAAATGAAAAGGAAAGCCAGTTCCAATGTGTATTTTTCTCAATACGTTGTTTATGAAAAATCTCCAACAGCATATTTAAGTGAGCTTGATTACCAAGAGAACATGTTTTAACAGTCATTTTATAGTATCTTTCCATCTGAAAGGACATATATATGTTGTCTTACAATATGCTGTGTATGTTGCCAGGCACAAACTACTCACAAAACCAGTAACAAATGACATGTGCCTTACTGTAGGAGCTGGAATGCCTTCTGCTGTAGCAACTACCAGATTAACAGCCAATTAGAATGTTGATCTCCAATTATTTACCCTTCAATATATTACTTTATATTATGCTATATTAAAACAAAATTATTGATTGCTGACTTTAAGATTCTATAAACAATATTTCAACATGAAAGCACTTTGAAAAAAGATTTCAAAAAAATCCTACTGCCAGCAAAGGAAAGAAGAATAGGTTCCACACAGTGTTCAGACCCTGTGCTTGGGATGCAGGTTAGGAGAAACAGTGATTTTGAGAAACAGTCATCAAATTTAACCTGAATCCCCTGTTCCATTTTTATTTATTTATTTACTTATTTTGGTAGAGTACCTGGTTTCAATTTTCATTTCAGACAGAAGGATGAGGAAAAAACCTGAAAAGCAACACACTTTATGTGAGCTGTCTCAATGGCATTTTTCAATACAGAACATCCATGTTCATGTTCAGTGTCTTTTATCAAGGTGTGATAAAAAGGGATTGGAAAGGAACAACAGCCTTCCTCCTGCACGGACAAGGAGTGCGGCTGAGATAAGCTCTCTGAAGGCGTAAACCAACTTAATCCAGAGGATCTGGGGGGCTCCCTGCACCAGCTGTGGAACATCAGTATAAAATATACCCTGGCAACAGAGACAGTGACAAGGGATCTCTTCCAGACTGTAATCACGCTTCAACCTGAAGAATTTAACTGATTCTATGGCTGTTTTCTAACCCAGCCATGCACAAAACCAATGCATTAGTTTTAGTCTGTCGGTTTGCTTCAACATTGTCAGTAAGATATCCATTTACTTTAAGGTTACTGCCTGTTTTAGAATATTATCACAAATGGAGTCTATGGTAATCTTGAGATATTATGAAGGTTAACGGGAAGAAAAGAAATCTGATCTCAGCCAATGTTTGCAAATATAGGTGCATTGTTACCATAGTTAAAATATTGCAAGTATTCATATGTGCATGACATGCATTGATGGAAGCTAAACAGTGAATGCACATGAGCAACAACAGAGTTCACTTGTCTTTTGGCATCTAAGCCACATATTTTTGCAGGCACATGCTGTATCTGCAAATATAAATGAGATACAGATAAGTGCTTGCACTCAGTCATGCACACTTGTCATAAAGAAAGGCACAGAGCCTCTAGTTCAAAGGAGCGTGTAGGTGCCTAAGCCTCACTGGTCTCTTCAAGTAAGGTATGGTCACCAAATGCTTCTTTGAGGATCTGGCCTAAGAGATATATTTCTCCTTTGGTGTGAAAAGCTCAATTCCAGTGACTCAGTAGATTTCTGCTTTAAGCAGAAGGGTCTTGGACTCTCTAATAATGTGTACATCGGTTGCGAAAGGCATGAAAAGCAGCCCCAGTCTATTTAGAATATAAAGAATTGCATTCATTAGGGCTTCATTTCAGAAGGCATGGAAAAGAGTCTGCACCTCCACCAGCTACCAGGTGGAAAGAACTGCTCTTGCCATACTCCCCTTGCATTGCTATTCTGAACTGTTTACTGCTTGGAAATAAGTTTACCTGGTGTGTACAAGAAAGAGATTTACATGCCTTCATCTCATGTGCTATATTTCCAATGCGGCTTCTGACTGCCATATCCTTTCTGTTTATGCTCGAGAACTGACAAGTATGTACAAATCAGGGAGACAGGCTCCACGAATGAAATTCCACAGGTTTGCCTAAATGCATGCAGAACTTTCTCTGGAAACATCTCCTCTACTGAGTCAGTAGGTAAACAGAAACCAGCTTTGTTTTTCTTACTGTGTCTGGCTGGGATGGAGTTTATTTCCTCACAGCAGTTTGCATGATGCAGTCCTTTGGATCTGTAACTAGAGCTGGCTGGTAAGACACCAAACTGTTGCTGAGCCATGTTTGCATCCCACCAAGGATTCCCCTTTTCCTACTCTGTCCCCATTGAGGAGGCTAGGGGTGCACAAGACCTTGAGAAGGACACATAGTAAGGACAGCTGACCCCAACTGACCAAAGGGGTATCCCATGCCATATCATGTTGTGCTTGGCAATAAAAGCTCAGGCAAAACAGGAGGAAGGAGGGATATTTGTCATTATGGTGTTTGTCTTCCCAAGTAACCTTCACACATGTTGAGACTTTGCTTATCAGAAAGTAGCTAAATATCTCTCTGCTGGTGGGAAGTAGCAATTATCTCTGTACTACGTTTTTCTTGCTCACACAGCACTGATTCAGTTCTTAAGTTGCCTTTATTTTGACTCACTAGTTTTTGGCTTGTGCACTTGTGCTTCTCTCCCCTGTTCCACCAAGAGAAGAGTGGGCAAGCACCTGGGTGAGTGCTTAGCTATTTCCTGGGGCCAATCCACCTGCTTCTCTTGGTATATGTTTTTGAAATGAGGGTAGAATTACTGGAAAGAGAATTACTGTAACACTTGCCTATGCTCAAAGATTTCTCTGTTCAAACACCACTCTGTCTAAAGAAGGAAGGATTTACTTCCCTTCCAATGTGCATCTCAGAGGAAACACCACAACTGAGCCCTTACCTAATATGGACATGTTTGTCTATGAGTTTGTACCCTCCCGCAAATGCAAAGGACAAGAATTACTTTAATGTGCAATATTTATAATACAGGATTTCTGAAGAAAAAGTGGAGATGAGTGTTTCCAATTGAAGCTATGGAAAAGTAGGATGTTTTCTAATTTAAGATGCTGCCACGAATATCTAAGATTTAAACAAAGCTTTCATTTTTAAAATGAAATCTAGCAAGTGACCATTCTGTTATGGTTTTGGTTTCCAGTTGCTCTCAATTTGGCAACTCTTCCCTGCTGTAAATTCACTTAAAACCAAACAGTAACTATTGCATTGGAACTTCCTATGACAAATTTCACCTTAGAACAAACAGTCCTAAGTTAAAAATTCCTAAAACTAGGATTTCATCGAAGCAGAAGAAATTCAAAGTGACACCACAGTTTTTAAGGCCAAAATTGTGACATGGACATCTTTGGTTACCTTTTGTTCCTCGTATGCTTCTTTGAGACAAACATAATTTGTCAGCGCTCTCATCGCAATTGGAAGCTTCCCGATTGCCTTCAGGTCCACAGGTTTCTTGTGAGCAGATATAATAAGTGTATTCATCCACCAGTAAGTTGCCTTTGAGAGTAAATTGACAAATGGCTGAAGAAACCTTACTCCAAGATCTTGTAGATCCTCTGGTGGCTTCACTTTCTGAGGGTTCATGAAAAATACATACCTCTGGAGAGAAGAAAATGGACAGCACATATCAGAAAATATCTCATTACAGGAAATTCTGAGTATGTATAAGAATATAACAGCGGTGTCCAATTTGTATTCAAAGGTAATAGTACACTGAATTTAGGTAAGAATTTGCTTTTAAACATGAGTATTTCCATTCTGACAATATAACTGTTAAGAAATTAACAACTGTAGGATGTGGACACTACTCTTTAGCTTACCAGGTCCATCTATCTCTGAATAATAACAATAAAGAATTCTTGGGATATATTTTTATTTGCAGTGGGCAAAACATATGCTTGCTTACACCTTCACTGCATATATAGTTTATCTGCATTAACATACAGTATAGATTACACAATTTCACACACATATCTATAGATGCACAAATACACATGTACATCTATCTATACAAATACATAAGCACTGTCTGTATGTATACATATGCGTATGCGCACATACATACCCAGACCAGGGCCTAAATTGAGGATACACATTTTAAAGAGATGCCACGTCTATAGAATTCATAGAATCATAAAATTCCTCAGGTAAAGACCTTAAAGATCATCAAGTCCAACCGCAACCTAACCATACTACCATAACTCTAACAACCCTCCACTAAATCATGTCCCTGAGCACTACATCCATTAACTAAACATTCATAGTGACACCAAACTTGGACCTAAACTTGACGAGAGATAGTTACTGGGGCTAATGACATCTTCATCTCCCAGAAACTGCAGATATTTATTCAGAAATGGATCAAGACACCACATACCCTAACTCGAATGACGTTGATCTCCACAGCCATCAGCAGCCCATAGAGAATCACCATAATTCCAGTGATGCAGAAACGCAGCTGAGAAAAAGACACACCGTCCTGGCAGTATCTGACAAACTTGATAGTTTTGGTGACAAAGGCCATTATCCAATAAAGAAAGAGAGCTGTAAAACAGATGCACACGCATCATTATAAATACATATTTCAGCTATGTTAACGCTGCAGAAGTCGCAGCTCTCTCAAGCAGAAATATTCCATAGCTTAATTCAATGCAAACATGGCAATCCTCTTTATCACAAGCCTGCAGGATGGCCCAGGCTGATGTCAGACAAAGTCAGGAATACAGAATGGAGAGATTTGCTTTGCCCTTTCTTTTTCCAAGTCATTGTTTTCTTTCCTGGGTTACCACCTTTCAAAAAGATCCACAACTGTGGAGCTTCAAGCAATTACAAAAGTCCATCGAAGAAAATGTGATGGGAAACTTTGCTATTAAAATGAAGTAAATGTCACTTAATATGACAAACATCATATTGCCTCTTTGAAAAAGTAGGATTTATCACAGGTGTGCATTTGGAAACATGCTTATTTTGAAAGAATCCATAAATCCATGTAGTTTAATTACATCCTGCACTCCGGTTTGTATGACTGGTTCAGGCTGTTCAGTTATAGGTAATTTGGCAGTATATTCTCTTGAAACATTATGCTGCAAAGTCTAGTCAAATTCTTCTGACCATCTCCTGACCGAGATAGACATCATGAATACAAGGTAGCTGTTTCTCTAAGATAAACCTTCCTTATCCTCCACACCCCGACCCTGTTTGGAAAAAGTATGGGGTGGTATTAATCATTAGACCAGAAAACCTTGGAGTCAACTGCAAAGGATGCTGAGAAAATAACAGCAATCTTCACAGGATGTCTTCTGAACAGATCACTATTTCAAAAGGCCTTTCAAAATAGCCATTTTGAATGAATACGAATCTTGGACATAAAATAATGAGCAGTGTTAAAAAAACACCCCAAAGCTCGTGCTAGAAATACAATAGGCTCACTGTGTTTTCACAGAAGGTGATCATTTTCAAAAGTAGTTTTCAATGTGTACCTAATAAAAGGCAAAATAACTCCTACAAAAATACAAGTTCTGTGAACAGAAAATTACTCCTCTCCCTTTTAATATTCTCCTGCATTTCATCATCCTTTTCAATCTAAGCAAGGTGACTTTGGCAAAACTACTGTTTTTTGTTGTTGTTGTTGTTTTGTTTTTTGTAAGAGTACATAATCAGACTTGGACTTACCCAAAAGTAACTTTGGAAAGTTAGATGTTTCAATGTTATGGTAATAGACTATGGATACAGTGGCAGCCACAAATCCTATTATGGCTGGTAGAAAGAGATGGAGATGTCGAGATTTCATTTGTCTGAAATTAAATAAAGCATAAATTAGTGACTTTGGTTACACTGAAACACCATTGTTAGATTCCTAGGTGTTCTGTCAATGTAACAGAGATGACAAATATGACTTTCCTAGTGAAAAAAGGTGGGTTTTTTTCCAAGTGGATGCATTAACTTCTGTCACTATTTATCAGCTGTTATATATTGAGAGGAGAATAACAATGTGCTAAGAGCAATCATTTCAATATCCCATTAAAATCTAGGTTTCTGAAATGGTGTTCCATCCTTTTTTGGAAGAAAATAAAACAACAAAAACTCTCTACATCTTACTAAAAAGCATATCACATGATAACAGAGTACACTGAGAAATTCAGTTAGCTTGGCTATCCACCTGTTACTGTCACTTACGTATCAGAAACTATGCCCTCTGCTATTTCACACACGTGCACGAAAAGGAGAGTGAATGTCAGAATCCACCGCAGATTGTGCCCAGGGAAGTGCAGCCATGTATTGTGGTGAATCTGGACTTTGGAGCTTTGGCTTCCCCAGCCTAGAAAATAACAGTATTAAAGGAGGAAGGTTATCATACAGACAGCGAGACATGTAGTTATTTGTTCCCTGTTCAATGCCATAGGTTATGCTTCATAGTCTAGAATTAGCACAGAAGAGCTACGAGACCATGGAGGGAGGCTGTTGTTACTACCCAGACATGATCCACAATTGTCTGAGTTGCCAGGTAGCCCCTAATAACTTAGATTTAACTTCGTAGACAAATAATTGTATACATAGATACATTCCATGTAATTTAAGAGATCGTGATTTTTTCCTACAACTGATAGAGTAAATTCTTAGTGGCCACAATGCTACTTCAAACTTAGTTGGGTAATATCTGCAAAAACATTAAAAGAACTTGATACAAGTTGATAACATGAAATGATAGTCTACCTGCAGACCTTGCATTGAGTTTCAGTCAAACATTTCTGCAGAACATACTGTAATTCAAGGATGACTCATAGTTTATCTCAAGGAAAGAAAGATCCAGCACTGTTATAAGGATTTCTGTTGGAGAGAGTCCTCCATTACCCTTCTGGGTTGCTTTTTTTTGTTTTGTTTTGTTTTGTTTTGTTTTTCCATCTTATCTTAAAAATTGTTTATTATTCCCCTGTTTAATTATTTAATTAGCTTGCAGTCACTGGATGTTATCTTTGATTTCTAGTTACTCAGTGTCTCATCTCACAGGTTCCTGTCACTTGTTATAAAATCATTTTGGATTCTTTTTGTGCAATGGAACTCCTTAAATCTCTAGTTCAAATACAGTCCCAAACTGAAATCTTCCACATGGAGGTTATATGTTAATTATATATTATTATGCCAATACGTAACACCATGAAATTAACATGGAAGAAGTGACATATAATTTCTTATGCTGTTGTCAGGAGAATATTTAATTTTTATTAAAATTTATTGCTTTTTTGACAGATATTCAAATGACTTTATGTACTGTGATAACTTAGAGTGGCATTGTTTGACAACCCTGACAAAATATTAAGCTGTATTTATGTCATCACTGCACATATGTAGGATAAAGACAACAGTGGAGAAAAAATTTAATTAGAGTCCTAGTTTAAACACAGCTTTTTACAAGAGTATATAAACTTGAGCTCTTACAATGCCTTATATTATTTGAGAGAGATTTATTTTTTCTTATTTTCATTCCCATGGGAAAACATCATCTCCTTTGCTCTCCTTTTGTTACCAAATGTTGGCAAAAGAAAGAATTATTCCTACTTCTCCTAGCCTTAGATCCAATACGTTCTCTGAAATTTGCATAACTTCAAGGGAATTCTGACTCACTGTCCTAAGTCTTTCAGCATCCAATAATAGCAAAGGTTGCAAGTTGCTAATTTCAAATCTGAAGAAAGCTTTCCCAGAAAGAAGTTTCAAAGCATTTGGAACTGATTTCTCTGGTTCCCATTGATCTTCCCATGCTGTTTACTTCAGATTTGTGTCTAAAATTCCCACTATTTCACGTGGGTTTATTTCAGGTTTTCTGTGTTAAGCCATTCTTTCTTTTCTTAAGGAAATACAAGGCACCTAATTGTTTGCACCACAGGCCTCCAAGCACAAATAAATGTGGCTGAGTTTAAATACAAGCTCAAGTGCTTGTAGGATTGCACGGCTCCATTGAATAACTCACCAATGAACAAAATTGGAAAAGTGATAAAAAGCAAGAAGACATGGGGAACCAAGTTGAGGGCATCCACAAAGCAGACATTTCTAAGGACACCAGCAGTGATGTTGTATGCTGAAGCATTATCGTTACCACAGAATGCAAGCCTCATTGCTTCCAGAAGGTCTGCCTGCTACAAAAAAAATAAGAGAGAGAATGTAAGAGATGTGTTGAAGTATGAGCTGACTATCAAGACTGCTAGCATTTCTTTTCACCTAACATGAAATAAATAAAATAAAGAGATGATACATGTGGAGCACTCTGAACATCTGACAGAGAATAATTTGGTTGCATTTTGAAATTGTTTTGTGACCAGATCATGTATAAATGCACGAGAAGGAAGGCTATGCTTTAATTAAATACATTAAATGAGTACATATTCCTTAAATATACTGTTCAGTGTCTTCTAATGTTATATGAACAAGTGTTAGGCTGAAACAAGGAAGTGTGGAAAAAATTATTTCCACTTGTAATAAGAAAACTCAAATTCACGTTACTTGAATCCTCTGTGTTACTGCTACCTTGGTAAGCCAACACTGCGTAATTCTGTTTGTATAATTTGTTGTGCTACATTTTCGGTGTAGCTTGAATCTTTGGTATTTGTGATTTGGTAGCTTTGAATTCACTAACATTTTACATCTTTGCACTGTCTCATAGAACAACAATGGTCACATACACTACTCATTCCAGATTAAATGCTGAACTCTTAATCAAAGTGAGCTGTACTGAAGATTGCATAGGCAGTAAATCAGCATTTGTGCTTGATCCTGCAAATCCTAATGCACATGCTTAGCCTCAGCTAAGCCAAGCTCTGGCTTCCATAATTTCTTATGAGAGTATCTTTGGACACAAAGATAAACTCATGCATTCATACTTATGGAGTGTGGGCCACAGCATGATCTAGAGTTATGGCCAGCTTCTGGATTTTATCAATCTGTGCATTATTCTTTTATTCATTCTTCTTTATAGGAAGATCAAATCAAAATGTTTTCATGGTGGTTTATTTTCCCAAAACTTATACTCAGCAATATAGTGCTGTAGAAAACATTGTGTAAATTTATTTTCTTACAACATGTTTTTTTCAGATTTACATACTAAGTGGAAAAAAATGTCTTTAATTCAGCAAAGCATACTGTGTACTTTGGTGAATACATCTTTCTGTAATAACATGGGCATCTGATTTGTGGAATCAGAACACATACATGCAAAAAATACACAAATACAGTTCTTAAAAAAAATTAGTTCAATGGGGAAAAGTGTTCTCCTTATTTCCTCAAATAGCTCAGATTAGTTTTATGAGTTTACTTGTTTAAAAAAAGCAAGCAAGCAAGCATAGCAAGGCAAGTATAAACTGCTCAATTGCTCTCTTTGAGAGAAAACAAACATAAAGATCTTCAAAAGAATACAGAGTTCAAAGAGCCACTCTGAACCTCTGTTAAACCCCATTTTTTATTTTAAATAACTTTTTGCTGAGTCCAAAAAGCATAATCCATGTTGAAACACATCAGTGAAACTCCTAAAGTTAGTCTCATTGGAAAGGTGATAAATACAGCCCCTTTTCCAAATACATCAGTGATTTATGGACTGACATTTACCAGAAGTTAAGAATAACTCTGGGTTATATGGTGGACCATGGTCTGCAGAAATGGATGCATGTACTTACTGTGGTGCAACAGCTGATGGGCAATTCAATTTCAGTAGAACAAAATTTGATAGATAATGTGGCCCATTCCCTAGAATGAATAGCACGATACGACCACTATCAATCTGTCATTATATTTTAATATAAAATATATTCAAAATGGTAAAAGATTAATAATGCAAAGTAAGCATTATGTTAACATGAATTCTTTCTGAATAGACTGAGGAGTTACTAAAAAAATACTGAACTTAAGAATATTTCAAGGAGATTGTTTGTTTTTAATTTATAAAAGCTTGACATGTCTCCTTTAAAAGTATAATAATGGCAGTGATAATCTCTTGAAAATCAGATGTGTTGTTTCCTCATTTTTATTGAAGGTCAGAAGTCCAAGGGAGTTCTGCTGGGAATTTTCCTCCCTTTCCCACAAATAGGGCTCTTTTCTGAGACAGCATAGATGCTATTGTGGTCTAGTGGCTGGATTGGTACTGAAAAACAGGGGGGATCCTGGGCTCCATCAAGCACTGAATCACTGACTTCCATTGTAGTTTTTGGCTTAGAGTCAAAAATGAATCTAGGAGAAAGGATCAAAACTGTGTCTAAGAGAAACTAAGGGAAACTGTTGTTTTTTTCCATTTTTCTGGAAGGGAAATGGACCATTGACCACTTGGAGAGCACCCTCTCCTAGCTTGGAGAGTACCTTACCACCAGTCTGTAGAAGTTTCACCTTACACCTCAAGTGGTAGTCCCTAGAAGTTATCAAGGAAGATTCACAGCACCTTTGCTGAGCCCAGTTTTGAAATGAAGTAAATTTGACACTACACTGTCTTAAAAAAAACCACTGCCCTTTATGCCCTTTAGAGGAGAGAATTTGGTCCAATATATAAAGACAGTGCTCATCATACTGGTGATTATTTTCAAGGGTATGTATAAGCAACACACATCCAGCGACCACCTTTATTAATGTTCCCCTGGCTTAAAATCTATTAAAGCACTCCTGACAGTGTCATGATGCAGTGTTGACCCAATACAGCTTGTGATTTCGTCTCATAAAATGCTCATCAGGTCCAACTTCCCTTTTTAGCAGGACGCACTTCAGGACACGTGTCTAGTGACATATGGCAGTGTTAGAGAGCAGAAGAGATAAGAACTGTAGGAAACATTAATATTCCTGTTATCCTTCCTTCCTTCCTTCCTTCCTTCCTTCCTTCCTGGAGGTACGTTTGAAATCTTTCACTCAAAAAATTGAGCCTGGAAACAAAGACCGCTCGGAAGATCTTGACAGCAGATCACCAAGAAAAGGCAGAATGAAAAGGCTCTAATCTCTCCTGTTCTGTAATACCATAAGATTTCTTTTCACAAAACGAAAATTTGAAATGGAAGAACATCAGATTTAGAAATAACATGAAAATTTGCAGTTTTGCCTACTGCTGAATCTCATCAAAACGATGGAATCATAGAATGGCTTGGGTTGGAATGGACACCAAAGCCCGCCCAGTTCCAACCTCCTGCTGTGGGCAGTGCTGTCACTCACCAGCTCAGGCTGCCTAGGGCCCCATCCAGCCTGGCCATGAATACTTCCAGGGATGTGGCATTCACCACTTCTCTGGGCAGCCTGTGCCAGTGCCTCACTACTCTGAGTAAAGAATTTCCTCCTAACATCTCAGCTAAACCTCCCCTCTTTTAGTTTAAAGCCAGTCCCCCTGTCCTATCACTATTAGACCATGTAAAAAGTTTGTCCCCCTCCTGCTTATAAGATCCATTCAAATACTGGAAGGTTGGAATGAGGTCTCCCTGGAGCCTTATCAAAAACTACAGCTAGATTTAGAAAAGAAGATGGAACATGAATGATACCTGACCAAATTCGGATTCTTAATAATTTAGGCTTCTCTTCCATTGGCTTTAGTAAGACTATGTCAAAGTTCTGTCATAAAAACACCTGCAGAGAGGTGAATAGATGTATATTGTCTATATGAGAAAGTGCTGTTTGTTTTACTTGGTGCAAAGCATCATGCAAGTTCACAATTATATTCACTGAAGACTTTATATGTGGAAACAGACTTTTCACACTACGGAGTGTATGAGGGAGAGATCCAGGTGGGAAAGCTAGGATGCAGAGGTAAAGGAGTGATTTGAAGAAATTTATGTTGCAAGGAGAAGTACAGAGAAAAGCAGGGGATGTTGCAACTCCAGAAGGTTATCACCTTCCCCAGGAGCAGTTGCCCTTCTACAACCGCCTGTCAACTCTTCCTTGGTGATGCTGGCAGCAGCACTGAGCATCTCTTATAGGAACTGTAACCAGGTGAACTGAGTAGCAAAGCCAGGTGCTTATCACCTCAGGAGCAGTTCTAGGCAGCCACCTGCTACACTGAGCTCCACACAGTACAATGGGGAGCCACGCAAATATTAACTCTTAGAATTAACTGATTTCTATCAGCAAGATACTATTTTCTAGATAAGAAGCCTTGCTTGCTGCAAGCCTGAGATGAGATCAGAGCTGAGCTGTGGCAGTTGCCATGCTTCAATTTCAGTGTTATCTCAGTCAAGACAAACTTGGGGCCCTATAAGTCACAGGAAAAGGCCCACTGGCTTCATAGCAAATCTTTGCCTGTATGTCTCAATGGAAGGAGCAGACACTGGAAAGCACACAGCCCTTGTCTTCCCATACAGATTACCAAGTGCCTTTTTCTAAGCCCGTGCCCAGTTTGTAATGTTTGGAGCTGTAGGCTTATTTTCAGGCAGACAGCTTTGTCTGTTGATCAACAATGGTTGCAGTAAGTTAATCCTGACAGCCACTTAAAACAACAAAATCCATGACACAATCTTGACTATATAGGATGGGATGTTTTGAAATTTGTTGGCCATCTGAAGTGATTGACCACTATTTCTCATCAGGTTGCAGTAGCTTTTCAGCATACCTGCTGAGATCTTTATACACGCACCTCAGAAGGAAAAATACTCATAGCTATTACAAAAATTAAAAATAAAAATAAAAATTTCCCTGCTATGCCTGCTCTTTCTATTAAACACAGTAGGCCACCAAATTATGCTGAGTTGATTGCACCAAAATGAGTATATCACTACCTATTTACTTCACTACTAATTATAGCAGGAATGTTATACTTTATAATAATGTTGCCAAGCATGCTAGGTTTAACCTAGCATTTCAATCAGGGGGAATGCATTAGTGTGATAAAGATCTTCTGATAATAAGTGCATGCTCTTTGAGGGTATAAGCTACATTCAGCACCTCCAGTAAGGCTGCCAAATGTCAGGTAAATTTTTTTATAATCTCTTGTACACTGGAGGACTTTGTTCTTAAAAATCAATGACAAACCACTCACTTTAACCTCAATCTTTACAAACATAGAACTAGTCACAAATTTTCAGGGGTGTTTTTTCTTTCTCCCCTTAAGAACAGCCTTTGTTAAGCAGCTATCTGCAAGCTAAAGCAAAAAGCAGAACTTTGCAGAGGAGGGGAATGGAAAGAACAGTCAGGAGGACGGGTCCATGACGGTGCCAGTGGACAGAGAGTCTCAGCTCTCCTTGACATCATTTGGGAATCTGATTCCCTTTTGGTTTAATTTAATGAGGATGTGAACTATCTGAACAGCACCTCACCCTGCAATGAAATAGCTAAAAAAACTTATGCCCTTTAAGCATTTACATTTTCATCCTAAAATCTCCACCACTGGCAAACTGAGATTTTCTGGTTCTGGGTTAAGGTGTACAGACATTGTCATAATATACTAAACAGAAGTCAGTACCAAAGAGTTTCAGGAACAGAAAGAAAAAGGACAACGTATTAAGCATGAATGTGATGTAGCATTTAGCCTAAACACTTACAAATTTAATTTTAACAAACTTAAACATGGAATTCTTAAGGCATAGAGTTAATTCCTGAGATACATTTTACCTAAGCTATAGAAAAGAACACAATGGGAAAGTGGTAGATAATGTAAATTTTCATTAAAACAATAAGAACATCCTCACTGATTGCAAAACTGCAAGAATTCTAGTTAAATATATTTTAATTATCTTAGGGTCTTTTAAATCAGGCTTAAAGCCTTCATATTCAAGAGTTTTCTCTTACCTGGATTATCACTCTGTTCTGCACGCTCTGCAAGATACAACTGTAAAGGAAAGAGCATAAATACAGTCCTCAGGTGGACCTTTCTTGGGGGAAATATGAAACTTTTCAAAAGTTTTTGGTTCAGTATTTCTGCTGCCTGTATTAAAAAAAAAATCAGTAGCTGCACTTCCCGATTAAAATATATCAGCTTACAGAGCATACTCGGGTCTCAGTTCATAATACTTTTCTTGTCTTACTTACAGTGTGCATTATATGCCCACATATGCCACATATGCATATATACAAGTATACATATATACATGGGTATGTGTACACATAGAGATGCAGAACGGAGAAAGTACGCAGAGTTTTGCAAAAGTAGTTGGTTCTTAATTTCTGAATAATGGAGACTTTACCAAAGCAAGCTTTTTTTCTTTCCTTCCTGAATTTCATAGAGAAAACTTTACCAAAGTTCAAATGTAAGTTCGATGAGCCCTATGGAAGGCCTACCTTGCAACAGATTTTAGATCAGTGCTTTGAATCTTTTCCTTTCCTGATATAAACCTATTGGCTTATCTTTCCTACCTCCCTAAGAACACCTGATCTGATGGAACCTGTAAATTATAAATAATGATTATTTGCAAAGAGTAGTGCTAAAGCAATGGCAAAAACAAAAAAAAAATATGCTGTTCATTAAAAATCTCTTTTATCCCAAATGGTCCAGCACAACACATTGTTTTCTTTTTCATTTCTATTTCAGCTGTGACCAACTGCCCTAACTAGACCCTGCCTCCTCGCTAAGCACTGTCCCGGTTACCTCGGGCCTTAAGGTGACGAATTACTTCAGATGCTTTTCGGCATTTGCATCGCTCACTGGCATACACCAGCAGCATGATCCGAACCTCACTAAAGCTAATGCAAGGAATCTCATTGACTTCAGCAGGTTTTGGATCAGGCCCCAAACACAGAGAAAATCCCATCAGCAAAACGGCTAAACGCGGTACTGACTCTGAAAAGCATCGCACACCAACATCAGCAGCGCTCTCATGCATCCAAAACATTTATTTTTCTTTTTTGTTAAGCTCCTTAACGCAATGCAATTTCAAGCATTGACGTGCTATGCTGCCTGCTGCAAAACCTATGACTCCACATGCTAAGACAGGACGGTTTAAAAAAAGAAACAGAACCATGAGCAGAGCGGCAAAGAAAACATCAGCGGTAGGGGACTGGAAAGCCTGAGAATGCCTGAGAATGGAAAAGGAAAAGGAAAACAGATCTGAGTCGTAATCCCAGGAAAGAACGAGGAGCAGCCCTGTCCCACAGATATAAAGGAGGAGGAGGAGGCAGTTAGTGGGGACGACGGGGGGGGGGTCACTGCATGCCCCGCTCGCCTGCTGGCTGTTAGAGCAAACTCTGCAGCTTACCTTTGCAAACACAAAACCAAAATACCAACCCCAATTTTCACTCGGTTGTGCTATGTGATCAATATCATCTCGGCGGCAGGATTTTCCTCCACTTAGCGAAGCAGCTCCGAGCCCTGGAGTGAATTATTTTTAGGCTGGTGATGGGAAGATCAGCTGCTGCCTCCTATCGAGTTTCCAAAGCGCACAAACTCTGCTCGTCTTTCTCACACGCCGAAAAGGGGCAGGAAGCTGGGAACAGACAGGCAAGCAAGAAGCACCAATTTTTCGCCTCCTGCAGCCGCAGTCCCCTGGGATCTCTTCTGCTTGCTTTTATTTTCATTTTTACTCACTGGAGTGGTAAGAATGCAAGAGGCTGCACTACAATGCACAAGCTATGGCCAGATGGGTATCCTAACATAATTGACTTGGACAAGGTAGTCTAACTTTTGGCAGGCACGGGAGCTTCAGCTTCTGAGGGTTTTTTTGAGTTCGGCTTAGTTAATTTGAATTTGACAACATAATTATGTACATTGTCCATCATCTTGAGCGGAAGCGAAAGCATAAGTCTACTCAGATACTTCACCCTAGATCCCTCCATACTCTTCACCTTAAAATCTGTTTACTAATCACAGAGAAATGAGGAATTGAGGCACTGGACAGCTTTCCTTTTGAAATAGATTATTTTCTAAGCTTGAAATAAAAGGCAAGACAAATTTTATGCTTATTCCAGGGATAAAATTTTCCACACAATTGCCCTTATTTACAATTTTGGCAGCACTGAAAGTTGCTACTTTGAATGAAGGCTGCTCTGAAAGTAATACTTCCTATTTCATTATGTTGGCCCATGACATGAATGTGTCTTAGCAGTGGCAACAGTGACCATGGGTCGCCTCCACTGGTGCAGATTTTTATGAGCAGGACATGCAGCTCTTGCTCAATGCTGGTGAAAATGCACAACTAATAGTGCAGACTAGGTTGCAAAAGAGCGTATTGTAGCTGAGAATTTGCTCTATCAATTGGTGTTATTGTGCTCTTTGTATCTGTTGCAGTTTCTGTGGAAATAAATAGGAGGCATTGCTTTCAGAGTAATCAACATATGCGTTTCTTTATCAAAAGATCCCAAAAGATCCCTAAACATGCCTTTGTCTAAAGATCTCTAAGTTGCCTACATGCAGCAGGCTGGTTTGTCATCTGTTTTCTTTCAGTGCCATCGAACCAAGATATGTCAGGGTGCAGGCATTCCATCTTGATCGTTTCATGCTACAAAGTCATAAAGCTTGAGGCCAAAAATAGCAAAGGTGTTTGAGTCAGACCAGAGACCTGGTGGCAGCTCAGAACATGTGAGAGCACGGTGGTTCAGAGGCTGAGCGGCAGACCTGGAGGTCTCTGGGGCAGTTTGCTCAGACCCAGCAGGACCCAAAGGCTGCATCCAGATCACTGGAGAGCAAATGGCTTCCAGTGAATTGTGATCACAACATGTTTTCACTCTATTAAAGGTATTTCAGAAAGCTCTGAGCTGAAAATGTAGGGGATGGATGAATTCGTACGTGTAGGGGAATCCATCCAAATCTTGGCAAATGCTTTTTTTCCTTTTTGTACTGTTTTTATTATTATTTATTTTTCTTCTGCCTGTAGGGACACAAAACAGGAGACCTCAGATCTGAAGAAAATTGGTGCCTTTTGATAGTTCCCATTGACTTGAAAGATCAGCACACAATTACACTGAGCAACCGAGGCAATTTTCAGTCATCCTACACAGCAATTGATATGTTTTACTTGCTTTTCAGGTTTCTTGCTAAGTTTCCTTCCCTCTCATGTATTAACGTTCGGTGCTTTAGGAGGAAGGATCTGAGTTCTGTTATAAATCCACATTTCGTTAAAAGAGTTTTAAAATAAAATCTTTAACACATCATGCAGCTTTTCTGAAAACAGGTATAATTTCAGACCCAAGTGAGTGAAATTTATGATCAGACCCATATTTATCAACGAAAATCTTACTCACTCATTTCCATGAAAATGTTTAAAAAGCAAGGGAAAAAAAAACAACAAAATAAATGAAAATAAATATAGCAGCTGCCTGCATGAATAATTTTGCTGTTTTCTAAATGAAATTCTTTCATTTTTTCTACGTGGCAAGCTAAAAGGCTTTGTAATGCACATTTAAAAGGATTAAGGGAAGCAGAAAAGGAAAAACCTGAAATGTCAGAAGACTTTCTGCTCTGCTCCAAAATATTTGTTGCTATTCTTCTTGCATTTGTCAGAAGGAAAAAAATGAGCAAATAAACAAAACAAAAGATAAGAAAAAAAACAGGAATTCAAAATGGCTCAGGGATGCATTTGAATCTGCCACTAAAGGGAAAAACAGGATGATGTTTGGATATGCCAGTTTGATCCGCTCTCCCAGTCTCATGTGAACATCCCAGAGGCCCAACAGCCACTGCTCTATCACTCCAGCTCACACTGCCTCCAGCCCAACCCTGTCCCCACAATGTGTGGGTCTTACAAAACCATGGAGTTTGGGCTGCTGGCTCTCGTGCAGGCAGCAGTCAAATGCCAGAACCCATTAAGATGCTGGTGATGCTTTCCATGCTGCTTGCAGGCTTGCATCAAGCTGAATCAGCTGAACCCAAGGGGATCTAAATGATGAATGAATACCAGGAGTGGGAAAAGGTTTTAATAGAGTAATACTCACTTATATGAGTCCAATACGATGCGGCTGTGAATTAATCTGCCACAGCTCCCTTCTGAGCACTTTCCACTCTCATTGTCTTAAATTGTTTAACACGCTACACAGCAAAAGGTACTGTGCTCTGGACACAGATCACATAACACGCTGATCAAGAATATGAGGAGTCTCAACTGACTACAGCTCTCTCAGCTTTTCCCCGTAATGCAGATCAGTCCATAGATCTCCCTCTACGTGCATTTCATGGCTCACTGACGCTCACAATCAAGTAACAGAATCATGGAATCATTTAATCACAGAATGGTTTGGGTTGGAAGAAACCTCAGTGATAATCCAGTTCCAACCCCTCTGTCACGACCAGGGTTGCAGGGCCCCATCCAACCTGTTTGAACACCTCCAGGGATAAAATTTTCCACACAATTGCCCTTATTTACAATTTTGGCAGCACTGAAAGTTGCTACCTTGTATAAGAGCTGCTCTGAAAGTAATGCCTCCAATTTTATTAAGTTGTATATGATGTCAGTGCATTTCAGCAGTAGCAACAGTGATAGACGGTCACACCTGCCAGTGCTGCTTGTTACAAATGCAGCATGCAGCTCTTGTTCATCATTGGTGAAAATGCACAGCTAATGATGGCGACTGTGTTGAAAAATAGTTTATTGTAGCGGAGCATTTGCTCTTTTAAATAGCGTTATTGCACTCTTTGTGTCTGTTGTAGTTTCCATGGAAGTAATTAAGAGGCATTACTTTCAGAGCAACAATTGTAGATGCAGACATAGACAATTCCTCTTCACTCAGTGCGGCCCAGGCAAGCCAGGAGGTTGGACACCAATGCTTCAGACCTATGTGTATCATTTATACAAAAGCTTTTTGCTAATAAAACTGTATAGGCAATTCTAGGTGTAAATTATATATGCTGTGGTCTATCAAGTATTTATTTTACTTCTAAATTTGTCATAGTGCTGAACGCTAGAAGTGCTGTGTCAGAACTCTTGCCGTCATATAAAAAGACCAGACTGACACAGATCCAAGATTAATTTTAGTTATGCTAACAGTCTTATTTAAAAGAAAAAGGTTTCATATTGTTTTAATTTTATTGCAAAAAAAATAAAATAGGTCAACCAAAAATTGTTAATGAAGTAGCAAAACATCAATCTTCTATTTTTTTATATATATATATATATTGGAAAATGCAGCCTGGTCTTTGAATAACTTCTCTGTCTCTTTTAAATATTTATTGTGATTAAGCTTGGAAAGAGAAAGCATCAGAAGATTGGTATTATTTCAAATATTTTCCGCAGCTTTTTAAAAAGTTATTATTCCTTGTTTCTATGGGGAAAAATGTTGTGGAAAATATATAGAGCAAAAGTTCAACAGAGCAACCTAAGTAGAAAAGAACTCTATATGGAGAACTAAAGAAAATCCCAGACTTCAGACTTCATCGCTATAAAAGGTGTACAAAGCCACAGGGCTTGAGCAGGGATTTACCATCCCTATGATCTCTGGTGTGCAGCAGTGTAAGTGGTGATTCCCACGCACCAAATGCAACGCTGTGTTTATCTTGGTATTTCGAAATCCTAGCTGAATTGGGGTGAAATGTTGCAGCTTATTCAGAGGTTTGCACTGCTGCATGTATCTGGGTTGCTTCTGCACAAGGCTCGTAAGCACAAGGCTGAAACACAACTTACTGTCATTACCACACACATCTTTCATGATGCTTCCTCACAGTGGTTTGCCAGGGGCTGACATTGGCAATATAGACTGTTATTGCATGTTGATCCTAACATCTAATTTCTACAGCAGCCAAGCTAGCAGTCTGATTTTATCCTCTTGACAAACATGGTAAGACTAAACTAGGGAGAGGATTGTTTTCTCCCATTGAAGTCAAAGAGGCACCTACCTTGACTAGTTACCTTTTTCAAATTTTGGCTTCTAGGTACATCGTAGTCAGAAATTAAAAAGATTTTAAGGTGTCTAATTTCAATGCGAGTGCCTGAAAGTGCATCGCAGAATGCAGAACTCACCTCGGTCAGGATTAGACGGCTGATAACTGATTGCTTATGTCTGACAGTGGATTCCCTACACTGAATTTGGAGAGAAAAATGTATTTATAGGCATTAATTATTTCCATTCTAAAGCAAGGATGCATCCTAAAGCAGATACTGAGAACTCATTCACCTCTGGATATGACTATTTCGCCCCATAGACTAGCAGAGTCTATATGACTGTGTTAAGAGGTTCTCACACACGTAGAACTAGGGAAGTTGATTCCTGCTGCTATGCTACGTTTAGAAATGAGAATTATGAACCTAAATTACTGGAGCATTTTTGGGAGTTCTATCTTGTATCTATGTCTTCCCTTTCTTTCTTTGAGATATGGAAATAACATATCAGCGTGAGATATCCTTTCATGTGACCACTTTATGTTCTTATGTATAACAAGAGAGTCCAGAAGAATGTGATAGAAAGAGCAGTAAATATGACAAATATCTGGTAGAAGTCATCCCACCATTACTAGACTGGTAGAACCCAGACAGTCCCCCTCCAACATCTCTTACCACCTCTGATTGTAATTTTGACACATGTCAATCATACTCAAGCACTGCTACGCTCTATGCTGGCAGAAATGCATAAATGCAAGGAAAGATGAACAATCAAAACTATAAGAGATACAGGAAAAGATGGAATTCATTTGCTTATGCTAACCTGAAATGTTGACATCTGCTGTATCCAAAACACATCATCTGTTTTGTTATTACCACCATATATAACACATTCTTCAAAAAGCCACTACCATAATAGGATGCATTCAATCCTTACGAAGATCCATATCACTTTTTTTTCTTTTTCCAGGCAAGATATGTAGTGTAGTCTCCTGCTTTTCTAAAACAGATCTTTAACCATAAAGGGTCCTACGTCTGACTTCTATCTGAAGCCTTGAAGTTCAGTCTCTGAAGTTACATCTCACAAATCTGGAAGCTTTTTAATAAAGTCTCTGTTCAGGCTTCTGGGAATAAAGAAAGACTTGTATTAAAATTTGCTTATATTAAAAGGATAAAAATTTCAAATGTAGGTAAAATTCTGTATATATTTAAAATTACCGTGATCACACTTTATGTTGTATTAGAATTATACACTGGATAATTTAACTGCTGCAGCATAAATGTAGTATCTGAGGAGGACTGAATATGTTTTTTGACTTCTCAACCACTATTGTATTTAGTACTAAATGCTAACTATCTTTTCTTTTTCTTTCTTCACTGATGCCATCTGTGACCTTTGCTGGAAATCAGGAAATAGTAACATAAGTCTAAAGTATATCTTATAGCGCACAGAACTTTATTATACCTCATGCTTATAAGGATTAAAATCTGTAACAGAAGTTAGTCAAATGCATTAAGATTAATTCAAAATATTTGTACTTCTTTACAGTAGGACACGTCAATGATATGGCAGTGAAAGACAATCTCTTAACAGAACACACAGGAGAAAATTAATGAAAACAAATAAAAATATCCTAAACTATCCAGTGATCAGCACACTGGAGAAACACCGTGTACCAAGGAATGCTGTCCCCACTGTCTCTCCGAATACACTTTCTGTATTCTTCTGAAGCTCCTCAGTAGGGTATACCTACGGTACTCCTGTAATTCTTCATCATGACCCTGTGACAGCAGCCTGACAGCATGGTCAAAGGGTTTGTTTAAGTTCAGAAAAAGTGAGATAAATTGTTACAACACAATTCTGTCCAGTTCCAAGATGGGAATAAAGGTGACACTACATGGTACAAAATAGTAGAAAATACAAGTCTTTGGGGTGGAAATAACAGCTCCAATAGAACAGTAGTAGAAAACTAACAGCAGAAAGTGCATGATGCTTCCAGGCAGACTCTTGGCAGGCAATGTAAGATTTATTAGCATGACTTCAGGGAGATTTATGTCGTATTTGCTGCAATAAAGCAAATGACTTGAGGAATGTACAGGGGAATTAAACAGAATTTCATTAGTGTTCAATCCCTGTTTTACATCCTGTCTCTGCAATACTCATGGGCTTGATAGGGAGCACTACCTCATTTCAAGTGGACTAGCAGATTATTTTGTAACCTTGCATATGAAATGCTGACATGCTGAGG
Organism: Gallus gallus; assembly: GCF_016699485.2. Lineage (NCBI taxonomy): Eukaryota > Metazoa > Chordata > Aves > Galliformes > Phasianidae > Gallus > Gallus gallus. Next base: position 66,917,349 of record NC_052532.1, on the reverse strand, counting down.
CAATGTGGACGTCACTGAAAAAATATGACCAGATTCTTTTCAGCAACATTTTCAGCTTGTGAATCTGTTTGTAAGCCAACTGCATGTGATCCCGCATGCAGTCATTTGGATGAACCAATGTATCTCTCATCCCAACTATCTCAGGGCACAAGCTACTGTATGTTCACGAGTATGCATTGTGTGTTACATATCACTTGCCATTCTAGCCACAGTTGAAAATGAGCTCCATTTGTACAACTGAGATCCAAATCTGGTTTTATAGATGTTTTGAATTAAGAGAGCATTTTACTATTTACGAGACAGGTCCTTTGCACCAACTTGCAGAAACTAACTGCTAGATGTGGCTAAGGGATGCCTGAGAGTAATAGAATACAATTGGTACTGTATTTGAAACATAAGGCAACAGCCATTAGTTACAAGAATCAACATACATTATACGTTATATCTGAAATGTTATAGTCAGAATGTAGTACTCCCGTATCCCTTCTCAGAAAATCCTAGTTAGAAACATGAGTTCATGAAACTGGAATGCAACGCAGCCAGTATGTTTTTCATACATTGCGTTGTGTCCTGAGCAACTGATATATGTGAACATTCTTTTATTTCCACTTAAAGAACCCCACAAACAACCCTCACTTTATCTGCTGCCGTGGCAATATTATATTGTTGGGAAAAGTAGCTAATGATATTCTGATTAGTGAGGCTCCACAGAACACGGAAACACTGTAAGAAAAAGTGAGGAGAAGAAAAATAAAAGGACAATTCTAGGAGAATTTGTGTTTTTGAGGAAAAATACAGTTACACACTGCCTTTTTACCTCATAAAGCAGACAGTCTTGTAAGACAAGATATTGTAAGGTAAGACTGGGTATTCGGCTAGAGCAGTTCAAAAGGAAAGATCCAAGAAAAAAAGAGGTCATTTTCATAAAAGAACGGAATAGTGATGAGGACAGGCAAGTCAACTTGTGTGCCAACTGTGTGCCAACTGTGTTCTGATGTTTCTTAAATTCATATGTTCCCTGTGGTTGGAAAGGATACCTTGTTCTGATCTTTATCATTCAGCCCAAGTAACAAGTGTTTAATCAAACTGGTTCTATACTAGCTGATAGGAAATCCATGACACGGATAGTTGCTTGAAATCCAGCTGTGAAAAGCTAATAAAAAAATAAAACAAAATTAAAAAGTTAAAATATTTGTGTAACTTTTTACTGATGAAAAATACAACCTTTTTTCTTATTTTATCTTTTTCTCACTCCTTTATTTTCTCTCTCTCTCTTTTTTTTTTTTTTTTTTTTTTTTTTTTGTAGCAAAACATGGAGAAAGAAGCTGGAAAACCTTCTATTTGGCATTCTGGGAGGCCTTACTACGTCCTATTTGTTGAGATGAACATTCTAACAAAATTTTGAGAAGTCTAATGCAAGAAAAATATATTTTTCTGATTCCTATGATGTTTGTTTCAACATTCTTAGGATATTAGATGCTAAGTTTAGATTCCATGTTGTCAAAATCTTCCCTTCAGAATCAGTGTTTAACAATGTTAAGTACTTTCTCATTGAAGCTGGGAGCAAATGCTGATTCCTGGCACCTTTGAGAATCAGATTTTCTGAGAAACTTGCCAGAGCTGGAAAAATACATATAAAACTCTTGAAAAAAGGAAGACTGGGAACGATTGGGATGATAGAGCTACTTAATGTACTAACACATTGTTTTATGTCTAAAGAACCCAATATAACATGTTCCTGATAAATAAAACAAAATACTGTTCTGTAATAGATTACATTCCTACCGTATTTGCCCCAGTTTCTATACCCACCTTAATCAGCCAAAAACAGAATTCTTGTTCAGAAAGATCTCTCTCTTGCAAATATGCATTTCAGCTTTCACCATGAAGTCTTACAAAGTTTGTAACAATAAAACAATAGTTCCCTTACCAAAAATTTTGTATTTCATAATCAACCAATAAAAGTGTTGATATAGCATCCACAATAGATAGTAGATATCTACAACAGTATTTTCCTTTAGATCTTTTGAAGAAGTGTTGAAGTTGCTGCAACCTCAGAAGCTAAAAAATCAGGTTCATTCAGTGTCAAATACAAAAGTATGAACAGTCTCAAATTTATAAACTTAATCTTGCACAAACAGAAGTCTTAAACAAAGGGGAGTTTACCTATAGAAAAGGTTCCTGACATGGAGCAGTTTGTAATGATCCTGATAATATTTTAATCTCCTTTTCATACTGAACACTGGTAACAGGCAGCTTGCATCTGTGTATGGAGCTGTAGAAGGAGAGTGATCTGGGGAAAGTTCCTTCTCTCCATGAGCAGTGCTTGTTAACAGACCCCGTAAGTATCACCCCCTCCAGGCTCTAACAAATACAACAATGAATACCAAAAGTTCTTGGCTTGAACCAAGAGAGTATCTGATTAGGGAAAATGGGAAGAAAGACCTGAGGCAGTTTAGCTTGAAGAGAAAAATGGTTGTCAAAGGAGGTAGATGCAAATCATAATGGTCAGCACAGCCACAACCAGCACCAGGAGGAGATCTGTCTCCAGAAAGGCAGCAATCCTTTTGAAGCTCTCTGTGCACTTGCTCCATGAGAAACAACAAATCCAGCCTAAGAAAAATTCTTATTTCCATGTCAAAGATTTATTTTCAGGTAGTCTTAACAGTTACTGGCACTGAAGGAGATGTAATGCATTTCAAATACTGCAGTAGGCAAGAGGACATGTAATTGGCTCCATGCACTGTATAGATTTTTGCAAGTACTGTCAAAAGTTATTAACTCTTTTCCAGCAGTCATTTCCTTAGTGACAAGGTACATTAGTGATGTCTGATCTGGTGGAGACTTCCCAGGACAGCAACTTCCTGTGCTTGAACAGAAATCTTTCTTTACAATCACTTAGAAAAAAACAACTCCTAAATTGTTCTAAGGCATTGCATACAGCACGTGATGTATCATACATGCATACTGCAGCTCAAATAGTTGAAAGCAGATCACTGTACTGAAGAGCAGAAAAGATCAGATCTGGACCAGGCTTTTCAACGTGGTTTTGAAATATGATTTGAGGTAACATGGTAGGACTTCAGTTTTTATTTCCACATTATAAAAAATTCCAGAGCAGTTTTTAGACTGAAAAAATGTCAAAAAACTTGCAAAGTCAAGGGTAAGAAAACATAGTAAGATGAATAGATAATGTTTCCCTCTAAAGAAAAGGGATCTGTGGGTCCAGATTTTCTCCAAGACACTGCAAAGAAAAAATGGGGAATTATCTAAGGCACTCAGTCACTCTAATCATCATTTGGCTATACCAGTCACTCCAGCCACCTGTAAAATCCGGGTAAATCAATCAAAGTTGCATGATTAAAGCCGCCATTTCAAACTTCATGAAATCAGATGATACTGCAGATACTTTGAATGCCCTATGACTTTATTATCAAAATGAAATTATTCTTTAATCCATAACCAGTGTATCACTCTTGTGGCTTGTTTTTTTGTTTGTTTGTTTGCTTGTTTGGTTTTTTGGAGGGAGAGGAAACAGTAAAATCAAATAACAAATAACAGTAAAATCAATAACAAATGTTATTTGGCATGTATTCAGTGACTTGCCTTCCCAGCAGCAATTACAAATGTGATATGGCTCATGCTCTGATGTGGGCACTTCAGAATGACTACTTGTGAACCAATGAGTTGGAGTGTGAGAACCATCTTTGAACAATTTCCCTTGTAGTGAGGCAGGAAGATAGTACGTGCTGACCTGAGCACTGTCATATGCTCTGCAGCTGAGCTGAGGCAAATGACCCTACAGAAACGTGACATGAAATATCCTTGGGTCTGAGAAGACAGTTAGCTAAACACAGGGCCACTGGAGAAATAAGAACTCTCTGACTCTATCAGCTACTGCGTAAGCAGTGGGCAGCGGGAAGTACATTTCCTAACAGCATGAATTGAAAAGGTAGCATCAGGAGACCCTGATCTCTGTCTGATCTTTTGTACAGCCTTCTGTGATTCACATGCTCATAGAAAAATTACTAAGAGAACTATTTATCTGACCCCGCAAAATGATTTTCAGGCAGAGCATGTGCTTTCTATCCGGGGCTTGCTCTGTGGGTCATCAGCCAGCAGTGAGGTTGGAGACAGGAACTGATCCAAACAACAACACTCTACTGTACTTGTTTCCCATCCAGCTTGAGTCCTAGATACAGAGAGAGTGTTTACATTGAAAGGAAGAGCAACATGCGTGTACAAGTGAATCATTTCACTAAAAGGAAACTGCCATCTGGTCTGTACCTGAATGTTTGGGTCTGGAAGGAAAGGAAATAAAACTCAACACAACCATGAAATAATTTTAAAAGCTGGTAATTAAATTGGAAATGATGATAATGGCATCTGCAGAAGCTTATCTTGTGTAATAATCATAGATACCTGCCTGGAAATCATTCTCCAGTAAAAACAGATGTCGATTTTACATAGTTTTTCACGGGCACACATCAGCATGAATACAAAGGGTAATTTAGCAGAGTTCTTATTCCAACTCCCGATGACCAATTTCTCAGCTCATTTTACTTCTGTACAGGACGGTGATAATGCTGTAACAACACTGTCACTAGATGGCAGTGATCCCACCGACTGCCAACGCAGCACGCAAACACTGCTCTTGGGTGTTAATTCTGAGTTACATGGCCCTTACAGGAGCAGCTTCAGGAGACATAACACAATATGAGCTACATGAATGTATGTAATTTAAATCTACTACTTCACACGGAGGAAAGTATTAATTGCTATATACCAAGCATAAATAAAGCAAGCTATGTTCTGTTTAGACCACAATTTCAAATCACAGGTTTCTCATCTGCTGAGAAGTAATACGCAAAGCCTTTCAGTTGGTAGATCAAAACCATCAGTAGCAGCCAGGGATGGTCCATGTCAGACAAAAAGGAGGAACTATACACAAGTTCCTATGCTTCAAATGGAATAATTGGTAAACATGTAAAATAAACATGCATTTCATAAATAGTTTAATGCCTATTAAGGGAAAACAGGAGCGACAGATTGAGGGTGTTTATGGACTCAGACAGATTTAAAGACCCAGAGCACAGATAAAATGGGCAAGTGGGCTGCTAAATTTGTACAGATTTGTTAAAAAAAAATATTAAGAGTGTTATGAAACCATCATGAGTGGAAACATATGTGTGTGAAAGCACCAGATGAGACAGCAGAGGGGCAAAGGAATAGCCTGCGCTGCTAAAGAAGAACGCCATTCCCCAGACACTGTTCCCAGAGCTTTGTTCTCAGCAGTAAAATTGAGTAATGGGATGTTTAGGTCAAGAACCAGAGGCCTGCACTCTGATAAGAGCTCAGCACAGATGACTTGTCAGCAGAAGATGCTGTATCCTGACAACAGGAAGATGGCAACTAGGTTTCAGTATATGACATACTGCATTCCTTTTCCTGCTGGACCATTAGAAGAACAGATGTATATTTCAAACAAATGAGAAAAAAAATGTGCAAAAGCAGCAACTTTGCCTAAGACTTGTAGAGACTAAAGTAAGCAAAATCCCCAAACAAAGGACCACCCTATAACAAGCATTGATTCCTAAAAGGCTTGAAAGATCTGTCAAAAACAAGCTTTTTGTTGTCAGTCAGAGAAACATTGAGCATTTGGCAGTCAGTGTTCTTTGCTGACTGCATTGAACATAAGTGGTCCCTGCCATCTAGGTGCTTTTAATTATATGAAATAAGAGTGCATGAGACCGTAATCTCTGGGGGAGAGTTAGTTAAAAGACATGAATATCTTTTAAGTAGGAGGGCACTTCTGAGGGAGATTTTAGAGAAAGCCACAACTAAACCATACTAAAGAAGAAAATTCAACAAACAAACAATAACGTTAACAAAGATCTTTGCAAGTCTGAATTAGTGGAAAATTTCTTTCTGCACATCTGGCCAGGAATTTAGCCTTCTTGATACAATTAGGACACGTTATCCTGGAATCTGAAAAAGATGAGTATAATGGGATAGCTAGCATTACTAAAACCCATTTTCCAGCTGAGGTAATCTTCCGATGCATGCTCTGCAGAGAATAATTCAAAGATTAGTGCCTTCAACCAGTCCCTAAAGGTACTTTTTGTAGGATACTTGAAAGTATGCTTCCTTTTCAGCTGTAGAATGAACCTGAGGTATTCAGGCTTCTAGCTTATTGCCTTAGTTAGAAGCCTGGATTCAGGTAAGGTGAATCTAAGTCACAAAAATGAAAATTAAGTGTAAGTGCAAAGATCTGCAACATAAAGAACTTGATATAACCGAATGGTTTGGGTAAAAATTAAATATAAATTAGTACTGTTATTACAAGAATTAATAACTATTCATAGCCAGGCAGGTAATGTCAACATCACTTGTAATAATTTAATAATCACAGTAATAATAATGAAGACTTCACTTAGCTTGAAATTACTGTTAAATACATATATTTCAGTTCTGATTTCTTCTGTGTACACCAAACAGCCAAGGGGAACACAATTAATCCAGCAGACACTCAATAAAACACAGTGCATTCCAGTACACTGTGACAGAGTAACTTGCTCCATTCCAGCTCTGCAGAAATTCTAATATATCAAGTCAAGTGTAAGCTCCAAGTAATCATGCTCCCTTCTGTCTACTTTTCAGAAGTAATCTCTGGAACTTTCAGACCGTTCAGAGTTGCTCTTTTTTCAAATCCATGTTAATCTTTATTCATCTAGCTCTTATCTATGGACAGACTGGATTGGCCCAAGAGCTGCACAAAGCTTCCAATAGCAAGAGCAGGCCATTGGTTTGCGTTTCTGAGGTCCATTTCTTATTTCCTTCATACTGATCTGACTCCAGGACTCCAAGGACTTCACGTGAGCTATCCAAGGTCCAGTGCAGGGAAGGCAAGATCTAGATCTCTGAATTTTCCTGTTGCTGCAGAAAGACATAGGAAGAGCAACTTGCAGTTCACTCAGGTATAACGTGTCCCTGAATCACTGACAGAGGCTTCCACTACATGCTTCCATGTGTCTCTCTTATCTGTTTCTGCAGTACTCACTGTTAGGTATATTCCAGAAAAAGACAGGAACCTGCAGTTCGACCTGGAGCCCTACTGACATAAACAGAATTGAATTTCAGGCACCCAAAATTAAATCCTGGCCGCAGTTAGGTCCACAGCAGTTCACTGTTGTTTTTAAGAAGTCAAGCGTTCTCTAACATACCACAAAGGCTCTGCCTTATGAAGCTCCATTGTGAGCTTCAGAGAATCACTGTTACACACTTTTTCAATCATAAAGGCTAAGGGCAGTGTTGCAGTCAGTGTGAATGTCAGAAAGGGCAGATCCACAGCAGGAAGTTCAGAAGACGGAGGGTACAGTAGAACTCATGATAGACAGTTCAGAAGATGCAGGACATGTTAGATCCCATGATGGGCAGTTCAGTGAATGTTAGTCTGAAAGCAGACCCCAGCAGTCAGTTCTAGTGATGCTTCTTGTTCAGACACATCTGATACACTTTGTTCTTAAGTCGCGTACTGTGTATCAAAGCATTGCTCTAACCATGCAAGAGATTAATAGCCATCCAATGTGCTCTCAGGCATGTCCAGCCTATGGCCCAGGGGCCACATGTAGCCACATGTAGGCTCACAGTGCAGCCACCCCTTGTCCCATGCCATCATGACGGTGGCTCTGCCCTGCAGAGCAGCCCATTCTAGCTTTGGGCATGCCCCCATTGCTCACAACAACCAAATATTGGTGTGCTGTCTGAGCTGTTTCAGCTGAAACCAGAGCAAGGGAAGGGTGCAGTTCAGTGTCAACTGAAGTTATGGCAAATAATGACATTTTGGTACGTTGGCTAAACACATTCCTGTGAACAGAGTAAAATATGAAGCTGTGCTTTCTATTTTGATAAAGGTATTTTGATAAAAATTTCAAGATTATTGAAAAAAACACCACTTTATATTTGTAACTCCATTTTTCAGTTGACATAAATAAATTACTTGCAAATTTTCACACAGAATGTATAGATTTGCTATTAGACATTCAACTCAAATGTGTCATCATGTCTCCTTACCAGACTTTTTTAAGACCGGATTAAAATATCCCTAGCTTCACAATCACCTTATTCATGTCATCACTTTTAGACAGTACACACATTTGTGAACAACTCTTGTCAAGGATTAAGTACAGGAAGAGTAAAACTTCATCAAAAGTCTAATGAACACCTTGAGAACTCACTAAGAGTCGCAACAACTGCCACTGAATCAGACTGATGCTATCGTCACAAAAACAAGGTCAACTATCCCACTAGTTTTATGCTTGTAATGCTCTCTTTTTAAAATATTTTTTAATAAAAATCTTAACAGTTAAAATAAGTTCTGAAAGGGTGGTCAGGCACTGGAATGGACTGCCCAGAGAGGTGGTGGAGCCACCAAGCCTGGTGGTGTTCAAAGAGCGTTTGGATGTTGTGCTGAGGGACATGGTTTAGCGAGAACCATTGGTGAAGGGCAAATGGTTGGACTGGATGATCCTGTGGGTCTTTTCCAACCTTAGCGATTCTAGGATTCTATGTGTTACTCATATACAGTAATAATTATATATCTTTTATGAGGGCTGCTCCGAAAGTAATGCCTCTTGTTTTATTATGTTGACCCACAACATCAGAGGTGGACGTTGGTGATAACAGCTGTAGAGGCGGAACCTTCCCACCAATATTCCATCACATTTTGTTGCCATGTGATGGCAGCAGAAGGGGCAGTCTGACAGAATGGAGTCTGACATGGAAGTGCATATAAAGCAAAGTTGTGTCACTGAATTCCTTCAGGAAGAAAAGTTGCACCCATTGACATTCACTGGCACTTGCTGAATGTTTATGGAGACCAAACAGTGGTGTGATCATAGCGAGGTGGTGAGTTTCAACAGTGATGACAGCAATAGTGAGTTACCTCCACTAGCACAGGTTTTGACAAGCATCACATACACTCTTGCTCACTGCTGACAAAAATGCATAGCTAATGGTGGTAACTGTTGCAAAACAGTGTTCTGTAGCTGAGAATTTGCTCTATCTAACAGAATTACTGTGCTTGCTGTATCAGATGTAGTTTCAGTGGAAATAAACGGGAGGCATTGCTTTTGGAGAAGCCTTTGTATATGCAGCCCAAGACAATTCCTCTTTACTCAGCTTGGCCCAGTCAAGCCAAAACATTGGACATTCACATAGTAGATCATCTCATTTTAACTGTGATTATAGTAATACCTCTGCACAGATCTACATAATACCTCAAATTTTGTTAAATTGTCTCCCTGCTCTTATGCACAGACATGAATGAATGGACTTTTTTCTTGAGCAAGAACAAAATGTAGTACTTTATAGCAATGAAACTGTGGTCAGAAAGGAAATTTGCAGATTTTATTATCCTCAGTGGAATGGTATGACATGGAACATGTTTTCAAAATAGATTTATTCCCACTAGTTTCGCTAGCATATCAGCACACTTCCTTGAAATGAGCTGGTTTGGTCCCACTTGTTCAGAGATAGTCTGACATGATAGGACTGAGGGCAGGCAGGCTGTACAGTCATGAGACTGCACACCACATTACATGATGTGGGAATGTCAGTTAGCACTAACAGAAGAGCTGAAATCCTCTCCTCCACTCTGGGAAACCTATGCCTGCAGGCTATTTCACGATTATATAAAACAGAGTGCATGTTCCAAAGAAACAAAGTATTATATTCTTTGTTCTGTTCTGCATAGCTCTATTATTAGAATAGCAAATGTTCTTATCTTCAGGAGCAAGATGTCAGTACAAATACGGAAAAGACGAGTCAGAATGTATTTAGGTTAGTAATACATATTCAAACTAGCTCAGAGTTGAATTTCATCCTTGGATATCTAAACAGTTGCTGATGAAATCTGAGTTATCAAGAGCAGAAAGCAGAAAATGCAACCTATGTTAAAGATGGGGGGAAAGGAATAGCCTGGGAACTATCCACTATGTCTGTTTTATTGGGACACAGTAACAGTTCATGCACTTTGAGACTCAGTTCAGAAGTGCATGCTTGATCTGGCCTAAAGATGTTGATACAGATGCATTTGTACCATTAGTCTAACCCATGATCTGGGAAGAACGCCAGAATAAATAACCAACAAGCTTTGGTAAGTACTTAAGAAAAACTCTATCAATTAACTGCGGTCTGTAATAGCCTACCTGGAGCAAGCCACATCAGTATAATTTCAATTTACAAGATCACGCATATGGCTATAGAAAGATGAAGCAGATCTCATACATACATCTTTAGTTTAGTAAAAGTCTTGACAATATCTCACATACCTTCCACATAAATAAGCCGAGGGAACACAGTTTATGTTAAAATGCTTCAAGTTGGAAACATAAGTGGTTGTTTGAGGAATAAATTCAAGATTCTGTGTTTGCTCAGGTATTGCCAGATGCAAAAACACAGCTGGGAGCTGTCTAGATATATAACAACTCTTGCAGAAGCAAAGTGAACCACTAGCTGAATTATGCCAATACTGTGAAGAAAAGAAAAACTATACAGAGATATACAAAAGAAAGTACAATCTGCAATGCACACAAGGTACTAATTCTCCTGCTTCCCTCACTTGCAGTGTTCTGCTTAATATTTGCATTCAGATGTGGAGTCCTCAGTACAGAAGAGACGTAGACCTGTTGGAGTGCATTTAGAGGATGGCCACAAAAATGATCCAAGGGATAGCCTGAAAGATCTGGGGCTGTTCAGCCTGGAGAAGAGAAGGCTCCAGGGAGACCGAGTTGTGACCTTTCAATATCTAAAGGAGAGCGACAGGAAAGAAGGGGACAGACTCCTTAGCAGTGTCTGTGGTGACAGAACAAGGGGAAATAGTTTCAAGCTTAAAGAGGGTAGATTTAGGTTAGATATAAAGAAAAAATCTTTTACAGAGAGGGAGGTGAGGCATTGAAACAGGTTGCCCAGAGACGTGGTGGGTGTCCCAACCCTGGAGATATTCCAGGTGAGGCTGGATCAGGCTCTGGGCAACCTGATCTAGCTGTGAATGCCCCTGTTCATTGCATGGGAGTTGGACTGGATGATCTTTAAAGGTCCCTTTCAACTCTAAGGATTCTACAATTCTACAATTCTGAGTCCTACATTGCGAGGAGTCTAGATGAGAATAATGGGAATGACCAGAAGCCTAGGAGATTTTAATTAGGAGAAAGAGTCAACTCACAGGCTTTTGCTCTTAAAGAGGAAAAGTCTGAGAGTTGAGAAGGTGTTTATTTTCAAATACGCATCTGCCTGCTGTAGAGAGATATGAAACAATCTGTTCTCTATATCTGTTCCAGGTGAGATAGGAGTTACTGAGCTCACACTGCAGAAAAGAAGACTGCTGTTAAATCATTTCATTTTCACAATGTGAAGAAGCAAAATACCCATTGCAACTCAATATGTAGATGTTTTGAATATTGTAGCAGCTATCTGAGAAGCCCAAAAACCACATCCCTCAGTGCCACAGCTACAGGTTGCTTGAACACCTCCAGGGATGGTGACTCCACCCCTCCCCTGGGCATCCTGTGCCAATGCGTCACCGATCTTTTGGAGATGAAATTTGTCCTAATATCCATCCTAAACCTCCCCTGGTGCAACTTGAGGCCTTTCCCTCTCATCCTGTCTCATCCTAATGCTGCTCAGCAGCCTCTACTTTCCAGTTTTTAGATTATGTTAAAACCTCGACTCTCTGTGTGGACTTATTTTACTGGTTTTATGCTTTAGCACACTTTTCAGCAGGTGGGGAACAGAAGCAGGAGCGAAGGATTTTTCTCCTCATGTGTGTCTCCGTGAGAGGACTCTGCCCTCTGCCGGGACTCCTCACACGAGAAGGACGTGACACGGGACAACCCGCTCAAGTTTGAGATTTACGAGGGCAAACAATGGAAGACTACAGGACTTGATCATCTGGGGCTTCCACAGGACTCCGCACATCAGCTTCGAGAAGCACCCGACTGCCAGCTAAGAAACACGACTACACCCCCCTAACCCCGCCATGACACCGCAGCCGTGGCGGGCGCAGGACTACACTTCCCAGCACGCATGCACGCAGGCACGCAGAGCTCGGGGAGGGGTACGTGGCGCACGGCGGGTCGGTAGCGCCCGCCCGAGGAACGCGGCATGGAGACGGATGAGGCGCAGCCGCGCTCCCATCTGGCCGCGCTGGTGCTGGCGCGCGGCGGCAGCAAGGGGATCCCGCTGAAGAACATCAAGCTGCTGGCGGGCGTGCCGCTTATCGGCTGGGTGCTGCGCGCCGCCATCGACGCCGGCGTCTTCCACAGGTGCGCATGCGCCTTCGGCCCCCTCGCGGGCGGGGGGCTCCCGTGGGCCGGAGCGGATAGTGGTGATGCGAAACGCTGCGGGCTGGCCGGGGGTTGGCCGAGGCGGCCCCTCGGGTTTGTCCAGAGATGGCGGCCCGCAGCCCAGCAGGGCTCGGCTCCGGTGTTCCGGGGGTCAGAGGCAGTCCCGCAGATGTCAAAGGGAAGGGAATAACCGTGTGTACCAGGAGCCCAGCTTGTGGCGGTGCGTGGAGCCTTGCGTGCAGCCGGGAGCTGGGCTCGGTGTTCTTTCTGAGTGCCTTCCCACTTGGGATGTTCTTTGGTGCTATTCTATGGGCTTTACGCACTTCTCCCTGGCTATTACACGTTCCTACGAGGCTGTTGCACGATTCTGCCATTTACCAGGATCAAAAAAAGAGTTTGCCACACATACGCTAATAGACGAAGCTAAAGGCAGTGCACGCTGAGGGTGCTCCTGGTATACAGCATACCTGGGTGTAACTTCCTGCTGTCAACTTGCTGGACTACGCTAAGGGCAGGGACTTGACTCACAAGCTTTGCATTGAAGTCCAGAAATGAGCACCAGCCGGGCTGAGTGCAGGAAGTATGCACCATCTTCCATGTTTTCACAGCTGCTGTACTGCTGTCTGCTCTGAAAAATCCTTTTTATTCTATTCTAAAAAGTAGAACAAGCGTCTATGACTTTATTTTTTTTTTCGTAAAGGAACAGTGTGTGGCTTCTAGATTATTGGTAATTACTTCCTCCATGTGAATCCGTACTGCTTCGTGACTTACTGTGAATGTGGTGCATGTGTGCAAGGTTTTTCATGTTGCCCATTACATAGCCAAACTCTGTTGGTTAAATGGGCAGTGACTGTTTGAATTAGCCAGACTTGGGCAGCTTATGGAAAAGACTTCCTCTTCGTTCATTTACATGGGTGTGACTTGACTTTGTGTCACTGTCAGATACAGATGATCTCATGATGTCTTTGAATGGAAAAAGTTAATTAAAGTGCCATTTGTTGCGTGCAGTGCGTTGAGAACGCCAATCTTTCTGAGAGAGTAAAGGTTTTTATCATAATTTTTGTTTTTATATGTTGCTTTTTTTAATTATTATTGTCATAGCAGTGACAGCAACCACCTTACAGGTGGCTTACTCAGGCAGAAGTGTTTACCATCACATAATGCTCAGACTTGGTCCTTCCCTTTGTAAATGTTTATTATCCCTGAACTGCAACAATCCTGCCTTACCAGTATTGAAGGTTTCCGGTGCCAAAACTGATGTGTTTGTCACTCGAACAGCTCCTTCTGTGCGATTATATGAAGCCTAGCTAATGCACTTTAAAATTCTTGCAGAACAAGCTAGTCTTCTGACAGAGTGGCACTTTTACTTGCTGTTGGTCTTGTTTCTGAACCCTGCTGTTATTCTAAGTACATTGTTCAAGCTAGTCACAGTTCAATAATATTTTAGCATGCCTAACATTGTGGCAAGTTGGCATTGAATTTTCTGGTTGTGCATCTGAATTTTATGTTTCTTAAGCTACCTGTATATATGGCAGGTCAGGCACCTTACAACATTAAACTGAAATGCAACCCAGGCTTGAGGTTTTACAGTCTTCATCTCTGTTCTTAAAAGTGCTATGTTGGACTGATGTAAGGTTTTACTTCACGAATACAAGAAATAGTTCCCTGTAACGCCAATTACAGGACAGGGTGTTGTTCAGGTGAGCAGATTGTGTCGGAATAGCCTTTTGCTGAATATTGTTCTTTATATGATCATTAATTTCTGTTAATGTCTGCCAACAGTGTGTGGGTATCTACAGACCATGATGAAATTGAGAAGGTTGCAAAGCAGTTTGGTGCTCAAGTTCATCGCCGAAGCCCTGAAGTATCTCAAGACTCCTCTACCTCCCTAGAAACTATCAGAGAGTTTCTTAACCATCATCATGGTAAATCAGTAATGAGGCATATTAAGCTTTTACGTTGTAGTCCCAGAGGGATGATTCACTTACTATTTAGAAAAATAACTAAAGCATATATTAAATAAAAGTTGGAAAGATTTCCTTCTTTTGCGGCCTCTACTCATCCCACACTTTGGGGTTGCATGTATTAAAAATACTCACTGTTTCATAAATGTATGTTTATTTTTCTTCAGAGGTCGATATTGTAGGAAATATTCAAGCAACATCTCCCTGTCTACATCCCAGTGATCTTATAAAAGTAGCAAATCTGATTCAAAAGGAGGGCTTTGATTCTGTTTTCTCTGTTGTGAGACGGCATCAATTTAGATGGAGTGAGGTAAAAAAAGGAGGTAAGATTTTTGTTTGTTTGTTTGTGGCTACAGTTAAAATTAGTCAATGTTTTATTCAGGGGGTTACTGTTCATACTCAAGACATTTATATTTGGGAATGATATCATGAGCATGGGCTGGGTTCCTGGGGAGGTGTGAGATCACTTTTCAAGTATTACTGTTTTAATATTACTGGTCATTACTCAGCAATTCTGTAATTGGTTTCTGGAAGTGATAAGATGCTAAAAATGAAAATGTTGTTAGCATGTGTAGACTCAAAATGTAACTCCCAAATTTACATGTTTGTGCCTGCTTGGTGGGTTATCATGATTTTGTGGACGTGACACTGAGGTCGTGTCTTAACTAGGGAGATACTTAATCTTACCATGCAATAGCTAATAAGTTGCAAATAGTGTGAGGTGAAATCTTAGTGAAGACAGGATGATAGCCTCCTAGCCTGGAGGCTTAAGATTTGCTTCAGCCTGCTAATTTGTCTGCTGACTTATATGAAATTGCAAACTGCCTTTGATTCATGAGGACTGAACTCATGGTAATTAGCTCATACAGAAGAATATGATGACTCTTTTTCCTAGAGCAAATATGCCTTTCAGCTACAGTTGCCAAGAGGACTGAAGACTGAAGTCTTTATTTTCAAATAAAGATTGTATCTTTTCATGTCTCTAAGGGTACCTCCTGTGTTTGTACAAAGAACTATTCCCCCCATTGTCTGTGTTGCCTTTATTTCTGTGATTAAAGCATAAATGTTTGGTTCCTTTTTTCCTCAAAATGCCTAGTTCAGATACTCTCTCATCTGTTTGGTTTGTTTGAGAAGTGCCAAAATATTTTCACAGAAAAATTTTCTCTTCCCATGCTCTTTTATCACTTCATATATTTCAGGTTGGTCCCCTCAGTTCTCGGGTACTTGGGGCGCTCTGGTTTCTAGGTGTACATAGCTGAATGTTTTCTGTGTTCCCTCTCTGAAAGCCAAATCCCTTCCTGCCATGTACCAGGAGACAGTAGACAGTCCTCCATGTCGTTATCCATAGTTCTGAGAAATAGCAAGACGTTTGGTGATTCTTTGTAAATGAGTTGAAGGCCACGAGAGAGGATAACAAAAGAAGACGGTGTCTGAATTGTGTTCTTAGTTTTTCAACAGAAGGTTTATAGCGAAAGTTGTTAAGTGATTCTGAATGAGCATTCTGGAAAACTTATTGGGTTTTTCTTTCTTTTTTTTTTTTTTCCTTTTCTCTCTGTTAACAGAAAACAAAATGACAGAGCCCCAGAACCTGAATCCAGCAAAGCGGTATCGGCGGCAAGATTGGCCTGGGGAGCTGTATGAAAATGGCTCATTTTATTTTGCTAAGAGGCATTTGATCGAGAAAGGCTACTTGCAGGTTAGTGCTTCAGGTTTTCATGGCCCTTTATAATAACGCATCTTTTAACTTTTGTCACAGAGGGATTTGAATTCAATGTTATGTTTCTGTTTCTTATGTGGTCTGCTAACAGCACTTTGGCCTTAGGACAGTTAGCTTATGTCTTGTAACATGACAGGACTGACTGTAATCAGGGCAGTTCAGTTACAGCTTCCTTCACAGCAAACATATTTGTACAAATAATATGTTACAATATATATGTATAAGGAGTTTCACGTAAGTTTACTGTACGTATGTATCTTATAATTCAGTTTAGTATTACTGAGTGAAAAGCTTACATTAATGCAGTACCATAGCCTTCTTACTTTATAAACTTGTATTCTCGGGCAGTTTACACCCTTTGTTCTCTGCCAGTTTTGTGCTGTGGTTTGAACAGTCTGTTACCCTCTCCTGATGTTTGCATACTAGTGTAGTAATACAGAGCTACAAATATAATCCCTTACCCTTCTCATGGAAAATAGGTTTGCCATCTTACTGTATTAAAAGACCTGCTGAAATCTGTACATCCTAATAACTATAATATATACCATCTTTCTTGCATGCTTCCTCTAGTTGTGAAAGGAAGATCCTAACCATTGCTTTAATAAAGTTTCAAATACTTGGTTCTGTGTAACAGACAAAATATTGTTGCTGGTTCACTTGCCTTTTAGCTACTGTGACTGCAGTGTAACCAGATTCTTTAGCTTTCATTACATAGTACTAAATTGTACCATTCTGTAGTTGTATTAACTCGAGCAGAAAATTGTAATGGATTCTACTTTATTTAGGGTGGTAAAATGGCCTACTATGAAATGCGTGCTGAGCACAGTGTGGATATTGATATAGATATTGACTGGCCTATTGCAGAGCAAAGAGTATTGAGGTAAAAGCACTATAATTCCTTTTATTTCTTTAAAATTAATAATTGTTTCAAAGAATGATCGTGTGAACTTGAAGGTTGTTGGTTTTTTTTTAAGTTTCAATTTAACAAATTATTCAAGATAATTGAAATACTTTATTTTTCCGTTCTTTGTTAAAATCATCTGAATTACCTTTGCTATATATTTATATGTGTTTCTTATTTGTGTAAGTTCAGTCTGGGGAAAAGGAAGATTGTAATCCTCAATATCTCCTAGCAGTGTGTTAATGTAATCTCTGTTTTTTTTCTAGCTGTTGTGTTAAGCTTAAATGTTTGGTCATGCACGTGACTAAATCATAGAATTGTAGAATCATAGAATTGCAGAATCATAGAATTGCAAGGTTGGAAAAGGCCTACAAGATCATCTAGTCCAACCATCCTCCTATCACCCTTACTACACATTAAGCTACTAACCCATATCTTGTAGCACCTCATCCAGATGCCTCCTGAACACCGCCAGGGACGATGACTCCACCCACTCCCTGGGCACGCCATTCCAGTGCCTGACCACTCTTTGAGAGAGAAAGTTTTTCCTTACATCTAATCTACATCTCCCAGTCTCCCCTGGTGCAACTTGTGGTCATTTCCTTGGGTCCTGTTTGTTGCCTGGGAGAAGAGGCCAAATCCCTCATCATCACAACCTCCCTTCAGGAAGTTGTAGAGTGTGAAGAGTGGTCCAAGTAGAAGACATGGGCTGATTACATCTTGCTTGTTGCCTTTTCTTTGCAACTACTCTGTATTTCTATAAGGAAATAGTAGATGGGAATTGAATCTGTTTGCTGTACCTTTATCATCCTTTACTCCATTTTGCTTTTTCCCAACACAAATGCCATATAGAACATAACTTTTTATGCTAAGTAAGTAAATCTCATTCTGATTTTTAAATGGGAGACATAACTTGTCTTTTGGCTTTGTGGTCTTTTTTTAATTGAAGAGGGAGAATCTAGTTGAAGAGTAAAGAAACTAAAGGAAGACCTTAAGGGAAAAAATGAGAATTTTAAAGCCAGAACAGTTCTTCTGCCTGGAGTTCACAATTATAGTTGAAATATTTGTTTTCGGAATGCACAAAAACTTCCATCTGAAAAGATAATTTCTTTGTCTTAGCTTTGGATATTTTGGCAAGGACCCATTAAAAGAAGTGAAGCTATTGGTTTGCAGTGTTGATGGATGCCTGACAAATGGTCGCATTTATGTCACAGAAGATCACAAGGAAATGGTCTCCTACGATTATAGAGATATTGTTGGTATCAATCTATTAAAGAAAAGGGGAATCCAGGTGAGGATTGTTCTGAAGTGTAAGGCTTTATTTATTATTGTGATTAATCAGCACAATACTCTGGTTCAGGATTGGGACAAACATTGTTCTCAGATTCCTTAGAGGAAAATAAGTATATTTTGATAACATGCTCAATCTCATCTGTAGAAGCTATGGTATCTTTTTCTTCTTGTCCCTGAAGAATGTGGGAAGACATTTATATGGTGTTTTGATAGCACCAATCATACTGTGTGCTGTTTAGTCTAGACACACATTAGCTAGCAATCACTTCATATCATTATTGTTTACTGTGACATGTCTCTGCTGTATAAATTGTGTTTTTGCAATAGCTTTACCAAGCAAGACTATGTTTGTTATCTCTCAGCTATGTAAGAAGAAGAGATACCCAGGAAAATTACTTGGCTCATCCTATATGACTTGTTACTGTGGCAGAGGAGAAATCAAACCCCAATCATTTCCATCTGCGTAGTTGCTTTAACTGTGACTTATGTGGTAATGATTTGATGTAAATGAAAAAAACACAAATTATAATGTGGATGCTTTCCTTAGTTATTGCTGTTACTTTTTTATTATTGTTGTTGTATGGTGCTGAACAGAGTATTCGATTGCGTTTATGTGAAATTAGTCTTCCTGTTATTGTCTCTGTGTGCTTCTGCCTTTGATGTAGCTCGGAGAATTTATTGAGGTAAGAACTAGATGCAGATATGGGCTGCCTTCACAGGGCCTAGTCTAAATCCTGTTGCATATAGAGGTAAGCATGGGTATGGCAAAGCTAGTTAAACCACAAGTAGGCCATTGCAGATACATTTGGAGTCTCTGTTATGGGCTTTCTTCCTGTTGTTGTAACAGGTTAGGCAAGACATTCTTTACATATTAAAGTGTAGGTAGTGCTGCCTCGGGGCAGTGGAATAGAGTAGGTGGTTTTCCAAAACTTCTTTAGCTTCATCTGTGAGGCAAAAGAGAGGAAGCTTGTAATTGTTTTGTTGCCTGTGGATGCCTATTTCCATACTTTAACTGACTTGGAATCTGTTATAAAAAATCTCTTGGGCTTTGTGCTTCATTTACTTTATTTTTGGTGTATAGTGCTAATACAGTCTTACTCTGTACACCAGTCCCATTTGTTCTGTACTTAATCAATGCCAAATACTTGTTAGCACTTAACAGCGATTAGGCATGATAAGCTTGTCCACAACTTGGAGAGAAAATGTGGAGAGGTTGTGTCTTAAATCTTCAAAAATCTTGCTGCAATCATCTTCTGGTTTTAACCTACCCTACATATTGTTTCTAAATTTCACATTTGAATTTAAATCTCAAGAGATTCATATGCCACACCACTTCAATCTGTTCAGTGGTCTCTAGGTATTCTGAAGTCCTTCTGTAGCTAAAACGATTATGTTATTATATAGAGGAATCAGGAAAAATACTTCAAAATAGTTTACTTCTACAAATATTTCAGAAGCTGTCCTCAGAAGCTCTTTAATACCCTACTTTGCCTTAGATTAGATGATACTGCATTAGATACCGAGCATGGCATTGTACTGTGGTGTATCTGGTGTTTTATTTGGTATGTGGTGCGTTTAAAAAGACAAAAGTAAACTTCTATTTTGGGAAGCTCAGGGAAGCCTGTGGAATGATATTTCACTTTCCCAAAGCACTTCGTAATTCAAGACTGTAATATGCTTTTCTTGGACACAAATCACTTCTGTTCTGAGTTCTGAATGAGGAAACGAGTCACGCAGAACTCTTCTGATACCTGATTATGCTTCTAAGAAACATCACTTTTACTCTTTTTTTCATAAATCAACTTACCCATCTTGTTTTATTTGTATGTAGGTTTTATTCTAACTTGACTTGATTTAATAGGTTCGACTCATCTCTGAAAGAGATTGTTCAAAATCCCTGTCAGCCATGCAGCTGGGATGTGTAGCAGAAGTTAATGCAACAAATAAACTACAAGTCCTGGAGAACTGGCAAAAAGACATTGGTTTGAGCTGGAAAGAGGTTGCTTACTTAGGTCAGTTTCTCTTTAAAACACTGCTCTTTGCTAAATTTAGTGGGATTAAAGTGCAAGCAATACCACATTATCACCAAAAGCAGATGCATATTTTAAGTCTTATTTGGGTACAATCTAAATATTAAATGCAGTGATGAATCAGTATTGAATTTTGTATGATATATTAGTTATGTTTATAATGTGATTTAGAAAAGCTTTTCATATTACAGAAGTGTGCAGTTATAGTTTACAATCCTGATTTGACTGTAATGTGTTTCAGATTAGTATCGTACAGATTCTACTCTGAATTAGAAACAAATCACACAGAATTAAAACTGAAAGCTATGTGATCCTGTACAAAGCTATATTTCAGTGATAGCTTAGTTGCAGAGTCCTGGAAGTGCTTACTCAGTTGATCAAACAATTTTACTCTTCCTAAAAGTAGAGCTCTTTTGCGTGAATATGATGTGTAAAGTATGATCAGAGTTCACGTTCATCACTGGATTTTCTACAAATATGTACTTGAAGTGCTTTTGAGCTTCTTGGATAAAAAATGTGGCAAAAATAGAAATTCTAATAACCGGATTAATATTTAAACAGAAAAAAAACCATTGATTTTGCTCAGGTTTTCTACTCTGTGGTATTTTTTTTTTTTACGTCTGTCACTTTTTTTCAATAGGAAATGAAGAATCTGATGTGGAATGCCTGAAGAAAGCTGGCATGAGTGGTGTGCCCGCTGATGCTTGTGCACTTGCTCAGAAGGCCGCTGGTTACATCTGTAAAAGCAGTGGTGGCTGTGGTGCTGTCCGGGAGTTTGCAGAACACATATTCCTGTTGTTAGAAAAAGTGAACTCTGCAAGAAAGCAAATGGAAGAAGTGAATTCAGCAGGAGAGGATACAGGGGGGAAATGAGAACAGCGGAAGTGGAAATAAGGAACTAATGAAAAAAACAATAACGCAGTTGTTCTCTCGTTTTTTCCACTTCTCCCTTTCCTAATACAGTTTTACGCTGTATTAGAGTTAAAAAATGCTTCCCTCTAATTTAAGGTTCCACTTTGATTAAGTGCTGACATTCATGATTGTATTTATGATTATTTTAAAAGCTATTTAAGTGCAATTGAAGAAATACTACAAAAATAGTGTCCTGTAAATCTACTCTTGATCAGTACACTTGTTCTACAAGAATGATGTATCTTGATTTTATAATCCAGATATATGCAGGGAACAAAGATTTTCCTCATGATTTGTGGATTTGTAATTCAGACTCTTAAAAAATTTTGTTCTGTAAGTTGTGGTCATTTTATGTACATTTCCTCTATCAAGTATCAGTATGATATTGTAGTTATGTGCTAGCTTTTCTTGAGATGCATGTCTCTCCAGTAAGGAAGAGCTCTAGCATATGCTAAAGAAGTCAGATCAAATAAATACCAAACCTTTTCCTGTATTTTAAAAAGTTGAGTTAGTGTAAAACTAGTTAATGTTAGTGTTAGCTAAGGAATGTATTTAAGCATGTGTTCAGTTTGAGCCAATAAATAATTAAGTGGCATTTGGAATTATGTCTTTAACCTTTGAATCTGGTTATGTTGGATTTTAGTTAAGTGCTTAAATTAACATAACTAAATGCTTTGCCCCAGATTTGGAACTAAATTTCCCATTAACCCTGAGATCTTTCCTTTGCAAAAACTATGTTTCTTCATGTGGAGTCTTCATCACAGCTGCTAATGAGTTTTAAAGAAAATTGCTAATGTTTATCGTATGGAAAAGTAATTGCTGTGGGGAAAAAAAACAATCATAGTTGATGCTTTTGGATTCATATAATATACATCAGATTATATTTAGCATATTAATTTAAAGTTGGTGTATATACATTTGTATTTATGTATAATACAATTTTTACTGGGTTTTGATGAGAAGAACTTGGTGATCTGTAAACATCTGTAGAACTGACATTGAAAACAGATGTATATTTTCAATCCTTGTATTACTAGTGAGTCAGGCTCAGCCTTGGGTTAGGCTGAAATATAATAAAGAAACAAGTAAAATCATGGCCATATAGGCAATTCTTGTTGAGATGAATAATAATGGTTTATCATTTTATGTTTCTCAACATCAGATTTTCTGTATCTCTTTCCAAAATAAGATCTACTGATTTACTGCTTTTTGTTGATGAATTTTGTGTTTATTTCCCTTTTCAAAGCAGAATTTAAACTGGAAATCTTTTACTACCTGTAGCAGTAACGTAAGTAGGTGAATAGTTGAAAAGTGAATTAGTTGCACTATTGCCCTTTTCAGTTATCACTTAAATAATTCCTTTAATTGCGTTTTAGGGCTCTGCACTAGATAAGTTCCATGGATAATGAGAGCACCATATTTTGGACAGAACTCTGAACTTTAGTACAGGTTGATGAGTTGTTTCACTCACATAAATGTGATAAATAGTAGAAGTCCAGATCATTTGAACAATTCAGTTTAATAACGTCATTTAAAGTTGGCCAAGCTCCTATTTACTTCACCTTGTCATAGTCAGGGTACTGACTAACCTTGTGTTCAAGGACAGTTTCCTGTGAATAAATAGATCTAGAGAAATTGTGATGAACTTGACTCCCGTTCCTTTTGTGTAAGAGAAAGCAAAAGCATGACTAAGGGCAACTGTAATAGAAATAAGAGTTGTCTGTACTACTTGTAGGTTTCTGTTTAAATCAAGAGCTCTTCTAATGATTCAGCTACTTGCTGAATGTACTGCAAATACTTTGGGTCCTTATGCCAAATCTCTGCCTGTAACAAAAATAAATGCAGGAGATTTCATGAGTGTAATGAGCAGAAACAAATGGTAGCTGATACATAAGTGTTCTCACTTTGGCAAATTCCTTTTAGAAAAATCTGGTATGATTTTTAATTGGACATGTCGGAAGACACTGTACAATAAAAGAACTCTAGAGAAATTTTACAAAATAAAGGCAATCTGAGGACTTAGGAGGTAAAATCCAATGCCTGAAAGGTTCCGATTTGTATTGCTCTGCATTGCAATATAGGGAAAGCCTGGCTATGAAACTAGAATATCCCAAGAGATGCCTCGATCACTCTCTTTTTATGGAAGCTCCTCAATCATATGGAAGGTTTAGGTGTAACAGAGTAGTAGAGGTTGAGAGGATGAATTTTACCATGAAAGGAAATCCTGAGTCAATCTTGAAAGATGATGTACCATTTGCTGGCTGTTTTTTCCACTACATACCCTGGCACTGGAGTTGCTATTCACTAGAGGTGTGTAGTTCACTTAGACTGGATTTCAGTGGTCATTTTTGTTATAGTGAACTGATTTTGGAATAATGTTGCTTTGGTCATCAGACTTAGAAAAAAAAAGTGCACATTTGTTTTTTTAAATTGTCTTAAAAAATCAATTAGAAGTATGTTAAGAAAATATTTTCCCCAAATTGTAGCTAGTATAGGATATTTATCACAACTGTGACAACTTATAAGGGTAAGCTATGTAATAATTTACATTAGGCTATTTTAAAAATACAGCCAATTAACTGAAATTTGAAATAATTTTCTTTAACCCTTTGGATAAGAATGGTTATGGAGTGCTTTGTATACCGCAAATTGTACGCTTCCAAGTCTATGTGAAATGAATTTACCCCCATGAAGACAGACAGATCTAATTGATGCCTAAATTAATCACACAGTGCGCAGTCAGTTACCCAGTATCTTTGTCCATATCTGCTGTTGGAGACAAACCTTCAGTGCTTGTGCCTGGCTATCCCATTGTATAAACTTAACCTTCACTTGCACAAAACTTGTGTTCAAAAATGGTAGTTTCACTGCACTGTGAAATTTGTATCTGTGAAAGTTAGGATTCATCTCTCTGTTTTCTGAGCTGTCACAGCCAGCCCTGTCGTTCCATGGCAGGATCCTTGTACAACGAGCAGCGTGTGCTGAGGATTTTTTGACAGAATGTCCTCAGAAAACTCTGCTTTTGAGTAGGTCTCAAGAACTCTGCTGTTTTTGACTGGTTGCTCTTGCCAGGAGTTTAAGCAAAGGGCAGGAGGATGGACAATAACACACTATCACTATATCTTAACCTCTGTTGAGGGGTAGAGATAAGTTATCCTTTCACCTGCTCTGGGCTCCATGACATGGTTTTAGTCTGGTCTTTGCCCTATTCAGTGTACATCTCTCTCAAGTTCAGTGCTATTTCCTGCAGAGTGACCCAACGTGTTTTGACTTGAGTTCATTTCAGATCAATATGAATTACGTAAATCCCAGCCTGGTGTGTTCAGAGAGATTTTTATTATATTTCAAGTTTGTAATACTTTTAGACTTCAAGCACACAGTATTTAAATGGCTTTTCCAGTGTCCATCTGGGAAAGTTCGCTTCTTCTTTTTAATATATAATATGTTTTCTATTAATATTCTCTTTAAGGATTATTTCCTGTTTCCAGAAATACAGGATACCCAGCAGGACTAATTGCCCTGAATGTCTGCGTTAGAAGAGCAGTAGTAAGACGCATCCAGTGGAACAAAATCACTCAACTGTGCATGAACCTGTGAGTTTTTAGGAATGATTAGAAAAATGGTATAGAGCAAAAAGGACAGAAATCATCATTCCACTGTATTAATCAGTGATTTTCATGTATCTTGAATACCATGTATTTGGCTTCTTATGTATTAGAGAAGTTGTAAAACTAAAGGTTTGTATGAGGGTAAAATAGGTGATAAAAGGAAGAAATCAATTTCTATATGAGCAACAGTCAAGTAAGAATTCTTCACCTGGGAAGGATGACTGAAGGGAGTTATGTTACATACCCATAAAATAAAGAGGGACAGGGAAAGCCTATTCAAGAAATGAAGAGTCACCAAAAGTAAATGCCCAAGAAACTTAAATTTGCCATGTTGTGTTTGCCAGCTCTTTCTAGTTTTCCCATGATCTCCAAACATCTGCAGCTCATGGATCTTTGAAGCTGGATGTGGCTTTCAGAAACCTCAGCACACCTCAAACAGCCTTTGTCCTTGTGTGCCATGTGTCTGACACATGATATGCCTCCTCAGGTTCTGAACCTTGGTTTCTTCCTCTTGTTTCTTGTGTGGGAGACTCCCAGGTGTGTTTTTATTCTTATTACACAATACGTGTCATTGGTTCATTCTAAATTAGTAATGCATACCTCTGACGCAGTAAGGAAAAGAACATGGTATTACTATTACTACTAGGTATTGATCATCTAATCTTCAAAACAACTTAATAAAATAAAGCAAAATTGAACACAGAAACTAAGAATGTGATGAATCAGCTACATTGGGATCCATCAGTCACAGACATGGTAAATTGCACAGGAAGTTCTCAAACAAAATGTAATTGGAGGTTGGAAAAACATTCAGGAGAATACCATGTGCTTGTCCTGTTTGTTCATGTACACTTGCAGACAAGTTTCTAGTTTAAACTAAACTGACAGACATCTGAGCTAGCATGGTTAATCACATTGAAGTTGTATGTGGAGATAGTGAAGGGTTACATCCCCAGAGAGACTATGGTTGTAGTTGCAGCCCATTTAAGAGCTTAGCTGCTTTTATTCTCCCACTTTTTTTCCCTTATTACATCTTTCCCAAAGCAATGCAGCCTTACCTTGGAAGGGGACGTGTCACCAGTGAATCCTTTTGATCAGCGATGCCCAGCCAAGGTGGTGCAACTGGTTGGATGAAGCCAGGTCTGAAAGGCTTGTGAATGGGATGGATTAATGATATAAATGGATATAAAAAGCCTCCACTCATTTGACTTAATAAACCTAAAGATTTCTTCAAAGTGTTTATCATGATCTGTTTTCGGATTTGATTCTACGAATGCTACTTTATGTACTCTTAAAGGATATGGAGCTACACTTGAAAGATACAAGAGTATGAAGGGTTTTTTAGCAGTAGTTTTGATGACTTGCAAACAAATTCTAGTCCTAGCTTGCCACATCTACATAGTTGTTTCCCTCTGCAGTCTCATTGTAAAAAAAACTGAGCTGTCAGTGAGCCATGGTGCTTTTTCCTTCTTGCTCTGGTTTGCTTAATACATGGCCAGGTTTTTATTGTCTTGTCAGTGAGCACCTTGCAGCTAATAAAAGAGTAAGGCTCCCCTGGTTTCTTGCTTGCGTGTTTAAAGAGAGAACACATTTGATTTATAATGAAAGTTAAGAGATTTTGGGGGGTTTTCAAGGTAAGGTTGCTGGCAGTGACAACATAGAGAATAATAAGCCAACTGGATCTGTGTCTTGCAGTGTATCTGTGCTGCAGGTTACTGATACCTCTGCCAAGAAGCAGGGTAACTCAGTCAAGGCTGCTCCAGTTAAGTTGCTGTTACTGGTGTCTGAGCTTGGCTAGCAGTGATGTATGAGCCAATTGCATGCTGCACTTCATTCACCTGCCAGTGAAGTCCTACTGTGCCATTTTTTTTTTATTGTAATGTAGGTAAATTTATCCAGCAGGCAATGCTGCAGACTAATTCCTCATCCCTCTCCAGCAGCTAGGCAAGCAGCTGCAATTGAGTAGCAGTGATACCAGCTGGCTGTTGGATTAGGTCTGGGTAGTTTACCAAAGTCATAAAATGACAAAAAACAAACAAACAAAAGCAGATCCCAGTTATCCTTTGTTACAATGCAAGGTCTTGCAGAGAGAAAAGGAAAATCTGCTTTTATTTCTCTTGGCCATTAATGTTTGCTTACATGCCTACAGCTTGTCATACTCTCCACCACTCTGTGTAGATTCTTAGTGGTTACTGACTGACCATCTCCAGATACACTCATGCAGATGTAGGCAATCAGAAACAAGGGCGTTGTAAGCAGGCTGTGCATCAGGACTGCCACTGGGTACCTGGAAACCGGCCTCCTCCCCTCAGGCCTGTGCCTGGTTCGTCTCATAGTCCGTTTCTGCTTTTGAGCTTCATGAAGCCCTGTGGAAACGAAGTCCCATCCTGGTGCAGGGGTTTGCAACTACGTCGCTGCAGTCGATAGATGTCAGTGAAGAACAAACGCTGCGTCCCTTCCTGCCAGCAGAGTTTGCTGGATAGACGGCTGCAGAGCCCGTGCTGGAGCAGAAACTTGCCTGGCACTCAGGGGCTGCAGGCGGTTTCCAAGAAGGCCATTTCTCCATTTAGCGCGGGCCTGTAGGATCAGTTAAGCCCCAAAAGCGGCACGGCAGTGTAAATCGCGCTTTCCCGTCTTTGTGGCTTTCCCTCGAGCAGCTGTCGGTGCACTCCGGGCCACAAGGTGCCGCCGCTCCCTCATGCACCGCCGGTTCCCAGCGGCCTCCCGCACCGCCCGCCCAGTCACAGTGCCGCGGTACGGCCTGTCCGCTGGAGCACGCAGGGCTAGGGAAAAAAATGAGGACTGTCTTCTACCAAAGCCGCTAGGAAAGTTACTGCAGAATTCTCTCACGTAGTTGTTGGTTGCGTCAAGAAAGAAAGCTGTCTGTGGTCACCCGCGAGGCTGGAACTGGTGGAAGTGACGTGGCCATGGCCTTTCTTCCCTCTCTGAATGTCTTCTTTCAGCAAGCACCTTCATCCCCACTCTTGGCCCTTTCTGCAAGGCTTGATTCCCTCCCTTCTTGTCCCCAGTAGCCTTCACAGCCAGAGTTGTCCTTGGCTTTTCATGATTTGTGTCTATATCTTCTCTCTCATCTACCTGTTGATTTTGAGGAAAATCCCATGAAAACTCCTCATTGTCCACCATGCTTACTTTTCTAGATAACAAATGGGCACAAGTACGCCCTTGTTTTGATCCCCTGAGCATCTCTGCCTTGTCTAAACCTGGTGCATGCACCCACTGAGTGCAAGGTCCTTCAACTGGGTCAGGACAATCCCAAGCACAGATATAGGTTGCGCAGAGAATGGCTTGAGAGGAGCCCTGAAGAGAAGGATTTAGGAGTGTCAGCTGATGACACTCCTAAATTGTGCCGGCATTGTGTGCTTGCAGCCCAGAAGACCAACCATATCCTGGGTTGCATCAAGAGAAGTGTGACCAGCAGGTCGAGGGAGGGGATTCTGCCCCTCTGCTCCAGTTCTGGGGCCTTCAACACAAGAAGGACATGGAGCTGTTGGAATGGGTCCAGAGGAGGGTCACAAAGATGATCAGAGGGCTGGAGCACCTCCTCTACGAGTACAGGCTGAGAGAGCTGGAGCTCTTCAGCCTGGAGAAGAGAAGGCTCCAAGGAGACCTGATAGCGGCCTTCCAGTACCTGAAGGGGGCCTACAGGAAAGCTGGGGAAGGACTTTTTATGGGGGTATGTAGCAACAGGACAAGGGGAAATGGTTTTAAATTGGAAGAAGGTAGATTTAGACTAGATATTAAGGAGAAATTCTTTACTGGGATGGTGGGGAGACACCGAATCAAGTTACTCGGGTTGTGAATGTCCCCTCCCTGGAGGCATTCAAGGCCAGGCTGGATGGGACTTTGAGCAACCTGGTCAGGAGGAAGGTGTCCCTCCCTGTAGTGGGGGGTTGGAACGAGATGGTCTTAAATGTCCTTTCCAACCTAAACCATTCTATGATTCTATGATCTCCAGCCCTTCTCTACTTCGCTGTGGCTTCTGGCTTCAAAGATTACTGGAACTGGTTCAGATTCTTACCCTCTCCTGCTTTCTCTTCATCTCTCTCCTTGTCTTCTTCAGATTTGACTCTTGTACAAGGTATTTCTGAGGCTGTTCCAAGAGGTTTTTCACCTGCTGTTGTCTTCTTCCCAGAAACTGTTTTAGGCATTGAATTCTTTGTAGCAGAGCTACTGTGACTTAAAGTCAGGTTGCTAGGATGTTTACTTTCTCTCCTCTCTTTTGAGAACTACTTTGAAAGATAATTGAATGATGTTTGGAGGGAAAAAGTCCTCAGAGCAAGGCCTGAAATCTGTGTGTTGCTCTCCCTCTCATTAGCCATTCAAGTGGTCTTGCTCTTGTTTTCATCTGACACAAAGGCCAGGTAAGGCTGGGTAGCAAGCAGAGCAAGCTAACTTTGATAAAAGCAGGTACAGTCCTCACTTCTTGGCTCTGATGGCATACATTTTTAATGCTGTCCTCACAAATTAAATCAATCTTGAGAAGAACCCTTTCTCTGCTGAAATATATTACCCAAATAGGAAAACTGTATTGCAACCATCGTAATAGAGATTTCACAGGTCCTTGTTTCTCCCACATCTAGAGTTACTGTGGTCTAGGTACATTTTGGAGCAGTATTTTTCTATTTCTCTCTCTCTCCCTCTCCAAAAAGTTCTAAATGCTATAGGAAAAAAAGAAAAGAAAAAGAAAAACAGAAAAGGAAGAAAAAATTTACAGTGTCTTACTATGGAAGTTTTGAAGATTTTAGAACATCTTCACAGCTGACCAAAATGACACATGGAAGTAGATTGACAATTCCTTGAAAAATTCAGCTTAAATTGGTGATGGAATGTTACAGCCATCAGAAGAAGAGTGGGAATAACAGTAGGAAGAGCAAAGGAAAGAAGATGAAAGAAATGGTAGACATAACAACTGCTGGGATGCTCTGGCTGCCAGCAGCTGCCATCACATACCCCCATCCTTCAGAGAGTGCCCAGTCCAGCTTCCTGGATCTGACATAGGCCAACTTCATTGCACTGCATGGTGCAGCCTGTTATGCCTTGGACTGACCTGCTAGCAGGAGTTTTACTTGCACAAGCAGCTTGCTTTCTCATTCATAGCCAGCCAGCTGCTCTACTCTTGTCAATACTGGCTGCATTCTCTGACTTGAGTAAAGCCGTGTTTAAAGCACCTGGAAATGAAAAGTGCTATAGAATTACAAGGTATTTCTGAAAGAAACTTTATTTTAAATGTCCAGTTAGCTCTGAAATGCAATGCTGGAGATCAGGCAGCAGGGAAACTGCTCATTGCTTTATATAATGGCATCCCTTCAGCCAGTTCAGGGCCATATGCTTTAACCCTCTCTCTAATCCAGATATCATGTCCATACCCTGTCCCTTTCTACACAGTATGGCACTGTGAGCACATGCATGAATGCTATGTAAAGCTATTCAAATCAGTGTGCCTCCTGCTGCCTCATTCTGCCAGCCCACATCAAAAGCCTTCCTTCACTTCTCTGTTGCTTTCCCTCCCTTCAGTTAATTGTGTGAGGTGATGTTTGGATTTCTGTATTTCTCCTTTTCAAGTAAATCTCGAATTCAGATGGGGGAAAGGCTTCTGTGGGCCTTTGTCTGTGTCTCAGAAGTCCTACTAACATTGTTATTCCCTTTCCTCAAATGCTGTGTGACCTTTAGAATCACTGCCATACTCAGTTAATAAACACATCTACGTTAGCTGATATTAATAGTGGAAGAAGGACACCTGAAAGGCATCCAAGGATAATAATTGTTCATGACATTTTAAAAAGAGAGAGATTTTAGTATCAGAGGAGCAAAGCAACACAAACAAGCTTCTGGTTTCCAAATGGGTGCTTAGCAGAAAACAGTGCTCAGAGCAGCATCTGCCTTGAATTGGATTGAACTCGTATAGGGAAATGGAGTGTTGCTAAATGGACTTACCTCTCGCTTATGTCCTCAGCTTGTAACTACCTGTATCATTCATGCAGATGCACACCAGTCAGTATTGGTGTTATCTTCTGCAAGCAAGGTGTGAATTGAAAGAGCTGTGTGTCTAGAGAAAGCATGAATTCAAATTGTTCACTATCAATAAGGTCTTACCACAACTTTTCAGAAACAGCTCACCCAAAGGATGAGCAAAGCACAGAGGAATCAGAGCAATGTAACAGTGCTTGTCTGCACGAGTTTCTTTTCAGACAGTTTTTGCTGGGAATTACGTGGTTGGGGAGAACTGGTTAGGGAGCAGAGTACTTAATGCTAGCCTGCAAAGCAAATTGAAGGTGCAGGCAAAAACCACATCATTCAGTAAATGAGAAGAAATGTCTTCACTCTGTTCCTAGAATAGTCCCTAGATATGAACACAGACAGGTGGTTCTTAGAATACCTGTCTTATCAGGGCAGGGTAAACATGTCTTGTTTGCTTTGAAGTGACTCCATGTACTGCTCTGTTTGCCACAGTGAAACTATTGTATTCTACTGAATAAGGGCTGTGAAATAAAATGGTTTCATTAAAACACTGGAAATAGGCATTTTATAAGAAGAAAGTAGAATGAAAAAAAAACGTATAGTGCTGAAATCTGCATGATTTATATCAGTTTCATTTAAAATACAGACATTATACAATATCTAATACAGAAATAAGTTACAACAGAGAAGCACATACAGTTATAAAAAAAAAACAACAAGCAAATCAAACAAAACAAAACAAAATTTTACATACACACTTAACTGCAAATCTTCCAATGTACTGCTACGTTTTTCAATTCCAGCATCAATAACAAAGTCTGATAAAACAGGCACTTTCCAAATCACAGTAGATGAGGAAGGGGTTGAGTCTAAGGGTTAAACGGTCATTTTTTATGGTCTGTTTTTAGACATGCAGATTATTACAGGATTTTTTTTTTCTTAATATTTAGGTAAGATTTTTAAACCAGATCCAAGAAGTCCATTTGTATACACCTAAAGCAAAAAAAATAAATAAGTGTTGAAGTAGATTTACTTGTAAAAAAAAATGGGTATGACACATGGCTATAAAACCATGTAAATCTGCCCTCTGATTGAGTTCAGTTCCAGCATTGTGCCAGAATTTTCCTGTCCCCAAATCTCCATTTTACAAGCCTTCTCCACATTTCTATTGTTTGACTATGTGAAAAGTAAGGCTGATAGATAAGATAAATTTATGTAAACAAGGTAAATGAATGTGGTCAGTGCTTCTACTGTCTTCATGACATCAGTTCCAACAGCAGCTGTTTTTATTTAAACTTCTCTTAGCTCTCATCCAGATCTTCCCAACAATTGCCCTATCTGCATTTTGGTGTTGTTCTTCCCATGAATTTAGAATTCATAGGTGAGATATTTTGCCATTTTGCTGAGTTTCATTTTCTCACTGAATACTTCGTCAAACCGTAAGTTCTGTTTTGGAGTGAAATGGTTCTTCCAGTCGCCAACGGTACCTGGAAGAGCAGGGACAGAAAAAGAACAGTGAGTCTGGCAATATATAGCAATGAAACAAATCAAAGGCAGACCAGTTTTATTAATGCTGCGGTTGGCACAAATTGTTATTGTGTTACCAACCATAGTCTCTGTGATGGGTCATGGTAGGTCACGATTATGAGTAATTATTTTATTGTTTTGATGAGACTTTGATGTGAGAAGCTGAATCATCATCCATATTAAGCCCTAAGGCTTGTTTCTCATAATGTGTCACCTGGTGGTGCCAGCAGTACTAAGTGACACAATGAAGATTAACAGGTTTTCAAGATGGAAATAGAGCTCTTGCTTATCTCAGCAGAGAGGCATCTTGCCTCATCTTTGATGTTTGCTGTTAAAGGTCTCTATCTGGGCTCTTTCAGTAGAGGCAAATGGTTGCTGGCTGAAATTCATCTCATCCTTTTCAGCATATAAACTCAGTAGCAAGAAAAAAGCTCCTCTGCATATTTTTAAGTCACATATGAGCTACAAACTGCTGAAGATTTTACTGCAGATCCCAATTTGGCCAAGACCTTAAGGTGATCTGTTAGGTCACAGGATGATTTGAGTCATTCATTCTTTTGTTGTCATTGTCTGCATATTTCTTTTTTGGGAACATTTCGGTGAGATAACAAGGAGTACAGAGGATAAAGCCTACCAGCAGACTCCTTGCTAAGAAATGCACCTTTCCCATTCTAGCAAACCAAGTGACCTTCACTGGTAATTCGAGAGGAGACACATAGAGGCTTGTGAGAGACTGAGGGTAAACTTTAAATACAAAAATGCAGATAAAGGGTAATACTCTGTGAACTTTCCTTTAAGCTCCAAAGCTCATGTAGAACAAACTCTTAAGAACCCCTTCCATGTTTCTCTAGCGTAAGCGTGCATTTGCAACTGAAGAACTTAGAGAATGCTTTTTAAAAAGGCTTCAAATTGGAGAATCCAATTGCTGTTTCCTGGGAGTGACTCAAAATGTCTTAAAATCTATCTGGGCTTCTGTTGGATAGGTCCCAGTTGATGATTCTGTATTAAGTCAGGACTATAAACTTACCTTTTCGGAAAATTAGGTTCCTGTTGGATGTCAGGGCACAGACAGTGTGACTGGGATCACTGTTTTCTTTTTCTGTGTCCTTTTTCATCTCTGAGAAGGATGATTTCTTGCAGATATCTTGGATATCTTCATCACTGATGCTTATACCCAGGAATATGCTGATTTCCTTCACAATCTTAGAGAGATTCTGAGATACAGGAAGAATAAAGTTTTTATATTTCTGAGGTGATAATCAGACTTTCCTTTGACATGGAAATTATTATTTTCATTAGAATTTGCTCCTTGGTATTTTAATCATTTCCATTTATTGGCAATGCATTCTGAAACAGGAACAGAGAGCATATTTACCTTTTTCATGTCTTCATAGAACAAAAACAGTATATTTTTGTCATTTTTGTGTTCTTCCCAACTTAGGAAATGATCAAACCAGGATCCACAGACAACTGAAAAGAAAACCCATATTGGTTCATGTGTACTTGATTAAAAAATAACTCCATATCTCACAGATTTTCAGGGGATTGGTTCCTTCTTGGCATATACCCTATGTTCCTCTAAATCTGATTGAATTCTTTTCATGAAGTGATTCAAATTTACAGCCCAAAGAAATTACCATTCCTGTTGGATTTTTATTTTATTTTATTATTATTATTTAATATCAAAGTTACAGATTATTATGGAATATGGTGCCATAGTAAAAATAAATCCAACGGCAGTTTTGACTCTTCTGGTTCAAAGATAAGACTGACTACATTGACAAATGAGCTGAAAGCCTCCTCCAGGATAATGAGAACTTCATGGACAGAAGAATTATGAACTGCGACCTTGCATTATACTTTTACCATGAAAATAGAATATTTAAGTATCATAAAGGACATCATTTTGTTTGCAAACCTTGAGACATATTTAGGTATTTTGCTGAATGCTCCAGCCTGTATCCACCTGCTGCAGGAAAATCCTGTTTAATGGCAGAGCACGTGTGCACCACAGTGTGCAATTGAAGCCTGCTAAACCCCACTGGGAATGTGCCCAACAAATGCACCTGCTTCCCCTTAGCCCACATCTGTGCAAGTGCCCAGTCCTAAGAAATGGGCAGGTTTCCAAAGTCACAGAGTCTACACATAGATTTGGAGTATCTGCTGCTTTTCCTTTCTGTTTCTATCAGGGTGGTAACCTATTTATCAAGACAAGTATACAAAGAAACCAAGTTTGCCTATTAAAAAAAAAAAAAAAAGGAATGATGATGACGTTTAGGTCCTGTAAACTCTTAGACTATGAGACCACTATTGTCTCTGCTGTCCTTGAGCTATTACTCTGTGTTCATGCTATAAGGGTGAGCCATCCTGCTTCCAGTATGTGAAAGTCAGGGACCCTTTTGGCTCTGGGGGTACAGCAAACAGTTTTGGAGACAGCATCACTTATCTCTGGGTGTCCTCATTGTTGTTCTCAACTGAGATTTAACTTTGCAAGTATAGTGCAGGATCTGAGCCAAGCATCATGATCTTCATATGTTTCTATTAAGAGCAAAAGCGACAATCTCTCTCCCAGTATCACCTCTTACGTAAATTTATGTTGTAACCAACATAGTTATCTTTTTATGCCATGCATAAACATACTGAAAACAGCAGAAGACTACTGATTTACAGAAAATGGGAGATGCTTTTAAAATTTGGTACTATCCTCTTTTCTTTTTTTACTAATTGATGCTCAGGGGTGTTACTAAACAAGCAAAGATCCTGCACATCACCAAAACATGTGTCTTAGGGCTGCTCTGAACAAAGAATACGGAATCTACAAATCAGTAGAAAATACAGATTGACTTCTGGAGCCTTGATATAAGCTGACAAGGACTGCACTGGCACTTTGCTTTGATATTTTTCAATCTCGTCTATCATTGTTGCTGTTATCATCGCTGTGGGTGTATAATAGGAACACATGTCCTCAAAGGAGTAATAAAACACTAAAAATGGGAGTGGATAAGCAGAACACGGTCCTGTTGTCAGCTTCCTTGCCACTGCTGCCACTCACACAAATCTCACTCATGTCCTTGGTCTCTGGACCCCAGGGCTAAGACAGCATATCAGGCAGAGTGTGTTCAGAGGTGCTTATGAAAGCGTCTAGACTCCCTTTGAAGGATCACCCAAGACCACCTTCAAGATTAGAGAAGGCACTAAGCTTGTAAACGTGGCTCTCTGAGCAGCCTGGACACAACCTCCGTGTGTGCCACCTGCACTTCTGCAGGACACTAAGCCATATATTGCCCTCTGGGCATCTTCAAACGGTGTCTACCCCACCAGCCTGCAGCCACCTATCAAAATACATCCTTGTAAGGCTGAAGACAGCATCCTATTACTTGTTCTTAGTTTAGCATTAGAATTTATCTTGGAAAAATAATAAATCTAAGGATGTGTGAATTACGAGTTCAGCAAGAAGTTTTCACTTAATTAATATTTCTTAACTGTTTCTGTTCAGAATAATAATATTATATTAACAATAATAACATAAGCTGAAGGAAGAAAACGTAACACCTATCCTTACCATCTCCTTCTAAGAACAAGTCAAGGAAAGCAGTCCAGGTATCTACAGTGGGAAGGTTTGGATTCTCTCGGTAATAATGATACATGGAAACGGCAGTATCTTTTGGATTTCTGCTGATATAGATCATCTGTAAATGAAGAAAATATGTTTATTAATGATGATGTTCTTTCTTTATTTTGTAGGAGCTGTGTGCACAAATGTGGCATTTTCACATGCAGTTCCAGCGTCAAAACTCTTTCCTTCAGGATTTGTCCATCCTTAATGACTGTGTCATTAAGATAGAAATGTATTTGTTCCCGTTGAAGCAGAAGTAAGCAGTGGTTAGCAAACACTATCTTGTAGACAAAGGTATGTTTCCTACAGATGGGTAATGATTATGCTTTATGAAAGAGACTGTTTTATTTTAACTCCTGAGTTAAACTAACTCCCATACCTAACATATAAAACCATTCACTTCTTCACATTCACAGAACAGCTGCAAGATGTCAATTTTTGCCTTTCATTGAAATTAGACTTGTCCCAAAAGTCTGGATTTGGATAATCCTGAAACTTAAAACTTCTGACATAAAATCTGCGGCCCAGAAGTTCATTTTTGTGAGCCTCTCATGTACACAGCAAACCACTTCTGGAAACTGTAAGTCATTTTAAAGTTTTTAAGGATCAACTAGACAGAATAGATGCCTAACAGACCTTTAACGTATCTTACAGCTTTTATAACTTTTTGACTTACCTTGCATTTTTTATTCTTAAAATGTTGAGGCAACATGTTGTAGTCTAAGTGTGTTGGGATGATTCTCTTTGATGACAGTTGATTCAGTTCCTCCAGTTTGGACATGTCTCCAAGTTCAATGGGAGTTGTTAATGTAACTGGAGTATTGTAAAGCTTTGTTATGACTCCTGCAAGCCAGTGAGTGCCTTCAGAAAATTAGTTTTAAGGAAAAAAAAGAAAGAAGGAGAGAAAGGAAGGAAGATTTGTTAATGTGAAAATATATGGAACGTGCAGTCTGCATGTGAGAACAGCTTGCTAAACCCGAAGAGTCAAGAAACTGTATAATTGAGTACTCCTATTGACTCTAGATCTATAGATGCTGGAAAAATTATTGTTGTGGCTGAATTACAAACTCTGTGAAAAGCATTGATATTTGTATCAAAACAAACTCATTAGATACATGGAATAAAATTCAGATTGCTTGTTAGCTGAGGTGATTATATTATTACTATTGTTTATTTTAAAATAATTTGTTTTTTAGGGAGCGAGGAAAGGAATCTTTATAGTAACTGTGGCTATTGGGAAAATAACTAATTGAGCTTACACCCTGGTGTGAGTTTCTGCATGTGAGAGAGCTGGAGAGAGAAGGAAAAAGAAATATCTACAGACCAGAGCCATACACATGACTTAATAAACCTCTTCACTTGCTCATAATTAAATGAAGAAAGTCTTCAGGAAAATCCTTCAAGTATAGATTTTGCTTACAAGAAACAAATATCTATTTGCTTCTGAATATATAGACCACCTGACAGTATTTTGTATTACAGAACCAAAATTTATTTAAACAAATAGTGGGTTTTTTTGTTGTTACACTTACTTTGTTTTTTGTTTTTTTTTTGTTTTTTTTTATTTGCTTGTTTTGTTATTTTAGCACTGACTGAGAGAATAACATACCCACATATTCAAACATCCTTCCCTGTTTCTTTTATACAGACATTTCACAAGTACGTTAAGCAGAGAACACGAAACGAACTATTTACACATCTTGCAGTTAACATATAGTAGTAGAACTTACCAGATTTGGGGTAGGAAACCAGAAGGACATCGTCTTCTCTAGCATCAAAAGTATCCAAGGAATTTAAAAGCTCTGGAGAAGACCTGGTGGTAAAGGAAATCCCCTTAAACTTGTGAATGAGTTCTGCCTCACTGAGGTTGGACATGTTTGCTTAAGCCTTCGATTCCTGCAAATCAGATAGCAGTGAAATGACGAGAGGGTTTAAGAGTAACCTCCAGGTCAGATGGCTTGAAGTAACAAATTGAGACGAGCAATACAAACCTCATGCTTATATAGTTTGCTGTGCATCTTGGAATCTCTCACAGATATCGATTTTTCAAGTTAGCTGATAAAGGCAACTGAAATATTAGAGGTCATTTGATAAATAACAGAAATGCAGTGTCATCAAAAGTGCATGTCATCATTTATTAGTTTTCCAGAGAAGGAAAAAGAGTGATAGTCAAATTATATTTACTGTGGAAAATGTCAGACTGATCATTATATGTTGTCATAAAATAGGATCAATATGATTCAATATGTTATATGAGGACTGCTCAGAAAGTAATGCCCCCTGTTTTATGATGTCCCACAACATCAGAGGTGGATGCTGGTTCAATGGCAGTAGAGGCTGAATCTTTCCACCAGTATCCCATTACATTTTGTTGCTGTGTGACAGATGGCAGCAGGGGGGCAGTCTGGCAAAATGGCGTCTGATATGGAAGCCTGTATGAAGCAGAGGGATGTCACTGAATTCTTCCATGAGGAAAAAATATCACCTATTGACATTCATTGACACTTGCTGAATGTGTAGGAGACCAAACAGTGGATGTGAGCGCAGTGATGAGGCGGGTGGTGCATTTCAGCAGTGGTGACAGCAATAGTGGGTTACCTCCACTGATGAAGGTTTTTATGAGTGCAGCATTCAGGCATTTGTTCATCACTGGCAAAAATGTATAGCTACTGGTGATGACTACGCTGCAAAATAGTATTTTGTAGCTGAGAATGTGCTGTATCAAATAGTGTTATTGTGCTCTTTGTTGTAGTTTCCATGGAAATAAATAGGAGGCAACCTATGTACTTCATTGGAAGCAGTGTCTTGTTTTATGTGAATGAAATACTTTGGGTTCTCATTTAATCATGTATACAGTGGCCTGTATTTTCAAGACTGCAAGTTGATTCCAAATGCTTCAGTACTGTGATGTCAAGGAGCTAATTTTCTGAATATTTCAGAATTTCCGCCTGAGGCATCTTAAAAACAGAGGTATTCCTGAGGCACAATCATTTTCTGAGCTGTCATATCCATAAGAGGAGTGGGTTTTATCTTGTACGTTTTATGACTAGGTTGAAGTTTTTTTAAATCTTTCCACAGAAAATGCAGATTTATCAAAATAAAAGTCACTTGCAAGAAAGATGTAATTCTCAATTCACTGCCCATTATGAATTGTATTTCTTTTTTAAAGTTTGAATCTGTAAAAATCATCATCAGTGTTTTTCAACCTGAAAGCTCCATGTTTGATAAAAATTACCTTAAGAAATGTCAATGAATCACATGAAAATAAATAGCTCAAATTTGACTAAAAGTATCTTACGGTGTTTAATATTTCAAATTTCATTTTCAGTGCCATACATTCATCTTTTCTGGTGTGATACCAGGACCTACAGTCTTCAATTTTTTTCTGGATTTCTTATTGTGGTTTTGTTGTTTGTTTTTCCCTAAGTCTCAAAAATTTCCTGGAATAAGAACAGTTGTAAACTGGCCTTCAATCATCTTTATGTTATTTTCACCAATCATTCTGTGACTTCACTATTCCCACTGAAAATCTCCTGCTGAGGTCCTTCAGTGTATTCAATTAAACTTGAGAACCTGGATGTAAATCTTGTTTGTTTTTTTTTTTCTTAAACAATAAATCAAACCTTCAGAAATTTCCTGATTCTTGTTTTCTAATAAATAACTGCTTAGGTTTAATCATTGCTGCTGACTGCCATATGTACTGAGGATGAGATGGAGATGATGGTGATGTCCATCCAAGGAACACTTGACCTGCTGAAATTACAGACAAGGTGTAAGGAATGTTACCAAATTCTGCACATGCTTGTTTCTAATTAAATCTCCAGGAATAAAATAAAATAAAATAAAATAAAATAAAATAAAATAAAATAAAATAAAATAAAATAAAATAAAGTAGTAATGATGTATTTTTCTTTCTGGACAGTATTGCCACCCTACCAGTCAAAGAGAAGTTAGCAAGTCTAGAAGCCTATCTATTCTCACCTGTTTTGCCAATAAACTGCTCTTAAACAGGTACAGCCTATAAAATATACATCAGTAAACTCAGTCCTGCAGGGCCAGGCATCAATCAGAATTATGTCAGTTATGCTCTGGAGATGTGTGCCCTACCACTAGGGATGAGAAGAGAGACAGGGAAATCTTTCAGGAGGTAGTTAATGAGTTGGTCACTGGGACATCTCTAGCTACGTGCTTTGAATATATACTCATATTTCTGAGGAGGATGGGCCACTGCATCCCTTTCTACTGGAAAAAAAAATGAAAGGCACAAGAAACACATGGACATTGGTGCTTAGACAGAATTTGAAGGATCTCTCAGTGGTGACAAGCTCAATGTTTTTTCCTTGATCTGAAGACCTAACTTACTACTACTTCGCACATTATGGTCTAAATCCTTGAAAATATATCTTCTGTCAACAGATTTCATTTTGGGTACTTCAGTGCACGACATAATTTTGGAGGCATAATGAATCCTGTTGCTGTGCATTAGTCTGAAATTCTGAGAGATTTCTGAGAGTTATTTTGCAGTCATCATTCACATGCATTTAGTGTAGCTTAAGAGAACTATTACCTTGACCTAGCAAAAATAAGCTCACTGTAAAATATATTGCTTATTTACTATGCCTTTTCCCTTTAATTTCTTCATATGTTTTTATTAAGCTCTGAGTCAGCACATTTGCCTAATCTAATCACTTGGAGCCTAATTAATCATTCACGAAGGAAATGACCAAGGTGTAAAACAGAAGCAATACAGTAGCATGGCAAATTCCAATTCTTTTACTTCATCTAAATTGCTTCTTACACTAGCTTCTGTTTTTAGCATCCATGTAAATCCATGGGGAAATCTGTGCTCCTTAACAAATCTTGCCTATGCTTAAAAATAAGGCCTATTCTGGAAAGCGTGCACTATCTTGAATGCAGCAATTTAAATAAAAAGAGCATACTCAGCACCTTGCAGGATTGCATGCAAACTTCTGTTTTCCGTGTTAATGTAACAGAAAGAGAGAGTGGGGTTAAAAAACATGAAACCAAGTCCTCCCTCCAGCTTTCACTGTCTCTTTTGTCTGTAATACAACACAAAATATAGACTACAACTGACACGTTTGGAGCCAGATGAACACAGGCATGGCAAGCTAGTACTAAAAAATTCCTGTGTCTGTTTCATAACCTCCTCCACAGACTCTGAATGACTTCTCTCAACAGAGCATTGTTCTTGTCCTGTTCTTAGGCACTGCTACTGATGAAGATGGAGCACACATTTTATCAGCAGGTTTCACAGAGACCAGTTTTCAGGCGAGCAGTCTTGAATCTGGAGTTTGAGGAAAATATGGCTTGTTAGGTGAACACTGTGCTCCTGGGCCACTTCTGCTTCTGTATCAGATTTACCTTATGCCCCCCTGTGTTCTGGTGAGTGACTTCATTCCATTTTCTTGAACAGCACAAAAATTCACCTGCTTTCACCTTGTCACCTCCACATTAAGCTCACCGTTCTCTTTCCAGTTTGATAAAAAGCAGCAGCATGTGCATTTACTTTAATTGTAGATCTCTCTACTGAGGCCAGTAACAACACTGATCCCCTTCAAATACATCTCAGATGGTAGTACTAAGGGAAATAAGTGATGTTGTCAAAAATATGCAGGTGAAATCAATTGTGCTGGTTACCTGACCTAAAGCCATGCAATACAATATTGTCATTTTGATGAATGAATGGAGAGGTAGAAGAGACATTGGCAATTGGTGCACCTTGAGTTGTTCCCAGCTGTCAGGTGATGTGACTTAGTCAAAACCACTTCTTCCACAGGGCATTTCATTACTTTGGGTTTCCAAATGCAGACCCTCTGCATGGTATGCTTTCTTGCAGTTCCTGGTCTCTTGCATTTGGGCAGAAAAGACCACTCTTCACTTCTCTGTAGATCAATGCTAAATACATACTATGATTTCACAGCTCTGATTTCAAAAGTTTGCTATCTGTAGTGATTACACCCACGTCTAGGTATACTATGAAGAAGGTCAATGTGCAGAGTCATATTTTTTTACAGCAGGTTAGATTATAAAGTTCCCTGACCTCATTTGATCCTTTCCACAACACATCATTGCCCAAGTATATTTTGTGCCAGCTGATACAGCTAATCATAATATTGCAGAACTGTGCTCTTTAGAGAGGGGCAGATCTTGCAGGAAAATGTCATGGCTGAGAGGTTACTGTCACAGTATCATAGAATGGCTTGAGTTGGAAGGTATCTCAAAGATCACATAGTACCAACTCCCCACTGTGGGCAGGGTTGCCAACCACTAAATCATGCACTAGATCAGGTTGCCCAGGGCTCCATCCAGTCCGTCCTTGAACACCTCCAAGGTTGGGGCAACTGCAGTTTCTCCGGGCAGCCTATGCCAGAACCTTACCACACTCAATTAAAAATTTTCCCCAGACATCTAATCTAAATCTATGCTTTTTTAGTTTAAATTTGTTCCCCCTATTCCTATTACTATCTACTGGTGTAAAAAGGTGTTTTGTCCTTTGAGCTCCTTTTAAGTATTGGAAGGCTGTAATGAGGTATCCTTGGGACTTTCTCTTCTCCAGAAGAGAACTCCCTCAGCCTGTCTTTGTAGGAGAGGTGTTTCAGCCCTCTGAGTATCTCTGTGTCTGTCTTCTGGACCTGCTCCAAAAGCTCCACATCTTTCTTGTGCTGGGGGCCCCAGACGTAGACGTAGTACTGCAGGTGGGACTCATGAAGGCAGAGAAGAGGGGAACAATCACACACCCTCGCCCTGCTGGCCACCCCTATTTTGATGCAGTCCAGGATACAGTCGACCTTCCAGGCTGCAAGTGCACAGTGCTGGCTCACGTTAAGTTTTTTATCTACCAGAACCCCTAAGACCTTCTCTGCAGGGCTACTTTCATTGAGTTCTTCTCCCAGGCTGTTTGTATGTCTGGGATTGCCCTGAACCAGGTGCAACAACTTGCACTTGGCCTTGTTAAGCTTCATTATGTTCTTGTGGGCCCACTTTTCAAGCCTGTCAAGGTCCCTCTGGATGGCATCCCTTCCTTCTGTTGCATCACCTGCACTCCTCAGCTTGGTGCCTTCTGCAGACTTGCTGAGGGTGCTCTCAATCCCATCACTGATGTCGCTGATAGAGTTGTTAAAGAGACTCCTGAGGGAGTCCCATCCTTAGCTTCTACGTGGACATAGAACTGCTAACCACAACCATCTGAATGAGACCATCCAACTAATTCCTTATCCACCAACTAGTCTACACTTCAAATCTGTACTGTACCAGCTCCTGCCCTGCAAAGGCATGAGATGGTTGGTACTTTCAGAAGAAAATATATGTAAAAAAAGAAAAAAAGAGATGAAAGGCGCAAAAAAACCAAACAAGGGTGAAAGAGATAAGGCTGTATATATGAAGGGAGTCTCCTTGGCAAGTACTTATCTGTTAGGGTGGCCAGTTCCCAGGTCCTCAGCGTAAAAGGAGAGGCCCTGGAGGCCTGTTTTATCTTCTGCTTATCTATATTATCATATCTAATGGGCAGACTTATTGGTACAGAATTTCATAGCAGTAACTGATGAGTCACCTTGTTGTTACTAGTGTACACATTTATGCTTGGTGATGCCAACCAGCTTATATTTTGATTTGTTAGCGTAGCTACATTGAAACTGCCTGATATTTTGAAGTATGTATTCAATACTAGGTTAAAGTATTTGATAAGAAGCCAAATAAACTTCAGCAAAAAGCCTTTTGAGAGGTGTGTCCTACAGAGATCCTACATGTGGAGCATAACTGCGCACACAAAACCAGAGCAAGGAAACTTGAAGGCAAATACTACCCTGTCAACTCTCACCCTGCCATTAAATCCAGTAGCTGAGGGAAAGAGCAGTTGAGCCAACCACAAGTAACCCTCTGATGCCTTGTGGGCTCAAACAGGTGAAAGGAGTCCTTAGGAGGAGTCCTTGTGTCCATACACCAGACAGTGCTCCACAAGCTACCTGCTGCACTCTATGCCAGCTCTCTGTTAAGTCTGACACAAAGGACCTGGGGATCCTGAGGTAAGTGAGGCTCATGCAAATCACAGAGGGGACTCCACCTTGGCCAACATTGGCCAGAGGCCTCCATCTCCCCAAGCTGCATGAGGATCTTGTAAAGAACCTCACTCAGAGCAGCTGGCAGCCCCATTACACCATAGTTCATCTGCGTGTCTTCATGGCCATTGGTTAAGGGCCAGCTCAAGCAACTCCAGACAGCAGTGTGAGTCTGGCTGCCAGTCTTGACTCTACTGTCCCTCCAGCCAGCCAACGGTGATAACATTACAAACGCCTCTCTTCTCCCAGGAGAAGCCAGAGCCAAACTTGGTGTTATTTTTCCCTGACCTAAGGAGGCTGACCCATGGGCCCTCGCGCCACACCCTGTCGTCTAGGTGGTATCATTCAGACCGTCAGCATGGAGACCTGATAGTTGTTTGACTGCTGGGCCCATAGCAGCAGTGCAGGCCTCAAGTTGCAGCAAGACTCCTATCTGCAGGTGGAAGGTCACCTCACTCACCAAGCATGTTCACCACTCTCCTTTCACACCCCCAGGCTCTTCATCGCGCTGAGTGGAGCCCCACAGCTGCTCTGTAGTGACCGCTGCCTCTTACTTCAGCTGCACGTGATGCTCAAACCTATCGTATTTTCAGGCTATGGCTGAAGTGTCCATTTCAGATAATAGTCTGTCACAAATTATTAGACACGAGCAGTAAAATGCTACATGAAAAACAGGGTGGTAGAGATGAAATAGATCACCACAGGAACAGAAAGTGAAAGAGGATGACTGCTTCCCTGCCAGATCCAGTACAGCTGGACAGTACTAAGAACTGTTAGCCACAGACACATAATTTGCAAAGTCTGAGGAGAAGTTACTTGGCCACTTTCTTTAACAGCTTTCTGTCATTTGTAA
This sequence comes from Gallus gallus, assembly GCF_016699485.2. Lineage (NCBI taxonomy): Eukaryota > Metazoa > Chordata > Aves > Galliformes > Phasianidae > Gallus > Gallus gallus. Next base: position 66,872,530 of record NC_052532.1, on the reverse strand, counting down.
TAGGAAGATAAAGGCCAGAGCCAGACCAGATAAGTGAAATGTGTGGAAACACGTTTGCTGCTGATTCTCACCTTCCATACAGCTATGTAGTAATCTGTAAAATTTTAAGTTTCTTTTCAGTGGTGCCCAGTGACAGAACATGGGTGCGATGGGCACAAATCGGAACATAGGAAGTTCCATCTTGAACATGAACATGAGGGAAAACTTCTTTTCTTTGAGCGTGACTGCAACAGTCTATCAGAGAAGTTGTGGAGCCTCCTTTTCTGGAAAAATTCAAGACCTCTCTGGATGTTTTCCTGTGTAACCTACTATAGGGAACATGCTTTAGCAGGGTGTTGGACTAGATATCTCCAGAGGTCCCTTTCAACTCCTACAATTCTCTGATTCTCTGAAGAGAAGTATTGGCAAACTGGTCTAAGTCCAGCAGACAGTCCCCAAGCTGGCCAAGGTTGGAGCATACTATGGACAAGAAGGAACTAGGATTGCTGTCTGTTCAGGCTGGAAAATAGAAGGCTGAGGAAGGATGTTATTGATGTCCACAACTTCCTAGTGTGTGTTTCTGGAATAGGTGAGACCAAACTCTTCTTGAGATGTGCACAACAATCACCACCTACGACAAGTGAGATACCAATTAGATATTAAGAAATCTTGTTCTTGATGGGCGTGATCAAACATTGGAATAGGTTGCCCAGGGAGGCTGTGAAATCACCATACTTCAGCTGATTCAACACTGGAGTGGACAAGACCCTGATCAAACTAATCCAGATTGGCACTTTGCTCTGAGCAGAGCTGGGAAAAGATACTCTTCTGAGTCCCTTTCCTACCTGAATTGTTCTGGAGTTCTGTATTTCAGAACTGAGCAGTAGAGCCACTCTTCAAACACAATCATCATTTGTGCAAATCTGAAGCAGACCGTTTCGTCTGATGGGCAATGTCCTTATATATGTGCTCTGTGGATAGCAAGGAAAATGTTTATGCAAAGCTTCAAAAAAAAATTTGAGTTAAGATAGCTGCCAGTGCAAGACTGTATCTTTTTGAGTTGTGTATTAACTTCAAAATGTGTACCTAAATAAGCAATAAATGAACAACCAGCCAAAACCAACCAGTGTTCTACCTAGGTTGGTCTTTTGTCTTCATTATCAAGTACTTTTTGTTTTTCTGCTATTTACAAGGGTACCAGATTATCCCAAAAGTTAACTGATGACAAATGGAAGTGTCTTATATATCATCATTAATGAATGACCATTTTCTGTCCTGAAATTGCAAGATCTCCAAACTTCTAGAATAAAGTTGAAAAATTTTATATTATTGCTAACTATATCAGAAAAGCAATGATCTAACTGAAATAGTTACCCCTTTTCACCTGGCTAGAAAATCAGCATCTGATCCAAACAAATTAAACTGACTTTTAGAGACTGTTGGGCCAACATTCACATCAAATTTTTAACTTGTGGATCTACATTATGGCCTCCTAAATATCATCCAGGACTATAGGTTTAATATTTCACATTGACTCTGTTTTCTGAGTCACCTTGCCCAAAGATATCAGTTAATGTGATTAAAGTGTACTGGGAGATGATTTATTAGTTCATATTTAAAATTCAATTTGACTTAGTAGGTTTCACATCTTATCAAGGCATAGCCAGCTTCACTAACTTCCATTCACAACAATAGCATCTTTATTAACTGACTGTGTGTGTAATTTCTTCAAGTGAGCTGTAATCATACTACTTTTTCAAAATTCTCTCATCCTGTCAGCTTAGTAATAACATCATGATCAATTTTATTTTTCTCTAAAGAAAAGCAAATGTTTCTGAAGACCAGCAGGTTAAACATAAATTTGAGCAAATTAGTGCTAGTGTTACAGATCTAGAATTCCAGCTGCTTTTCACAAAATTGCCCTCAATTTCCTTCATTTACAGATCATTTTTTCTCATTCTTGTACCATCCTGTTATTGTTGTACAAAAAGAAGAAAAGGGAGCTGGATGAGTGTTAAAAAGAAAAGTTATTGGAAGAGAAAGAATGGGCAATTCCTTTCTGCACAATCAATTGCAGTCACTTTTCCAACATGATCCTTTACGTAAAATAAAATAAAGAGAGTAAATACAAATATCAATATCCAGACTCACATTTCTTCAAGGTTTCAAGCATAGCTAGTCTTTGGCTCAAACTCACATATTTATTTTTAAAATGTTTCTTCCTGTTTTACATGATTGTAAGTCTAGTGCAGAAAATGGAAGATTCAGAACATGCGATGTAGTACTGATTTGAGTGGGAACAGTATGTTTATGCATGAATTAATGAATCTGGCTTTTTCATTTTGAGGTCTGACTGATGAGAAAGAAAATACTGTTGCAGCATGGAAATAGAAACACTTCATATAAGAAGCTGCAAGAATTTACTTTGCAGCAGTTCTTGACTGCTGAATACAAAAATGAAATATTTATGTATATGGCCTCTTTAAATGTGTGTGCAGAACTCACACGTATGGAAGATACGGCTTTAGAATGTGAAAATGAGTGTATGAATATGTGAAATGAATACATATAAATGTAATCTGGACTTTCTTTTATTCTTAGTAGCAGACAGATGTTCAAATGCATGGTTATGATTTGTGCTAACATCTTACAAACTTGTTAGGCCCATTCATTTTCTTCAGGCTTGTAAAGTTATTTATCCTGCTTACAGTGAAAGATTTGCCATCAGTGTTCTGTCATTGTTGTCAGACACAATGATAAGCAATGACTGCATCACTTTCATTTGATGTAGATGTATTAAAATCTTCAAATATTTTTTTCCATTACTTCTGTTGCTCTTTTGGTAAAATATGAAAAAGAGGTGTAACAGAAAAACAATGCAGTCAGGAAAAAGCAAGCATTTTAATGCAGAATTAATGCCTATTATTTCTTGAAGCACAAGTCTAGAGATGAATTTTTTGTGCTAAGCGGTAAGCCACTGGTTATTTTTAAATGAATAGATGACATTTTGACTGATACAAATTAATTTCTAAATAACTGCAGATTAGATTTATAGTATTTATTTATTCACTTTCTGAACAGCAGCCCGTTCTACCATTAAGGCAAATTTCCCCTGACTAGCAACAAACAGAACTTAGTCTAACAAAGATCCTTTCTTTTATAAATACAAACTAAAGTGTGGTAAAGAGCAGTGCTTGAATGCTTCCCGATCACTTTCAGTTTTGACCTCTACAATGCAAAGATCTGGATTTTAGATAGTAATACAAATATTAAATTTGCTCATTGTAAAATTAATAGATCAAAATGTGCTATTATTTTCTGTAGGCACAACTTTGGTCAGTGCTCTCAGATCTTGTCAGCCATACCAGCAGGCATACTGGTAGCTAATGGAGAAGCTGAAATTTCTCTCTTCTACTCTGATTTCCTCTCAACATGTACTCCTCTACTTTCCTTTCCAGCCCTTCTCCCACCGCTCCCTTGTGGATGTGTGCTATCAAACTATCTGTGCCATAAAGACAGTGAGAAATCTGATTTGTACTGACACTTTTTGCTTCTCTGTTGGCACATCACAGCCAGCAGTTTATTAGAGGACATCAAATCAGGCCCTTTCCTGCAGTTTCATCTCTCCTTCTGCTGACTTCATCTCTCTGCCTTCACTCAACACCTCTGAAAGATAAAAGAGCTTGTACTCTCTCTTGTGAGAGAGGAAATGAGAAGTGCAAGACTCAGATATACAGGAAAATGATAGCTTAAATGGAGGTCTTGGAGAGGTGCTCAGGACCGAGGTTAAGTCCCTGCTCTAACTTATGTATGAATGGGTTCAGGGTAGGGGATGGATTTCCCCAGACTCAAGGCCAATTTCCCACACTCAGGCTGTGTGCTCTTCTCTACATCAGCATGCATGCTGTCAGCAATGCAAGAGAATCGGCCTCTCTCCTTTCTGGCTAGATTTCTGAGGAGCAGGAGAGGAGAATAGATCAGCCATGGCTCCACTTGGAGAGAAGTTTCCAGTCTCTTTTTTCCATATGAGACCCTCAGCTCATGCCAGATTCCCCTTCCAGATCCACCAGCATCTTTCATTCACTCTCATCTCTGCATTAACCTCACTTGTACCTCTTCACTTCTACTTTCTGTCTCTGGTAACCTACAGTCCTCACAATCCTCTGCTATGCTTCTCTTCAACCCTTTGCCAATAGAAGGTGCAATTTTTATTCTTTAAAAAGTCCTTTGAATTTCCCATAGTTGAAGATGTCTATACCTGACAGCATTTCTCTTTCACAGTGCTGACAGTGACTGCTTGTGGCATTGTTTTTTTTTCCCATTTCTACCTGTCTTGTTCAAGTCCATACTGTCCAAGTGCAGTTTGGGTGTTACATCGTCATAGGCAAGATGAATTTGTTCTTGAAAGAAGCAAGATACTTTTAGGATCCGTTTCTCATGCAGAAACTAACCCTGCAATTTGGGTTGATTATTTGAAATGTATTACCTAAATTCTGACATAACCAGGAGACAATCAAACCAAACCACCGTAGAATCTTAAATTAATTTGCAATATTACAAATGATTTACTATATTGGACATATTAATAAATCAAAACAGAAAGCAGCCATGTGACAAGAAAAATAATACTATTGCTAGTGATCTCTTCAGCAGTCACAGGAGCACCAAATCCATAATCTACTAACAATACAATTATTTGCAGCGTCAGTAATGCATGCGGGGAAGAACCAAAATGCTGTCAGGAACATATTTGCAACTTGTGGGTGGTGTGTACACAAAATGCCCAAAGTACGTAATATTCTCTGAATGTCCATTCCAGCTCCTTCTGAACGATGTTACACCTAATGGGATGAACGCTCCACTCACATCTGCTTCTACAACCTTATTATCCTCTTATGGCCCACTGTATCTAAACAAACCAAAGAAAAACAGGGAAGTCAGATGAGCAACTAAACAACCCTATTTCTATGGATTTGCCACAGGTCTCATATTAAATTAGTTTCTGGAGGATGCTGCAGCTGCTACCTAGAAGATCAATCACTTGAGTTTCATTAGATTTGACAGCTATAAATGCATCTAGATGCAGAATCTGGTAGGCTTGGATTAGTCTCCTCAAAAGTGAAATCACACAACAGTGTAGGCTTAGGGTAATTGTCCTAGTCAGAACTTACAGAAGGCTAAGAGAAAAAAAGTTCATGTTTGGGTAAGTGATTGTATTTGGAAAATAGAAGTAATAAAGAAAATATTACTGAATCTTGGAAAGTAAAAATACAAGTATCTACGCTACTGTGTTCTGGTATAACACAGTAAAAGGTACCACAACATGTTCATACTCAGAATTACAGATTCCTTGCTCTGGGAAGTTATTCTGCACTGGGTTTGAGCCATTGATTGGGATGTGAACCATCGACTGGGATGTGCAGAACCATTATAAATGCCTTAAGCTATCCAGTCCTTGTGGGTGTTGTTGTTTTTTCCTAGTTGGATTTTTGCTCAAGAATTAACACCTGTACTTTGGCTTTTCCAGTGTTCCTAAATTAAATCTCCTTAACCTTCAGAGGCCTGTTAACAGACTTTGGCTGAAAAATTTCCACTGAGAAAAGAGAGAGGGATTCAATGCATAAACAGGTGGGTATTCCTGTAGGGTCTGTATTCCATGAATAAACAATAAAAATTCAGGTGCAAGTCTCCATTCCCCAGGATGTTTCCTATTAAAGATGCCAGGAGGGTATTAATGAAGGTTTGATTAAACATGTGTACTCTAAAAAAGAATTCAGTCCAAGCCGTAAATAAAATTTAGTCAGATGATGTGGAAATGACATTCTCTAGCTGCCTCTTTAGCAGCTTAGCTCCTTCTATGTTGATCTTTACTCTCTACACATCACAGTGCTCCCAAACCAGAGCCAATGGGACAAACGTGGAACAATTACAGCAACTGGAATCACAATTACAGCAAATCAGAATGCACCAGCAGCCATGTTTTAAGACATTTATTTGTCAAATAGACATTTTGCCAAGGTCACCTTCACATGAGAGGTGAAGTTTAATGTATGTTGGCCATAAAGAGGATAGAGATTAAAAAAAAAGTGGCTGGATGAAAGTGTTACTGCCAGACTGTGTGAAGATAGAATAAAAAAACATGGAAACAGTTGCATAACAGAAACATCTGGGAAAGGAGAATGACATGGGGTTAACTACAATTAGGAAGAAGAAAGAGCCTAATCAGACAGATAGATTACACTAAAGAGTGGTAAATCTTTATTTTTTTTACCATCAGTCTCTCACTTCAGTGTTTTGTCTACTGATACGGTACTTTCTGAAGTTAGTATCTTCATAATGTGTGCGGTCGGTAACACCACAGAGTTCCAACTGCAGTTGGAGCTGCTGTGTGCAGATGTGACACATGAATGTAAAACTGACAGAGGAGTGAGGAGATGTATATGGAAAAAGGAGAGCAGGCAGCGGTAGGCAGGAAGATTGCCTGTGGCAGGCAGCATGCTCAGAGGGCTTGCAAGATGCCATGAAAGCAAAAATACTGAGAAATGCTCAGCTTTAGCCATAGGGGGGTACAATGTCAGTGATATGAGGGAAGACAAATATATGGTTCCCATTAACTTTAGTGAAACACATGCAGCTAAGCTCCTCAAGGGGAGCTCCAACAGCTGGATCTAACCATGTAGATAATTTACTCTGTCTGTTTTCACGTACTTCTGTTTGGTTGACCTGCTAGAAATTTCTAATTGAAACATCAGCTTTATAAGTAGATGGAGCATGTGTGCACAAAAGTCAGCTGTGTTTTATTATTTCCAGTGGAGATAAGTCACTGCAAGCCAAGGAATTACAACAGTTATCCCTGTAGAAGTTAAAATCTCTATTTATGCAGCTATTTCAGGTAGCTGCACATTATGTAAAATTTCACGCTGACTGTGGTGGTGACGAAGAGAGGAATTAAAAGAACAATATTTAGCTGTTTCTATAGTCACAGGAACTAAAGCACGCTAGGATTTTTATCCATTTTAAAATACAGTAAAGTCTAAATTATAAATAGGGGTCCATCTCCAGAGTTGTCAAAATAACTGCAGTAACTAAAACAATGCCAATACATACTTCTGCCATTCTGCCAATACATATTTCTGAAGATAGGAGTATTTATTTTTCTGGAAAAAAATGTAACTTGGTCTGGGTTTTTCACATTTTGGGATTCTATCACTGTAGTAGTTCTGGGGAGAAAGATATAGATTCCATAATCTGTTATTGGAAAAGGGCCATTTTCAAATGAAAAGAAAATGAAGTTCTCCTCATTTTAGCTATTCACCAACCAAGAGAAAAATATGGGATACTTTGGATTCATTTACATATCAGTTCAGCAAACGCAATTGGTTTTCTCAAAGATAAATCATTATGAGAAGACCTCTTTATCCCCTTTGAGTTACTGTCCATACCTGCTCTCTGAACTGGAATGGCTTTCTTTTTGAGACAGACTGAGAGAGAAGTACCTGCAATGGCAGTGTGGTTGCTCAGCCTTGTGAAGGGACTGAAAAAGCAATAAGAGATGGTATTCCACAGTAAAGACAATTTCTCAGTGTCACATCACCTTGGAAATACCCCAACAGGTGGAGAACAGACTCTGTCCCCCTACCACTTGCTGTTGCGTTTTGTAATTCCTTCTAGTGCCTGCAGGCAGCTAAATGGGTTTCTCAACTCTTTGTATCTACGATACTGCTCAGGCAGCTCATCTGTGTGTCACAGATACTGATCAAAACCAGCCAAACCAAGCTGACAGTGTGTTTGAGTCTGGCAGCCCTTGAACCGTGTTCTTCAGGACACCATCAGTCTCTAACACTGACTATGATATTCTAACCAAGACTATGGCTATATAGAACAAGGCTCTGGGGGCTTTACTTGTCTGAGTAGGTGTTTTGTTGCCATCAGGTCATTTGCAAAAGCAGATGACCTAGCCACTGAAGCTTGCCAAAAGAAAACAAAAATGTATGTTCCAGGTGAGGGCTTAATAGATCTCAATATTCACTGAAACAGTATCATCAGCTTACTAGCTTACTATTTTCATATAGCCCCTGGAAGTACAAAAAGATACCATCCTCTGGCAATATTTTTTTCTGCCAAAACACTGTAGAGAGTTTTCTGCTTGGGATAATATTTTAATGATTTACATCAGATAATGAATCCAGAGAAGAAATAAATATATACATATTCAGACTGGTTACAAAGTGAAGTAAATAGTATAAAAAAATATTGATTCATGAACAGGAAATCTTGTCAGCTTGCTCACATCTCACTGCTGCACTTTCAAATGCTCCTTGCAACCTTTATTCTACCTTGGGTAGTAAAAAATAATGTTGCCTGTATGAGAGAATGCTGAAGATGCCAGTCCTGAAAAACAAATATCACAGTTACAAAAAGAGCCAACAGAGGGGACAACACAGTCTCTGAACCAGATTACTATAAGAGTAATTAGGATAGCTGCTCAGAAGAGGGAGAAAGGAAAAGAAAAAGAAAAGAAGAAGTGTGACATGGAAAATGGAAAGTGGGATAAAATATGCAAAAATGTGTAAGCAAAAGGAGGACATCCAAAATGGTTGATGTGAAAGAAAGGCAGAAATGCAAGGCTTGACCCAGCCTGTGAGCTCAGTTCTCCGGTGTGAGTGGGTGGATGGATGCAGAAGCACTGCAACAGAGAGGCCAGCCAGCATCTGCAGAAAAGCGGGTGATGCTTTAGAAAGAGCTTTTACCTTTATCAGCCACTTCAGAAGTGTGGCTGTGCATTATGCGGAGCTGTAAAGCAATTTTGATAATGTCTTAGTGATAGTGCTGTAGCTAAGAAGTATTAATAACAGTTACCAATGGATTATATAAATTATTTTAAGTGACCATTGCCATGTAGACTGAAGTATCAATGACCCGAAAATAAGAATATGTATAAAGGGAACTCTCAAAGATTGTAGAAGTTTAGAGAGTGTGAGCACATCATGAAGCCAGCAGTCCCAGGGCTGTAGACATTCAGTGTGGCTGATTACTCATGACTACAGTATTAGGACTATGAGAGAAACTGGTTTTAAGGCCAGCAAAATAAATAACCCTGTAATGCAGAGGTATGTTTATGTTAGTGAAGCCATTAGTAATGTCAGCAGGATGTTACATCTCAAAGGTTATTGAAGGAGAACAAGAATCTTGCAGAGAATAATTGTGTATGCATCTAAAACATATAAAAAAGTATTACCTATGCCCATAACAGATTCTTTCAAACAAAGACATCTTTTAAAGTATCCAAAAGATGCAACTGAAACAACTCCAATTTGTGCATGCACCAGTGCTTCAGAATCAGGTGTGCAGAATTGACCACTGAGGTACTCTGCAGTGGTCCATACGTGTTATCTTACTCAAGGGAAACACACCTCTGCTGCGTGTGTTTCAGCTAGTAACCTGCTCCAGAGGTTCAGCTGTAATTTGACTGCAGTGGTATGGACCAGTTGCAAAGAGAAGGTTTCAGAGGTGATGAACTAGTTGGGAAGATTCAGTTTCCTGTTAAAGAAGCAATCTGTAGATGTGATGCTGGACTCCTACTACTCTGATGTCTGGATTAAGGTGGAAGTTAGGACACTGGGCTTGATGGCGTGACGTAGCACTGAAAGGAGATCCATCACTTGTGGTGTCTATTTGGAGGCTGATTCAGCCTTGCCTATTTCAATAAGCAAATGTTAGCTCAGACAGGCTCTGAATTTATAGCTGCAAAGCTTACTCTAAGCTAACTTACAGGGTGGACTCTGAAGCTACTCTCAAAGACCTAGAGGCATTTACAACAAAACATAGGGTCTGGAGGAAAAAGCCAACACAAAAAAATATATAAAGTAAGTTGGAAAAAGTTACTCCAAAATCAATATTCTTGTGGTGGGTCTTATTTCTTCGACTCCTTTTATGTCAATGTAATTACATCGGCCCCAGCTACTGCAAAATAATGTAAAGCCTACCCAAGCAATTTTTCTTCCAGACCCCGAGAGGCATAAACACTGCATTCTTCCCAAAGCTGAGCAGAAACTCAATATTTTAATTTGAGAGAGTATTACAATTTTCAAAGCAAATTGTAGAGGGAGAAAAATGTATTTCAGCTCTGTTTGACAACCCCCACAGCCTGTTTCAGACAAAGGACCGTAAACTCTTTGTTTACAGTTACCATTTTTTGATTCAAGTATTTGAGGAACAGGACAAACTCTATCCCAGTTTTTGCTCCATGTGCTATTTGAATGAGGCATTCTGGCAAGCTGAAGTAAGCTACAGACTGCCTCAGATCTTTAACTGCTGATATTAGATTTCTTCCTATACAATCTTTACTCCTCCTCTTTGCCAAAACATAATTACTACTCTAATAGACACCTCTTTATTTTTGTCAATGCTCCTTGGCACTGCTAAAATGTATAGCAGGTGCGCTCTGACCCATGCAATGTTTTCCCCAAAGCTTTTATTTCTTAACTGTGGTCTCCCTCCACCCAGAGTCTGCCTCTTCCCTCCAGAAAGTGGATAACTCACCTTTTCACTGGTAGCCTTTCCCCAGGAACCTCCTTATCACATCTGTTCATAGTGTGCTCACCCCCAGGATCCGTCTCAGCAGGAAAAGAGGCGTGCTGGCTCCATGCATGCTATGACAGCTGGGTGCTGCCTGTTTCTCTATGTGTCTCAATACTGCACTCAACAGCAGACCTTCCCCTTCCAATATATGCAGGCTTTCAGGTTTATCACCTGGCTCACACTATCACAACGCAGAGGCCAAGAGAAGAGTCTTGCAGTAGGGTAACTTTGAGGAACAGTTGCCTAATGGGTTAGTGATGGATCATGAATTTATAACACATATTTTCATCAGGTGAGATTGAATCTTTTATCTCATACTACTTCTTTTTGAATGCCCAATTTTATTCCCATCCTTGTGCAAAGCTTCCTTCTCAACAAATGCCCAATTTTATTCCCGTCCTTGTGCAAAGCTTCCTTCTCAACGAACGTACACTGGACTTATGCCACTGATTGCCCAGCGCTCTGCATGGCATTCTTCTTTCCCAAGCTATATGCCTCTGAGAAACACCTCTCTCAGAAAGCACAACTCAGCTCAAGAGAGTGAATAACAACTTTCTCTCACTAGAGCCCACCAGCAAAAACAGTGAGGTTCGGCTGTTGCAAACATATTTTCTTACCATGGCTGCTCCTGACAACAAAGCTTAATGATTTTCTGAATGTTCTCCCCTTAGGAAAACTCCTTTGCTGCCCTCATGGCAGATAACTGAAGTGACAGTAAACCTCACTGTTTGTACTGTGGGGCATCCAGCAAGTGCAAGAGACGTTGAAAATATTTCTATTTCATGTCTGTCTGTCGTCTTCCAAGAAAGAAATGGTACTCAGAGATACTTAAGATTTTAGAAGAAAATCCACTGAGCATTTAAAGAATTTATTCAATTTCTCTTCTGTGTGATTTCTAAGCAAAATAATATTAAATTTCATTTAGACAGTGTATTGCAGGCAGTGGGCTGTTTACTGAACAAATTTTCAGGACTCACATTCAGTTCTTAATTCAGCAATTGTGTGTTGACGATGGCCTTGATCCTGTTTGTGCAGCAGAGGTGAAACAGGGATATTGGTAATGACCTCCTTTGTGATCTAGAGTCAAAAGACATTACTGAAGGATCAAATATTATTCTTCCCAGAGCAGTGATTTAGTAGAAAATTATTACATTTTTTCTCACATACCAATAAAGTTGAATTTGGGCATTTTATTTGAGAGGTAGAATCTTGTTTGATGGCATCAATGTGAGAGAGCTTTGCAGTCCTAGCTCCCTTCCCTGTTTCCAACTCCTGCAGACAGAAAGCTGTGTGTATTTGAACTAGGTGCAGTATTGATCCAGTAAGACAGATTAAAATTCTAACAAAATAATCAAGTGGAAAAAAGAGAAAGTAGAAAAAAAGGAGCCTAAATCTGCTTTTAACTGCTTGTCATGTTTGTGTTGCCTTGCATAGCTCAGTCTTCGGTAACCCAAAAGATAGTCCTGCCATTTGTCCTCTTGTCCATATGCTTTCTGCACTGCATATTAAATCCTGATATTGGGTTGCTCACCTGAAATCTTGTACCTGGAAGAGTGGTTAGAACCCACCACTGGGGTATATGTTTTCATCTGATCTGTGTGCCATAGATAATGTCTGTTTCTGTGCACTGGAAGATTCCTAATACTCTGGAATTGCATCCAGATTTGTGTAAGCAGAGCAGAGGGGGTGGCAGAAGAGTAAACACAAGTTGCTAGTGTAAGGGGCTGCCTAGTTCAGTGAAAGCAGCACCTTCAAGTCAATTTAAGCAGCTGCATCGGATACCTGTCTCCAAATGTCACTCTGGTTAGCACAGGCTGAGTCACACCCAGCATGCTCTTGCTTACCTTGGAAAACCTTATGCAGAAGGAAAATGTTTGTTAAGATCTCAGTGACCCAGTTTTTTTTATGTCCTGGTAAGGACGGATTTATTTAACATAAATCAGTTACCCAAATATAATTTTTTAGTTAAAGCCAGGCCAAGGTAAGAAGAAACCAAAGCATATATGAAAAGCAGACAGCACAGACTGCAAATGCTTCTGAAAACCAGGAACAAACATCCATTTGCATTGGCATTCATCTTACCCAACTTTAGTGTCCTCCCTGGAGGACCTATGAGCCTGCTTGCTAAGCTCCCTGTGAGATAATGGGGAGCTGATCTACAGGGCATGCACAGAGGGAGGCTGATGTGCTCACTCAGCTCACTTTGTCAAGGCAAGACATAGGCATTTCACTATGCAGCTCACAACATTTAGAAGTCAACAACAGTCTGAGATGAACTGTGCCCTAGAAATGCTGATTTCTGCTTGCCGAACATAATAGGAACTTGGAGAACAGTCCAGACAGGGACAACTACTGTCACAGAAAACTGTTGGGTCAAGTAATTATAGCAAGGCCTTATCACTGAGTCAGGAAACATTTGAATAATGCAATGAAGCCTTCTTAGACTTTGTAATTTAATTATTCCCAAGAAGAACATACAGCTGTACCTCATATAGACATAGGATTTCATATAAATGAGGCATTACCACGAAAAGACAAAAGTAGACAGTCACTGATGGCAACACGAAGTCCTCAGCCACATCTTTGGCAAATATTGTGACAGAGAATTTTTTGCGAGATGCAGTCTGGGTGATGTCTCATGCCACAAGAGAGCTTCTAGTTGTAAATCCTGCAAACAGAAGCTTGTTTTCTAAACAGACATCAGTGCAAGGTCCTGGCCGTGGAGGCATTTCGTGACGGCAGATCATTAAGAATATGTCTTTCCAGCTGACTGCTAATGAGCGTTTTGAACTAACCTGGGTGTGTACCAAATGATTTCTTGTTGTTTCTTAATTGTCTAATTTGACAGAGAAGAGGAACAAATAATGCACACCCAATCATCTTTGATAAATTTGTTCAACAGATTTAATCTACCTCCTCCTGTCTGTGAAGTCATTGAAAGGATTCTGATCTTCTGCTATTCTTGGATAATGCTGAATGATATCTTCTGATAACAGAAGAGTTCCTCGCGTGGATCAGGAGGAGTAATTGGCATCATTTAAGCACAAGTTTTAAGTAGAGCAAGGACTCAAAGGAAGCAGGAATGATTAGTTGATGTGGTTGCAACAGTGGCAGAGGAGTGAATGCAGCAAACTAATCTGTAGGAAATCTGGCATCACCAGGTATGCTCTCTTGTTGCAACTTTATTCTAATTTGAAGATCACAAGAGTGAAAAAGTGACATTGCTAGTGTCAAAAAAAGAAGTTAAATTCATTAAGAGGAGCCCTGGCAGTGAACGTGCATCTGCTCTAATTTCCTTTTGCTGGAAATGAATTCCCCGCAGATATCAGTTAACCACATTGTTATGAAATAAGCCCTTAGATCAGGGTTTGATGCTTCTGTCTTCTACTTAACAAGCTAAAAATCCTTAAAAATTTCTCCTTTGGATGTGAGCAACTAGTGGCATTATTTCTACCATAAATGAAAATAAATAAATAAAAAGACAGATAGTGGTGCTTAAGACATAATGGTAAGAAGAACTTAGGCTTCAGATACTAATTTGCTTCAGTTTGCCAAGTAAAAAAAAAAAAGTGTGAAACAGTAAAGAATAGCTACATGAGTTAAATCTGTGTTTTTGTACAATATCCACGCATCAAATTTAATATTGGAATTCTTTATCTGGGTGTATGTGAAAGTAGATCTTATTTCTATTATGAATTTATTTAAGAAGGAGTCATCCAGTATGCACTGCAGGACTGTGAGCAGCCACGTTTTAATTTCTGCTCCAGGGCTAAAGAAATATAACCTTACCTTTCAGGAGATTTCTTACATGATTGCTCACTGAAACTTTTAATTAGTTTCTTGCAAATACATTGCCTTGAAAATTCTGGGGAAAACTTGTCATCTGGACTGTGTATTAGTTTTCCACTTCTCCAGTTAAAAATAAGATACTCCAGGATTTCTGGCTTGAATTCCAGCTGAGCATCCATCCATACCTTGTGTCTTTACCACACAGTCTAGCACAGTGGAAGAGTAGAAAATTAGTGACATGTTCCTTTCTCAAACAGAACTACACTCCTTAAAAAGTTTGTTGATGTCTCAAAGAGATTAAAGGCAACCAACAGGAATACATTTACAAGAGTAGGACCACTTCCATGGAAGACAGGTACATGGATCAAATAAGAAATTATGTTCCCCAATCCTAGAATCAACAGTGCCTTGCAGTAAACAGGTCTGTTTGCCCATTGTGGACTAATGAAATTTGTAGTCACTAGTAGAGAATGAAGGATCCTGTCTAGGAAAGCAATCAACTTGCTATCAGAAATCCAAGGTCTAAAACTCTGAGATCACTTCCTCGAGACGTAAGCAAACACTGCCCATATCCTATATGTAACAAAACTGATCTGACTTTTTAATTTTTTTTATTAAAATGTAAAAAAAATTAGAGAAAGAAAAACAGAATTAGTGGGATACTTGACCTTGTTTTTGTGAAACTAATGCATTGCGGTCTCGTTTAATGGAAGTGGTTGCAATTCTTAATCACTTCTTGACATGTTTGTCAGATTTTTGAGGAAATCTTACTCTTCCTACTCTTCATCCTTGAAAACTGTTGTTCACAAATGTATGTATTGCAAAAAAGTGATGACATGAATAAGGTGTGATTGTGAAGCGAAGGATACTTTTCTCTGGTAATGTGTTTACATCAATTGAAAATATAAAAAAAAACAAAAACCAAAAAACAAAAAAACAAAAACGAATGATGTTTTCAGCAGTCTTGAAACCTATTCTCATATCCCTCTATTAAATCAGAAAGCAAGGCTATATATTCCTGTTCACAGGACTGCGTTTAACAAATGTATCAAAATATATAAAATTCCTTGCCATACCTTGAGTCAGCACTGCACTCCCCATGCCCTTGTTTCAGCCCAGACGGTACCCATTGCACACCAATGTTTGGCTGTTGCTGAGCAACGGTTGTGTGGCCAAAGCTAGGCCAGGCAGCTTGACAGGGCAGAGCTACCGCCATGATGGTGCGGGGCAGGGGGCAGCCATAGGACAGGCTGTGCTGGGCCTCATGTGGCCTACAGGCCGCAGGTTGCACATCCCTGCCCTAAGCCATCTGTTTCAAATGTTTAGTAGGGTAGGGTATATATCCCACTCTAAATTCAGGCAAATGTTATGCACTGTGATCTCTGACACTATGATCTCTGCATATATACATGTATGCATTTTTGTAATTTACTGGGACAACAGATTTGTTGCACATTCAGTACATGTTCCCAGGAGGGATGGCACTACCTATGATACCGCTCAGTAAGTAGGTAAGTAATTGTGGCTTGGTAGAGGAGAAAAAAAACAGTACAAATTTCTGAGAGGATAAATCAGAAAGAACATGGAAAAGGCAGAGAAACTCACACTTCCATACACTATAATGTGGGTTTATAGAAGAAAGCAAGAAAGATGGCCTTGGAAATCCTACTATTCATTTCATTCCAGAACAGGAGTATATGAAGTACCGGGACATGTGGGAGATGTCAAACTGATTGGAACAAAAAAACCCATTTTTCTTTATCTAAACTGCTGCTCCCAGGTGGAAGATCTTTTCAATGTTGTTGAAAGCTTTATAAGTTTACAATTCTATTCATCACCACCAACCAAAAATAATCCTCTGCTCTGGAAACCATCTGTCTTACTGGGAGGATGGAAACATTGACCTGGTTCTGTGGAGATGGAGATGGCAGGTTTCTCTCTTGGTGAATGTGGATGCATTACATTTCATTCATTCAGAGGGAAACACACAATGATTCTCTAAGGTACTTGCTTTATTAAGGAAGGTTTTAAAACTCCTAATTTAAGATGAAAAGAAATGCTTCCATGGAAGGAAGGATCATAATTGAAGTGTTCAGACTGACCTTTCATTTTAATATGCATTTCTTCCTAGAGGAGCTGAATCACTTGTCTCAGACAGTCAAGAGGTGTCCACTTTTAAAAAAAATACATTTTCTTGGCTGGCAGTATCCTGCTACAGTCCACTGACTGATATAACAGTGTAGGCTCTTCTCCAGTGAAAATATATTCTAACTTCAGATAAACAACACAGGCAGGACTAAATTGGATGAACATATGTTTCTTTCAAGGCTGTTTGCTAACAGTAATTGCTTTTACTTCCAATAAATTTGTCGGGAACTCCTCTAGCACTAATCTGGCAGAGCTATAAGGAAAGTAAAAAAAACATTCAGAGATAAGTCTTTCAAAAGCAGTACGAAATGTATCAAGTAAATTAGTCAATAGTTCAAGAACTGTTAGGCTGAAAGCTGATGTCAGGGAATCTGTGCTGCTGTTTTTTGACACTAAAATGGAAGGTATGACAGATTGGCTTCAAAACAGAGAGGTCCCAGTCAAATCAAAGCTGATTTTAATGAGCACTTTTTTTAATTTCCGGATCCGAGTTTTCTGTGATTCAGGAATTTCTTCGATACTGTACCTATGGAAGTTTCCCAGAACAAAGCCATGGTCAAGTTTAAGTCTGGGACATATGGTGAGCCTATCCTCCTCCTGATTCCTTCCACTTACTTTACATTCACAAAACATAAACGGCCCACAACAGTCTGTACTTTAAATACAAAAATATCTTGCACTGAAAAGCTGAAACAGAGCAGTTGGAAAGCCATAGGCACACACACTATTTCTGACATCTGGAAGACTTCCTCAATTACAAGGGCGGTCAGTGGGAGGCAGCCAGGCCTGACTGGAAGAAGGTGGGGACTTCTGACTCATTTCCAGCTTTACCTCTTCTGTCCTCACTCACCTACCATTTCATCAACTAATAGACACAGGAGGTCTAGCCCTTCAGAGCAGGTGTCCTCCATAATGGTCTGCACCAGCCTTGCAGAGAGCAGCTAATTTGAAAAGCTTTTTGAAAGAACACAGGTTGTAAAAATATCCAATGGCCAGAAGTTAAAATTCAAATGATAAGTCAAGGCTATTCAGTAAGGCAGACAAATACAGATGCTAGCTAAATGGAAATGTTCATCCCCCCCTCAATCCTTAAATTGTGATATGATGACTTTTTAAAAGCACATTTCAAATTAAATGAAGTTTATTGAAGTGCACAGCATGAGAGATTACATATATATAGCTGAAAACACAAATAGAAAGTCCCTGTAATGAGACAAATGTAACAAGACAAATGTAACAAGACAAATATGTGGTGCATGACTATATGATCCACATAGGATGCCTCCCTTTCTCTTATTCTTATGCAGAAGTGGGAGGGCGTAGTTCCTAGAGCTGTGGTTTAGCGGACAGACGGTGGAGAAATCTACATCCATATGAAATTCTGTGAAACTCTAGTGTCTGGTTTTAGATGCTGCAATGTTTTCAGACAAATCAGAGTACCGTCACCTGAAAGCCATAGATTTTCCTCTGTGTTTGGCAATCTCTGCAAGCAGTTTCCCTGAAGAAGCAGGGTCAGCTTACTGCTATCAGCCACTGGGAGGGACCTCGACCTTTCTGCATGCTGCATGCCTCGACCTGCATGAACCAGCCACATCACAACTGAGATAGGAAAGATCACAGCGTTTCCTATAAGTCCCTCTGCTTCAGAAGGCCTCTTACGTATTTTGTTGTATATGATGTATAAAAAAACTGAAGTCAAGAGATTATATCCTAAGAGTAAGAATACAGAGGCGTGTAGTTTAATGAGGGAAGGAAACAAGTGATCATAAATTACAGAATGCTCTGCTGAGCTGTGGGTGATATGTACATACAGAAAAAGTAACATGCTTGCAAATCTTTGTTATCTTGCATCAAAAGAGAAGTAAGCTCTTTTTTTTCTGCTGCCATTTGAGGTATATAACTCAGTCATAAAAGCACTAGCTGATGTCTCCATTGAATTGCCTTTTCAAGTTGGAATTTCTATCTGTGCTCCCAAGAAAAGCAACCTCAGCATCACTTTCCAGACTAATGGGAAATGAAAATGTTAATATAATGCATCCTTGTGGGACTCACATAGTTGTTTCTATCTGCCTTTCTTTCTTCATTTCTCCAAGTGTGTGGCATTCCTTCATGTATGAGTATGTCTAAATTGCAATAGAGAATACGAGTGACACCACTGAAGACTTACATACATGTACATACATTCTAGCATGAGAGAGCATAAGAAAATCATTTATTGTTTTCTTTTCTTTTGAAAAACAGAATGTTGTTCCATGAAGAAATTTTGTTGCAGAATAGAAGCCAAGCAATAGATAGAAGACATAGATTAGAATTCTGAAATCATTATTTTCTTCAGACTACAAGCATGGCTGTGGTGTACGGCCCAAGCATAGCCTGCTGAAGAAGGCAGAGATTGTGAAAGACCAGAAAATGCCACAAAACCTAGGCCTGATAGTTGTTCTGTGGTCAGTAACAAGAACAACCTGTAGCTGTGCAGGTTGGATAAGGCTGTAGCTATGCCTCTGTCATTTCATTCACCTCCAGCTGCCACTTGCCTTATCTATGACTAACAGCATGCAGCCTAGTACTTATGTCAAGGGCCAGAGCTATGACAGGAAGACAAAATGCTACCTTTGGCAAAAACATGAAAACCATAAAAATGTGTGATAATTGACCTAGGAACAACCCCTCATGTCTTTGTGAACTGAAAACAAGGTCTCAAGGAAATGAAAGTTTCTCTGCTATTCTGCAAAGTCATGTGCTTTTCATACCCCCATCTATATCTCAGCTTGCGCACCTTGTAATAGTTCAAACCTCCTCACTTCTCATGGCAAATCACATGTAAAAGGTGTGTAAAATGATGACACTGAAGGAGAGCTTTCGAAACTCTCCTCAGCTGGCCTGAGACTCCTCAGCTTGCAAGCATCCCTCCCCCTGGAATAATGATTAGTTAATAGGCTAACACGTTGTTTGCTTAAAATATATGTGATTATAGAACATATATGCAACAGCTTGCTCAGAATACATATAATAGATTGTTTTGGTGCACCTAACCTGTGTCAGTGAAGTGCACCATAGTCACTGTCTTCTCACTGGACAAAGGCTTAATTCCCACTTAGCTAATACCACACAGGAAATCAACTTTTCCCCCGTGGTTTCAGTTTCCCCTTCTTTTGCCTTCCTGAAGTAAATTTTCATGTAACTTTGCTGTTCAGTCTTAATCATACATTTTACTCCACCTTCTTGATGAGTGAGCAGATTACAGAGCTTTGACAGTTTTCCACGTAAAAAGTACTCTTCAAATTTAGCTTTGATTCATGACTGTCTTCTCTGCCTTCTTTTTGAAGACTAAACCTTGGCTGTTTTATTTTATGGAGTGTTTTTCCTCATTAATGACTGAAGGATTCTTCCTCTCCATTGCACAAACAGTTGGGAAGCCAGAGATGACTAATTGAAAGCCAGCCTGGAAGAGTCCTATACAGAAAAGTTTTTTGCTACCACAGGAAATTAAGAAGCTAGAAGGAGAGGGACTGACTTTTTGTGCGATTAACACCTATTTGTATTCTGAAATGTGGTTTAGCCTAACTATTTGAAAGCTGCAGTTTTATGTAAAGAAAAAAAAAAAAGAAAAGAGAATCATATCATCTGTAGATTCAAGTTTGAATTCCTATGCATGGCTACTCTTATTCAAAAAGTCAAAACAAGGACAAAAAGACTCCCCCCGCCCCTCCTCTCCCCCCCAGAAACAGTATCTACTGCATAATCAAAATCTTAAATGTTTCTTATTGCATTATTGTCAGTGAATGCTCAGAAGCAAAACTTTTGTGTTTTAAAATGGATTTTGAATTACTATATCAAATTGCTTTTACTGAAAAAGGTCCATGACCATAAGAAACTGTAGGCATATTCTGCATATCCGTATGATCTTTCATATTTTTTGCATGTATATTCCTCCCCACCTGACTAAAAATTCGGCCGTCTCTGTACAGTTAAAATCTGAATGCATTTATTCTTTGAGGATGCAGCTGCTGAAAGTAACAGTTATATAGTCAGTAAACTTGCCAAGCAACCGGAACTTTTTCACTGAGGGCTTAATCTGCAGTGGTTATCAATTTGTTGCAGCATCTGCAATAATCCTCAGCATGCACTATGAAAACTGGAAATGAAGTGCATAAGCCTTTTGCCAAGAAAACTTTAACTTGCTTACATCAAGGTAGGTATTTCCTTGATTTCTTCAGGATTACATCCTGGATCCAGACAGCTTAGGTCATGGGTTTCCAACCTTGTGGCTTGTCTGGGCCTCATTGGGCGAAGAGGAATCGTTTTGGGCTGCATATTCATAGGTTGCTACCTAAGTAATGTCTCTTATATATTTCCATGGAAACTACAACAGAAACAATGAGTACAGTAACTCTGCTTGATAGAGAATATTCTCAGCTACACAAGAGTACTTTGCAACACACTTGCCACTATTAGCTACACATTTTCACCAGCGATGAACAAGACACCGGAAACCATGCTTGTCAAACTAGCACCAGCAGAGGTGATTCACTGTCACTGTCACCACTGCTGAAATGTACCACCCACCACCTCACTGTGGTCTCCACAGATGTTCAGCAAACACTGATGAACGTCACTGGCCGCCTTTTTTTCCAAATGGAGGAACTCAGTGCCATCCCTTTGCTTCATATGCACTTCCATGTCAGATGCCAATCTGTCAAACTGCCCATCTGCTGGTATGTGTTTCATGATAACAAAATGTAATGAAATATTGGTAGGAGGGGTCAGTCTCTACTGTCATACCACCAACATCTGCCTCTGATGTTGTGGGCTGACAACAGGAGGCATTACTTTTGGAGCAGCCATCATAAAATATATAATATAGTTCATAAATTAGTAACAAAACTTATTTTAATTTTTAATACTTTTATTAATACAGTTTAAAAAAGAGAGCAACAAAAGGGTAAAGCTAGTGGGATTTGTGACCTTGTTTTGTGAAACTAACACATCAGTCTGGTTCAGTGGCCATGGTTACAATTCGTAGTGAGTTCTCAGGGTATTTGTCAGAGATTTTTGATGAAATTTTACCCTTCCCGTGCCTCATTCTTGACAGTACTTGTTCACAAATGTGCATGCTGCCCAAAGCAAAGACATGAATCAGGAGTGATTGTGAAGAGAGGGATATTTTTCTCTTACAAAAGTCTGGTAAAGAGCCGTGACCACATTTTTCAGTTGAATGTCTGATTGCAACTCTACATTTTCAATATGAAAAATATATTTAGGTTGAATGAAAGTGGAGTTGTAAATGTAGCAAAAGATTGATCGTTTCTTTTAGCCATCTTGAAACCTGTTCTAAACCTCCTTTATCAAAACAGAAGCAAGTCTGCATATTTTTTTCAGTTCACAGGACTGTGTTTAGCCAGTGTATCAAAATGCACACAGCTATTCGCCATAACTTGAGTTGGCACAGCACTGCCCTCCCCATGCCCTGGTTTCAGCTCAGACAGCCTTAATAGCACTGTTCAGTTGGTGCTGAGTAATGGGTGTGTGCCTGGGCCCCAGCTGGGCGTCTCAACAGGGCAGAGCTGCTACCATGATGGTGCAGAGCAAGAGGCGGCCACATTGTGAGCTATGCTGGGCCGCATGCAGGCTGTGGGCCACAGGTTGGATATACCCGCTCTAAAGCTCTTGAACACTGTAGGAATTTGGGACAGGAAGAATTAATTCATAAAAGTATGTCAGAAAGTGAACCAAGAGTTTTCCCTTCTGCTTCTCCCTCCCTTACCAAAGTCTGTGAGATAATACCCTAAAGAGGGAGTTCTCTTTTAGTCCAGTAGCTGACCAGAAGTAATTAAGTTGAGTTTGTAGGAAGAAGGTGGAATTTAGGGGTGGAAGACAAAAGACAATCTCTGATTCTCGTTCTCTGAAGAGCAGCAAACAGGAGCAATCCACAACAAGGTGATCAGGAGGGAAGGTAAAATGACATGTTAATGAAGGACCAATAATCTCCATATCCTAATTTGCTGTTGATGTTGCACCACGCAGCTCAGGGCTGGGCTATCACAAGCTGTTCATAGAAATTGACTTCAGTCACTTGGTTTGTTCAGTCCAGAGGAGAGGAGAGTGAGGGAAGACCTCACCGTGCCCTACAGCTCCTCATGAGGGGAGTGGAGGGTCAGCACTGACCTCTGCTCTCTGGTGACAGTGTCAGGACCCACAAGCATAGGGCATGAAGCTGAGATGGGTGGGTCAGGTTGGATGTCAGGAAAATGCTCCTCACCAAGAGGGTGATCAGGCACTGGAACAGGGTCTCCAGGGCAGTGGTCATATCACTGAGCTTTCCAGAGTTCAAGTGCACAATACTCCCAGTCACACTGTATGATTTCTGGGTAGCCCCATATGGAGCCAGGAGTTGGTTTCATATGGGTCATGATTCATATGGGTCCCCTCCAACTCAGATGTTCTATGATTCTATGAAATCAGCCTCTTTTAACTGCAAGAAGTTAGAATGTTCTGTCTGTGGCTTAGACACACCATGTGATGCAAAGATAACTACTTAAAGATAACACCTCCAGTCAGAATTATATTTTAAAAGTTAACCTCTAAGAGGAAGAGAGGAGTGGTTTTGGTACAAACATGGAGTTAGCTGTTGTCTATGCTGCCTATGCTTCAGGATGGTAACTTGGAAGCATGTGCGATTGGGTTTCTGTGGAATGTGGCACCAGAGACAACCTGTAGTTGGTGCCAGTTAATGCTTTGCAGAGCATATCTCAGAGCTGGCCCCATGGAAATCTGAAACCACTGGAAGAAAAAGAAAGATGGCTCCTTCTGCATATGCATGTGCCCACAATTTGCATATTTATATCATCTGCGTATTAACCTGCCCATCACTTGCATACATAAATACATGTCAGATCTTGTAACTCATTCCTCTGCCCCTGAATTACATGTACATTGCCAGTGCATGGGAAGGCATTGGGTTGCCTAGGTGGATCTCTGCACTGATACCAGCTGCAGGGAGTGAAGAGAATCAACACCGCCATGGAGAGTTCTTACAGGCCCTTCCACAGCAGCAACCCACAATGCTGTGTGTCAAGGGTCAGGCAGAGAGGTCTCAGGAGTTTATTTTTTGTTTACTCTTCCTTAAATAACAAAAAAGTGAGTGTGTATGGTTTAACCCTTTCGTGCCAGTATTGCATTTCTTTTGGCTGTGTCTAGCATTTGGGCTTTGTTCCTACTTACCAGTTACCTTGAAAAGAAAATTTGGGTGTGGACATTACTAAATTAACAGCCCCCACTTATGTGTACATGCAACTGAGAATTTTTAGGATATCAAGGGAGAGTCAGAAGTCCTTACAGCTGCCTGTTTTCCCAACACTGAGACCAGTCCATCTTTCAACTCTCATCTTCACCAGAAAAGCTGCGAAAACTACCCTGTGGCTGAGTAGTTCCTCATATTCTGCTTGTGATAACTTAAAATGCAGTGGGGATATTTGGGCAACCTCAAACACCCCTTAGAAGAAAGTTTGGGACTCTAATGGTGGAAGGAGTGCTGAGGAGCCAGTGAGTACATGCTAATGAATATAGTTACAGCATTAAAATTAGGATAGTTACCACTGTGCAGTGATATATTTGCTGGGATAAACATGATACCTTGGACATCTACCAAGACATGAAAATCAGTTCAGTGCAGCTGACTAGAGCATGTGCTGTTCCTATGCAATGCTGTAGTAAAATGTAGTGCTTCTGTCTAGCTATCTTCAGGAAAAAACAAAACAAAACAAAAACCCCAAAAACTCTCAGAACAAAGTATAGTCAAAGGAGAGACAACAGTGTTGGTTTCACCTGCATTTTATCAGAGACAGGAGATGCAGAATATCTTTAATAGACATACGCAAATAACTGATTATTTTCTTACTCAGCAGTTCAGAAGTTGAGGTACATGATTGCACTACAAATCATTCCGCAAGCCTTCTTTACTCTTTAAAGTACTCTCGGTCCCTTGCTTCACTAGTCTTTCACCAGAGATTATTACTCCTAACATTTCCAAATTTCCATCTTGCCATAGTAGGATATAAAGTGGATTAGCAGATCTGATCTGAACCATCTCAGTGCCCTGTGTGCAATTCTGTTCAGTAATCAGATGTGTTAAAGCAAAAAAAGTGGAGAGTCGTTGATGTACAGAGCTCTTTCTGCAGTAATGATGGGAAGTCCTGCATTAGACTGTGGTACTAATATCCTTATCTTTTGAAGTCTTGCTTTTGTCAAGAGAGTAAGGGGTTGAACATGTTGGTTCCTCAGTAAAGACTCTTTCCAAGACTCCTTGCAGTGATTGCCTTGCCTTTGCTCTGAAGTCCCTCCCCACAAAAACATACAGCAGAGGGTTGATGCAGCTGTTGGCATATGCGAGTGCTACAGAGAGGTGATCCCAGAGGATCAGTGACTCCTTCAGTTCTGTACCAGGAGTAGCCACAAGGGACAGAATCCCAACTGTATGGTAGGGAGCCCAGCAGATGAAAAATGCAACTACCACAAGAATGATAGTTTTCAGCATCTT
This sequence comes from Gallus gallus, assembly GCF_016699485.2. NCBI lineage: Eukaryota > Metazoa > Chordata > Aves > Galliformes > Phasianidae > Gallus > Gallus gallus. Next base: position 66,847,497 of record NC_052532.1, on the reverse strand, counting down.
GTTTTGTGGCTTACGATAGTTACTTGCACGCATCCTGAAAGCAATAAAGGCGTAGCAAGCTGCCACTATGCTGAAGGGAAGTATGAAGCCAAAGACAGCCCTAGTGATAGTTATTACAATTAAGGGAAGGGATACGGCATAATCATTATCACCGAAGACACTGTCAAAATCAGCCAAATCAAGAGGAGGATCAAGTAGCTTTAAATTGAAGTCATTGTTGGATGGTACAGGCAAGCTAGTATGTGGTAGGTCACTCTGAGATTCCAATAGCCTGATGTCAGGATAGGCAGACGAATTTAACAAGGAGTTCACATCTACAGTGGCATGAGAAAGGTGAGCTGCTGTGATTATGCCTTTGTTGGTGGATATGCTGTTTGCCTGAAAATCTGGATAAGTATCAGTAGGCTGATGAGCAAAGATGGTGTTAACATATGTGACGGTTGGTACTAAAGGTGAGTAATCTTCCAATAACCCAGACGCAGGATCACTGTCATCCATATATTCTGGTATTTCATAATCTCCAAAATCGTACCCACACTCAGTTTTTCCACCATCGGTGACAGTGGTGCGATAGTGAAAGACAGGACAACAGATAATGAAGGCCAGGATCCAAATGCCACTGCAAACTAGTGAAATAAACTTCACTGTTCGATGATTTTGACACCAGACAGGTTTCATCACGAGGAGACACCGGTCAATGCTGATCACCGTAAGTAGGAAAACGCTAGCAAACATGGTGAAGATTATGACTGATGGGATGACTTTGCAGAGAAACCAACCATATGGCCAGTGTGCATTGAGGAACAGGTGAACAATTTCGAATGGCAAAGACAAGCAGCACATGAAGTCAGCCACAGCAAGGTTTAGGAACCAGATGATGTTCACAGACCTCTTCATTTTCAAACCAGCTACCCAGATAACCAACCCATTGCCTGGGATACCTATGATGAAAACTAGGATGAAGATAACCAGGGAGCTGATGGATTCTGGTGCATAGTATACAGCATCCTGTACATGTGAACTGTTGTTAGCCAGGAGTGGAGACATTCTGTAGTTATAAAACAGAGAACAAATTAGTAGACAATACATATCCACCTTCCCAGATTCTTTGTCTGTACTGAAGAATCTCTGAGCCAGGAAACAGTACTGAGCTGGGTGTATACAGAGGCATCAGTCTATACTAGTTTGCACTAAATGCTTACTTCTACTAACCTGGCAGTTCACTATTATTCTCTACTGAAGCTTCCACTTTATTCATATGCCCTCAAAATCACCACTTTTCTTTCCTGATCAACTTCCTGCTTTGTATGTAATACTCTTTTTTTCAGAATGATGTCAGTGTTTTAGTTTCTTTTCCCTTTAAAATGAGCGGTCTCTTCCTGGCATAACCAGTAGATTTAGGTTGAGAAAGCAATGTTTGTCTTACTGGAATAACCCCGCTCCACTTTTTGGACATTATAAATAGACCAGATTAGACAGAAACTCTGTTTGTTGAAGGACATTTTTAAGGAAGCCACGTAAGAACTTCCTTCTCCTTTCTTGTCTACCAAATATATATGTCCTGAACTCTTTGCTTGATCTTTGGAAAGCTAGTCTTGATGAGGAGAAAGGCAAGGAATTAATGGCTTAAGAATGACAGACAGAGATACAGTTGAGGTAAGAAAAAATAAAGAGCAATAATAATACTGTTACTGAACTACTTAGGTTTAAGAAAAGCTGTTTTATTGCATGAAAGTGAAGCTGAGTCACAGAAAATCTCAGTGTGGTTTTAAAACTATGAGAGGTAGAAGTGGAAAAACTCAGTTTGTTCAGTCATTCTTAGACTTAGATACTAGTAAATTAAGAAGAGAAAGTTAAGAAATCTAAAAAAGCCGTAACAGGTGAGAGAAAAAGAGCCTGTAAGCATTAACAAAATTGTTTTTAAAATCCCCGTTAACTAAATTCTTGCCAAATCAGTGAAGACAGTTATGTTGCTGAATGATCACTAAAAGAATTTCCAGAAGGCAAAGAAAATGCATAGGCAAGAGTTGAACACAACCTGCACAAGTAACTGAGGTTACATGAATAAGAAAACTAAGACTGATTCTATTTAAACCTCTATTATGCCAGTAATTAGGTGCCTGTCACAGACTGCTAAGTGCAGGTCTAAATCTATACTGTTATTAAAAATAAAACAAAATAAAAACAACCACATCCAAATAATCAATCTCTTTCCTGCGTAACATGTAGTCTAAATGTGGAGTACATCACTCCAGCGTTTGAACTGTTTCATCACAAAGAAAATGACATAAATGGTTTCAACAGACATTGCAATTAACATTTTTTGGTAACAATTGTTCACAGTCTTTTAGGTGAGTGTGACTTGTAAGGAAGGCTATGAAGTAAGTCATTGGAAAGCAGCAGTTACAAAAATGGAAATGAGAAATGAAGGGTCGGACGAAGGTTTTCAAGAGTGAATAATAAGAAACTGCACACTGAAGAATAAAGCAGAACTCTGTAGTTTATTACACCTACCCCAGTGAAGCAAGTGCTGCAGTGCATCAGGGTACAAGAACCATCGGTCCTGTGTCCAGAGTGACTGCAGATAAAGAAGCTCATTACATTTTAGGAACTGTTTTTTTCCCTTATTTGCATGTGTATGCAAAGTAACCCTCCCACCCCAAGGGAGAGGCTTACAATGTCTCTCATTTGAAGCTTTAGAGGCAATTGGCAGGTAAATAACAGAGCAAAAAAACCCTAAGAAGCTGTTTCATCGCTGTCAAAATGAAGTACTGTCCTAAGTCAAAGAAAATCAGGAAGCTAAAGAGTGATAATCACAGGCACACACTTTAAACTTTTCAGAAGAAGACACAAGATTTCAATGCCAAACCAATTGTCTTGCCTACTAACATAACAGTGAATTTTAATTCGTTTACTTCATAAATACAAAATCTAGCATGATACAATCAGGTGTCTGATCTGTCGTTTTGTAGCCACTTCATCTTCTATTAGATCAGCACATTCATCTAGATAATTCAGTTTCTTATCATATTGGATTCTTAACAATACAGATCAGCTTCTGTCCCAGCCTGAGTTTAGTTCACAAAATACAGGACGCTCCTCAAGAAACCGTAATTGCTTGTATCAAAGGGATTTTAATTTGTTTTGTTACCTTTCAGTACAGCAGTATGGAAAACCTTTTTTTTTTTTTTTTTTTTTTTAAAGGAAAAAGAAAACGGAACTGAGCTGATGAAATGTTAGAATTGGTCAACGGAAATGCTGATACCACAAAATGCAGGCAGTAAAGCTAAGGCGTTTAAAACCAGCAACAGTAGAGTTCCCCCTCAACACACCTAATCAGGCAAGTCAAGAAACTGCTACCAGAAATGGCAGAGCACAGGTGTACGAAAATTGGCCTCAGTATTTTGAATTGAAATGTAAAATGAACCATAACTATGGGGAGTTCTTCTTTAAAGCATGTTATCTGTTCTGGGCAACACACAAATGCTGACTCAAACATAAAAACCATGCAACCACAAACAGGAAGGCAGGCCAGAAATTAGCTGTTCCCCTAAACATAGCTGAACTGTCAGCAGCCTGCAAGGACAATTCCTCTATCTGCATCTATTCTCAGCTGCTGTCTTTCCTAAGGGAATCCAGAGACCTGGTTACAAAAGGATCTGTGCACCGGTGTCTTGTTGAGAAGAGTGTATTCCTATGTGTTTCTGTTGGCCAAAGGATGCACATACTTTTCACTACCATGTGACTGGCTAGGTCCAGTCAAACTTTTCCTTGCAAGAAGACCCTTCTCTACCAATTGGTCAGGTCTGATTCTTCCAGTTAAAACTTCTTCCCTTGCAACCTTGTCACAACAGGCACATTACCTTTAGTCCACCCAGCTAATTCTGGACAATGACAAGCTTATGAAATATCGCACCGTGTATGTTTCCAAGCCAATTGAAATTTTAACAGCTCCACTAGTAATGTGTCTTGCACCCACTTCAGAATGAAGAAGCTAATGATGTAGACATTTAAAGGAGATGGCACATTTTGTTACTTTCAGAAAATGGTCAATGATCAAATCAGACCTTTGACTTGCAGCTGGGATGTCAATCCCAAATCACCACGCTATACTCATTTCTTCTCTTCCATATCTCCTCCTTCCCCAGTTGTTAAAGAGAGTCAGCTTAGAAGGTCTCTAGCTCACAGAATCACTGAAAGACCCTCTGGAGATGGACTAGTATACGCCACTGCACCAAGCAGGATCAGATAAAGCAGATTACATAGGACTGTTTTAAGTTTCCACATAAGGAGACTTCCCAACTTTTCTGGAAAATCTGTTCCAGTGTTCAACCACCATCAAAGAAAGAGGTGTTTTCTTGTGTCTTTCAGACAGAATTTTCCATTTTTCTCTTTGTGCCAACTACCTGTCACCATACACTACTGAGAAGAGTCTGGTTCCCTCTGCTTTACACACTCCAATCAGATAGCCCTGAGCCTTCCCTTCCCCAGGCTGGACAGTTTCTGCCATCACAGCTCGGTCTTGCATGAAAGGTGTTCCAGTCACTTAACTACCTTATTGGTCCTTCACAAGCCTCACTCTGCTATGTCCACGTCTCTCTTGTACTGGAGAGTTCAGAACGGCACACAGCACTTTAGATGTGGCTTCATAAGTGCTGAGGAAGGGGAGAATCCCTTCCTTGTGCCAGCTGGCAGCACTTCTCCTTCAGCATTGAGTGCTGTTAGCCTTCATAGCTATGACGGTGCATCACTGGCTCATGTTCAGCTTTTTGTTCACCAGAACCATGAGACCATCATTCTCTGTAGAGCTGCTTACCAGTCAGTTGGCCCTAAGAATGTACAAGTGCATGGAGCTGTTTCCCCTCAGGTGCTGGAATTTGTGTTTCCCCTTCATCAACTTCTTTATGTTTCTCTCTGACCAATTATTCAGCCTGTTGATGTTCCTCTGAGTGCCAGCAAAACCACCTGGTGTGTCAGCCAGTTCTGAAACATCTGCAAGCTTGTTAAGAGTGCACTCTGCTTCACCATCCAGGTTTTTAATAAAGAGTTAAGCAGTACCAGAATGAGTGTTAACTGCTGCTGACTACCACTACTGTCTTGCATCTACTTGGATTTAGCTCTTCTGATCACCTCTCTCTGAGCCCACTACTTCACTTGCTTTTCAGTCCACACCAGTGTCCACTTATTTAGCCCATACTCCATCAATGTGTCTATGAGGATGGTTGTGTTGAAATTTACCTTGATGGTAAATCTCAACTGGCCACCACAACCAACTGACTAAAACATTAATGCAAGTTGCAATTGACTCTGCTTCTTTCAGATGTTACAAAACAGCAGCAGACTACCAGTTACTGAATCACTAGTTACATCCATAAAAAAATCACAGAATCATTGAAAGGTTTGAGTTGGAAAGGACTTTGAAGATCAGACAGTTCCAATTCCTCTTGCAAAGACATTCTTTCCACTAGATTGGATTGCTCAAAGCCCCATCCTACCTGGCCTTGAACACTGCCAGGAATAGGGCAACCACATCCTCCCTAGGCAATCTTTTTCAGCATCTAACTAATCATGAAAAATGTATTCCTTATATCTAATCTAAATCTACTTCAGTTTGAAACTACATTTTGTCCTATCATTACAATCCCTGATAAAGAGTCACTCCCCATCTTTCCTGTAGGACCCCTCTTAGGCACTGGAAGGCTGCAATGAGGTCTCACTGGAGCCTTCTCTTCTTTAGGGTGAATAACTCCAACTCTCTCTGCCTGTCTTCACAGGAGATTGGAGAGGTGTTCCAGCCCTTTGATCTTGTACCAGGTACCCCCCCTCCTGGTTCTGAAAGTATTATTCCGGATGGGGTTTCATGAGAGTGGAGTAGAGGGGGAGAATCATAGACTTGCAGAATCATAGAACAGTTTGGGTTGTTGGGGACCTTTAAGATCATCTGGTTCCAACCCCCTGCTATAGGCAGGAACACCTCCCTGACCTCCCTGTAGACGAGGTTGCTCAAAGCCCCATCCAGCCTGGCCTAGAGTGCTTCCAGGGTGGGGGCATTCACCACCTCAATGGGCAACTGTTCCAGTGTCTCACCACCCTCACAGAGTAAAGAATTTCTTCCTGATATCTAGTCTAAATCATAGCCCTCCTCTGGACCCACTCCAACATCTCAGTGTACCTGTTTTGGACACAGAACTCCAGGTGGGGTCTCATGAGAGCAGAGTAGAGGGGAAGAATCACCTCCCTCAACCTGTTGGTCACACTTCTCTTGATGCAGCCCAGGATATGGTTGACCTGGGCTGCAAGCACACATTGCCAGCTCATGTTGAGTCTGAAAGACAGTTGTCTTTCATCAACTGTCACTCCCAAATCCTTCTCCTCAGGGCTGCTGTCAAGACATTCTCCACCCAGCCTGTATCTATGCTTGGGATTTCCCCAGTCTGGGTGCAAAACCTTGCACTTGGTCTTGTTGAACTTCATGGGGTTGGCATGGACCCATCTCTCAAGCCTGTCCAGGTCCCTATGGATGGCATCCCTTCTCTCTAGTGTGTCAACTGTACCATTTAGCTTGGTGTCATCAGTGATCAAGTCAATTTGGAAATAGTTACACATAAACTTTAAAATGAGGTATTATAGGACATGAAAGCAAACAAAAAAATACACATTTTCATATATCACACAATTAGATTTGTGGTTCAAGGAATGATATTGGTAACCAAAAATATAAATAGGTTTAAAAAAGCAATTAACTGAATCCATAGGAGTAATGTCTATAAAATGTTGCTAATTAATGCACACCAAACCTCTGGCCCACAAAAGCCCTTACATTACAGATTGCTGGGCTAGTGTACTAGAAAATTATAATTCTGTCTTATACACTGTCTTAAAGCAGCTCTGTTCTGTTATTCTCCAAGGTTTGCCTCTCATTAATCTCTTTGCTTTCAGTCTAGCAATCAGACAAGCAATATAACTCTGGCACACCATAAGCAGGGAGGCAAAGCCTTATTTCACATTGTGAAATAACAATTGTCTTCAAACATTCCCACTTGTTCCATATGCAGGCTACATCAAAGTGTTGAATTCTCTCTTGCTAGGCAGCTATCCCTCTGCCCCAGTGTGCATCCTGGTAGGGCAAAGACTTTCTTCACCCACACAGCAGTGTGGGGACCTTGATAGGACAAGGGAGAAAGGTTTTAAACTGAGACAGGGGAGGTTTAGGTTAGATATTAGGAAGAAGTTTTTCCACACAGAGGGTGGTGATGCACTGGAACAGGTTGCCCAAGGAGGTTGTGGATGCCCCATCCCTGGAGGCACTCAAGGCCAGGCTGGATGTGGCTCTGGGCAGCCTGGTCTGGTGGTTGGTGACCCTGCACATGGCAGGGGGGTTGAAGCTACATGATCATTGTGGTCCTTTTCAACCCAGGCCATTCTATGATTCTACAACCTCTGCTCCTTGGGCATCAAGATCCACCACAAAGCAATGTGTGTCAGCCCCTCTCTCCCAGTTCAAGGAGGCAGAACCAGCTGACAGAGATTAAAACAGAAGTTTCACATTTGCATATTTCCATTGTCTGCTCAGGTACTTAGCACTGTTACTGTTTCTATATATTTACTCATATAGCTGCCCATGGTTTATTTGTTTGTTTTTTAAACAAGGTGTTAAACTACAAGCTTGCTGCTTTGTCCATCTTAATTACCCAAGGCTTGTTCTTGTCACTGATTTCAAAACAATTTCTTTTGCAAGATCTGTGGGATCTGGAACACAACCTCCCTTTCCTTGACTCAAAGTTTTTCTGCACTGGGCACTGTCAGAGATACAATGCTGGGCTGGTTGGATGTTTAGCCTGATACAGGAACAGTTTATTTGAGTGCTAACATTTTGCTGCACTTAGAAACACATCTACAGATACAGTTTCAGCTCTTGCTCCATTAACTTACACTGTTCCACACCAGAAAAATATATAATTCCTCAAACTCAGTTCTGTGTCATTCGCTTTTTGTTTACTCTCAGCCATAAACTATGCTCACTGTCTTGTATGGATAGCTGAAATTACTTCCTAGCACAATAAACCCATGCCACGTCTGCCCCTGGCTGAGGGGACAAAGATAGTTTTGTTCACAAACTTTTCTTCTACTAAGTGTTTTCAGTGCAAACATTCAGTAGAGACTCAGTCACAGGCCTCTGTATAGCAGTGGACTTTAACATCTGTCTTCACTGGGAAGACAGTAAGTATTAAAAAAAAAAAAAAAGTTTAAATTGTAATAGCATTTATCCCACCATACTTAATAAATAAATTAGTATCTATATACTGATTTTCGGCACACTTTTAGGAAATTAACACTTCAGAAATTAAACTTTACTTAACACATGGATAGCCAACCTTTTGGCTTGCTCAGGCTGCACTGAGTGAATAGGAGTTATTTTGGGCTGCATTCACTTAGGTAAGTAATGTCTTCTATTTATTTCCCTGGAAACTACAACAGAGACAATGAGTACAGTAACTCCGCTTCATGGAGAAAATTCTCAGCTACAGAAGAATAATTTGTAACATACTTGTCACTATTAGCTGCACATTTTCACCAGCAATAAACAAGAACCTGCAAGCCATGATCCTCAAAACCTTCACCAGTGGAGGTGACTCACTGTTGCTGTTGCCATTGTTGAAATGCATCACCCACCACCTCACTGTGCTCACATCCACTGTTTGGTCTCCATAAACATTCAGCAGACATCGATGAATGTCACTGGCTGCCATTTTTTTCCACATGGAGGACTTCAGTGACACACCTTCTCATCATACACACTTCCATATCAGATATTCACTGCAGGGGAGGTAGACTAGATGACCTTTAAGGATCCTTTCCATCTCTAGGGATTCTATGATTCCATGTTTCTACATCATTTAGTCATTTATTTGTGTTGAGGGTGGTTATTTTTATGCCTGAATTGTGGATCATTTCTATCATGACACTACATTTCAGCAACCTGAGTCTAACCTGCTGTGGTTAGGAGAAAAAAATGACCATACAACCTGCATTGAAACTGCCTTGAAGTATCTCTATTTCTCTAAAATTACTGACTGCGTGAAGTAATAGCTGTGCCATTTACTGTATGAGAGACTGAAGGGGAAAAGTAACAAATAATGTGTTAATAGCTGCCATTGATGTCGGCTGTTGTAAACCATTTTAGCTGCTAGATGTACTGCAGAAAGAGTAATTTTCTGTGAGAAAACACAGAGTAAGAGCTTTAGGAAAATATGTTCAACCACTATAAATTAAGCCAAAATGTACCACGAGGTCTCTACTGGACAGAATGCACTGTGCAGGGAAGCCTTGCACAGTTGTTCTCTGCATCTGGAAACTAGGAGTCACCCAGCAGCTTGCTTTCTCTTCTTAGCAGTTACAAACTCTAACAGTAAATTCTTCTAATCTTTGGCTTCTGACATCTGAAATCTCTGAATTCTCTCTGCCACCATAGCAGCTTGCATGATTTTTTTTTTTTTTTTTTTTTTTTGGTCATCCAAAAAATATTTAGTCATTTATGTTAATAAAAGGGTTGATATGTTTATTCCCAGCAGAGACAGGATTTAAGGAACAAGATAGGATAATACAGAAGACAACAGCAAAAGAACTACAGAAATCATGATGTCTCAAAACAAGGAGGTCTTAAGTTATAAAAAAAAATCTGACTTGGTAACATACTGATGCTTTAAAAACTTGGATGTACACATCTATGAATGCCTGAGTAAATCTATTATCATCTTATTTTTTGTTTCACATTCAAATGTGAGGACTGTACAGACTGGTTCTTGTTCTGCTCCTGTGGGTTGGTTGCAATGCTACATGCATGGTGACTGAAAGTCCCCTGATTGTGAAGGGACATAAAAAACTTCCTAAAAACAACTGGAGCTTCTCCCACATTGGCAGAAATGAATAAAGTCTCTTTGTTTTTCCCCTTGTAAGCAGAAGAATGTTGGACTTCGATGTATTAGAAAAAGAAACCTAGTCTCTTTACTGGAAAGAAGCAGCATTTCTATGGTAAATCATAGGGTCATAGAATGGCTTGGGTTTGAAGAGATGTTGAAGATCATCAAGTTCCAACTCCCTGCCATGGGCAAGGCTGCCACCCACCAGCTCAGGCTGCCCAGGGCCCCATCCGGTCTGGTCCTGAGCATCTCCAAGGATGGGGCATCCACAGCTTCTCTGGGCAGTCTGTGCAGCCTCATCACCCATGAAAATTTTCCTACTAACATCTAACCTAAATCTCCCCTCTTTCAATTAAAAAAAAAATTCTCCCTTGTTCTATCACTATCTGCCCATGTAAAAAGTCCAGTTGATCATAGAATCATAGAATCATAGGATTGCTCAGGTTGGAAAAGACCTCAAAGATCATCAAGTCCAACCACAACCTAACCATACTACCCTAACTCTAAAAACCCTCTGCTAAATCACGTCCCTGAACACCACATCCAAATGGTTTTTAAACACATCAAGGGATGGTGACTCAACCACCTCCTTGGGGAGCCTATTCCAGTGCTTGATAAACTCCCTTTAAGTATTGGAAGGCCACAATAGGTCTACCTGGAGCCTTTTCTTCTCCAGCTTGACCAGTCCCAGATCCCCGGTCTTTTTTCATAGGATACATACAACCCCCTGAACATTCTCATGGCCTGTTCTGGACCCACTCCAACAGCTCTGCAACCATCTCGTGCTGGAGGCCCCAGGCCTGGATGCAGTACTGCAGGTGGGGTCTCATGAGGGAAGAGCAAAGGGAGTTCATGACCTCCCTCGCCCTGCTGGTCACCCCTCTTTTAATGCAGCCCAGGATACGGTTGGCATTTTGGATCACAATGGTTAATCAAAGTAATTACATGGTAACAAGAGTAAGGGAATAGATTGAACTAATGCTTTTAATTTTTTAATTAGAGCGGAAGTACATGCTGCTAATCATGGGAGCTCAAGTAGTCAGTGGAGCTTTGCTAAACTGCATCATCCTTAAAAATAAATGTTCAACTATGTAGAAAATTTTAATTTCTTCTCCCACTTGTACGAAATGTGATTAATAAATCCTTATCCAGATCCTGTAGCTGAGTACTGAATACCATAGTGCTACAGTTTAGCCCAGTGCCAGATGTGTACAGGATTCCCCAAATTAATCTTTTGTATATCAAAAGGAAATCACTCAGCAAAAGATTTTGTCACTGGTATGCCCTACAAGCAGATAAAAACACTGTCAAATCATATTACCACAGACACTGCATTGCACTGTTGTTACTATGATAGTGATATAAATGCAATTTTGGTTCATTCTGATACTGGAAAGACTATGCGCCACTGAAAGAACAACTCATCTCCTGCAGTGCAATGGTACCTGAGCCTGTCTATCTTCAGAAAGAATGAAAAATATACATGCAACGGAACCTGAAGTTTGACCTGGAAAATGAATGCTCACTCGTTTTTTGGCAAATCTATATTATAGTGTATTAAGATCTACTACTCAAGTAACTCTCCTGAGGAGAGAATAGGGAAAGATGAAGTATTATGATCTCTTAAGAAGTCAAGGTGGATTTTAAAGGATGTTGATGGAAAGCAATGACATTAATAAAGCTTCACATTTGGGATATAACTCATCTTTTTCATAGTCTCTAATGCACTGACTTTGTCATATAAGAAAATGATTCTAACTGTGGATTGTGAAGTAAGCTGAATAATGTGTATGATTGTCATGAGACATTTTTGTGGTGATCCAATCCAATTTTCTTACACGCTGCTATCAGAAAGTCATCAGCTAATGGATTAAAATAAACGCAACAAATTAAAATGGTGTCATTACAGACTGTTCACCTAGGTTAAAAGAAAACATCTGTAAGGATATCAGGGAGTTTCATATAAGATTAATAGCCATGATGACAATGAGGACAATGCATTAGTACAAGTCTAATCATCTTTCACCAGTGCGTGACCAGGACTATCATGGCATGGCAGTCTGAAAACACAGAGACATGCCCAAAGTGTGTTTTGAGACTGCTCTTTCAGTGAAGCCCAAGTCCCCCAGTCTCATCTGTGCACAGCCGCTATGTGGTCATGTCCAGACATATGCATACAGAGTGGCTGGGAACAGTGTCTGCTCCTTGCTGCTAGTATGAATGAAAGTATGCTGGCCGTGCTGGCCAAGTTCACTGAGTATCTATTAAAGTGATTTAGAACTCAATTAATCAGATGCGAATTACCAGCCTAGGGGATTTCTGATGCTACAACAACTCAAGTGGGAAAGCTTTGACATATCTTAGTAACGCTCCTGTATCTAGATCCCTCTCTTTACAGCAAAAGACACCAGTAAAATTCCTGAACATTATCACAGCCGGAGAAGCTACTTTTCCCCACTCTTTTATATTCTTTGGGTCATAATATTGTTAAGTAGGAAATTCTAACAGTGCCCATCTCCTGATGTGTCAGGCTTACTGGATAGGTATAAACAGGACCACATCCATTTCACATTTTTACCTAAGACTTCCAGGGCTATAATACATTACTTTTTATATTCTTATACTGCATAGTTTAAAGGGAAAGCATACCTTACTATGCAAGCCGAAGACTATAACAAAAATCTCAATGCCAGGGATTCCTAGGAGCTATGTGACTGCAGTTACAGCAATAGGATAGGATGTTGTGTTCACAAGTTGTCATAAGGTGAAACACGTCATTTATTCCTGTACCACAACCAAACTCTGCAGGAAAATGCATACACACATGCACATGCATCCTGTTGCTCCACTTAGATTATGAGTGAGAGGAAAAGTTTTGGCAGATCTGAAGAGAAAACAACCCAATTCCCCAGTGTCTCAGCACCAGTAAATAATGGGACTTTCCACTTGTGCACTTGGCTGGAGATGTGCTTTTGATATCAAGTTCTATTTGCAAATGACTTCCTTCATTCTTTTGAGTCAGTGCTTGGACCTGTTTATAAAGCAAGCACCATGAGAACAAGTATGTTGAATACTGTGAGGTCTGTAATGCAGTGCTGCTTGGCTCTCTTCCACAAGAGGGAAACACAGGAAAGTCTAAAGGGCAGATCACAGCACTCAGTAAATACGGGGAGGTATTTTTCTCTCTTCCTCCCAGCCTATGCAGCAGAGTGCTGGCTGGATGATGCTTGCACAAGGGTGGGCCTGAGAACACGCTTCAGCTGAGCAGCTTCTTGGGGTTCTTGTGGGGAGAAGTGCTCTCTCAGATGTCCTCCCTCTGCCCTACAAAACCTGGCATGAGCACAGCTAGGTGGAGTATTTTCTGTAGCTGGCCTTGGGGAGACCCTTTTTATACTGCAAGTCTTGGCAGCCAGAAGGAGAAAGCTACTGACAGGGAGCTTTATAACAGCTCTCCAGGAATGAAAACAGTCTCAGCAGGGAAAAGCCTGCAGGTCAGATTCAGTTGCTTTTTGTCATGATGACTGCAGTCTGCAAAACACATTCTGCCTTCCATCTTTTATCTCCATCTCAATAGATGGTATGTCATGACTTCCCTATTGTAACATCTCTACCCCGAACAAATTTTGCTGCATCTCTCTTATATCCTGAGGGCAGACATCGGGGCACTTCAGTTTCTTCCATGTAGCCATACAAACATCACTGCGCTGCACAGTAGAGCTCTCATGTTACCTCCAGTGTTTTCAAAAAGTTTTTTTCTCTCTCCCTATCTCTTCTTCCCTTTTTCAACAACTTCAGGTCTCCACAAACCTCTCCGAGTCGTTGGTGGATCATGACTGGGAGAGGCCCTGGAGAGTGTCCAAGGAAAGGCAAAGAAGCTGGAGAAGGTTCTGGAGCATAAGTATTATGTGGAGCAGCTGAGGGAACTGGGAGCATTTAGTCTGGAGAAAAGGAGGCTCAGGGAAGACTATATTGCTCCCTACAGCACCCTGAAAGGGGGTTGTGGCGAGGTGGGTGTCTGCCTCTTCTCCCAGGTAACAGCAATAGGATGAGAGGTAGTAGCCTTAAGTTGTAACAGGGGAAGTTCAGATTGGATATTAGGAAAAATTTCTTCTCGGAAAGGGTGGTGATACATTGGAATGGGTTTCCCAGTGAGGTGGTTGAGTCAACATCCCTGGAGGTGTTCAAGAAACGTGGAGATACAGCATCAAGGGACACGGTTAGTGGGCACGGTGGTGATTGGTTGACGTTTGAATTGAATAATCTTAGAGGTCTTTTCTAACCTTAATAATTCTATGATCCTATGATTCCATGTCACAAATAGAGGAGTTGGTTCTGAAAAAGTTCTCCAGCTGTAGCTTTCCTTCATTTCAGGCTTTTGTCCCTCAACTACTTCTATTTTCAGTGGAAACTTCTTCAGTCCTCATGGCAAGACTAGCATAGGGTATATAGTATAGTACTGTGACAAGGGTGTTGCTCCTGGCTGGGACATCTCCTCCCACTGTGATCTTCACGTGCATTGCACATGCTGAAGGACTGACAGACAGTTCCACGTGTCCTGAAATAATGCACTTGGCACTATCACACTTCAGATATGTGGTACTCCCTTGAGAGATATTTTAACAAAGTTAATTAGTAGCACTCATTAGTAATAAATGAAAAGCATAGAGATAAACTAGAGCAAATACAGATAAGAGATATTTCAGCCTCTGCATGTTTCCCTAAAGAAAGTATATCTCTGTCGTATCTGCTCACCAGTGGCAGTAACACACTGTCCTCCCCTTCAAGGAAGCTTTAATTATTTAATGCTTAGGAAATTAAATAGATGGTCTTATTCATTCTGATATACTGCAGGCAGGTTTGATTTAGTAGGAAAGAGATATCTTATTATTCTGCTGAGAAATGAATATAGCTAACAGCAAAATTAATTAACTACTATACTAATGACCAACTAGCTCATTCTGAAACCTAAGTTGAAGAGTCTGGGGCAGGGTACTTGAGTGAACAACAAGTGTGAGGGTAAGCCTTAAGTGAGTCTGGAAGTTTTTTGTTGTATTTGACCAGCAGAAACTTCACCTTCTTTGACTGATAGGAATTCCTCTTCACTTTGTACAATACCACTTCCTTGCGTGAGGTCCTCACATGGATTGAAGCAGCCTCTTCATGCACAGGGTCCAGAGCGACCCTTCTCAAGTCAGCAAAAACAACCTGTTAGCACGTGTGGAAAACAGTGAGTCTGAAGGCAACTCAGAGCCTCCAGTCCCATATCCAAATCAGAACACGCTGTATGGATGCTTACTCTACCAAGGTAATGCTGGCCTGAAAACTGAAGTACTCTCTTGCTCCTATCACACACTGACTACATAAAGAAACAAAACAAAATGAAACAAAACAAAGAAACAACAACACCAAAAAAAACACCATTGGATCAGGATCAGATCCAGGCTTTGCTCTGTTGTTATCTACACTGAGCAACATGGATTTATAGAAGTAAAGGTCCAGGCCAGCTCCCTGGGGTTCGAGAACTGTGCTTGGAATCTTTCCAAGATGAATAGAGTTACACCAATACATAACCACCACAAATGAAGACAGTGACTTCAGGAGCAAGAAGTTCATATCAAGCTAAGTAAATAGTAGATTTGCTATTTTGCTCCTCTTGGTTACAATGGTTTTTTTTCTGTCCTATTCTTTGGTATAATTGAAAATGGCCAAACAAATTTTCTGCTGAAAGGATTTATTGGATTTTGCTAGTACGTTCCTGAGATTACTTAGGTTTTCCATACCTCCCTGTGAGAACAATCTCCCACAAACCCTTACACACTGTAGAGAAAATGATGTTGAAGAAATAATGAAGAGAGCTGTCCTTAGAGATTACTTGAATTTATAGAGGTCCTAATAGCATTTTTTTTAAGACCTCCCTGCAGGGAAGCAGTAAAATGCATATCTGGACCTCTGTGTTTGTTAATAGAGAGTTTCCTTTTGAAAGTAAACAATTACAGTGTTGTGGGGAGTGATTTATATGTGCGGGACAAGGCTATCTCAGTAAACAAGCAGAAAAGTGGTGTACAGTCTAGAGAACTCATCTCCAAGTGTTGTAGATTTGATATTCTCCATCAAATATCTATGCCAGACTGTTTTAGTGGTTGGTCAGAGACCTGATTATTGAAGGCTGGGGAATTTACCCCCTTCTGAGGAACACAAAACAGAGCATTTGTTTTTGTTTTAGACTGAGCTGACTGCAAATAGGAGTTTGCTGATTGCTGGTAGGTTTTGTTTCAGATTCTCTGGAGGCTTTGTGAGCACTTCAGATTGCATGAAGATGTGCTAGACTGGCATGATTTTTTTCCCATGTAGACAAATAATAGTTGTATCTACTATACATAATATGCAGGACAAATAGAGGTTTTTCCTAGGTGAACACAGAACCCCATCCAAATTGGCCTTGGACATCTCCAGGGATGGGGCATCCACAGCTTCTCTGGGCAGCCTGTGCCAGTGCCTCACCACCATCTTGGTGAAAACTTTTCCCCTAACACCTAATCTAAATCTTCCCTCTTACTGTTTGAAACCATTTCCCCTCATCCAAAATACCGTGTTGTATGGTAACACGTACAAACATATATCTGGCGCTTTCTGCTCTCGCTGCCTGGTGCGTACCCACTAGAAATTCAGGGAGGGATGGATTGACAGGACAGACATGAGCCATCTTAACTCAAAGCTGGGTTTCCACTTTCCAGGTGTGTTTGGGAAACCATCCATTCTGCTCACGTTACACAGACATCATGGCCTGGCTATGGAAATGACTTTCTCTGCCATTTGTTGGCAGTGGATGGAAATCTTTTCCAAGGTAGCAGCAGGTCATGGCCTTGCTTGGACATCTCCTGGCAGATTGCTCCAAAGATCACTCCCCACAGGAGAGGCATTTGGAGACATAATTGCTGTAAGTACAGCAGATGGCCTACAGATAAGCAATGCTGCAAGCATCTGGATTTTGCAAGGACCTCAGACAGGGGTTCCCTATGTGGACTGCCCTTTGTAGCTGCTGTTGGAAAAGAGGTGGATGAGATATTCAGAAGTGCAGCAGCCGGGTCGTGAGAGCTGGTGGCCTTCCCCACAGGTCCTACAAACATTTGTTTGATTTCAGGGTTGTAGACGCTGTGTCAAAGAGAGCTCAAAGATCAGTAGCGTAACCCAGAGCCCCTTTCAGGTAGGTAGAAGGACTCACTCCCAAAGGCTTGCTGAACACAGGTAAAGACGGAGTTAATTTATTGCCTTCACATAAAAATAGCAAGCGATGGAGTCAGCTGCTGTCCTACAATCAGGCTGAAGCAGAAAGAGCCCAGAGGGATTATATTCTGGGTAACAGTCCTAAAATCTCCTTTCTCCTTTGTCAGGTCAGTTCTTTGTGTGCTTCTCTGCGGCATGTGTTTGTGTATGCACATGCACATAGAAGGAATGAAGATATTAAGGGTAAAAAGCATCACAGACAGAACTGGTCTGACGAATGGGAATCATTATTCATTTTTTTCTTCCCTTTTGCATTTGAAAGGGTTTTGTTTTGTTATTTTGTTATTTTTAATTAAACTGATAAATAAAACAGCTGGAGTCATGCATCAATGAATATGTGTCTGTGGCTTTGAAATTTATCCATATCTTAAATCTATTTTGTTTGCATGAATGAATTTGGTATATATACTAGCATCAATAGTAAGGAGCTTAATTAACAACCTTTAGGAAAGATAAGTAATTAAAGCTTAGCAGAAGACAAATTATATGCAATGTTTAGATCATTTTCTCTAACAATATTTCATGTTAGAGGCAAAGAAAGTGCCTTCGAATCATGCTGAAATGCAAAGCTGTCGTGTAAAATGCCAAATTATACGTGCACCTCCTGCCTCCCAAACCTTGCTATTTCTGCAACATGCTGTGTACAATTTAATTAAGAATCCTCATGCAGGGACTGTTGTCAAAGAATGTGCTTTTCTCTGCATGCAGTAGTTAATAGTTTGGGTTTTTTTTTTATTATAAAAAAAATTATAATCCAATAGAAAGTGGAAAATCTGCAGCTGGTCTCCTGCAAAGCCTCTGAGATGCCAATTAAAAAGATTAAATAAAAAGGAATGTAATTTTGAGTTATTACTTGAGAAAACACATCCATAAATTATAAAGCACTGTTCCCACCAGGAAGTGTGCAGATGCTGCGTGCCTAATACATGCACATTACCAACCAGTGCCTTCGTAAGGGACTGTCAAGTAGGACTAATGATGCTCTCAAAGAAAAAGATATATTAAGTGAAACCCACAGCAATGACTTAAATCAGAGTGATCAGATGATAGTGTTAGCCACAGAAGTGCTGTACTGCCCCATAGAACAGGTAAGCGCAAGAGCTGGCACTGCATCATTGCTCCCGGTCTGGCCCCTTATCTTTTGCTGCCAGGGTTTGTTTGATCCTCTCAAGCTTGTCAGAATCTGGGATATGAAAAGTCAGCCCCTCATATCTCCAGAACAGGATTTACACTTTGAAATTATTCAGCCACGCTGCTGAGAGAGAGGTGGAAAACAGAAAAAGCAGTCAAGCGCCAGAAGGGGGGGAAAGAAGGAAAAACTTCCAAGCAAACTCAGTTTTGCAACACTGCAGTCTCGAGTAGCACAACAAACATGAAGTGGAAGCTTTCCAGCGCTGCTGGAGAAGAGAGCTCTTGTCCACAAAACTGTCATTACTGACTTTTGTCAACTCTCCAGCAGCAAGTGGTATAGCATTTAAGTACTTCCATCTAATCCTACAAAAATCCCTCCTACAACATACTTAAAATGCGTAGCAGTTGTATATATGACAGTAATATAACATTATGCCCACTGCAGGACCCTTAACAAGTACAATCCCAAGCTGCTGCAGCATTTGGACAGGGATGTACCAATTTCAGTCCAAAGTGCCACAATTATTCTAGAGAGAGTGCCGTATTTCCACCATGAATGTTCACATTCAGAGACCGCTTTACTATCAACATCCATGCCAACAGAGCAGTCTCACACTGACAATCATTATGCAAATGCAAACAGTAATTTGTAAGACTGGTAAATACTACCTCATCTAAAGCTGTCACAGTGACAAACGTGTGCTTCCTTAAGCACCCATTTCAGAAACGGCAGAATGTGAACACCGGAGTTCCTGTGACACTGAAGTTCAGAGGTGGATTTTGACACCTGATCACACAGATCACTGCTGCATTTCAGCAGTTTGAGAGTCTATCCATTCCTTGGGCTCTGGAGTGGTTGCGCATTTGAATGATGACATATTCAGAGTTAGCCAGCTGACCCGGAGTGCTGCATTAAAAAACATAGAAGAATATTTATACTGTGATGGTGTGTTGCTCACTAATGGCACATTTATGGTGCTGTGTAAATGCTTAATAACAATTTGATAAGCTGCATAAATAAAGCACACAATTACTGCGTGTCATGGAACACTCAGACGACGGATGACGTGATTCAAAACAAAATCTAAAAAGGGATTGGTACAAGGTTATAGTTTTCAGTGCTTGGATTTGTGAAAGTGCATCTTTATTTTACACATCACATGGTTGTGTGGTACCCCGGATTTCTCTGAGAAAAGCTTTTCATTTAACGCAACAGTGAAGAATCCTAAATTATAAGACAGAATGCCGACAGGTTTGGAATCTCCATTAATTAAATATTGGATCTCACTTACTGAAGAGCAAACAGCTCCTAAAAATTGTACAGATTCCTTAATATCTAAAGAGAGATTATAGCTAACATAGATGCAATATTGAATTTCAAACTGAGAGAAAGAATTAATTTTTATCCTTGCTATAAAATGAAGAAGTCTCAGAAATCCCAGGAGACTTCAGACCTGCTATTCAGCTGCTATGAAGTGAAGCAGTTTTCTATGTGCAGTATGGTGCCTGCTATGGAAATTTTCTAACACAAAGTATGGTAGTGCTCAAACCACTGTGATATGAATAATTCAGCACACAAAATATTGGAAGAAGCACCTACTCCGAAGAAAATGAGAATTAGGCTTGTGTTACTTCTCGCTTCTATTATGAGCAAGACAATTAAGCATGTAAATGAGTCAATTCAAAATTTGCAGCAGTTTGAATACTCACTTCTGTGCCAGGCGAATAAAGAACCAAATCTTTGGTTTAAATCCATACCAGTCTGGTTTGATACTGTTACACTGGGATATAACACTGACTAACGTACAACCCACACATTTCACTTTAACTAAGAGGAGTGGGACAAATTCTGGCTCCCCCTGCATGATCTGTCCAGTACAGGATATCATATGTTCACCTTCCTGTTCTCTAACTTGTTGAATTTAATTCTTACTCGCTCCACCCAATTATCCTGACTCCTAGTACTTTACAGTGATGTGTGCACAGTACCTGAAGGTAGTCAAAGAACTGTATAGAAAATCACATTTTTACCATTTTTCTTGATGCACAAATACAAATGGGGATAGTGGTGTAATGCCCAGAGTCCAATGAGGTGCTGCAACATCATGCTTAGATGATGGTTGACAACATGGAGATAAAGGATCCAGACTGAACTTATGGAGATGAAGGACTCAGGCCATCAGTTCAACTTCAGTGGAGGTAGGCAGCTAACATTATCTGATGACTCACTCCACAGACCTTTAATAGATCAGTCTATTACACAGCTACTGCTTGTAAAGTATTTCTTTCTTCACTATTACAGTAATGTCTCAGTGCTTTTGAAGTGCTAAAGATATATTTACCCTCATTACCTGGTAAAGTAAGAAAATGCTCACTTAGCAGATAGAGAAGCAGAGCAC
Organism: Gallus gallus; assembly: GCF_016699485.2. Classification (NCBI taxonomy): domain Eukaryota; kingdom Metazoa; phylum Chordata; class Aves; order Galliformes; family Phasianidae; genus Gallus; species Gallus gallus. The sequence continues at coordinate 66,826,763 of NC_052532.1, read as the reverse complement.
AAATACACAGGAGATCCACAACACTGAAGGACTCCAGGCACCCATAGCTTGCTAACTAATGACTATTCTAGAACATCTGAGCCTAAACTTCAAGCAGAAGTCCCACAGGAATACTGCTGTGAGTTCCTCCAGTGAACTCCGTTTCTTACATAACAAGAAGTGGATACTTATTATCTCTTCATCTATTCCACTGCTTTTTTGTTTTCGCATTTTGTAACTGAAACGTTCCAACTACTCTGATCCCAATGATTTCAGAAAAAAGATTTAAAAATTCACCCTGTAGTGGCACACTGGATTAAACTATTTCTAAAAATATGATCAAAAAGGCAAAGTTAAAAAAATAAATTATAGCACGTACAGAAAACCTGCAACTTGTACAGTATGCTTTGATCATATTGAAAACAGGCTCCACAATGGGAATACTTGTGCTGCTTCTCCTAACACAGCAGGGAGTTGTTCTTCATTAAATAAGCCTTACGGTGCACCCATAAATTAAACAATGTTTATATTCTGCAGTCTTGCCAAGAAGTCATAAAGCAAACTCCAACTCAATAAAGCATTCCTGTTGGGAAAGCTCTTGTGCACGTGGTTAATTAGTGAAGTGAAAATGGCTACTTGCATGCTGTTGGGCATGTGCTTGTTGATGTTGATGAAGGTCTTACTGGTGATACCACCAAGACTTGGTAATAATGTAGACAGAAGTCCATTACTTCTTGCCAGGTTACTGGAATTGGAATTTCAAAGGAACATATTGGAATTAGACTCCCAAGTCTTACTAAATTTCAGCTTCCCGTTCTTTTAGCTACATTTTGAAACCCCATCTTAGGCACACAGCTGGCCCTTTGTCTTCATAAAATGCATCAAGACTTGCTAGCACATTCATCCTGCATAAAATATCCCTTAGATAAAGCTTTTGTCAGATGCAATACATGGTAACTTTATGATTAATATAGAATACATGGTAAACACAGACATTAAACAGTGACAACTATAAAAAACAACAAATGTCAATAACCTTGATACTCAGTAACAAGGAATATGATGTTCCACTGCATGACAAGGACATCAATCATTGCATTAGCTTCCAAGTTACACGAATGCTTCAGAAGAAAGAGTTGGCAACTCAGCCATGAGTGTCACACTGCATTCATCACAGTAATGAAGCAGTCCACAAACTGTAAAAAATAATCCTACACAACAGCACCAGATGTACAGTATTGGTCTATATGGATGAGATTTGGCAAAACCCCAGTCTTTTTCTTCTCACAAACTCAAAAGAGCAGCCACAGGTTCAAAACAATTTCTGATAGGAAGAAGAGAGGCCATACAGTCTGAGACTCATTCAGAAGTGACTGAAACAAAGCATTCACACCGGTAGATTTATAGCTTGGAAAACCAGTACAAAATTCCTTTCTCTCTAATAAATCAGACAACCTCTTAAACTTTCAGATTGACCCACAGGGAGAACCCACATTGCCTGAATGCTTTGCCTGGGTTTGAGTGCTAAGGTCAAAGTGTTCCTATCGGTTGATAATTGTGACTAAAACCCATTAAAAAGATCCAATGAAATTTTGTGTAGACTAGCTAAATAAGAAGGAAATCCCCAGACTTTCCCAAGCTGCTCCAGCATTTCTTGTTAGCAAATTCTTTCATGTACCACAGTGTAGAGTCAGGGTGCTAGACCCACAGTGTTATAAGTGGAGACACGGTATTTGAAGCATGTGGGCCTATTTGGCATCCCAGGTTGCATTTGAGCATTTTCTTAGGCTCTGAGAGAAGGGTTCTCCATTACGCTGGGTTGCAATTCTCAGTCACAGTCTGCCTTGCTCTTTTCTGTTGTCACCACACAGTATGAGTAGCCCAGACACAGAGCTGAAGGGGAGCATATTTCCATTAACAGCCAGACGGCAGTTTAGACATATGGAACCTATTACCTCCTAAATCTCCCCTAGACACCAACCATATACAAAGCCACAAAGAAAACCTATGTGCTTAGGCATATTGAGTGAAATTAAGACTATCAGACGATAGGTATAGCATGATATAGCACACTGGTGGAAGACAAGCAATTGAGAGAAAGATTTAGTTAAAAGTTTCTTGCTCTAACAACTATCACTAGGGCTTCTGTACAGAAACCTTGGGTTTTATCATTATGATTAATACTTTTGCTTGCCATTTTAACCAGAAGGTTTAAGCAGAGAGCATTTATTTTTTATGGTATAAACAAGGTTCTGAGGAATACTGGAGGATTGATGGCCAGAAGGTAAAATAACTTTGTCCCATATGACCTTTTAATAACTCAGACCTAACAGTTGGTAGTCTGGGACAGTGGCTCCCTAACCTCCAATAAATATACTGTGACACTACATCATGTGTCTTACTATTACAGGGAGCCTCTAGAGGGATCTGCTAAATTCGTTTACTAGTTCCACTTTCCTCTTGAGGTGTTTGGAAAGACCGGAGCGGTAACTTGTGCCAAGTAAAGCCTGTACTCATACATGTTGAAATTTCAGGTTTGTTTTCTCATTTAATAAAATAATAGCTACACTGGGTATATAACTGCGGTACTAAGAATTCCCTTTGCACCAGACTGCAATGTGTCTCTCCCATGCCATTTACCACCTGAAAAATCTGAGAGTTCAGGTTGGTCCCTTTTAAGCCCCAGGTTTGACCTATACATTGCAACTCATGAGTGTTCTTCTCTGCTGCAGCCTCTTGGTGGCAATAGCATAAGGCAACATGCCTGCAACCACACCAAAGGCTACACCTTTTTGTGTTTTGGGGCAGGCCACATTAGCAGAGACGTTGGTGTTAAAAGTCTAACTCCTTGTGCTTCACCCCAACAATATATTCTTTTAGGTTTTTTGAACCTCCTTATCCCAAACATGCAAGCTCTGTTGTTGGCAAGAAATGTGATTTTTGAGAGGGAAAAGAAGAAATTAGTGGATCTTCATGAATTTCTGTTAATTATGCATATAATTAACACAGTTTGGATGATCCAAAGAAAGTGAAGTTTTCTGTTTGTTTGTTTGTTTTTAATAGGCTCTCTTTAGTTCTACTTCCACCTTCTGTTCACAGGCGCCAGTATCTAGTTTTAACTCTACATGTATCATTCCAAAGAGGTTTTTCCAGGTTTGGCTGAGTGAAACCCAAAGCGTTGATCACACAGGCTGTATTTGACCGCACTGAGCACTGCTTTGTCCTAATTCCTTTGCTTGGACATCTTATGGCTTGAGTCCCCACAAATCTGTCTCTGGCACCATTCTCCACCACAGACAGTTCAGGGGAAAATGTCTCATACAGCCTTCCAGGCCTGTCCCAAGAGGGGTGTCAAGGAGTTATCACAGAATATGCATGCAGAACTTGTAGGAACTTGTCTTAAAACGTTTGCACAACCCAGCCTCTGTGGTGGGGGAGGGGTTGTGGTTAGTGGACCTTACTGAAGGCTTACGTAACCCCAAGTTTACAGCAGACCATGCACAGGGACAAGGTCATATGAAGTTCAGGAAGCCTATGGGTGTGCTCTGCCTGGTCAACCTCCTGAGACCCCCAGAAATGACCTCTATCCATTCTGGGAAACTCCTTGGACCTAAGCAGTGCATGTGTGAACAATGCCACCACCCCTTAAGAACATGGAGCTACTGGCTCTATAAAAGTACCCACTCAGAAAGGCCATGGGTTAACCCTCCACCCATGGACCAAAGAACTGAAGACTCCATCACTGGATCTTTGGGTGATGAATATATATATCTACCTCTTTTCCTTTTCCTTTGTTTTCCTATTTATCTATCTCTCTATCTCATGATGGCACCGATCAGATACACTGAGTCACGTCATTACATTTCACTTTCACTGTTACCAAACTTCCCTGGCTTTGCTGTTTTGCATGGTTTCATTGCTGTTTTGCATGTTTTTTACTATTATCGGGTTTGCCCAACACACTGTTTCACAGTGAGCTCTCACTGCAGTAGAATACTAAAGATAGTATACTGAATGAATTGTTTGACTGTTTAGTCTTGCTACATTTCCTGGGTCATTACAGTGGGTGAGTGACAGTGACCCTAACGCTGCACAGCCTTGCAGACCAGGGACATCCCTCACTCAAAGCAAATAAAAAACTCAGCTCCCTTATAACTCACTGAGTGGGATGAATAAAGGGGGAAGTCTGATATCTCTGTCTCTGTAACTTCAGAGGCTGCAAACAACAAGGCCTTAGTAGGCCATGAAGGACTATTGGACTAAAACTTGCCATCTCCAATTAGAAACCATTCCAGGAGCTAAGCATACCTGGCATTATAGGCATGGTTCCTGGTGAGGCAGGGAGCCTGTGGCATTTCCTACAGCTCGCCACAGATCCTCTGAACAGCTAACACTGTACAGAGAAGGGTACATGTTATGGGTCCCCGCTGCTAAGGCATTTTGGAGCCCAGTTTGATGACCATAAACATGCACTGTGGATTGAGGGTGTTGCTTGGTCCATTTTCAGTAAAGGGCTGAATCCAATATTTTAATGGAGTAGTTGCATCCTGAAGACACCTGGGCAGTAAAATGAGTCTGAAAACTCCAGGTGCTCATAAGCAGCTGTGCTAATTGCATGGCACAGTCTGTTGCATGGTACAAACGATTTAGCAAAGACAATTGCTTTTTTTTTTTCTTTTTTTTAACTATTATGAAAAAGGCAAGCATAGCACATGTTTTTTTAGTCAAATGAACCTGAGGCTCTTCCTACGTCTACTGAAATATTCCACCTGCCAGACATGGTCATTTCTCCCATTGCCCCTAACAGCTATTGCCAGCACATGCTGAGCACAGTGAGTGGACTACAAGCAGGACTGAGAAGGGTCTTTCATTTGACAAACGGTCTTTGCTTGAAAAATACTTTTACAGCACAGTAAGCATTTAAATGTGTTGCCAGTTAGCTCAACTCCTACATCATTTAGCTGGTGGTTGAACAGGAAAATTCATTATTTCGTTTCCTGTGCCTCTGAGGAAAAGTGCATTCAGATGAGGTAGCAACATATGGACCTAAGCTCCTCACAGGGTGTACCGGCCTATTTCAGGTGTGACATTCACACTCAACTGAAACAGTGAATTACTATTGATCAAGAAACATTATTGTCTTATCAAAGTGAAATGAACACTCTGGCAGTACATTTTTACTTCCGTATTCCAGGATGTTACACACAGACATATAAATTGACTACAAGCAGTAGAAAGAAGATTAATAGAAAATATAAGCTGTTCTTAAAATTTCCAGCAAGACAGCAAGTTAGGACTTTGCAGCTGAAACATTTTTACGGGCATGTCTCTACTCACTTAGAATTTATTTTCACATTAATTGATTAACTGCATTCAGGAAACACTTTGTGCTTAGTGAAGATAAAACAAGATTTAAACTTGTGGTCACTCTCCCTGTTTTATTAGCGTCATTTATCTTTTAAACTCAGAAAATCATCAGAATCATTTTTCTTATTTACTTAGTGACTTACGCCTGCGTGTGTGGACACCGAGGTAAAGCTGCCTAGTTTCAGCTTGGCGCATATACAAATCAGCATGATTTATACTCAGCATACAGCCCATGGAAATCCAGACATCTGTAAAACCTCCTACATATTTAAGATCATCAATGAAATTATTTACATTTTTTGACAGGAAAATTATTTTAAATTATTTTAATAGCTTTAATGGTCACAACTAACTGTCCCCATCCAAGGCATTCTACCTAACAAATCTTGTACCAGGCTAAGGTTGAGGAAGACCATTATCTTTAAAAAGTAGTCAATCACGATTTAAAGTTAGCAAACAGTATAAAAACCTGTACCTTCCCTTTCCAAGCTGTTCCCATTCACAGAGATCCATATTGCTTTAAAATGTAGGTTGTTTCCCGTCTTGGTTCTAAGCACCTATGCTAGACTCCTTACGGACAGTGGAAAAAAAACAGGCATTGCCGCGGCACAATTCAGCTGACCTATTTCAGATCAGCTAAAGAGTGACCTATCCAAGTCACTTCTGTTCTTCCATTGAACGAAAAGGAGTCCACTGTAAGTATAGAGGTGTGAGTACTAAAGGTATATTACCAGATGCATGGTATCTTCATACATGAACTCCAAAATAGCCACAGGTATATTCCCACATTTTAGAAACTGATATTTGGAAAGGTGAATCTACTGCCCCACGCTTTCACCTGGACCCTAATTTTTCCACAATTTCCTCTAAGTGAAAAATCTGTTTACTTCAGACAATAATCAACTAATGCCCTCATTCTCTCTCTGATGAGCTAAATTGATTGAATTTCCCCAGTGCACTGCAGATTTTCAAGCCCTGAGGTCATTCTGGCATTGGTTTATGAAGCCCTCTCCAGTCTACCAGCATCTTTTGGGATGATGGACAGCTATGCACCATGGTGCTTTTCAAGACTGATCCCAGCAGTGCTGTGTGTTTTTTAGGCACCAGAACGCTAACACTGGCCCTGGAGTCATGCATGTTCACCTCAGTGCTGCTGAGCCTCAGCCACTGACACAGCATCTCAGCCACTTAGCTCACAAAAATCATTGCACAGATGTGACTGTGTTCATTCACAACTAACTTGTTTCTCTCTGCACCCATTGCCTTCTGTTGCACATAAGTTGGGTTTAGGAAAAAATTGTCCTGATTTAGACATCTATCCAAGATTTCTGAAGAGAGTACAGCAATGAATTTAGATTAATATACTAACTGCTTAAAGAGATTAAAGGAATATCGAAAGGGAAAACAAAATACCAGACACACGCTAAACCTGATAAGATATTCCATTTGTAGTGTTCTTTAAATACCCAGCAAGCAAAACTAACTTGCTAGCTATGATGTAACTATTACCTACAGTCATATATGTGCAACTGGAATGGTTAAATTTTGTGCAATGCACCTTCCAAATAACTAAATCTGGAGGCGTATCACTGTCAATAAAATTGTTCGTAACTACACAATCAGTGTTTGTGCAGCAGCTGATATTTCAGCCCCTGGATTATAATTACTTATTTGCCTTAAGCAAAATGAATCAAATACACCAATTACGGATCACAAGAATGTTAAGGTAAAATGAGCCTGAGCTGTGATGGTTTGTTATTTATCACTCCAGCATCTGAGGGAGCAAATTCATGCCCAGGGAAACCTGATGACTGGGGAATTCACAACTCTCCAAACAGTGTGCATGCCACTAGCAGATGAAATTACACGGAGGGCAGCAGCTGCTGCTTAATTAGCAGGATGATAAATCTCAGGGGAACGTTTGCCCTCTGTGTAACAAAACAGCAGATGGCAGAGGTGGGGGGCACTGATGGGGGGGGGATATTGGTCAGTGCTGTTAGTCCTTGTATCACTTCCTTCTGCTCAAACTGCCCTGAGTGCTTCAGTCCTGACCCCTTTCCTGCTGCCTCACAAACTGCACACAAAGCCAAGGGGAAATTTGTATTGCCATGCTGGAAAAAGACAGTTCTTCCACTGTAATATAATTTCCCCCCAAAATGGCGCATGTGGTCTCAGCTGAGTGTTCAGGACTGGCAGAATTGGATCAATAGGATTCTTTTTTCCCCCAAGCTCATAGAATCATAGAATCATAGAATGGCCTGGGTTGAAAAGGACCACAATGATCATCGAGTTTCAACCTCCCTACTATGTGCAGGGTCACCAACCACTAGTCCAGGCTGCCCAGAGCCACATCCAGCCTGGCGTTGAATGCCTGCAGGGATGGAGCATCCACAACCTCCTTGGGCAACCTGTTCCAGTGCATCACCACCCTCTGTGTGAAAAACTTCCTCCTAATATCCAACCTAAAACTCCCCTGTGCCAGTTTAAAACCATTCCCCTTCGCCCTATCACTACCCACCCTCCCCACCCTCATAAACAGCCGTTCCCCTTCCTGTTCATATGCTCCCTTCAAGTACTGGAAGGCCGCAATGAGGTCTCCCTGGAATCTTCTCTTCTCCTAACTAAACAATCCCAGTTCCCTCAACCTTTCCTCATAAGAGAGGTGCTCATACATCTTTCCTTCACATGTTTACTTTCTTGGTCAACTCAGAGAGAGAGCAATGAGTGCTCCAGACCTCCTCCCAAAATTATTTTAAGCTCAGCAAGTGCTTAGATCTCATCCACTGGGGCCTGACAATGCAAAAAAGATGAGATGGGAAAAACACTCAGAAGTATTTCACTGCAGTATTTTCACTCATCTCTGTTAGTATTTCTTCTTCTGATTCATAGCATAGTAGAATCATAGAACGGCTTGGGTTGGAAGGGACCTAAAGGTTCATCAAGTTCTAATCCCCCTGCTGCAGGAAGTGTTGCAACCGCTAGATCAAGTACTAAGCCAGGCTGCCCATAGCCCTGTTCAATCTGGCCTTAAACACCTCCAGGAAGGGAACATCCACAACCTCTCTGAGGAACCTGTTCCAGTGCCTCACCACTCTCTCAGTAAAAAAAATTTCTCCCTGACTTCTAATCTAATACTTTTTGATATGCATTAATAATAAAGATTTTTTCCTCACCATATTTCATTTAAAACTCTGTTACCTATACAATAATTTCCTTTCTCGTTAGCTTTTCTGTTCTAGTTATGCAGTTGCTGGACATGATTTGCTTTCTGTCTCTGCTGAATGAACTGTATTTCATTGCTAAGAAACTGCCTCATCATAATGAGGATGCCCTTGTCAGCACAATTCATTCTTAATGACAACCTGAAACAAGAGGATGCAGAGAGAGATGGCTTAGTTTTTCAGCAGGATGAAAGCCTAGTAGTTTGTGGCTCCTGCTTTCAGTCATTTATCAGGAAACTGTGCTCTGTAAGAGCTTAGATGCCTGCATGAGAAGAAATCAATCTAGTCTCATTGTCTGGCTGGGATTCAGTGAGAAAAACAAAGCAGTGATTTCAGAATGGACCTTAGAGAGTATCTTAAATGTTTCATGGAACAGTAGAGACCTCTTTGTTGGAAAAGACCTTCAAGATCATCAAGTCCCACCATTCTGTGCTAGATAACTGGAATTCTTCAAGAAAGCAACTCAGATAAGTAGATATATTCTATTATGAGAAAAGTCACCAAGGTCAGAAAATGGACTCTGCACAAGAGATATTTTTTTCCTATTATCTCTAATAGAATGATTTTTCTTGTTTTATAACCTCCAGCTGCTCCAAGGTCACAGATAGGCAAACCATTTGCCAACAAAGAATTAGTGCAAATGTGGCTGAAAGTTAAGGGAGAGCACCCATTCTATTACTTTTTTCAAAGGTTACAGCACATCACAGATTTATTCTTTGTTTGTTTGTTTGTTTAATTTTTCCCCCAACCAGCAGCAACAGTGAAATATTTTTCACTGGCAGAAGCAGCCACACATTTTTTTTATCAGTAGAACTGGAAGATCAGATTATAAATAGCATCATACAGATGTCCTCCTGCTGAAGATAATCCTACTTGATCCCATACAAATCAATGTGAACTCTATGCTGATAGGGCAGCCCTTTTCAGAGATTAACTAATCTAGAGATGGAGGGATTGCTGAGTGAGCAGTTTACAAACCATAATTTATCTGAGAAATGACGATTCTCTTTCCATATCTGATGCCCAGCACCCTGGCTAGAGTAAGGGGAAACTTGGATTGCAAATGTGAACTGGAAATAGAGACTCTCAGTTACTCTGCTTCCCCTACAGCTCAAAAAGAAGGAGCAATATTAAATGAGCAAAAAAGAGGTCCATTGCTGTGACTGCTTGGCACTTCCATCCACTTAGCAGGTACAAGGAGCCAAAGCCCCACATATATCACCAACCCAACCCCGTATTTTGACACCCAGAGAAAGCTGTGAGAGAAAATATGCCTCTTTTCATAAATGTCTTTGCACTGCTTTGTGAGCCAGATGGCATCCCCTAGCCCTTTCTTATTTTTTTATGAGATTCTGAGATATTTTCCTTTCACAGCTATGTTGAAGAGTGCAGAACATCCTCTGACCAGGTAGTCAGCTTTCCAGGCTTGCCAGTGGATGTAAAAAAGCAGACATTGGTAGCTCCTACAGCAGTAATGAACTCTTATACCAATGAACATAAACAAAAGAATACACATTGATAGCCAATGTCACTTAATAGCAAAATGGTGACACCTTCACTGTAAATGCCTCTTTTCAGCCTTCCCTCTTCTGTGATCATTTTGTCTCCTGTCCCCACTGAGGCTGTCTTTGGTAAAGGAGGAGATAACTGTTGCCAAAAATGGGACAGATAGTTTTTTAATTTCTGATGTACCACAGGAAAGAAGTGGGTCTGATGTTGATCAGAAATCACAAGCAAGCTCAGAAGGGTCTGCTTCTTCCAGCCAGCAGGGGAAACGAACAAATTTAATGTCTTTGCCTTAAAAAACAGATTCTCCCAAGTCTTAAACATATCACATATGTAATGTTGCTGCTGTGTGGATGGAGATGAGTGAAAAAAAAATGAGGCATCAACAGTATCTCCAGCAATACCCAAAGCAGAATTTAAATCAGCGTGGCAAATTAGCTATACTAGAAGCCCTGTAATAATGCAAGAAAGCACCTGATGGGATAGCAGCCTTACTTTTTCTCAGTGGAATCAATGGAAACTTTGCCCACAGGGGAATTATACTAGGTAACTTGCCCATCTATGGTCACAAGTGAGTTGTAAACTCTGAGTTTCTGCTTAAACTGGTGGTGCTTCCTTGACTTTAGAGCATGAGCTAAGGAACAGGGGACAGCCGTGGAGCTGCTGATGGCTGCTGCTAACTGCAAATGTGTGAGCAGCAAATCCAGGAGGTGAGCTGAGGTAAGGCCAGACAGATTCATGAATTATGCAATTTCATCCCCCTCCACACAGAGTTAAAATGCTCCTAATTGTTGCTGTACAGATGGGATCAAGATCCTCTGTGGCTGGTTTGCTGCTCCCTGGAGAGGTAGAGCTCTGTTAGAGGAATGGTATCCTAAGTTAAAAAAAAAAAAAAAGAAAGAAAGAAAACAAAAAACATAGATGTCTATTAAAATAAAATAAAATATGCTTTTCCCTTTCCTTGTATTGCAATCTTCTCACTGACAGGCTAGGTAGCAAATTTAGAGCAATGAAAAATTTTTTACCAGAAATGTACTGCAGTATTTCTAGGGACACCAGCAGGTGCTGCTGAATAATTATTTTTTAATGTATTCATTCTATTTTACTGCTTAGAGTGACAGCCATTAGCAATATAAATAACATTAGATTCTCTTTTATGGACCAACCTCCTGTCAACACTCATTTTTAAAATGGTGGGACAAAATATTCTCCATAGAAAGAGGAAATGCATTTATTTCATCTTCAAATGTAAATACACACACACTTGCATGTATATGCAATTTTTTTTCACTGAATGATTTACACCGGCAGAGAAAATCAGACCGATGCTCTTAACACCTCTTTCTCCTCTCTGATCTCTGATTTTATTTTGCATTTAAAAGACATTTCTTCCTATTTACATCTCTTGAGCTAAAGGATTGTGACATGTATTGTATACCGTGGATTAACATGCTAAGCAAGCTTATTGAAACAAAATTATTAAAGCTCTTTAGAGAAAACTGTTGTGTGAGATAGCTCTGTCAATATGTCAATCCCTATCAGTACAAGTGCAATAACACAGAACAGCTAAACTAGACAATCAACTGGTGAATATCAGTGAATTTACTGATGTCAGGAGAACAGTCTTTACTCGTTCCAGTAATCAATGCTCATGGGTATTTTTCCTTCCAGTTAATTGAAGTCCACTATAATCAAAGACAGTAAATATGATGCCACAGTAGCAAGAAGTGATGTATCCCTGAACAGTGATTACACTCAAAACTAAAGTCACCCTCCTATGTTACAGCCCCTTACTAGCATCCTGTGGGGTGAAAGAATTTGTTCTGGAGCCTCAAGAAAGCTTCAGCACAAGACAAGAGGGAATAGTACAGATTTTGTTGCCTGTGTGACACACAGAGGGTTTGTTGTCTAACTCCAGTGAGTACAGATATCCATTCTAAGGTTCTCCTGGAGATGTGGTCCAGATCCTGTGGTCTCTTTCAGGCCATTTTATTTTCTCTGGTCTCATATTGAAAATGTAGAAAGTTGAGGGCAACCACAGTTCACTCAGCTAACTAACCCAGGCTGTGTTTGAGGGAGGTCTTAAACTTAATGAGTCCCTCCTGGGCTTCAAAGGGAAATGTTTTATCTGCCCACAAGTGGATAAAAGGGCAGAACTTCTACACTTGGCATTCTTTCCACTTGCCTGTTGGGTGCCACTTCATCCAGCATCTTGCTACTGCCTGAGAACATTTGATGGAGAGTTGCAGTTAAGAGGCAGAGTGCAGTGGGTCACCAAGCTGCTTGGAGCCTGGCAAGAGGCTGAAGCATTTCCTTCAGAGCAGCTACAGTCTCCTGGATTCAAATCTATGCTCTTCTAAGTATGCATTTAAGCATCTTGTGAGCACTTTTTTGCTTGATGGGCCATAACACTCCCATCTGTTGAGGTCCAAATGTAGAGATTGACTAAACAGACATTTTTACATGGATCTTTGCTTAGGAAAAAAGTTGCTGTTAATAATGGGAGCTAAACCACAGAGCACGTCCTTTCAAACAACCTTGTTCATAATTTCCTGAATTCTTCGATTCAAAATGGAGCCTAAGATTCTTACCACAATAGTAGTGATGTGAGTATGGAACAGTCCAGCTCCCCATCAGGCTAACACCAGGACATGAATTTGCCACTCTCTCCTTGTGCTGGCAGGAAATGCATGAAGTGGCCCATAGTGCAGAGAAAAATAAATGATTTTAGGACAGTCTCCTATATTTGACCACCATCTTATCCAAGACTCCAGCTCTTCTCAATGTCTTTATTGTGTACGTGCATTAAAGGTGCTGGTTTTGCCAGTTATTGAAAAATCCACCCCAGACTTAAAGTAATCCCAGATGTGATTACTGTCTGTATTCAAGATCTCCCTTTCTCCTTCTCTCCTATTCTAGACCCAAGTTATGACAGCTGTCAGCCAGGATGCAGTTAATTATGTATATTATTCCTTATGATGGCTTTTAAGGCTTTCAAGAGAACTTCTGCTGAAATTTAGGACGGTTTTCTGCTACCATTGTTTGAAATCACATAGAACAAGGAAGTCCTGCTCTGAAATAAAATGTTTTGCATCTTCAGCTATTAAGTTCCGTAACATCACACTTCCCACGAAGAACAAATGCCACCAAAGCTATGGCCTGTGACTGACTGTGGAGCACTGCAGTATCTTCAGTGTTTGGTCTTACAGAATCCGTCCTGGCTAGGCCATGGAAAAGCTTCACAAAATAACTATCAGACAAAAATAGCTTCAAAAATCTATGAGAAAACATTAGAAAAAAACAAAAGAAGGAAAACAACATAAAGAGAAAAACACTTCCACTAAAGCACTGCAAATTAATGTTTACCATTTATATCAATAGTACTGCAAAATTAGAAGAGCTTTTAATCAAAATTAAAAGGACATTCATGTGGTAGTCTCACAATTGTGCAGTCAAAGTAGTTCATACATTTTCCAAAGCAAAGTACTATGATATCTAAAATTCAAGCCCTTACCCTTACAAATTTTCAGTAACCAAAACCTTCTATTTCAGCTATGACACTCCCAATCATAACTCCAAATCATAATTTACATATATTACTGTGGGAGGACAAGTAAGCCAGAACAAGTGGCTCATGACCTCAAGATGTTCCCTCCTTTGTTAGGGAGGACAGTGATGCTCATCTTCTCTTTTGTTCCTGCTACACAGAAGGGGTTATGAACCCAACTTCATCATAAGGTGCTTTTCTTTCCACCATCAGGGGGTAAGATAGCATCCTAGCAGCCTGTCTTTGTACCAGGCAGTGAAAGAGGTTACATTAGCTACTGCCATAACAAGATAGCCTCCCAGCAGACAGCCCTGAAGTTTCTTTGTGATGCTGCTGGCCTATCTCCCCCTCCAGCCAGAGAGAAATTCAGTGTGTCCTTTTTCAGTCTCCTTGACAAAAGATTTTCTATCAAGATGTGCCATAGCTTAAACTTTGAAGGCTCTTACTAATTATAAATAAACAAGACACTAGGAGACGGAACAAAAATATTTTGGTCAACTATAAACAATAGCATTTTGTTCTTGTTTTTCTTTCCCCAAGAAAATTAGATTTTCCATTATTATTATTATGAATCTCTTGAGAAAGCAAAAACTCAGTTCTTTGTGTGTTTGTACTCTTGATGTATTGGCATATTTAGAGTACAAAATTCTGATGTTCTGCACTTCTTGCATGTAGAACAAATTAACAGAGACTTGAAATCTGCTCTTGCAAAACAGAGACAAATATTAACATCAGACATGATCCTGAAATTCATAGGCAAGGCTCCGTTTCCATGCCATAAATTCAAATGGAAACCCATGAAGAGGACAGAGAGAGAATATTTTTTCTACTGCTCCTAGAAATGACAGTCATACTGATAGCTCGGACTCACTAAACAAGAGTGTATGTATTATTGCATGAAGGACAAGAAATAATTAAAATTACCCTCTGTGAAACTCTGGTAGAGAATCAGTCAGTACAGTTAGGTCCTATAGCCACAGTCTGTGACAAACTAATCCAGGACACTGCCTCCAACTCACTTTGGTCTCCCAAGACAGATTTGAGCAGGATGTGCTTGTACACCTGCCCTCCCACAGGGCTGCTCTGCTGATTCATTCACAACGAGGTTTGCTGAGCAATGAGTAGACCCAGGTGATAAGAAGTAAAAGCAAATTGAACCTAGTGCTGAACTGGGGAGGACATGTTGAAAGTCACTGCTGCTGCCTCAGTGTGCAGCAGGTGACACAAACTTCCTAAAGAAAAGGCTGAACAGGGAAGCCAAGCAGCTAGCACAGAGCTGTACACGCTTGACTAATGTATTGCTCAGTATGCACTGAGGCAAGATGAATTACTGGTTTTGAAATCCCTCAGTCTTAATCTTGCTTAAAGAGAGCACAAGCCTGGTGAGGGAATCAGAAGCTTTTCCATTCTCTTTAGATCACCATCTCAGTCTCTCCAAAGGACTTAAGTGAGCAGAATTAAACAAGGCAGGTCGAAACCTCAGTTAACAGAGCAGTAAGGGCACTGCAAGCAAAGGCCAGGGCTCCTACCAAACAGTATCAGGATACGGTAATTCATAACAGCAGTTCCCGTTCCTGTGCAGTGTGGTTGGTGTGATCTGTGTGGATCACATGTGGGCAGCAAGGAAATGCAGGAGGGAAGAAATGTTTGGTGAGTCTCAGATCAGCAGAGAAAAGAGTGGGAACACTGTTCTCAGTCTTAATTTGCTCTTGGAATCATGCTCCCAGGTTTGAGATTGCCTGTTAATAAAGAGACAACAAAACACCTGAGCAGACTTTGAAGAAAATGTAGTTCTTTGGACTTAAGAAGGCTGGAATATGGAGTTACATGGACTGGAAGATAGAAGGGGTGAACAGAAAACTCTACCTCAAATGGGCCCAAAGAGATTCACTTATACTTAGGGAAAAGGAAAAGAAAAAAGGAAGCAGATTTTTAAAAATCCAGAATTAGAGGCATTACATGCAGTGCTTTCCTATTGATTTTTGAGATTATCCTCTTCTTCAGAAGCAATAAATATGCAATCAAGTCAGCCGAAACTCATTTATTCTTCTTAAAGATCTGTATTTCAGCTCCACCTGTGATAGCAATTGATGCAGGGACTGTAAAACAGGAGCATGAAAGAACTTTAAACACAAAAAAATGTTTGTTGTATAAACAGACAGACCTGATTAAGGAAGAGAGAGGAAACAAAGATGAAGAGAGCAAAGCTGCAGGTGGCCAGTGAGAGAGGAGAGCAAAGGTCCTCAACATCAGCTCATTGCTTTGTTTCACAGTCCATGTGCTGCCTCCCTTAAAAACAAAACAAAAACAAACAAATAAACAAACAAAAAAACCCCACAAACCCAAAATGAACTGGTGTTGGTAAGAAACTCCCAAGAAATTACATGTTTTTTTTTTTCCTGATGGTTTTCCTTGAACACTGGCATTAAAGCAGAAAAGTTTCAGAAATCAGATTTGGCCCATTGACATGACTCTGAAAATCAGTTTCAAAGGATTAGTACTTTTGTATTCCAGAAAACTGGTCAAAATTATTCCAAATGTAAGATAGCCACACTGAGAAAGAAAAACACGCACACAAAAAGAAAGAAGAGCAGAAGTAACCAGATGAGCTCTCAGCTCCAACTTCTCCCAGATACCAACACACCAACTTTCATGGCAAAAAACAGCTTTGTTCTTCAAATCCTTTCATTCACAAAACCCAAAAGATGTTGAAAAATGACTTAGGGCAACTCAGATAGGAATTCAGGGCACCAAAGCCAGGTAGGAATCTCAGAAAAGCCTCCAAGACTCCTCTTTAGCCCCCCAAATTTACAAGAACTGGTCTCTTGACTTGACTTGAACTTTTTGCCCAAAAAATGATAAACATGAACAGACTCAGTAGACTGATTAATCACCCGAGTCAGCAAGTCTCCATGAAAAGAAAATTAGATGTTAGTAAAGTCATAGCCTTCAATATACATTAGTTTAAAATTAGATATTAGTCTTTTAAAACCGAAAAACTCTGTTTCAGAGTAAGCAATAGGTGTCACTGTATAAATAGCCAAAGCCTTTTGAAAGCGTTGAAGTGTGAATAGAGTAGCCAAGGGTAATTAACTTACGTCAGGACTGTAACTGCATTCAGATGAAAATTAGGTTCAACCTTGCTTTTCTCAAGCATTCCTCCAAATAAGCTAAATTATGAGTTATGGAAATAAAAATTAGAAGATGAGAATGAGAGCAACAAAGCCAGCAGGCAAACCCTCACAAATAATATACGAGAGAATGCGTGAATAAAGGGAACACATTCATCCTTTGGTAGGAAAAATGAAACAGACAAATGAGACTTGGCCAGCAAAGTAATACAAAGCAGGAAACAGACATAAGGTGAGGAAATTCAAAGTAGACAACCTAGAAGAAACATGTGGCACAATGAAGCAGAAAGGATTTGAGATAGTCATGCAAAGGGGCATGACACAATAATTGTCTGTTATTATGTACAGTAATTTCTTCCCCAAAGAAAAGATTAAGTCGACAGAGATAACAGAATGAGAAAGTAGCAGCTGGTTTAGAAAATGCCTGACAAAGAAGTGCTCATAAAGTAAATTAAAAATACCTCATTAGTAAATTGTCTAGACCACTCTGATATATGCAAAAATGGAAAATGTTAAATAAGTATAGTCTCAATACGCATTGATCAAATGCATGTACAATTTGGCATCAGCCTGTTTAAGAAAATAATACAAAATTCAGGAAAAATAAATGGACAAACAATTTGCCCAGCTACAACAAGGTAATTCACAGGGAGCAACTGATGTGGCAACAGTGAAGAGAGATATAAAACACAGAAATCTCATTATCTTATGTCTCTTCCCACCTTCACTATTCAACTTTTCAGTGCTTTGTTGGCTGTTTTGCAGCTACCATTCTCTCATACTCTGTTTTTTATCATTCTTACTGGGATCTGATGCTCTAGTGCTATTGCCCTGAGAGCTCCAGTCCCCTCTGGCTAAATGAAACATCAAAGCAGCACAGCGCTTGATTCCCAGGAAAATTAATGTCTCTAAATCAAGTAGCTTTACAGTAGATAAATGCGTGCTTTTTATTCCCAGGCGAAAAGGTGTACTGTTCTTCCCCACAGTCACTCCTCACTCAAACTACGAGGATTGCTCCAAAATGAATGCCTCCTGTTTTATGATGTTGGCCCATGACATGAAAGACAGATGGTGGTGGTATGGCAGCAGAGGTTGAACCTATCCATAAGTATTCCATTGTGTGACAGATGGCAGCAGAGGCGCAGTCTGACAAAATGGCGTCTGCCATGGAAGTGCTGATGAAGCAAAAATTTACAATTGAATTCCTCCATGCAGAAAAATGGTACCCATGGATGCTTCCTGAATGTTTATTGCAACCAAACAATGAATGTGAGCACAATGAGGTGGATGAGTGAGGTGGGTGGTGCGTTTCAGTAGTGGCAGTAGTGGGTCACCTCCTCTTACACAGTCTTATCAGCATGGCATGCAGGTTCCTGTTCACTGCTGGCAAAAATGCATAGCTACTGCTGGTGTTTATTTTGAAAAAGACCGTATTGTATCTGAGAATTTCCTCTATCTAGTAGTGTCATTGTGCTCTTTATATCTGTCAAAATTTCCATGGAAATAAATAGGAGGCATTACTTTTGGAGCAACCTATGTGTATTGGCACCAACCAGCAATTGCCAAACTAAGGTAGGAGCAATATCCAACAAGCATAAGCTTGGAAAAGAAAAACCTAATTCAACAAACTGAGGTTGGCAAAATAGCCCTCTGAAGGCTGACCCAAAGACAAAGGGATGGATGGCTTTCCACAACAGGAAATTTATTAAAGCAAATAGAAGTCCAAAACCTTTAAATAAAATCAAACATTTCCAAAGTGGAAGAAGGAAAGCAGGATGCTAAGCTTCTGCGTGTGGATCTATTGACTGAATATTGATAATATGCTGAGAAAATGTTGGTCAAAATCTTGCCTGCAAAGTAAGATCCACATAAAATTTCTCATCATAAAGAGGTAAAGGCTAATATTTATGTCCCCAGCAGCTTTGGTATCACAAGTAGCATCATTACTATGCCATTTCTGGGGGAATATAATGTGTATTTTTACAAAAAATTAACATCAATGAGGGACTCATTGCTACATATAATACCTTTAAAACTCTGGACAACAGCTCACTGGTATTTCAGAGGTACTTCAGTGGCAACACCGTTCTGTTCATAGAATCATAGAATGGCTTGGGTTGGAAGGGACCTCAATGATCATCAGTCTCCATCCCCTCCGCCACAGACAGGGCCGCCAACCTCCACATCTAATACTGGACCATGCTACCCAGGGCCCCATCCAACCTGGCATTGAACACCTCAAGGAACAGGGCATCCACAACTGGTCTGGGCAGCCTGTTCCAGCACCTCACCATTCTCATAGTAAAGAACTTCCCCCTGATATCCAACCTAAATATCCAACCAGTATATCCCATATCCTGTTCCTACTGGCCAAATCATCCTTTCCCCTGCCTACCAGATCTGACCTCCCTGGAAGGGACACATCATCACAGCCCCTGCCCTACAGCCACATGGGCCTGGGCACCCCTCCACCAGCAGAGCATTGGCTGTCCTCAGTATAGGAAAACCATCCGTGAAAAGGGAGAGGAGGGGCAGTAAAACTGATTCCCAGTCCCTTGTGCACCCTCTCTTTGCAGAGAGGTTGTGGAGAAAGCAGTGACCCAGGCCCACAAGCGGGTCATGGAAAAAACAGGTACAGGTGGAAATGGTTAGGAAGTGCAGAGCCAGGCTACCCTGCCCAGGTTATTCATGGCTGGGCACCAAAATGGTGCCCTGAGTACCAAGAGAGCAATTCTGCCCTCCCAGGCATGAAGAATCCTGGCACTATTTGATCATCTCTTCTCTTTGCAGCATTACTGCAGTGTAGGAGTTTGAAGTTCAAGCCCTTGAGTACTCTGAAACATGGATTAAATCATTTCAGATCCTCCAGGCTGTAGTGAGGGGTTGTCTTTCCTTATTCTGGTTTTTTTTTTTTTTTTTTTCATGGAATGTTTCCAATAACTATTCATTTCAGTATAATGCAAAATCAGAAAACATTGAAATCTTGAGAAAATCCTTTTTTTGGCAAAGGATATTGAAAATATACTTAAGTACATTATCACATTTCATTGGAATTTCATTGTAGCTAAGAGTATTAAAACTTTACTGTTGCTTAAATGTATATTGTGCAAACACACATCCTAACTGTATAGTTATGAGTGTTTTACATCAAGTTTTGGCTTACAGAAATGATACTTGGATTATTCCCAAACTAGCTGGATAAAGAAAAACTAGACTTGATCTCACAGACTACATGATATTGGCTGTATTATGAGATAATCATAAGACAGAAAATTCTTGGCTGAGGGAACCTGAAAATTGTTCATTTCCAAAAAGGTGGCAAGAAAACATGGGAGAATATTCTACCAACACCTACTCCGTAATGCCAGGTTGTCTACCTGCAGCAGAAACATAAGTACCCTACTCATCCAGATCTTTGCACTGATAAAGAGCCCAGAGCACACTGGAGAGTCTAGCCATTCAGAAATACATACATGACCTAAACATGAAAAATTACTTAAAAACTGACATAATAGGGGCTCTCTGGCTTTTATTAAAACTGGTTTATTTACTATTCCTAACACTGACAATTCACGCAATTAGTCACTCTGTAGCTAGGAGAATTTCATACTGATAAATACATCATCAGACAAAGATCTGGCAACTATTGATCCATACTGATGCGCTCAATAAGAAGAAAGTCCTTGGGGAAAAACTAGCAAGACTCATTGACAAGGCTTTGAACTACATTTGAAGGGGAAGCACTATAATAGTGAGCCTTCCCATGATAGCACTGGGGATTGCATAGCTATGGGGACAGAGTGCTAGTGGGTGCCCTCAACCTGCTGCCCTGAAATGTGCTGTAAATGCCAGAGCACACTTGAAATCTTACAAAAACGAGCCAGGGGCCACTGAGGCAATAAAAGTCAGCAACAGGGAAACTCAAGGGAAGTACTTGAAGGGAATTAAGAAGTTATCCTTCAAGAAGTCAACAAGGCAGGATGCCCAGCTGAAGTGCCTCTACACCAGTGTATGCATCTTGGGAAACAAACAGGATGAATTGGAAGCCACCATGCTGTTAGGAAGCCAGTATGCAGTTGCTGTCACTGAAACATGGTGGGATGATTCCCGTGACTGGAGTGAGGCTATCAATGGCTACAAGATTCTCAGAGGGGACAGGCAAGAAAGAAGGGGGGAGGTGTTACCCTCTACATTAAGAAACAAATAGTGTGTGAAGAGGTGTCCTTGAAGAACGGCCACAAGCAAGTTGAAATGGATGAGCTAGAGACTGAGGCAACAAAGGGAGCCTCGTAGATAGTGTTTACTACAGACTGCTCAATTAAGCAGAGCCTGTTGATGCGGCCTTCTTCCTCCAGCTACAGGAGCTTAGTGCAAAAGAGCTTAGTGCAAAAGAGCTTTTCATCTTCAGCTATGAAAAGTCAGGAATGGAAGTCAAAAGACCAGCATGGTTTGTCTAGGACCTACTGATCAAATTGTAGAGCAAGAAGAAAATACAGAAGCAGTGGAAGAAGGGACAGATACCCTGGAAGGAATATAGAGATGCTGCCAGGCTGTGTCAAGAATGGGGTCAGGAAGGCTAAGGCCCAACTGGAACTGGACTTAGTGTAAAGAAGAACAAGACTTCTTCAGGTACCTCAACTGGAAAAAAGAAAGCCTAAGAACACATAATCTCCCTACTGAGCAATACATGTGGCCTGATAACAACAGACAAAAGGAAGGCTGAGGTAGTCAACATCTTTTTTGCTTCAGTCTTCATCAGAAACTGCTCTTCATAAAACCCTCAAGTTGATGGGTCAGAAAGTGGGGTCTGGGGGAGCAATGCCTCTCCCACTGAAAGCAAAAATCAGGTTTGCAACCAACTGAGAAACGTAAACATCCATAATTCCACAGATCCCACTGAGATGCATTCCAGAACCCTGAGAAAATCAGCTCATGTAATCACCAGGCCACTCTCAATGAGAATGGAAAGTCACTGCAGTCAGTTGAAGTCCCTGGTGACTGGAAAAAACGTTGCACTCATTTTTAATAAGGGTAGGAAGGACAACCTAGGGATCTGCTGACCTGTCAGACTCACTTCTGTGCTGTGAAAGATCACAGAACAGATCCTCCTGGAAGTTATGTTAGGGCATATGGGACACAACCAGCATGGCTTCACCAAGGGCAAGTCCTATCTGACCAAATTTGTGTACTTCTATGGTGATGTAACTGACTTGGTGGACAGGGAAGAGCCCTGATGTCTTCTGTCTGGACTTCAGTAAGGCTTTTGCCATGGTCCATCACAATGGATTTGATGGGTGGAATGTTTAATGGATGAGGAACTGGTTGCAAGATTGTACCAGAGAGTGGTGGTCAATGTTTTCAGTGTCCAGATGGAGATAAGTGATGAGTGGTGTCTTTGGGGATCAGTACTGGTATCACTGTTCTGTAATATCTTAATCAATGACATCAAGAGTGGGATTGAGTGCACTCTCAATGGTTTGTTGTTTGCATCAAGCTGTGTGGTGCAATTGATACATATGAGGGATGGGATGCTGTCCAGAGAGACCTAGACAGACACAAGCAGTAGGTCCAAGAGAACCACATGAGACTCAACAAAGCCAAGTGCAAAGTCTTACAGCTGAGTTGTGGCAACCCACACTATCAATACAAGTTGAGGGATATAAGGATGGAGCATACCAATGGGGCTTGGAAGTACAGGTGGATGGCAAGCTGAACATGAGCCAGCAATGTGCTTTCACAGCCAAGAATGCCAATTGTATTCCAGGCTGCATCAAAAGAAGCATGGCCAGAAGATCAGGGTAGTGATTCTGCCTCTCTTCTCTGTGCTGGTGAGACCCCACCTGGAGTACTGCATCCAGATGTGGAGTCCTCAGTACAGGAGAGATGTGGATCTGTTAGAGCCTGTCCAGAGAAGGGCCATGAAAATGATCCCAGGGACAGAATGCCTCCCCTGTGAGCATAGGCTGAGAGAGCTGGGGCTTTTCAGCCTGGAGAAGAGAAGGCTCCGAGTTGACCTGATAGTGGCATTTCAGTACATAAAGGGGGGCTATAAGAAGGAAGGGGACAGACTCTTTATCAGGATTTGTTGTGACAGGACAAAGGGAAACGGTTTCAAACTAAGAGAGAGAATTTACTTTTGGATGTTATCCATTACTTTGGATGTAAGATAAAAAAAAAAAAAATACGATAAGAGTAGTGAAGCTCTGGAATGTGTTGTCCAAATTCCTGGTGGATGCCCCATCTCTGGAGATACCCAAGATCAGGCTGGATGTGGCTCTGAGCAATGTGATCTAGCTGTAGATGTCTCTGTTCATATCAGGGAGTTGGACTAGATGAGCCTTAAAGGTCCCCTCCTACTCAAACAGTTCTATGATTCTAAGTTTTTCATTGCTTGTGCAAGGAGATTAAATATTCTAAACAGCAGCAGCTGCAACAAGAATCCAAACAAGGTTAGTCAAAAATGTTGATTTATTTCAGATGAATAGCTAATCAGGAAAAAAACTGCAAGCCACAGATTACTGCAAACAAATAAATAGCTAAGAAGTTTATCTGAAGCTGAGGTACCTGACTGGTCACTGTGATCTTGAAGGAAACCTAAAGTAATAGGTGGTTTGAGGGTCTCTCTTGGGTGGCTGATGACAAACAAGAATCAAAAATCTGACCTCTAACTGCATATTCAATACCCAGATATTTTTCCACTTAGTTTCCTTTTGGTGATGTTTGCAATAACTTTTTCACTTGGTCTGGATAAATGACCACAACAGAAAGATTAACTGCGAGTTCTATTTGCTTAGTGTCAAATCTCAAGAGCACAAGATTCAAATCTCAAGATTCACATATCATCTGTTAAAAATATCAGTATATTTCTTAGCTAAAAAGACATTCTTGGGCTTCTTAATACACTCCAATTAGCTCTCTGTGAGTACAAAATCAGTACTTCAATGGCTCTTCTCAAATGCCAATGCTATCTACAGGTAGTATTAGAAGTAGAGGTGATGGACAGCTTTTCACTTGTGATGATTTACAAGAAGCATACATCAAACACAAAATCTGCGCTACTGTAATTTGTTAAACCAGCCAGGAATTGCAAACTTTTCTGAAGGGTTTATTTTTTTAGGTCACCATTATCATTATTTATTAGATCTTCAGAAGTTTCCAATGGCAGCTCTAAAACGTACACATTTTTTAGTATTTCAGAAGTGTTATGTAAAGCATCTATTAATATTATGCAACCACTTCAGTGGTGCAATGCGATGAAAAAAGAAGACACTAGAAGCTAGATAGTGAGTGTTTCATATTGCAGATAATTAGGAAAGCTCAGCAGCAGACAAACAGCTTCTCATTTCCAGTAGAGAACACCAAAGATCTGGGTATCTTCAGAAAATAAATAAATACACAAAATCTGGGAGTAACACACAGTCCTCCTCCAAAACGAATACGCTATTCTCTGACACAGAGAATAGTATGCTTTACTATACCTCTCCGAATGAGGAATGCACTGCAGTTGATCAGAAGAAATCTGACCTTTTCTCTCCTGTCCAAATACTCCCACCCATGATTCTCAGTGAATCTCTAAATGAAAATAAAATAAAATTCCCCACAGCTGGCTTCTGGCAGCTCTGACAGCTAATATATCTTACAAATTTATTAAAATTTTCTTCTGCCATGATCAAGTACAGAAGAACCCTGAGGCTTTCAAACCATTTTTCCAGACCTGCTTTTGCTAGCACATGAATACTGATAATTTTTATGCCGTTTTTTCCTCCTCAAGTTATATCAATATGAATTGATTTAAAACAAAGGGCCCATTCCTTCCTGAAAAGTTTTGTTGCCGCAGTTGTCAGTCTCACAGAAGTCAGAGAAAAACTGAAGCAGTTTTATTTTAAAATTCTGGGGGAAAAAAAAAGAAGAAAACAGCAGTATGTGGAAAGTAGGCATGTTAAAATTCATGAGAGGGAAGACCATTGGGCACTTCTTCAAAGCATATTCAGATCCTACTGGAAATTGTGCTGATTGCAGCATGAACATCCAGTGTCCACACACATATACACACTACCGGGACCTGTTAGTGTTCACCTTGTATTCAGTTTTGTTGCAAGCTTCTACACATTCTTAATATTGCCTGAAACAACCTTCAGTTGCTCCACAGCTTTGTACTTAGAAGGTGATGACAAAGGTATAATTGAAAGCCACAGCTCTGCTGAACTCAAAAGGTCTGCTCTGTCTGCCTAGGTGCTGACGTAAAGCTGGCCTAGCTGCATGTAAGACGAACAGATTTCAAAACATTTTATGTAACTGCTGCACTAAACCATACTTCTCTATGCATTCATTGCTAACATGGCCTATATGCTACCAATAATCCAATCAGTGCCGCAGGTAATATTCATTTCCACTTCTGGGTTTCCCTTTTTCAGGCAGTTCTTTCTTATTTCCAGCTACCACATTCTTTTGAATGCTTTCTCTTTCGAGTGTAAGTTCTAAAAGAAAGTGTTGCAATTAAAAAATATATCAATGACAAATAATAAATGAGTCAATGATAAAATAACTTGTTAATCTTTCACGAACACATTCTGACCTCTGAAAACACAATTAAACTGGGATATTCTTAGCTACCGGGACACTCCCATAATATAGCTCAGAAAGGACAGGTGGGGCTGTGGGCTCTACATGATTGACTTTCCTCTGTGCAGTGCAATAACCTTGACAAACAACACTTCGCTGATACACACAGACAAAGCTTTTCCCCATGCAGATAGCAGAGCACAGCTATTCTCATATACTCCTCCTTCAGGCCCTTGGAGATGGACCAGGACTCAAATTCTGATTCCCTTTGTGTCTTAAGCAAAATGTATCAAAATCTATCTCCCTTGGACAGATGTTATATAGCTCTTCCCACAATTTCTGAGTGCTAGCTTACACGTCTGTTGCTGGCTTCTGTCAATACCAGCACCAACAGGGAACAGAAAAGTAATTTCTACAGAGTTAGAGAGCTTTCTAAATACACCTCCCAGAAGTGCTTCAGGAAAAGCTGTCTAGAAGAAGGCAATTCAGTAAATAAAAATAGTATTGGGTCAAAGTTAATCATAGCTTTCTCATTGACTTCAGGGAAGCAAGATCAGACTCCCACTTGTAATTATCCTACTGAATGCAAGCAGTGTTTTTCACCACCTTCTGTTCAACTACTGTTTATTAGACACTGCTAAATGTCAACAAATTGGGTTTCAGCAGTGTTTTCTCTCATCAGGTAATGTCATCATTATTTACATAGGTTGTTTCAAAAGTAATGCCTTGTATGTATTTCCATGGAAAATACAATGGCTATAAAGAGCACAGTAACATTATTTGATAAACCAAATTCTCAGCTACAAAACACTATTTTTCTTTCAAAATATTCACCTCAATTATCCATGCATTTTCATTCAGCAATGAAGAAGAGCCTGTGTGCTGTGTTTATAAAATCTGCACCAGCAGAGGTGACCCACTGTTTCATAGCTGCTATTATGGTGTCATTTCTGAAACACATCACCCACACACTCACTGTGCTCACATCCAGTATTAGGCCACCATAAGCATTCAGCAAGTATTGGCGAATATCAATGGGTGCAATTTTTTCCTCATGGAGAAATTCAATTACATACTTTTGCTTCATACACACATCCATGTCAGACTGCCCCTATGCTGCCATCTGTCGCATGTCAATGAAAAGTGACTGAATACTGGAGGAAAGGTTCAACCTCTACTGCCATACCACCAACATCCTCCTCAGAGGCTGTGGGCTAACATAATAAAATGGGAGGCATTACTTTTGGAGCAACCCTTGTGCAAAATGACCAGCATCAAATGCACTGTCCTTCTTGCCCAATACTTTTAAAAGTCTTAGGAAGAAGTCACTCAGAAGAGCAAAGTAGAATGCTTGCAAGATAAATGCGCACCTGTGTAATAACTTTGGAATCAGTAAACTTTTTCTTTCCTCCTCCCTTCCTCCCCTTTCTCTTCCCTTCCCCTTTCCTTTTCCTCTTCCCCTTCCCCTTCTTTCCCTTTCCCTTTCCCTTTTCTCTTTCCCTTTCCCTTTCTCCTTCCCCTTCCCTTCCCCTTCCCTTTTCCCCTTCTCCTCTTCTTCCCTTCTTTTCTTTTTGTTTCACAGTTCAGTCTAAATGAAAATTCCTTTGGGTATTGCTAATGATATCACAAGCCTGGGCACTCTCATGTGTCCCAGATGAAAACCAGGAGTACAGTGCAGTTTAGGAAGGGGAGGAGGACAGATTGGAGGAAGGTGCCCTCAGGGGCTCTGAAATACTCTGAATCAGCTGCAGGTTGAATTTATCTTAAAATAAATTATTATTAAAAAAAAAAAAAAAAAGAAGAAGATCAAAATGCTTCGAAAATCAAGCCAAAATGTATTCAAACCAAAAGTAGAAACCTAAATTTTAAAACAGAGAAAAATCCAGAGCCAGCATGGAAGGCAGAGCATCCTACTTCTAGGACATGACCCCATAGACTTTCAAGAGGATATAACATACAGGCAAATGAAACCAGTATCATCAGTCAAAGGAGAACTTCGAAACCTGGAAAAGGTTCTGGTGAAGAAATGTTTGGCCTTCCGATTAGTAGATGAGTCTCCACCCCACCTTTTTTGAATCTGAAAGGATTGCCATGTCCAAGTTACAGGTATATTCTTATTTCTTACTGACTTCAGAAGAAGTCTCCTTCACCGTTATTTCTTCATATTGAGTGTTTATAAGGATGAGATGTGGTGTCTGGGGAACCAACTATTTTGTTTAATTTCAGATATGCCATTAGTTTCCATAGGCAATCTTGTTTAAGTACTTCAAAACAGCGTCACAGGACTGTTTCTAGGAGCCACAGCTGCTAAGAATCTCATCTCTCAACTAAGCCTCTTAGAAAAGTTTCTTCTTTTTTGCTTTTTTTTACATGGAACTGGCCCTTGCCAGCTAGGGTCTATTCTTGAGAAGAGCCGTAAAGCTGGGAAAGCAGCCTGTCAGTGAGCTGCTGTGGTGGAAACAGAGATTTCACAGCATGCTACTTCTTGCTCAGGCAGTCTCTGCTGGCAGCCGTGCTCCTCAGATTCACACGGGGTAGACAGTCTGCACTAAGAGGCAGTCACATTCCTCATGAACCTTAACTCACCTACTTCTTTGTATCACAGCTCCAGTCACATTCCCAAGCTAATCACATATTCTACATAGAAAAATAGGCTAATACTTGTGAAAGAGCAAACATTTCCATTTTTTCTACTTCTCTTTAGCTGTTGCCAAAATGAGTAATACACAGAGATCTTATTTTTAGAACACCTGACTGGACACCATAAGCTTTAGCAAAGCCAACAGCTGATAAAATAATCAGAAAATGCTGTAAAATTCCACTGTTTTGAGGAAAATGAATAATCTCAATGCCTGTGAAATATTAAAGGGCACTTGTTATCCATAGAACTCAGAAAGGTCAATATCGCAATATGGGCATCAGTTGTTACTTTGCCAGTTGCCTACTCCCAGGAGGAAGTAGGAAGGGAATGTGGACTGCTAAGTGCCCTACAGTACGTTGTTAGCAAAGCTGCAAATTGAAGTGTAATTGGTGTCCCCACCCAGAACTGTATACACGTGGCTGCCCAGTAGCTCATTGTTAGGGTTCCTAATGCTGATTTATCCTTTAATAAACAGAATATTTATCCATGGATTACCAAGCACTAACATTAAGAGGTAATTAAGAGAGATTTTTTTTAAAAGGACAAGTGTGAATTAGGAACCTGTTACTGTGCAATAGATGCTAAATGCCTGATTGCTCCCTTTGCCTTTGAAAATCTCTTCCAGTCCCACAAGTGATGGGATTTATGATGCTAGTTTTTGGCTGTCAACCAGTTACAAAGCAAATTGTGCCCAAAGTTAGCAAGTCCCTGACCTTTAACTAGGAAGGAACCACAGAGCCAGCAGAACAGCATTCCCTTGCTTCACAGTTAGACAGCACCTTGCTCCATTAATTTCATGTACTTTTTCCAATTCATTAACTGAAAGTGAGGCATCACCAAGAATGGAAAATAAATACCTTGCACTGCTACTTTACTTGTTCTAACAGCAATCCATTCCCAAAGGGCAAAGCATGATGAGCTGTACATTATATGCAGAAATAACATGCCAGGAATACAGTCCTGGTCCAGGTAATCATGAGCAGCACAGAAGCTCTTAGCAGTTTAGCACAATGTCACTTTCTAGTAGCTATTGCTGTAAAGATAGCAATCCAACAAGATGACAGATTCTTTTGAAATGTGTTATGAAAGGAGGGCCCTAAGCACCATAATTAAGTCGTTTAATGCTAACCCAATGCATGTACATGCACAAATGGGTATGTTCATTTGCCAAATCTGCAGCCTTTGCAAATATCTGAAGATAAAAGCTGAATGATGGCAGATATAAATGTGGCCCACAGTGTGACTTTGCAAGGCTGCTGTGTTGAAAAAAGGCTCTCCTGAGTCATTACTGCTTACGTCATTCAGATCATCTTGAAAAATAGTGTAGGTGTTTCTGTTCAGCCACGTTGAGTCAGTCACAGGTCTCCTTCCTCAGCCACCTCTGGACTCTTCTCCCAGCTGCTCACCCCCTGCATCCTCCTGCCTCCTCCCCAAAAAGCCCTACATTAATCACTGGAAAATTCACTCCATTCAGTCAGAGAGCCACCATGATGTCCTCTGTGTCTCATGTAGGAATGCAGAGATGGAATTCTCACCTTTGGCATTTCACAGCTCCCACATCATCCACGTCCAAGGAATTAGAGACAGCTGGATTTACCTGCTTCAGAGCCAGACAAAATCTCTGCTCTTTCTTTTCTTATCAGAAATTGATACTCATGATAAAAGTCAGCGCTACATTAAGCAGTTTCCAGCCAGCAGACAGCAAACAGTAACATGGTATCTCATTATCTTGGTGGATACCTATAGGCAAGTGACATGGTCACACAAGACCTGAGTGCTCTGCTGCGCTGCCTGGAGGAGCGAAGCTGGCAGCTCACAAGAGGAGGTACGTCTCCATTGTGGTCACTGGCTCCTAGCCAGGAACAGTGCACTCAAAGTCTGGGTGCTCTGCTTCAAGAGAGATAGCTTAAAGACCTCAGGGACTGAAAAAAAGGACCTAGAAAATGCCCAGTCAATGTTGAGGAATGAGAATTTTTGGAAGATGAAAGACCAAGTGGAGACATTAATGTTTTCCTAATGGAGGAAAACCTGCTTTAAAGGGACCAGGATAAAACATCTTCTCATTAGCACTGAAGATAGATCAAGTAGTAATGAGCTCAAACTGCAGTTGGAAAAATACAGATGAAACAAGAGAAAAAAAATTATTAACATTAAAATAAGCAGCTAAGTAAGGCTACGAAGCCAGGAACCACGAAGCTACTTAAAGCTAAATAAATATGCATGTGTTAGAGAGAATTTACTGCCACTCTGCTCAGATTTTACTGCTCTGCAATGTGCTGGTGAAATAGGATTGAACCTCATTTGTAGGTGAATTGAGACCTTTTATATATAAATAAACACATATCCATGGACTCTACTTGTAGTGAAAATTACTCTAACAGAAATAGCACAATGCAGAAAGGTCATGCCTGGGACATTGGCAGCAGTTTTAGAATCCAAAAAATCCAGTTTGCATTAAAACATTTCTATAGTGTTTGCATTACTATAGCAGGCAGGATTTTGCAGTCCTGTGTGTGAAGTGTCCAAAATGCCATGCAGAACTGGCCAGGAATTGATCAAAAGAGTTAATGAGTGCAAACACAAATATCATAATGGAACATAACATTTGTACGTGGCATATTTGTACATAACATAACACTGGAACAGGCTGTCCAGGGGTTGGTGGAGTCACCATCCCTGAAGGTGTTCAAGAAGCATTGTAGATGTGGCACTGAGGGATGTGGTTAGTGGGCATGGTGAGGATGGCTTGGGGTTGGACTGGATGGTCTTGGATGTCTTTTCCAACCTTAATGATTCTATGATTCTATGATTCTATAATGTAACACGAGAGTGCAAAGGAGAATGCTCCTTTAAAACAAGGAGTAATAGGACTTATCATCCAAACAGATGAGAAAATTGAAACTCACTGAGGGTAAGAGAGGGGGAGGTGCGTCTCAGTCATAATAGTCTCTTGGGGTTTGACCCCTTCTATCACATGTATCCTAAAAGGCAGCATTGTTCCATGCAGGAGCTGCAATGGTAGTGTTCAAAAACACTTAAGACAACAGCAGCAAATGAGGATAATTGCTTCTCCAAGTCCAGAGCTCATTAGGTTTAAGAAGTAATGAACTTACATTACAGCATGGGAGATTTATGGTAGCCATTACAAAAAATAAAAAATAAAACCAACCAACTTTCTAATCACAAAAATAGTAAACCACAAGAATAGATTTGACAAAGGTGACTGTAGAGATCAGCTCAATGGTTAGTCTTCATAAAGAAAAATTAGCTAAATATTTTTTTATATTGTTCAGATTAGACTTGAACTGACCTTGGCAAGGGAGAAAGGACTAGATGGTCTCTTCAGGCTCTTTTCCTAATGCTAGTCGTGGCTTTTTTTTTTTCAAAAACTTACACTGATGAATGCTCTGAGCTTTCTTGTGGGTTAAGGCATGCTTGTATAAGCTGTTCTTTTTGTGCAGGGTTCAAACATGCCCATTATAGGCAAGGCAATTAAGAATAATAAGTGAATTTGTGCCACTGTCCTTCACAGACTCATTAATGCATCTGGGCTGATTTGTTTCCTGCCTTGCACTCTTTCCTTGCTCATCTTCATTAGGGAAGTGCCTGATGGTGGGTCATTAAAATGGATTACTTTGATGCATGCTGCAAAGAGATGGCAGTCAGCTTCGCTGTTCCAGCTAAAAGAGCAACCTGTTAGCTGAGTCCTTCTTCCCTGAGGACTGCTACTCTAGCATGTTTGGAAGACCATCTTCAAGAAAATACCAAAAGTTTTTCAGCTTTCCAAGGGGGGAGGGAGCCAACACTTCCTGGCTTTGTCCATGCTTAGCCATCACCTCATGCCCCCCCGCCTCCCTGCTGTTTCTGGTGTTGCCCCCTTTCCAAACCCAGATGTTACTGCTCGTGTCCCTCAGCTGCCTCCCTATGCTCCATATTCTCACTCAGCATCACCAAAAAGCCATATGGATAAATGTACATTATTAAGACTCAGGACTAACATGCTTTAGCGGAAGGCTGTTAGAGTTAGGGTAGTATGGTTAGGTTGTGGTTGGACTCGATGATCTTTAAGGTCTTTTCCAACCTGAGTGATTCTATAATTCTACAGTTCTATAACACAAGATGCAAGCATTACTAGGTAGAGTATGGGGAGCCAGAGAGATGAGACAATAAATATAGTCTGAAGAATGTATCTGGGCTTTGGTTTGGAATTTTGTCTGTTTTTGTGACACCTCACCTGTGGTTCCTACTGTCTTGTGGCAAAAAAATGAGGAAAATGAGTGTGAGTAAGCCTTGAAAGAAACACCAAGCAAAGGTTTGTTACGGGTGTGACCTCTGGGTTATATATTTTCCCCTGTACTTATAGAAGAGATTTTGGTTGTGCTAAGCGTGAGTGACAGAGCTTTCCCTGGGCCTGTTGCTGCTCCTGGGGAAGTACAGGCAGCAGACTTGGGAAGAGGCAGAGTACTGCACGACAAGTGTGTGTAATGGCAATGTCAACTGAGAGATGCTCTTACTACTTTGCAATGTGAACTGAGGTACCCAAGTGCTTCAGGGCTTCTTCATATTCACGTGTAGGTATCTCCAGGTATGTTATCTGAGAGTAAATGGGGTCAGTGCAGGTTCAGTGCAGTGATTAAATCTCTTTTTGGATCTAGTCCAAAATATGTATTGAACATATCAGTTTCGTCTATCTCGGAGCATTCATTTGCCATTCAGCTGTTAAAAGAATTTTTGTTAGCAAGATGATACAGCGAGTTGATTCAGATGCAAGATACTTTGTTTTCTGAACATGCCATTCATTTTCGTCTGACTTGTGATCCTTCATCAATGTTATGCATATAAAATACATCTCACTGAGTGGGAAATAGAGACCAAATTTTTCTGGCTCTTACCTCTCCTCCAAACCATTTTTCCTTCATGAGTCATACCATTGATAAAATTCACAATTTCCAACACTTCTATCAGTATTTTCTTAAAATAAAAAATTTAATATGCGGATTTAGACCTGACAAAGAGGTTATTATGTATCATATTCCCAATAAGTCAGAGGTTATTCAGCAATATGAAGTCAACCGTACTTACATGTTAGATATTGGATCCATACATAATGGAGTTAAACCTTGAAACAATCAGTGAACTCATTTAGAATGGAAAGCTGGAAAAGGAGAGAATCTTCTAGATGTTGTATTCATCTCCAACTATGTCACTGTGGTCTCATTAATGCAGCACAGAAGTAGCCAAATAAGAGCTAAGAGCTAGAAATAAATGTTAGAAAACTTTAGTTAGAAGGAGGGAAAAACTTCTCAAACATTTTCAAGAAGAGAGACTAGCAATTAGAATGGAATCACTGCAGAAAGTAGCAAAATTATGAAAGCAAATCCCTTCCCCAATAGTCCTGGATGCTTTTCTGGAGGGTGAGAGCTAAACATACATTATTTAGCTCAACATGGGCCCTTGCTAGGCAAAGTTTTGTCCCATGTTAACATCAGAGTAGATGAAAAACACTGTAAGGCCAGAAGACTTTATTATTACTATTTGCAGATCACAGTATTTTCATTTAAGAAAGAAAATTTGGCAAATAGAAGCTACATCTTGGGGCTAGATTAGAGTGAGCAGTGTGTATCAGTCCTGTTTATAATATGTCTCCCTTTGTTTGAAAAGAAGCTTGCTTCTTAAATACCTATGCATGCATTCACTGTTCCTGCTTGTCCCTACGACTCTGTTCTTTCTCTAGCTCTGATTTGCTCTAATGCTGACACTTTCTGTCATGCGTCTTCGGTTTGTTATGACCATCATCTCTTGAGACAGCTGCAGCAGCAGTAGCAGTGTGGTAAAAGCATGCCGGCGGATATTCAGCACTGTTCTCTTTCCTGGGGTTTTCAAATGCTGTATATGAGCAGTCCAGGAAATGCCAGTGTTCATAGGAACTGAACTTTTTAAATATGATTCTTCAGAGATTTTGGATTAATAGTTCCTGGACACAAAGTAAGAGGATTAGCACAAAGCTTCCTGTAATTGAACCAATAACAACTATAGATCACTTCATAATGGCAGATTATCTTCTCCCATGAATTTAGAGAGGACTGCACTTACTACTTGTCTCTGGGCATTACAATTCTCAGCCTTCTACTTTTTGACATGAAGAGGAATACCTTTTTTGCTGCACTCTGCCAGTTTTGTATTAATCACACTTAGTGGATGCAATTTTAGTATTGATTTCACCACTCATTTAAGTGGGACCAAAAACTCATATTACAGCAGCTAAGCTTGGAGGCAAGGTAAAGCTGAATGCTTTCCCTCCCTGGACACAGCTCAAAACTGTTTTGTTTTTTTTTTTCCTCTGGGAAAAGGGGAGGTTTTTGTTAAAATCATCAGTTCAGGGGGAAAAAAAGATCAAAGGGTGAAAATAACTGCAAGGAAAATCTGGCAAGACACCTTCTGAATTATTTTGTTTTAATTCTCTTTGTCTTCAGTTTTAAAATAGAGTTTTGTAAGTAGCCATGCATAACAAATATCAGTACGGATAAATCAAAACAGCCAAAAGATGTGAATTAACCAGTGAATACCATGGGCCTGTTTAAGCACAAAAGGAATCCATCTGCCTAAATACTAGCAACCCACAGTGAAACATATGTTGGTTTCTTTTCTCCCCTTCCAGAAATGTAATTTGAGGGTTAATGCTTGGGATGCATCAGTTCAACCATTCTATTATCATATCTCTAAAATTGTCAAGTTGCCACTTTACACCCAATGAAGATTCTCTTCCATCATCAAAGACTCCTCTTCGTATCACAGTTGAAGTATTCTGCTCTCGCACAACACGAAGTTTTTGCATCATGCATCAAATATTTTTGATTACAAAATAAATGATTGCAAAATGAGCTTTTGTCCTCAGGGGATATGAAAGATTTCATGC
Organism: Gallus gallus; assembly: GCF_016699485.2. Lineage (NCBI taxonomy): Eukaryota > Metazoa > Chordata > Aves > Galliformes > Phasianidae > Gallus > Gallus gallus. The sequence goes on along the minus strand of NC_052532.1, from coordinate 66,791,893 downwards.
TCTGTTACACCCATACTAAACTCATTCCCATAAGGAGTTCCATATGTACCATACATATCTAGTGACTTAGATACTGGAGACCTACAGAAACCTGCCCTGTAAATCCTTAGCTATGAAATCACTTGCACCATGATCAAGTTTTAAAACAAACTGAATTAGTCATTATATCACCTCTAACTAGATGCTAGGAAAGCTTCAAAAACTGACAGTTTATTTCTCACACTTCCATGGTTTCCAATCACTGTTGCTTAATAATATGTATGAAATAACACAGAAGACTTTTTCTTTGGTTAAAGCAAAATAATTTGAAGTGATTATAATGCAATAATTACACAATAGCATTAAATGTACCTTCATATACTGAGGAGTATGACTCATCTGCTCTTTCTTTCTTTCTTTCATTCTTTTTTGTCAAGTAGTTTGTGTTATCACTAAATTAGATCTGCAGCCACAGTGATTTGCACTTTAAATTGATCTTCCAAATCTGAGCTATTGAAAGCAAGATTTATATGCGTAATAATTAGATTTCTGTCTCTTTCTTTGGCTTAATTTTTTTGATACATGACCAGTGGTTTGGTGTAAGAGTAATTGAATCATTGATTCTATTGCAGAGAAGCTGATTCTTGCAAAGGAGAACACTGATCATGGAGATGTTGTGGCATATAGGTTTTATTTTTACTCACTAATTCTATATCACAGTGCAGCTCTGGCTCTGTACCAAGAAGGCATTAGCAAGGCATGGATCCCACTTACTGTTATTTCAATGTTATTCCACCATGCTTTGTCTTGTCTGTTATTTCTCTTCAGCACCTTGGGCACCAGGACCAAGCAAATGCAGAAGCAATACTGAAATGCACAAACTCCCTTGTTGAAAGTGAATTTGTACACAGGTTTTTCTGCATTCGCTACCACAGCTGAGTTTCTGCTGTGGCCAAATAATGGACTGACAAAGGCAATAGAACACAGTGGTGATGCAGTGGTAACATGGAGCTGTTCCACCAGAAAACCTTGCTAGGAGGACTCTAAATATGGCCCACACACACAGGAGTGGAGGATGGGTTGAAAAGAAAGCTGGCATTCTCATAGTTCTATCACTGTAATATCACTCCAGTTTGGAACAAACACCTCAGCACCCAATGAAGAATGCTAATAGCAAAAGGCACTATAGTTCTATAATGGAGGTAGCAAAAAGATATATCAGAAACAATGATACTAGAAAGCAATGACTGCTCCTGCAGAGCTGGGGAACTCTCACTATGATTTTCAACAGGAAAATTCTAAGGATGTGGTGCAGGATCTCACCAAGCAGAGAAAAGAGTAAAAACTAAGAAAGCGGTAGCACAGATTTTTTACAGAACCAGCATGATCACTTTGCCATGGAAGTTTGACACCACTTTATCCTCTCAAACCCTCTCTTTGAACTAAGCTGGGGATATATTTTTCTACTTTTTTCTCTTTACTATTACAGCCCTCTGCAAGGAATAGACCAGAAAACTCAAAAATAAAAACGAGCCAGGTAAACAAGCAGTGCCCAGTACTAATCACTCAAGAGTCAGGCTTGGAACTGACCTTCAAGAAGTGTCTATATGGTGGAGAGCAGCACATTTTTTGTATTTCTCTTTAAAATCTACAATAAAAAATAATATGTTTACTCAGTTTTTAATTTATTTATTTTTTAATCCGAAATCAGTGCTGCCATACAGTATTTCTATCCCCTGGTACAGGTCCTTCACTTACCACTGAGAGCTTCCTAGATATCTGTAACTAATTCTCCAGACTTTTTTTTTTTTAATGTGAAGTCATTAGCAGTTAATTCTTTATAAACTTATGCCAAGGCCTATTGACTGGAGGTTTTCTCCTTCATAGTAAGAATTGCCACATAGCTATTATCATTTAAACCAAAAATTCAGATTTTTTCAGCCCTTCCAATGTGCTTCTGTGAGACGCAAATTGATGAAGTGTTGATCATCATAGAATCATAGAATGTCTTGGGTTGGAAGGGACCTCAGGGATCATCAAGCTCCAACCTCGCTGCTGCAGGCAGGGCCACCATATCTAGTACTAGAGCAGGACCCCATCCAACCTGGCCTTGAACACCTCCTGGCCCCACCCAACCTGGCCTTGAACAACCTCTCTGGTTTGATGCTGTACTCTCACTAAGAGAGATTCCATAAGGAACTTTTTCACTTTTGGAAAATTTCCTGCTTCAATTCCTTCCACTTTGCTTTGATCCCACACCTGCAGCCACAATCAACAAGAAAAGGAAATTAGAAGTGTTGCTGTCCTGTTGTCTGTTGACATCTGTGAAGGATCAAAGTATGGTCTAATCACTTGGGGAGGATCTGGAGTTTTTGCTATCTAATCACCTTGCCTTGTCCTCCACGTATGTTAAATGACCATATAGTCAGAACTCAAAAGAGTGAAAAGCTATTGCTTGTGAGAAGGTAGAAAGACAACAAAAACTACATCATTATATTAGCCCTAGGGCATACATGTTAGCAATAACATAGGCATTAAGGATTTCATTATTTGTCCAGTGGCATTAGTTAAATATTTGATGCTTTCAAAGTATGTTTTTCACTTGTAATAACAATTAATTTGTGCCTATTGTTCCATCTCCAAGTGCCTATCTTTCATGAGAGCAAAACATTTGCATTGGTCCAGGCCAAGCTAATAACAATTACCAAAAGAATTGTAATTTACCCATTTCGACAATTGCTGACAGCTGTTTTACAGATGAGAATATCCTGGTTTGGGTTATCTCAACAGTCAGTCTTGCACACCTGACTATTGCTCCAAAAATTGCATGTTCTACGTGGAGGATTGCCTTTTTAGGAAAGGGAGAACACAAAAAAGAACCTGACTAGCCAAAAGCAATAGCCAAACACCCACCATGCAGACAATCCAAAGAACCAAATAGAAGTGTCTCTATACTTTATAAGTTACTGGACAGAATGTCCCATATATAATAAAAGGGCATAATATTGCTTGTGCCGAAGGCTGCTTCCTGCCCTGTGATACTGTGGTTACTGTGATTGCACTGCACAAACCAGAGCTATCTTTAAAATGACTGGGACAGGCAGTAGCAAAAAGAAAATTGCTGAGAATACTGAGTACATTTTCATTGAATCAGGGTGTGATCAGATTTCAAGCTCCAGGCTTAGCCTGCAGAACAATGCTGCAATCTAAACACACCCATAATAGCTGATGTGACACTTGAGATCTCTAAGAATGTTAGACTATCAATGTATGAAATGATTTAATAAGCCTCGTGAAGAAGGGAGGAAATAAGAACTTCTTCATGAATTGATGTAATTAAAATATAGCCTTCTGTTAGGATAAAATCCAGACAATGATAGTTCATACTCTACTAAATCTGTATTTAGTATCAGAACAACTGCTTTAGAAATAGTACAAGCTGCTTTGCTGCCCACACTTCAAGAAAGCTTTTGAAAAAGTGTAAGGCTGAGAAAAGCAATCTAGAGGTTGTCAAAGGCTTACAATACATTCTGCAGAGAGTCTTGAAGAAGTCAAATTTAAGTTTCATGAGGCAGCGGGGGAATGATGATCACAGGTCTGCAAATATTTCTGTAGAGGCAAATATGTGCAAACACAGCTTTCTTCGCCCTAGCAGGCAAGCAGTGATCCTGATTTCTTCAACCTAACAGGCAGAGGAAGACAAGTGACCTTACCATGAAGTCAGATGACTTCAGAATAGAAATGAGGTGCACACGTTACCAGTGAAGTTATTACACCTTTTTTTTCTTTTGCCAATAGAAACACCAGCTCCCTGCTTTAGCTTCCTTCCTACTTGTGAAAATGTCTCTCTGCAGCCACCCCTCACTTCTGTACAGATATGTGCAAATAGATATTTCAAGCAGAATACACACAATTTCTGCAAACATAGAGCAATCACTTCCTGGGTGATTCACATAGTAAATAGAAAGGATTTAGTGTTACTATGGTAAACATAGGGCACATATCAAGCCTTTGCTGGACAAGTACCAATGATCTGGGCAAGTGATTTCTTGGGAAGGTTTGATCATCGAGCTACCTCTGGTTCTGAATGGTTTTTTTTTTTCTTTGTTTGTTTTCTGATATTTTTTTTAATTATTTTTTCTTTTTTCCTCTTAATATCTTAAACCATTTCAGGCCAGTAACCCTCTTTTGAATTCAGTAGTTGCTAATATCAGTGATTCAACATCTTTACTTCACCATTTCCCTTTTCTCTTCCTGCATGGCTTTAGCCCACATACTTTCTCTTAGCTCAAAACTGGTTCTTTCAATAAATGTGGACGTGGTCACACAGCCCTGCTAAACCAAACCAGACCCTGCTCACCACCAGCTTGATCTCCAGGGCTGAGTTTATGGTTCCATCACAGGGTTATCTAGATCTATCTGTGTCCGTGACAGGAGAACAGCAAGCCCACAGGCCCAATGGCCCAAAAGGGGAGAGGAAGGGAAGGTATTGATGGTTTATGAGCCAGTTTTATCCAGTACTGTGACTAATGAGGCAGGGGACCCTTTTTCTCTTTACCTGGGAAAGGGGAAAGGGGGAAGGATAGGGAGATGGGAGATGGGCCTGTAAACAGGGCAGTGGCAACAATCTGAGAAGGAAAGTTACTTTACTAAATATGATATCGGAATGCAAGATAGAACAATATAATACAATATATAATTGGAACTGAAGCTAATAAATCAAATAAAATGAGAGAGTGTCTGAAACTGGAGGCCTTACTCTGAATTGAAGGCAAAACTGCTGGGGAGCACACCGACACACTGCCAGGCAGCGAGAGAGTGAGTCTCGTGACCTGTGGGTCTTATCTTCCTCTCTGAATACAAAGTTCTCTGGGGTATGTAGTTCTTCTCTTCTGAAAACCAGGTATCCAGAAAGTTGTCTGTCCATGGAACTGGAGTATTATCTCTTTAATTCCCTGAGATTTACATGATGTTATTATGTGAAATACCCATAACTAAAATCATAAAACCATGACAGGTTCCCTCATCTTCCCAGCTAGACCTGGAAACACAACATGACAGTAACATAATAACTACTGTGATACCTTCCAAAAGTTTTGTGACTAAAATTGATACCATTCCCTAATTACCGTACCTTAATTAAGCCATTCTTTCCCTCAGATTTCTTTCTGAAATTGGAAATCATCAATTATAGGATTAGAAATACTAAACTCACTGACTTCCGATTGGTTTCCTATTTTGTTTGTTTGTTTTCTTCTGTATGTTAAACACCATGAAAGACTAAAATTGGCATTTGGGATAATGACATGGGGAAGAGAGCACAACCTGAGTTGTGCCTCTCATCTGTGTGTGCTTTCTCCATCGTACCACCAGAGATTGCCCTGGGCACCATCATATTCTAACATAGTTTGCAGGGAGACAGAGGCAGAGCTTCACATGCTGAAGGCCTTTACAGACTAAGTTTATACAAAGCTTCACAATATCACATCAGGATCTTTCAGTGTTCATTGCAAGAGTTTCCCTAGGAGAGGGATCAGATCTTCCTAACTTTCTATGCAGAAGTCCTGGAGAGGCAGGGAACCAACCCAAAACAGCCCTGAAAGTGTTAAAAAAAATTGCTTATCTCAACCTGGAATCTCCGCTCACAATACTTGCACACAGCCTCAACCTCAGGTGACACTTCTAAAAACCTCTGCTGTTATATAATCACATCTTCCCAAGGTGTGAAGACTGTTTCTCAGGCCCTGGAGTAACCACTTAGTGAGGATTTCCTGCATCTACTCCATGGGGTGGCAACTGAGCATAGTGAGGCAGAAAGAATGCTCCATAGCCAGGTCTTGCTTTCAGTCACATAGGCTGCTGTGTTTCACACTGATGAAGGTGGCATGTAAGCTGAGCTTGTACTTTATATCATCTGTGATCCTTATTATCACCAGGGGCTCAGGCAAACCTAGCACATAATCTTCCTTCTCTGGATCATTTTCTCTTCAGTGACACATTAGTAACAGTCATCCTAATAAGGTTTGTGGGATTTCAGCAGAAGATTTTTCTTCTCCTTGAGCACGTTTGGCTGGTCGTTGCAGATCCCAGTTCTGTATTTAGAACTCCCCAAGACAGAACAGAATGCTTCCTCTGAATATAGTCAGGGATACAAGCAGCCATGTGAAGTCCCTCTTTTAACTCCTGCAAGATGCTGCTAGATTACCTGTCCATGGTGATGAGGAGGAAGGTTTGCGGTCTACTCAGCACCTGGCCTGAGGTCTGCAGATGGGTATCACCTGTCTCAAAGGGGGAAACGGATCCTTGCCCAGGAGCTGGCGGGACTTGTAGAGAGGTCTTTAAACTAGATATGGGGGGGGGGGGGGGAAGGGGATAAAACCAGGCCTGCTAGAGATAAGCCTGGGGGAGCGATAATGGGATTAGGGGTGAGGCGAGAGGCCCAGCTAAAGTGTGTCTATACCAATGCACACAGCATGGGCAACAAGCAAGAAGAGTTAGAAGCCACTGTGCAGCAGGCAAGCTATGACCTAGTTGCCATTACGGAAACATGGTGGGACCACTCCCATGATTGGAGTGCTGCAATGGATGGCTACAAACTCTTCAGGAAGGATAGACAAGGAAGGAGGGGCAGTGGTGTGGCTCTCTATGTTAAAGAGTGCTTTGAGGTTACTGAACTTATGACTGGGGATAATAAGGTTGAATCCTTATGGGTTAAGATCAGGGGAAGAGCCGACAAGGCAGACATCCTGATGGGCGTCTGTTATAGACTGCCAAACCAGGATGAAGAGTCAGATGAGTTGTTCTATGAGCAGCTGGCGGAAGCTGCGCGATCACTGGCCCTTGTCCTCATGAGGGACTTCAACTTCCCCGACATATGCTGGGAATACAATTTAGCACAGAAGAAGCAGTGTAGGAGGTTTCTGGAATGTATGGAGGACAACTTCTTGATGCAGATGATAAGAGAACCTATGAGAGGAGCTGCCCCATTAGACCTGCTGTTCACAAACAGAGAAGGTCTGGTGGGAGATGTAGAGGTTGGGGGCTGTCTTGGGCAGTGACCATGACATGGTAGAGTTCTTGATTCTTGATGGAGTCAGGAGGGGGATCAAAACTGCTACCTTGGACTTCCTGAGGGCAGACTTTGTATTGTTCAGGAGACTAGTAGGGAGAATCCCCTGGGGCTCAGTCTTAGAGAGTAAAGGGGTACAAGATGGCTGGTTGCTCTTCAAGAAGGAAGTCTTAAAGGAGCAGGAGCAGGCTGTCCCCTTGAGATGTAAAATGAGCCGGTGCGGAAGAAGACTGGCGTGGATGAATAGGGAACTATTCTTGAGGCTCCAGGAGAAAAAGAGAATCTACCTCCTGTGGAAGAAGGGACGGACAACCCAGAAAGAATACGAAGAAGTTCTTAAGATGTGCAGGGAGAAAATCAGAAAGGCAAAAGCCCAGCTTGAACTCAACCTGACTGCTGGGGTAAAAGGGAACAAGAAACTCTTTTACAAGTATATCAACAGTAAGAGGAGGACCAGGGAGAATCTCCCTTCTTTACTGGATGAAGCTGGGAATGTGACCACTGAGGATAAGGAAAAGGCAGATGTTCTGAATGCCTTCTTTACATCTGTCTTTAAAAGTCAGACCAGTTATCCTCAGGTTGCTCCACTCTCTGACCTGTCAGTCTAGGCTGGGGAGCAGACTAGACCCCCCCACAATTCAGGAGGAAACAGTCAGAGACCTGCTACTCCAACTGGACTGCCACAAGTCCATGGGACCGGATGAGATTCACCTGAGGGAGCTGAGGGAACTGGCAGAGGTGATAGCCGAGCTGCTTTCCGTCATCTATCAGCGCTCCTTGTTGACGGGTGAGGTCTCAGAAGACTGGAGGCTTGCCAATGTGACTCCCATCTACAAGAAGGACTGCAGGGAGGATCCAGGGAACTACAGGCCTGTTAGCCTGACCTCGGTGCCAGGGAAGATTATGGAGCAGATTGTCTTGAGGGAGATCACGCGACACGTGCAGGACAACCAGGGGATCAGGCCTAGCCAGCATGGGTTCACGAAGGGCAGGTCCTGCTTGACCAACCTGGTGGATGAGGAAAAGACTGTTGATGTGGTCTACCTAGACTTCAGCAAAGCCTTTGAAACTGTCTCCCACAGTATTCTCCTGCAGAAGCTGGCAGTCCGTGGCTTGGACAGATACACTCTTGGCTGGGTAAGGAACTGGCTGGAGGGCCGGGCCCAGAGAGTGGTGGTGAATGGAGTTAAATCCAGCTGGCGATTGGTCACGAGTGGTGTTCCCCAGGGGTCGGTGCTGGGGCCTGTCCTGTTTAATATCTTTATTGACGACTTGGATGAGGGCATTGAGTGCACCCTCAGTAAGTTTGCAGATGACACCAAGCTGGCTGGAAGTGTTGATCTGCCTGATGGTAGCGAGGCCCTACAGAGGGATCTGGATAGGCTGGATAGCTGGGCTGAAGCCAATGGGATGGGATTCAACAAGACCAAATGCCGGGTCCTGCACTTTGGCCACAGTAAACCCAGGCAACGCTACAGGCTTGGGGCAGAGTGTCTGGAAGACTGTGTAGAGGAAATGGACCTGGGGGTGCTGATTGACGCTAGACTGAACATGAGCCAGCAGTGTGCCCAGGTGGCCAAGAAGGCCAATGGCACCCTGGCTTGTATCAGAACTAGTGTGGCCAGCAGGAACAGGGAAGTAATTATCCCCCTGTACTCAGCACTGGTGAGGCCGCACCTCGAGTACTGTGTCCAGTTTTGGGCCCCTCACTGTAAGAAAGACATAGAGGCCCTGGAGCGTGTCCAGAGGAGGGCAACAAAGCTGGTGAGGGGTCTGGAGCACAGGCCTTATGAAGAGCGGCTGAAGGAGCAGGGATTGTTCAGTCTAGAGAAGAGGAGGCTCAGGGGAGACCTTATTGCTCTCTATAACTACCTGAAGGGAGGTTGTAGTGAGCTGGAGGTCAGCCTCTTCTCTCGTGTGACTAGTGATAGGACTAGAGGGAATGGCTTCAAGCTGCACTAGGGAAGATTCAGGCTGGACTTTAGGAAATACTACTTCTCTGAAAGGGTGGTCAGGCACTGGGATGGGCTGCCCAGAGAGGTGGTGGAGTCACTGAGCCTGGTGGTGTTCAAAGAGCGTTTGGATGTTGTGTTGAGGGACATGGTTTAGCGAGAACCATTGGTGAAGGGCGAATGGTTGGACTGGATGATCCTGTGGTTCTTTTCCAACCTTAGCGATTCTATGATTCTATGATTCTAAGGTGAGCAGGGGCTGAGCACAGCCTTTTCCTTGCAGGCTACCTGCCAATACCATCCACCTCCAGCTGGGGCTGAAGATTAGGGTGCATTGGAGGGAGCAGGAAGGGACACAACTCTTTTGGTCCTTCCTAATATAGATGAGCAATCAACAGGAATCATGCCTAAGGTTTATGTGGCCACCACATTCCCAGTGTGCACAAGGGCTTCCCATGACCCGCTTGACTCAGCTTTTCTCCTCCAACTACCTCCCCTGCTTCAAAGGGCCACACGGACCTGCTGTGTTCTCATTCTTTGATCACATCTGTACTGTCAGCTTTCAGGCCAGCACTTGTGATGCTTCTGTGTTAGCAGGCACAACAGGAAAATGATACAGGTGATATGTTAAATGAACACAGAGCCAAAGTCCAATCGCTTTCACATGTGGAGGAGGTGATGTCGAAAAGCAGTTGGCTCCATGCATTAAAATCAAGCAAGATTTTTCATGACTTCTTCAAATATTTCTTTCTTTGTTACAGGGAAAGTAAGGTGCCCAAGTTCTCAGCTTGTCAATTGATTCTCAAAGATGTGTTAGATTTTAGACTGATACACTGGTTTATTTGTAATTCTGGAGACAAAGCACCTAGAAGATCATTCTTTTAGTAAATATCACTCCCAAGAGTCATCCTGTCACTAAAGTTATAAAAAGGAAAATTTCTACAAGTCTTTCTAGAGGGTGTATAGCCCAGCAAAACATTGCCAGTAGGAGTGGGGTAGGTGTGTTGATGAAAAACTCAATGCCAACTCAAAGAATGAGAGCACCTGTGCAGGAGACTGTCTTGGTATACTGGATTAAATGTGTGCATCTGCTCATTATAGAAAAGAAACCAACAAAAACCCTTTTAGGTAGGTCTTGAGACGTTAAGAATGTCTTGAGACATTAAGAAGAAAAGAGAAGGAAAAAAAAGAGAGGAATGATACCAACAAAAAGACAACAAAAAAGAGATGAAAGACAGAACTCGAGGGAGGGAAGAAAAGAGTACTCTATGGAAAGTTGGCTCTTGGCTGCAGAGTGAAGCATGTGAAACTGCAGCATTTAGACCACAGTATGTGTCACTGTTAGCTATCAACGAAGAGTCAGGTGTTTCTCTTATCCCAACAGCAATGCCTGTAAAACAATAGTGGCTTTCCTTTCTAAACTGTTCCATAGCAGGTCCGCCAGCCTTCCTCCCACAGAGGCAGTGGTTATCAAGTCATGGTTTTAGTGCGCAGAAGGTTCTAACCAAATAAAGGCAAGTCCTTTTCCTGGGATGGTATACTTATTGTAGACATGCAACATGAGGATGATACTGAACATCCTCACATTCACAGGAACCCCACAAAGCAGCCCTGGGATTCCTAATTGCTGCTTTTTTCAGAAAGCTGATCTACAGCCACTCATACATGTTCAGATATGCATTTTATCAGGGAGTGTAGAAAAAATGCTGCAAAAAGTCACTTATGTGTGTGCTGCTGCATATCAGAGTGCTGTGTATGATGTCAGTCCATAACCTATAGGCAATGTGGACCTGTGGACAGCTTTGATTTCATGATAATGTTCCAAGAATACACCAAAATAACTTTTTCAATATTGTTTCCTCCACTTCTACCAACCCAACATAAACAGGGAAGAAAACACAAAGGCATAAATGTCCTTTGAAATGATGGAACCCCTAGCAGTCACATGCCTGCATTTAAAGACGCTGTGTGAGCAATGAAGAGCTGCTCTAGTTCACCTTTTTCTGCTCCTGCCCCAGCCCCATGTAAGGTGCTTTTCACTGGCAGAAGGTGCTGATGTGAATGAGCGTTCCACAGAAAGCAGTTTTCTCTACAGAGATCTGCACTACTCTGCCTAGGCTCTGGTGAGGGTAATGCTGGCTGTCAGAAACAAGGAGCCACAACAGGGCTTTGCAAGGCTTGACAAATGTCCAGGCAGTTATCACCAAGTCAATATCTGTGTCATAAACATCCAGAAAAATGAGCTGGCTGATCACAACTACTGAGTTTGGATTTGGACCAGTAGAACTTATTGTGTCTGCAGCATCAGGGCGCAGTGCTTCCCTGGGAGCACCACGGCGAGGAGAGTGGCTGCAGGGAAATGAAGCAATGAAGCTGTGCATAACCCAGGGGTAAATAGATGTGAAAATGTTTTATTTTCCTGCTGTGAAACATTTGATTTTACTAAAGATGGCAGCTAATTTAGGAACTGGGAGGAGGCAAATTGCAATACTGGTCACAAAATAAATCATTCTGGAGCTATCCACAGCAGACTATTTGTGGTGTGCTACAAATAAATGGATGTTATGAACAAGAGAACATGCCTAATGTAGATTGAGATAACTAAAATATGCATATGGAGACTCCAAAAAAATCTATAGGTAAGTAAATTTTAAAAGTTATTAATGATGAAAAGCAATAGATACAGGAAAATTTAATGATAATCCAAAGAAGAAAACAGTAAACAATTTTAAAACATAGTTAGAGCAACAATCACATCAGACACATTTGGAGATATGCGCTGTCAGAAATGGGTCTGAACCAGAAAACCAGGCATGATAGAACAGTTGCAGAAGACAAAACCCCCTAGGGTCAGAAAATATGGGATCTGCTGTTGCTACTTCAAAATCTAGGTCACATTGCCACATGTGATCATGGTAGTGATGGGTTGACAGTTGGACTAGATGATCTTAGTGGTCTTTTCCAACCTTAATGATTCTATGATGCTATGATTCTATGAGCCAGGGCCTCCTGTGCCTCAGTGCAGAGCAGGCTAAGCACACGCAGTGAGACCAATGGTAGCAGCAACATATGTGGCCTCACAAAGGTATTGCTACCAGATGCTGCTTCTGGAGAGCTGCTACCAGCTGAGCTGGAGGCCCCATCAGCAGCCACCCACTCCATGTGGGGTGTCAGCAGCACAAGTTTGTGGTCTCTGCAGCAGGGACAAGGCCTGGCCATGACCAAGCCATGCCATTCATGCCATCATGTTGCTGGCACTGCACAGGCGTCTCCTGTGGCCTTCACACCAGGATACCACAGCTGGCATCTGGCCTTAATGCAGAGCAGGAAAACATTGCTTTAAAATGTAAGTCACACTAGATATGGATACGAACAACAACAATTAAAAAAGAAAAGAAAGAAAATAGGAAATCAAAAATTAAATAAACTATCTCTGCATAAGAACTGAGAGGTAGACTTTCAGGCTAAATTAAAGGTAGATCGAGATAGATCACTTTAGCTTCATGGTGGCTGTTAAGAGAGAAAATGAACACATGTCATTCCTCATTTCCTTCATAGTTGAAATCAAGCAAAAAGATAGTTACTTTCACCAATTTTCCCTTAAGCTCTTTGTGGGAATTCATTCATCTTGTCTTGGGACTCATCTTTTCTTGCTTTTCAAAAAGTATTTCAGCAGCACTGAAATGTATGTGTTGTTTTCAACTGTTTGACATTTCTGACCTGTTACTAGTAGACCACCCCTGTGACGATGGGGTGTCTCCCCAAGCCCATCTCAAGTCAGCCTCAGCTACTGACCAAAGCTGGAGCCAAAACTGAGAGGCCAGCTTGATGTAGAGAAGGATGAGGGAAAACACTAAGTGTGGGTCTTTACTGCTTTTTTTCTGCTAGGACATACTTAGTCTGCCAAAAAGCCTACCTTCCTGATACTTCCAGTCTGTTTTGCATGAGAAAAAACATGCTGCTAATTAGCCAAAAAGATGCATTTCTCCAAATCAAGGTAGTATGATCATCCATGGCTCTTGCTTCACACAGTTCACTGGTGCTGTTTCTCCCATTCGTCTTGTACACATTTGCCCCATACAGAACAATATTTCTTGGCATAGTTTTTCCTCTTGCAGTTTTACCCATGCCCTTTGTCAGAGCATCTCTGACTGTAACTTTTGTATTTTCAAACACATGGATTCTAGGATCTGCTGTGTGTGTGAACAGCATGACCGCTCAGGGAAACACACAGTATCCTCACATCAAAATCCACTACCAGCTGCAGTTACAACTGCACACTGCAGGATATTACCTCAACCTATTAGGACATACTAGATGAATACTGGTGCAGTCCTTGCATAACTAATTGCTCTGTGGAGGTCATCTTAAGTGGTGTGGGAAAAGCTTCTCTTTTGTGATAGTTCATTTTTCATTACCGTTTATGCTTTGGAGTCACTGTTAATATGCATTCTGCAAATATCTGAATGTACCATGTTCTGCCAATACATACTATATGCTACAGACCATACAAGTAATTTTTTTGTTTGTTTTATTTTTTCTTTTGAGGTAGAAAGCATAATCATCTAATAAGAGACAGCATGTTTGATTGCACAGCTTAATCTACTCACAGACTTCAAGCAACACCTTACTGTGCCTCAGGACCACAAACAGAAGGACCCCCATGTTTAAGAGCCAGAGCCTGTGCATGTATGGCCCTCCATGCTGATATCATGGCACATTACATCATATCATGCAACTGTCAAAAGCCAGGCTTGGAAACAAAAATAATAAAAATCCAAGCAATCTACCACTCTTTCCTCCCACACAGACCTCAAACTACTTCACTGCATTCTGTAAATGACCTAGTTCCCATACTCCAATATGGAAGAGTACGAGAGATTTGCAGATGCTTTTTGGTTCACTCATGCCTTCCATAACAACTGGCAACAATTTTCTTCACATTTGAAAAGCAGAAACTAAAAGCATTATCCATTTCCAAAACCTTTCAACAGATGGGCCCAGAGGCTACATCTATACCGATAAGCTATGCCCAGTGATTTCCCACTGGTCTTGCCCACATCTACATTAATAAAATCCTGCTCAAAACAAGAGATTGACATACAAAGTGCTTTTGGGAATGATCCACGGATAGTCCTTGTTCCTAAACTGTGCCTGGCAACCATTTGGGAGGGCCCCAGCTGGCAAAGACACAGGATCATACTGACAGCTTACTAGTACGAACGATGGTGTTCCTGTGTCTGGGAGCCAATCCAGGCACCACAGAGCTTACTAGCAGAGAGGGAGCCATAAAGTCTCTGGCAATGAAAAACAGCAGATCATAACTCATCCCCATTTCTCCAGCGTGGGAATCCACCAAGGACAACCCAAACCACTAGGAACCACTCTGTCATGAAACACATCTCACCCCACTGAAATGAATGCTCTTACTGTGGCATCCATTGCTATCTACCATCAATCCATTACTTGTCTGCCAAATAGCTCAAATGTGCTTAAACAAAAAGCTTTTTGCATGGCTCTGTAAGTATTGTACAAACTTCCCACTATCACTGAGATGCCAGTCAGTGTCAATAGCTGTGGATAATGGTTACATTAACCAGTTGCATGGGATTTGTCCTTCCAGACCCCTGCATTTGCTAATATATATAGCTCTTTTGGAATGATGCATGAGCTCTGTAGAGGATGGTTCCATTTTTTTTCAGAAAAAAAAGCATCACCCCCAAAACAAGCTCTGTTATTTTTAGTGATTTTGGAAGCATTATTTTTTGAGAGCTTTAGTAGAAGAACCTGTCCAAAAGTGTTCTTAGAAAGAGTAAAGCAGAAATCTGCTGAAAACCAGGTCCCAGCAATGCCCTAGGCTGAATTTGGAAGCTGCTCAGAATGTAGCAAAGCCACCACTGGACATTTTGAAAACCCAAACCTTAATCTTTTGTTGTTGTAAAAAAAAGATTATGTGTTTACTATCCAGACACTTGCATCTGAATAAAAAGATGTTAAGAGAGAGTATCAATACATTTCAGCTCTCAATTTTCTGCTGATCTCTATTTCATATAATCTTTTCCATCTCTGCTCAGGTAATACCCAAATACAGTTAAATCTTACTCTTGGAAGCCTGCCTTTAAAGGTTAAATGTATATCAACAAACAAATTAAAAACAATAAACTGAAGGTAATAACACTATGAAGTGCTTACAATGATGTGGATAATTCCCTGAAAATTTTAACTTTAACAGAAAGGTAAATGACTGGCAAGCTTTTCTAGTATGTGTTTCTTGGCAGATTTATTTCTGTTCTTTCCAAATCAAACTGAAACAGAGTTTCTCTTGCCTTTAGATTTCTGGTGAACTGAGCTTGAACTCAACTTACAGTTTTATTAATCCTGTGCTATTTTTCCAGAAATCCTGCTACTCTTTAAATCCAAACCATCTGTCTGCAAGTTGCTTTAGCACAGAGGTGAACCTCTCCCTTTGCACCTCAGATTTGTACAGTTCATTATCTGAAATAAAAAGTCTTGTTCATATTCTGTTTCACTACATACATGCCAAAAGGTTTGTATAGTATTGGAAATTGACCAAAATATGAACACATTCCTTCTAATTGTACTTTATCTTGAGAAAGACTTCAGCAATCAAATTTCCTGATGAGAAGCATAAGAAAACATTACTCTGACAAGTCATTAAATATCAAATGCCCAGCTCTCTAAGAAAGGTGCAAAAAGGTCCATCCTTTTCCTCCATAACAAGGAACATTTCCTACTTTTCTTCCTGAAGCTTTGTTTGGTGAAACTTTTAGTTTTAATTAGATTCAAGCACAGCATTTTCAAGACAGAGACACAGCTGAGAATATATACAGGGAACATGAGCAAAGCAAGAGCCTTCGAAACACAGTACTTCCAACACAGAAGTGACACTGAGGCAGTTCATAGTTGATCTTGTAATTGTCCATTAGTAAGGCTAAAGCATAAGCAAATGATAGCAGGGAAATTTGTTAGTAGGAAAAAAAAAAAAAAAAAAAAAGAGGGAGTAGGGAAGAGGAAAACAAACAAAGATCCGAAGATCTTGAGCAAATGGCTGATGATGATGCAATGAGTTGAACATGAGGCTCTTGCTGTATAGAGTGGGCCAGCAAGGCCAAACTACTCAAGCAAGTGCCAAAAGTTGGTGGTTATTCAAAATTTCAACATCTAGAGGATAAATTATCTTGTTTGAAACTGAGCCTGAATCAAGCAAAGATTTTTTTTCAGGCCAGAGAATCCGTTACATGAGACAAAAAACATGGATAGAAATGTCAACTCATTTCATTTACTAACATGGCTGAATGCTTTATTAACAGACTCATCTGCTCTGTAGATAACTTTCCAAATCTTGCTTATGTAAGTAAATCAATTCGACTACCAAATTTATGCTGGGGATTATTTATTTAACAACTTCCATAAACTTTGTTTTCATTAGCCTCCAGATATTACCCTGCTGGATCCAGAGACTATAAATTATTTCTACAGTATGATCAAGCGATGTTCTTTTACCTGAGGGCTTTGCAGCTTGCTTATCTGGGTGGTGATCAAAATTATAAGGCTCTTGTAAAGGTACACAAGAGAGAAGGAAGAATCTACTTCTTTTCAGGTGCCTGTATTCCTGCTTACAAAATTTTGTCATGTAATATACATATGATAAACTGATTATTTCTGCATGCACACACAGGATAGCTCCATGGCCAGGAAATACCATTTCCCAAGAGAATCCCTTTTTCCTCTGGGACATACCCTCACTCAGGTTCAGGTTACACCACTTCTCCCTCATCCCCACTATGATCGGAGAAGAAGAAATCCCTATGTATAAAGGGAAATTTCAGTATTATATCCACAAAAGTTTGCTGCTGTTCCTTGTACTGCACCAAGGGGAACACAAGCGGGATCTGTGCATCATCCCCTGTATTTTGACGTGGTTCTTGGAGCAGCTGTGCCTATGAGGTGACCTGTGACATCTCTGTCAGACACACTGCTTTAGGGGTGTCTTAGTAGAGGACACATGCTGCTTCACAGGCATGTCACTTGATAACAAATGATAATAGGTTTTATTTAGAAGGCTTCTTTCTGCCACTGTTCATAGAGTATTTTAGATCAGGTACCTTACTCTGTTCAGTGGTTCTGTATTGCAGTCTGTAAATACTGGAGATGGACAGCCTGTGCCAAGCATTTGTGGAAGAAGTTGCATAATACTTGTTTCCACTTTCTAAATATATCTGCCTTGAGCTCTGCTTGATGCCAGCAGGATTTGCAAGATTAAGACCAGGAGATTTATCAACTCAGAACTGCATGCGCTTTAAAAATATGAAGTTTTATAACAGCAGTTATATAGCAGCTAGTACTATAAGAAACAACATAATGTATAACATTATATGATATGATATGATATAAAATACAATACATAATAATTGTTTTACAGCATTAATACCCATATGGATTATGAATAGATACCAGTATTTGTCAGAAGCATGACATTGTCATCATCTGCAAAAGCACATTTTTAACAGGATTGGTTTTCTGTACTCCTCTTTCTCTCCTCACTACTGTACTGTACAGCACATGCTGGTATGCATGAGTTGTAGGCCTGACTTACTTGGATCTGCCAACACTCAAGACTTACAGAGGGCTGGGATGAAATGGAGTAGTGCACAGTGTAGCATAGACACAGGGCAGTGGTAAATCAGAAACTGCATTGCATTTCTCTTTCATGAATTTCTTGCAAACCTTAATACAGAGAGGTGGCCAAGACCAGAGGAGCTCTCAAAAAGAACGTTCTCCTGTGCCTTCACACAGGGAGCACTCAGAGGGCTTCATTGGAAACCTACAGACCCTCTGTGATGTACAGCATGCTAACAAGACAGGAACAGCCGCCTCACATGACTTTCCATCCCCCAACTTCAAGAAATAGTAGAAGTGTCAGAGGAAGAAAAATAAAGGGGCAAGAGCACCCCTTATGTTATACTATCATTATGTTATTAAGTATTATTGCACAATACTATTTGCATTTTGGTTTCGATCTGGATGCCTACTTGTGCAACCTGGTCTAGGGTGCCTGCTTTGCAGGGGAGTTGGACTCGATAATCTCTGGAGGTCCCTTCCAACTCCTACAATTCTGTGATTCTGTGATTCATCTGAAGAAGCTGGATGAAGTTGTAACGCTATAATGATACACCTAAGCGATGGGAACTTGTGAGGCAGTAGCTAGGGAAACTCACAGTGCAACACGAGGATCAAAATGAGACTAATCTGCTTCACTTTCTTCATACCCTCATCTGCTGTGACTTCCTGCTCTAGTTGACTCTTTCCTTTCTCTCTGAAGATCTGAGTGCAGGCTGTTTGGGAGCAGGGTGCACCCAGATAAAACACTGCTAAACCTTGATATTAACATCCAGAGCCTGCTTACAAATAGGTGCTTGTGGAAGTACACATGAAATTTCATGCAGGAACAGTTAGTGTGTTACATCAAGCTAAGGTTATACGTTTACCCAAACTTTCCAGATATTCTTCCTCCCTCCCTGAAAAGTTACTAGTCAAAATTCAAAATTACTAGTCAAAGTGACTGAACAAATGTTCCTAAAGGTATATCCAAAAGAAGTGCTATCAAAGAACTCTAAGTCATGAAGCCAGGCACTTCAGAATTAGAAGATATGAGAATTATGTTTATCCATGTAACTTCATTCCCAAGCTCATTTCACTTCCCTTGTGTTTGTGCTGAGCTATTTTTATGGTTTTTTCTTCCAAACATAAACTTCTGCTTTGTACACTGACTAAATAGTTATTTTTACTTCTGTTTTTATCTATTTATGCAGTGCAGTTGCCCTGAGCTACCTAAAGTTCATACCATCAAGATATGCACTGGTAAAAAAGTATTTGCTCCCTCCAGGCTACTTCTGCAGCATTTTCCCTATAGCATCTGCCTCAGTGTGTCAGATGTCTTTAATGCAGACGAGCAATTTTAGCGTTGCCTGTGGGGATCTGGGTGGAAACAAGCGGGAGGAAGTTGGGAGGACATGAAGCCTGCAGGTGGGGAGTGGGAGGTGAGCAGGAGGTGGGCAGAGAGCACCACAAACAGCTGGGCTGAGGAAGGAGGAAGAAGGTGGGAGCACAGAAGGAAATGGAAAGAAACAAGTACTCCAAAGGAAATGGAGTAAAAGAACACAAACAGAAGTTTTGGATTTGATTCCCAGAGTCTTGCTTTGTCACAGAACAACATTATTGACATCTCTGCAGCTCACAGCACAGTTCAGGTTGGACGGGACATCTGGAGCTCAGTCCTAATTTCAAAGTTCAGGCAGGTTGCTTAGGTCTTGTCCATTTGCATTCTGAGTGGAAATTGCCAAGGGTGGAAACACCACAGCCTGCCTGGGTGCCTGGCCTAGTGTTAGACAACCCTCACAGTGAATTTTATTCTTTATACCTAATAGGTTGTTTCCTTTCTGCTACCTGCAGCTGTTGCCTTTCATGCTTTCAGTGCGTACCTCTGAGAGGTGTCTAGCTCTGCTGCCAGTTGCCTTCTCAGCAGAAAGTTGAAGAGCATCATTAGTTGCCCCTCAGGTTTTCCTTGTTTGAGATAACGGAATCACAGAATCAGAAGAGGCCTCTAGGGATCATCTAGTCTAAACCCCCTGCTAAAACAGGTTCCCTACAGTAGGTTACACAGGAAAGAATCCAGACAGGCGTTGAATATCTCCAGAAAAGGAAACTCTAAAATCTCTCTGGGCAGTCTGTTCCATTAACAAAGCAGAGATGAACAGCTGCCTCTGTTCCCTTTGGGTGTCCTGCACTCCAAACCCACAGCCACGGACTCACTCCTATTTTCTGATATCTGTTGTACCAGGGGTTCAAAGCTGGACATAGTACTCCAAATGCAGACCCACAATCGTCTCATATGGGAAAATTCCCCTTCCTCATCCTATTGGCTATGCCATGTAATGAGTGCTCATCATCAGAGGCACGTGCTGGTGAATTAACACTCAAATTGTTGTCCACTTGCTCAGACCCTTTTGCTACAAAGGCTGTGCTGTAGTCTGCTGGAATCTGTCCCACATGGAAAACTTTGCATTTGTCTTTTTTTATCAGCTATGAACTTTGCTGATGGCTGATATCTTCAACAATTATTCATCCAGACAGTTAATAATTCCAAGAGCTAAATCACGTCTGACAGGCCACACGTAATCTAAGCCAAAAGTGGCATGTCACTCAGTGAACCTAAGGCCATACCACTGTCACTCATAATTTCCTTTTGTTGTCATGTTTTCATCATTTGCCTGTCCCCAGACAAGTCTGGTATGTCGCCAAAGGTGGCTTCTCCCACAGAGCTCTTTTCTGTAGACAGGGAGTGTCTGCAATGGCAGTGGGTGGTAGATGTGGTGATGGGAAGCTTGGAGAAAGCAAGTGGTTAACACTGACAGGCTGGGCATCTGATCTACAATAGATGGATTGTTAGATGCTTTTAATTGCTTTTGCTAAAAATACTTGTTCAACCTGTTCAGGGCTTCAAACTAAAGGCTTTTTAAATCATTTGAATGGAGGAATTTTTGAGTGATCTGTGCTCTAAAAGGAACTCTGGAACATATGTTAAGATAGAAATGCTCACTTTTGGCTTGGGACTGTAAACAAGATTGCGATAGAACTATTTTAAACTTTCTGTTGTCTCTCCCATGCATATTTTCACAGTCTCATCTCCTTCCTGGAAAGTGTTACACTCACATGATTTTCAAGTACACTGCTTTATTTTGAAGTTCTTCTTTTTAAATTTAAACTGCATACACACAGTCTGATGATGATTTGGCATATACATTTGTATTTTATTTTTAGCGTTATGACAGATCATTTCTAAAACATTTGAACAGCTATTCCTCATGATCTATGATGTATTTCTTGTAGTAACCCCTTTTACACAGTAAAAGAATGCATACCTTGTGAAAATAATCTACTGGATTAGTAATTAATTTTATATAATAGTGGGTATAGATTGATTTTAACAGGTATGTCTGTAAGTATCACTGGTTTTAATTCTAAATAGTAAATACAAATTTACAAAAACAAAACAAAACAAAACAAAAACACACCAGTTTGCAGATGCTGGCTGAAAAAAATGTCTGGCATCTTTTTTGTGATACTGATTTTTTCTTTGGCAGTATGTACATGTACTTGACTGTTTTTTAACATTTTTCAAGCTACCCACATTGCTGATCCTGATTAAGAAAATCCTGCTTTTTACACTCATTAATAGGTACATAGTGATGGGAAAGTACAAAGAGAAGGAACTGACAGATCAAAATATTGAAAATAATACTGGGAGCTTTCTGAGAGCTCGTTCAGTTTGTGTCTGTAGAGAATGAAACACATTACGGTCTGTTTACTGTTAAATGTCTGCAAAAATAAAACTGACTTAACAGATTGGACCAGAGTCAAAAATTCAGTCTCACAGTATCTTTCATAGTAAAGAAATACAGTCTTTTCTTTAGAAAATTAGCCCATGCAGGTATTTTGATAGTAATTGTGTCCTAATGTTTTTTCTAAAAAACATCCAAAAGGCAAGTGATTTAATTTTGCTCCCTCTTTAGGCAGAAACCTACTGCAGATATCTTTTCTCATAGCAAAACAGGAAGTACATAGAAATGAAACAGAACATAATATTAAAAAAAAGAAAAAAAGGATTAAAAAGTTCTCATTCTAGAATTTAGTTTCAATTGATACCTTCTTCAGACTTGCAGACTTTGAGGTTGCCAGGGAAGAGGCTAAAAGCTGGCAATGAGCAAAGTCTAACCTGACAACCACTCAAAACACTGAAAAGATACCTCTAATTTAATATCTATTGGATTCTAATTCTTCTATGTCAAAATATAGAAAGTAGAAACAGAAAAAAAAAAAAAAAAAAAGAGGGGGGGCGAGTGGGGGGAGGAATAGCCACGTAGGGAAAGGCAATAGAGATAAGATTACTGCATTAAGGAAAACAACTAAACAGGTCAAGGAGCCTTAATCTCTTAATGTGGAGTAAAAGGGATTCAGGGCCTCTGGTGCAATAGGTGGAAAAAAAGGCTGAAGTACATGATGGGAAGTTATCTACCACACTGAATGTGTATTGAAGGAAGATGCTTTTCTAGTACTCGGTCACCCCCACAATAAAGAATTTTTTTCTCATGTTCAGATGAAACTTCCTATGTTCCGGTTTGTGCCCATTGCCCCTTGTTCTGCTGCTGTAAAGCTCCTGGCCCCATCCAATTAACTCCCACCCAGTAGGTACTTATAAGCATTGGTAAAATCCCTCCTCAGTCTTCTCTTCTCCAGGCTGAACAGCATCAGGGTTTCAGCCTTTCCTCAAAAGGGAGATTATCCAGGCCCTTAATCATCTTTATAGCCCTCTGTCAATGATTTTTCTTGAACCAGAGAGCCCAGAACTGGATACAGTACTCACGACAAGGCCTCAATAAAGGAAGAGGAGAGATGGAAGATCACCTCCCTCAACCTGCTAGCCACACTCTCTTTAAGCACCTCAGGATACCATTGGCCTTCTTGGTCCTAAAAGCACACTTCTGCCTCATGGCCAACAGGTTGTCCACCATGACACTCAGAGCCTTCTCCACAGAGATCCTTTCCAGAAGGTCAGCTCCAATGTGTGTGGTTACACCTTTCCAGTGGATTGTCCACTACCTTTTTGAATCTCATCAGGTTCCTCTCCACCTGATTCTCTGGTCTGTCTAGGTCACACTGAATGGCAGCACAGCATTCTGGTGTGTCAGATGCTCCTTGTAGCTTTGTGTCGTCAGCAAACATGCTGAGGGTAGGCTCTGTATCTTCATCCAGTTCATTGATGAAGGTGTTGAGCAAGACTGGGCCCAGTCCCAACCCCTGGGAATACCACTAGCTACAGGTCTCCAACTAGACTCTGCACCTCTGACCACATCCCTCTGAGTTCTTCCAGTTTTCAGTCCACTTCACTGTCCACTCATCTATCCTACACTTCCTAAGCTTACCTACAAGAATGTTATGGGAGACTGTGTCAAAAGCCCTGCTGAAATGAAGGTAGACAATATCCACTGATCTCCCCTCATCTACTCAGCTGATTGTGACAGCATATGAGGCTATCAGGTTGGTCTAGCATGATTTCCAAGCCTGATTGTATCTATGAGAATAAGTAATCCTCCTACAACTACCTCTGGAATGGTCAGGACCATTTCATCCCGTATCTTCCACAGGTTTTAACAGAGGGGTTAAAGTGAGTAAGGACATTTTCATAATTGCAAAAGGAACTTGATGTCAAGCTTCTGCTATCTCAAAGAGGTTTGTTCTAAGAAAATTTGTTCTTGAAAATATGAAGATATCTAAGCATGGTCTATGTGATGTTCAGATATCTAGAATCACCATTTGCTTTAGGAAATGTGGTAAAAATCTTTTATGTGAATATAAGACTGAGTTTAGAAACATCCATTCCAAGCAAGTGGGGTTCAACTGATTTGAATGCAGAGTGGGAACCTCTTCAACAGAATAGTTGTATCTCCTTGGGACTTCCAGATGTACGCAAAGTCATGATTGTCAGTGTTCTGGGAAGGTAAAAACATCCATGTTTAACAGCCAGTAAATTCTCAGACACTGTACAAATAAAGTTGCCTCACTGAATAAGCTACAAAGAGAAGGATCTGAGTAAACAGAAAGAAGGACATAGTAATATCAGATGAAAACAGTGTATGTAAACCTTGATATGGCAAAAGACCATGGAGGACAAAGTAAAGTGGAAGAGGAATCGACTTTCATTATTTGGATATACCGAGTTACGTAATGGGGAAATGATGAAGAAAAAAGAAGGCCCACAAGTAATATTTTCATTTCATAAAATGGAGATATTTATTTGTTAAGATCAGTAAAATCAAATTATAAATAACATAACAGTTACCTATGTAAAGTTCCATCAAAATGAAAACAGTGAGCCTGTCCCTTTCAGTCGTGTTCATTAAAATGCTTCAGCTATGAAAAAAAAGGCATGGACTACTATAAAATTGAGATTTGTTTCTGTCCACTTGCATGAATATTATAAATAAGACTTTCCTTATAAAAAATCACATGAGATGCTAATGGCATATTCTGTAAAATATGACTAGAAAATGACAACAATGTACTATTAATAAATAATACACTCAATAACAAAGCAATCTTTGCTATTGAAAGACATCTAGACATTTTGGGGTACATTCACGATGAAACCACTTGAAAAAAATAAGATTCTTCAAAGGAGCACAGAGCACTACTTGAAAATGAACAGACTCTTGACATAATAGAAAATACATTATTGCCAGGCAAAGAAACTCAACCCTTCAGTCCTTGTAACAGTGTTAGCCATCAGCGAACATTTGCTACATTGGGGACAATTAGACGGAAGCCCTAACCACAATACTCTAAACAACAACACACTTTGTGATGTTTAAAACACTCTACACAAGTACCTCTGCCCCCGAGCATGCCAGAACGATGGTGATTCAGGATGTTTACCCACGTGCTCATGTCATTTTGACACAACTTCCAGCCTGTAAAGCTTACATAGATCTCAAATGATTAATATTACATGTCAGTCACTGGAGGTAAGACAAATCCACGGAATTACGCAACCTCAGAGGCATAACAATTTGCTTATCTACTTTAAAACCATCTCAAGACACTGAACTACCACATTATCATCACTTTTTTTTCTATAAACTTGTCAAGATAGGAAAGATGCAAATCAAATTACTAGCATAACACAAGGGCAAAATTCACCAGCTAACACTACAGTCCCACATCCCATTGCTCTTTGTGAAATGATGCCATCACCAGCTGACATCAGTCTTGTACGAGAGAACAAAATCTGCCCAGTCCCTAGAAGCCAGGAGACACCATGGGTCTTTCCTGCCTGTGCTCCTGTATGCCAGCATTACTACAAACCACAGGTCAGCTTGTTTAAACCACTGAGCTCCTACCAGAAATACATGTGTGGTATTTCAAAGTCAGCTTTATTTTTCCACTGGTGCAAGCATTACTTTGCCTGAGCACTCCACCCAGAGGAGGGCTTGCTCTGGCAAGCAGGCTGCCCCCAGAGCCAGGCCCACAAGTGGATCAGATACAAAGTGGAAGATCTGAAGTGTGCAGATGGAGTGACAAGAAGGTGGGGGCAGGAGCCTTGCAGCTACACGCCAAACCACAGTCATTTATTCATCAGAGTGGCAACCAACAGATAACTGAACTAAGTGGGCAGGAAACACGCACCAAGCGTGAGTCTCACTGATCTCCCCACCAATACAGCCTTGCCAACCCAAGCCTGGGAATAGGTCTCATCTGACGGAAATGCGGACAGGTACCCCCTTACAGTGCTGGAAGGAGGCATACTGGACTTCAGGAAGAGAGCTATTCCTCTTGTAAGTTTGTTTATTACCATCGAACCTGCAAAGCCTACATTACCAGAATCAGAGGTTGGTCATGAAAAGACAGGTAGAAGATGTGGTTTACTACGAATCACTAGAAGTATCTTCTTTCCACTTCACTTCTCTTTTCAGTGTTTTTTTACAATACAGAGCTTATACTAATAATCCACCTCATGGACTCAACATTAAAAGAAGAACACATGCAGTCATTTACATTCATCAGCATCTGCATGCTATGTTTCACAGTTCATTATCAAAGCAACATACCACTCTATAAAAATATCACAGTGAGGCACCTTTAATTTCCTTCGTATCTGTGTTTGCTTTTCTCTTGAGCTTTCAGAGACAGCCAGATGGAACCAGCAGTAGCACATGTTAAAGCAGAGTGAGTTGTGTGCATAGGAAATACAGCAGCTTAGAAGTCCTGAAATTTACATGTAAGAATGGAATTTCTCTGTCATCTCTGTAAGATTTCATCTATTTCTTAGATATCCATTTTTGTCCTTGAGTACATTAATAATAAGAATAATTTAAAAAGTAGGTAACCTGTAAAGGGCTAAAAGATGGCACGAGAATGCTTTGCACCACTTTCCTTTCCACAACATAAGAAGAAGGGCAGCACTGCTATCAGGTTACTACAGCAGTTGAAATTGCTTCTGCTTCTAAGAGAGCCCAAACACTAGCACCAGGATTGGTGCTTTTCTTTCTGACCAGAACACTCAAGAAGAGAGCAAAATCCTCTGCATTTAAAATGCAGACTGCTGGTAAGACTCCAGAGGAACAGAAACCTTGCGAAGTGCAATTGCTGTACATTACACTTAGTACTAATTCTGATATTGGATGCACAGAAGGCCTATGCTAATTCCCAGGTGAGAAAATACCAAAGTTCTCTCTGAAAGGATATGCCTTAGATGGGTGTTCTACTTATTTAGGATTATATTATAGGATAGGATTATATTATGTACATGATATACACAAGTTGCCCAGAGGGGCTGTGAATGCCCCAACCTTGGTGGTGTCAAAAGCCAGGTTGGATGGGGCCCTGTCCAATCTGATCTACTACTTGACCTAGTGGCAGGTGGATTGGAACTTGATGATCCTTGATGTCCCTTCCAACCCAAGTCATTCTATGTTTCTATGACTCCCATGAGAATCTGCAAAATAGTCACAGAGATGCAAACAAACAAATACAAAATAAGGAATGTCAATGGAAAAGAATGAATGCACAGAAACCATAAAGACAAACAGACATATTGACTACGGCTATTTATACCTCATTTGAGATAGTGACATTTGTTTAGGTAGAACATACTGAAGGCAATGAAAATAAAAAGTATTATTTCACCTTAATGGTAGCAGACCATTACTATGAGCATTTGTTAAAGATTCCTCATTCTACACTGAGGTTGAAATCTATTTTGGAAATGAATTTGTATTTTACTGATGGCTGATTTGAGTGCACAAAGATGAATGCAAAGATTCAAGGTTTGGCTGCAGGTAATTTAGTCTAATACCTGGACACCTGCAGTCAGAAGGTGTTGCACAAAAGCCAGAGGAATTTTCAGAGTTTTAATGTTTGAAAGGGAAAATAATTCACTGAGACTTTGTTGTCAGTCATCATATGTGGTGTTATGAAAAGAGGGCGTTGTGCACTACACAGGGAGAAAACAGAAGAACCAACATTTCAACATCTTAAGACAACTGATATCTGAGACTAGAGCTGAGCCTGCAATATAAATTGCCAGTAGAAAAATTTTTCCCTTCAAGAATTGTCAGAAAAGAAAAATTGCATTTGAATAGCGGGGGGGAGAAGATCATCTCATTGCATTATTAAAGTCTAAAAAAATGATTTGACAATGAGTGGAAACATTAGCAGTCTTCAGATCCATCATGGAGCATAAATCACTTGAGAACATCCAATTCTCAGATACAGGCGGTCAATGGAGAGGTTTCACACTACAGCAAAATCCTTTTTTCATTTCCATCCGCCTCACAAAATATACTTGGCAGACAGTGCAGTACATGAATCACTTCTCTGCAACTTGCTGCAACAATTCCTCATATAGGACATGACTTAAATCATGATTTGATTTCAGATCATGATGCCTCAGTAGGCAGCAGCAGAAGTTTGAAATGCAGAAAGATAGTGGCCTCACAACAGCAACCAAGGAACAGCAGAAAACATCCATGATCTTCACTTGTGGGAAGAAATCCCATAGCTTACAGAATAGGCCCCTGTAAGTAGGCAGCATCGCCTGGATTCACTTTGAAATAGCCCAATTTAAAATTTTCATAGGATGAATTCCCTCAGGTTTGAGAACAGGCAGCTGATTAAAATCTGTGCAATTCTATTGATTTGTCCAGAGTCAGAATGGTAGAAGAGAGCAGAGAATTTGGTTTATAGATTGGAGATTTGGGCAGACAGAAGAAAACCTATTATTCTCATTAAAATTTATGAGTTTGAACTTTCTACAAGCTATGCATTATCTGAAGGGAATGTCCTTGGTGTACTCGCTAACCATGAGGGTGAGTTTTAACCTGGAAGCATAAATTCAGTCAAACAAATATGTATGTTTACTTGCTTGCCTTCGCTGTTCAAAAGAGATAAAGCTTTGCAATTGCTTAAATCTCTACCCTTACTTTCCAAATGTGAGGTAACGAACTCTCACAGCACCTCTTTCTCAGTGAGCAAGCTGAGTATAGTCTCTATTCACCCGAGAGAGCAATCACAGCAGGAAGAAAGACATCAAACACCCTATAAATGGCATCAGAAATAAGAAAGTCTCCGCTGTACTTCAGAGTTAATGCAGTAATTAGTACTGGAAAGACATGAAATACTGCATGCAAGCTTGGTCACATTCAGCATTAATAAACCTGACGTGCTCTGTGTTGTGTTTCCATACTTCCAGACTGAGTACCAAGAAGAAAGTTCACCATACTCACATAGTGCAGAGAAGGATTGAAACAACTTGTGGACTTGGCAGGTTTCTCCCAAGTACCACAAGAATGGAGGAGCTGAGAAGCGTGAGAGCAAAGAACTTACATCTGTTAATAACTTCAGGTCCCAGTTCAGCAAAGCATTGAAACATAGGCGAGTATCTCTTTTTTCTCTATCAAAAAAACTGTGTTACTTTGCTTATCTCCTTTCTGATCTTCATCTGGTTCTTTAGATGCCACTGCTAAATGCCAGTACAGAAACAGTAACAGACAGACTCCAGAAGATCTAAACCACTGCTCTCAGTTTGGTGGGGTTTTTTATTTATTTCATTTTGACAGAAATGAAAGTGGCCTAAAATTGGAAGCTTTGCAGAAGCACGGACTCGAGTAAAAAAGCTAAAAGTGCTGAATAACTTGAAAACTGCTTCTTCAGTTATTGGTGTATCTATTTTAGAAAAAAATGAGATCCTTTATGTGATCCTTCAATATGTGATTATTTTCACCAAGTAAGTTATTTTAAAGTAGTTCTTAAAGATATCAGTGTTTGAGTTATAAACTTCAACCTGTTATCTGCTTCGTTTTATATCTACTTGACTGTGTGCCTATATGTTATCTGGGCGGTTTACATACACCTCTAAACAGGGTAAATAAGAGTTCTGATCGAGGCTTTATTCCATTTTCGATGCAAGGTGCAGAGCAGAAACAAAGCAAAAAAGCAGTACTTCTGCCTATGCATGGATGTTTTTCTGGAAATGCTCGTGGGGTAGGAATTTCAAGAGCACTGAACACTGATCTAATACAATATTGGCTCAGTGAGCATTTAGTCTACAATATACATTTTAAAAACAGGTTTTTTGGAAGTCCTTGCCTTACCCATCATCAGATGTTCACCTTTCAGTGTGCTCCTCACGCATAGAAGTCTCACACTCAAAGAAAATGTCTTCAACATACTGTCCAGTCTGTCTTGCAACAGTGTGATGATGTAAGGGCTTGGTTCACCTCAATTCAATGCTCATTTTGGCCCTACAGCAGCACAGTGAGATCCTGGTCTTGAGACCCTCCAGAGAGCCTTAAATCTGAGCCTAAGTCCTCCAGAGGACATTTTTCCAATCAAAAACTTTGTTTCTCTTTGCACCTCTTTTCAGTGAAAATGTTTGCTTTACTACCGAGGTAATCAAACAAAAACTAAGCTTCTCATGGAATATGGATTTTTGCTAGCTTCTTGTTAAGAATGTAGTTTAAAATACGTTATGCCTCTGTAATTGTTCATTTCCAATAAGCAGAAAATGATGCAACACATGTTTGCCATGGGCCCTAGCTAAGCGAAACAATTCATTGAATGTACATTACTTTCATGTTTTATTGAGCAGTGGCTTAAACCTAAACCCAGAGAACAACTATTTGTGGCGACGTTTTCTTATGCTGCCTTTGGGTTCACTCACAATAGTTATGTCTAGGCTAAAAGAAAAAAAATATTTAACTTGAAAGGTGAAAACACTAAATAACACAGCAAATTCAAGGTGATTTGAGTGCTGCTTGCCTTAGAGGGACCAAGATGGGATAAATACTCATCTCAACAGTTGACCAACGCAACCAGTGCATAGAATAGATGGAGATCATTTTAAGATGCAGTTTTAATAGATGCTTCTGAGACCTGCCAGCAATCAAAAGTGTTTTAGGGTGAGAAGTGGGTTGGTCTCCAAAGCAATAGATAGTCTGCCACTATTTTTGGAAAGTCCAGCATTCTGGCTGTGAAGGAAGAGAGTGATAACCTTGCCGTATCTCAGGACTGCTCTACAGTGGCACTTGCTTGATTGTGCCCAGGGCAGTTCTACAGGGAGCCACACAGTAGCTGCCCAGTCTCAGAGATGGGTGATAGCCAGTTCTGTCCTGCCCATGCCTGCTGACTTCACACAGGTGAGGAATACTTGCTGAATGCCACGGTTTGCTGAGCTTGGCACAGCTGAACTGCTCAGGGCAGTGTTGTCTATGTGAACTATGGGGAGTGAGTCACTGAGCCATGGCAGTGGCAACAAAGCCATGGCAATATGCTCACAAGCAAACTGCAAACTTTTCACCACCTTACAAACACAGCTGTGGTGTTTTCAGTCCTTCAAGGACCTACAAGAATGCAGTTCCTACTCAGAAAAATCAAGAACTGCCATCAGGAGGTGCCCATCTCTCTCCTGATTGCAAAGAGAAGCTACATAATCACTTTGAAATAGGAACAATTTTTTTTTTTTACTTTTTTTTTTTTTTTTAAGATAGATTCATTTTAAGTATGCACACTAAGATAAAGAGGCTGAATACACCAGGGCTCATCCTGCTGTAATAAAAAGTGAAGAAAATGATTAATCAGTGAAGACTAACTGTTTAACTTCTCATTGCTGCTGAAGAAATATCAGGTAGAGAATAGGTTATTTGTATTTCCTTCAGGAAAATGAATTTCCTAATATTTAATTAGCAGGCCACTAGGTCATTCAGTAATTGTTTCATTCAAAAACTACCAAATAATCAAACACCTTATAGATTCCAAGTGATAAAGGCTGGGAATTCAAGGAAGTAGAAGTCATTCTACAACAATAATTATGAAAGATACAGCCTTCTGCCATCCTCTTTTATTTCTCCAGTGATTGATTTATCAATTACTAAGTGAAGTCATATTTTCAACTTACAGCTAATTTTTCTTGGATTTATCAGTTACTTTTGAAGAAAAGATTGTTGAAAATTACAAAGTGTATTATCTACTTCATGACTGATTTTTTAAATCACCCTTCAAAACCCAAGGAGGATGATCATCAGGAAGATGGCAAAGGGATGTTACGATGACTTCTTGGGGCATAAAAAAAAAAAAGCCCAGATGATCCCAAGTGGAGGGACTATGTGATATTAGGAGCAGATCTCATTAGGGAGGTCTACCAGAAATGTACTTCTGGTAGTGTACTACCAGAAGACACTTCATACCAGAAGTGTCCCCAGAGAACCCATCAGTCAGCTAGGAAGCAGAGGACCAGGCACTTCTGGAGAAGGTCTGCTGACTTTTTTTTTAGTAGGAAACATCAGCTAACAGATATAGAAACATAAAATAGCTCAGGTTGGAAAAGACCTTAAAGATCAAGTCTAACCACAACCTAACCATACTACCCTAACTCTAATAACCCACCACTAAATCTCACAGTATCCTTTCAATAAGGAGGTGGTGACTTAGAACAATAGTTTGTAAGTCTATTATACTTCTGTTTCTGAGTAAATGGAAGTAGAGAAGGGAAAGATGGATTTTTCATCATCTCTCTTTGTTCTGCTGTACTTCCATTTCTGTTTAATCAGTTCTCTGCCTCGTGGCAATAGCTGCCATCACATTCTGCTTTGCTGCCATCCTGCAGAAAACCTTACATCACAGATGATAGTCCTTTTTTCAGTCACTGTCAGAAGAAAATGTCCTACAGTTGCTTAGAACGGCCAGTCTTTATCCAGAATTTCGACAGTCCAATTTATTACACCACTGATTTGATCTTCATTTTTTCCATCATCATCCAGCTTTTTGGGAACTGCCTGTCCTTTGTATAACCTGGACTTGTTCCAGTGCTTATTAATCTATCGAGATGAAGAACAAAAGCAGGTAGCAAAAGGTGAGTTAGCATTTTTCTCCTTCATCATCCCCACTTCTAGATTACATACTTCCTCACTCCTGTTCTCATTGTCAATTTCACGATAGGGTGAACCAGATATTAAACCAGTTTTCATAAATATGCATGAAGGAATTGTTTTGTGCAACTACCACAGTTCAGAGATTCAGTTTAAAACAGCAGATGTCTTGCTTAGCTTCAGCTTCCAAAGAGATGCAAACTCAGCAGCATATGCTATGACATCATTCTGATGAAGCTAACAAAAAGGTGAAAGTACTGAGGTTGATAAAAAAAGCCAATATTTCTACATTCTATAAAAATTAAGCTGCAACAGAGGCTTGGATCTTTGACTTCTGTGGCTAGTTCATTCCAAACGATAATCTTCATGTCAGCAAAAAGATAAAAGTACAGCACTCATGAAGGAGAGTCCTTAGAACTATGGCAAGGTCTGTGTCAAATTTAAAAATGTTTTTATTCTCATGAGCAAATATACTCTTATGATTTTAATTTGCCAGCTTCTCTTCCTATTGCTTGCTTTAGAATGAGCTTCAAAAGATTAATAACTGACAGAAAGGAGGAATTTTACACAGTTTTAGCACAAGTTCATACATTGGCCTTAGAGTCCCCAAAAACATTTAAGCACCTGAAAAGATTATACCTAGACTGATTTCAGTGCCAAATATCTTCCATGCACAGCTCCTGTAAAGGGATTTGATTCATTGTGTTTATAATCAGGTGGCATCCTCCACAGAGCAGTGATTTCAGCGTTTTTGTATCTTGGCAACTCTATGAAAATATTAACAACTAAGAATATTAACAAATCATTTGGCAAGTCTGAACTAGTTTTTAGTGAGGATGAATTGCTGTAGCTTTCAACCTGGAGCAGGCTTGTTTAGCTTTAACCTCACTACTGGAGAAACTCAGGGGCTGGCAGTAGAAATAGAAAAGCTAGAGCAAAGAATTTCACTAACAGACCTTAAGATTTCTATTCACTTCAAGGAAAACACAGCAACACAAGCAATGAAATCTAAGGACACTACTATCAACGGACAGAAATTAACCACCCAGGTAAATGCGGAATGGACATAGTCGTTCCGCCCAAAGTTTGCTTACTCCGAGAAGCTGATTTCTCTGTTAATGCTTAAGTTATCCTCCTGGATCTGACCACACCTATCCCCTGGTGTATCCTTCCTCTTCAAAAGTGATACAACTTTAAACCCTTACATGTAACTCCACATTTCATACCAAGAATCCAATACATGGGTCTGACTTCCCCTGAACTTGTACCAGGTAAGTTTCACACTAAGTAGCAGAAAGAATGGATTATGTATTAATGGATAATGGATTAACTCCAAGATTCTTGTCAGGCAGTTGCCATTCTCAGATTCCCAACTGATTATCATTTTCTCTGTGACTGCTCTTGCCACAAAATACTTACAGAACCCTCCCGCATCCTTCTTCAATTGTAGGGCAAAAAGTTGCTTCTTGGCCAGTGTGCCTGTGTGGAGTGCCAAGTCAGCCAACTAAAACAGGTTTCTGTTGAGCTCCCATTGTAGACTTGCTCTCTCAAAAGGGGAATTCATTTTTGTTTCTCTTCTTTCCTAAGCTACTAGTTTTCTAGAAGTTATAGAAAATTATTTATCCCCAAAGCCTTTACTTCCCTATCAAATGTGGTTGCCATTGCAAGATGCAGTTATATTCACTACAAGTGGATGTGAACAGACCATTTCCAACATTAGCCACACTTATCACAGACAGCTTGAGTCTCTTCAAACCCCATCATTTTTTGAAAACCATCTCCTTGCAAGTCTCAGGATTGCAGACATCAAAAGGGACACACGAAGACCACAAGCTACAGATTCAGTCAGCTTCAGCCTTACAGAGATGGGGAATACAATACTCCTAGGTACACAGGGCACTAACTGAACACAAGCAAGCCAGTTGTTATGAAATACTGCAGTGAGGTTTCCTGTGAAAATACTCATTTTGCTCTTCTTCTACTGAGATCATTTTCCCAGAATGTGAGAGAAGGGATTTCCAGGGTGTTGGAGAGTCATCAGAGAAGTTCAGAACTGAGTTCTCAACTGCTGGTACAAATGACAAAAATGACCAGTGCAAAGGCAGTTCTCCCCTACTCTCCTAATTCCCCCACACCCCTAGGAAATGCTGGCATCCTTCTGAAGTGTCATCTTAGCACATAATATTTTGACTGCTGTTCTCACATGTAGCATCTTCTTTTAATAACTAAAAAGTGCAAAACTTCATACATCTCATAAAACCCATACAGGCACCTGTTTTCAAAAAAGGCAGCTCAGTAAAAATTTGTCCTAATGAGCAGTAAAGAAAATCCTTCCTTACTGAGTACCCACATCATAGATAAAATATAATCCAAGTGAATGAACTATCAGTGATATTCCATCGGTGTGTTGATTGTACTTCAAAAAAGCATATGGACAGACATAAAATGGGTTGTAGAAGCACATTCAGATTTTATCAGAACAATCTCTAAAACAGCATTTAATCCAAATCTCCCCTTTGCAATTTAGAGCTACACTGTAGTCCTAAGGAACAATGCCCACTGTATGTTTGGAATACCCATATTTAGGAAGAAGATTTTATTCCAAAACACGTTTAAGAAGCAAAATAAGGCTTTTTTTCAATGTCTTACATAGATAGTTGAATTATTCATATTTAAAGAAGAGCCAGGGGTGTTGCTTTTTTTTTTTTTTTTTAATTATATCTATATAACTTGCAACTTGTAGTCTACAAAGAGAGAGGTTGCCAACATACGATAGGACACATCCCCCAAAATACTAGCACTTTGGAGCTAAAACAGGTAGCACAGGAAATTGTTGTGGAAACCTGATGACAGTTTTGTTGTTTCAATATTTTGACTAGAATTTCAGCTACTAATGACAGAAGTAGAAGAAAGAGAACATTATTTTGGATTATAAAGTTAGCAGTGATAACATCCTGCAGCTGAAATTGCACTACGGACCAAGTAGGCATTCTCTTCCTGTCCTACAGTGTTAAAAACAAAGCAAACAAAAAGATTTCCCATTTACATGGCAATAGGATCATCTGCTGTCCAAGTAATACCCAAAAATAAAACAGTCCTTTAGGCACTGCACTGACCAGAGCAGCCGGAGTGCAATATGCACACT
Source organism: Gallus gallus (assembly GCF_016699485.2). Lineage (NCBI taxonomy): Eukaryota > Metazoa > Chordata > Aves > Galliformes > Phasianidae > Gallus > Gallus gallus. The sequence continues at coordinate 66,756,748 of NC_052532.1, read as the reverse complement.
TACATAATTCTCTGATTGCAAGGAGAAAGGCTGCATTACGTAAGTGCCTGCCTTTTCTGGGTGGTTTTTTTGTTTGTTTGTTTGTTTGTTTGTTTGTTTCTTGCTGGCTATGTTGTTTTTCAGTGCTCCCAAAGGCTGTTTTACTTTTCAGACTCTCTTTAACCAGAGACAATCTTGCAAGAGAAGTAGAAGTCTTTAAGGCTAATGTTACAATCCCAAAAGAAGAGCTAGTAGCACAAAAAGAAAGGATTTTCAAAGTTTCAAATAATTTTAAATGACACTTACATTCATTTCTGCGGTTTTTCTGTTATAAGCACATGAAGAATCTCATTCTGCATTTCACTGAACACCTCAAATCCCCTTGATAGTCACTGAACATCTGGAGTCTGAATGCATACGGAACTACTCCCAAAGGCCAAACAGCACAACTAGTAAGGAACAAACCCTGCTACCAAAGTCACTGTGGATGTCTTGTAGCAGGTCAGCAATCAGAAACCTGGTCGTATTTCACTTTTGTTTTTGTACCACAACTTTTATCTTCAAGCCAATTTACCTTAACCAGCTGTTGCCAATAAGGTACCATTAATATAGATATAAGTGCAATGACCAAACTATCCTGACAAAACCTACAACAGGTAGGTCCACCCATACTCAGTAGCAGGACATTCCCAATACATTCTTCTACCAGATTCTTAGCACCCTTCACATTCGCAAGTCTTAGGAGTTGATGGTACTCAGCTCCTCAGGCTTTCACACCTTCCTCCTTTCTTCCATTGGAAAACAAACAAATAAAAAAGAAAGAAAGAAAGAAAGAAAGAAAGGAAGTCAAGAACACGCACACTTTCCTCTATACCCCTTACCACTACATACAAACACACACACAGGAAGGAAAAAAAAAACAAAAGAAAAAAAAAAAGGAAGCTATATGAGGTGTCAACCTGGAATGAAATGGATTTTTGAACAGACAGTCATATTTGGCACTGTCAGCAAAAGCTTGTGGGTGGCCACATTTCTCTCTGAGCCTTAATGCCCTTTTTACATCGGTCATTTAAAAACGTCACTCAGAAAGTTCATTTGAGTTGCTTCTGACGTTATTTTCACATTACTGCTGAATGGACTTGATGGAGAGGTTTGTTTCTCCCCACCCCAGTTCCATAAAACATACATTAAGGACATATTCCATTTGGCTTTCAAGTAGCATTTTTACGGTCCATGCAGATCCATGATTATTTTCCCTTTAAAAAGAATCAACAGAAAATCAGAACTCTCTGTAGGAGAGCATGGAAATTAAAAACTAGTGGATCTCCCAAACCAACTGCTACGATCCTTAGGCAGAAGACTGGGTTAAAGGGTCCTCACACTGTTCTAGCTGCATTCTCAGTACACCACTCTTATGAAGGAACCAGAGCTGTAGAAATTCCTCCGGCATGGCATGGAATCCAGAATCGGGCAAGACATTGTCATAGTAATGATGGCTAATAAACTTCCCATGCAGGTCCACTGAGAACGGCCAGAAGCCATAAATTGTTACTTCTTCACAGAGACCAAGGGCAGCACTGACTAGGAAAAGTCCTGTGGAAAGTCGTTTGGCATGGATACCTTTGTTCTTCCAGAACTTGCCAATGTCACGCAGGAAATTGGGGTTGGCGAAAAGCACCGCCTGCTTGGCACCGAAGTCCTTCAGGGTGTAATAGACACGTAGGGAGGGGCCCGTCCCCGTCTTCATTGAGAAGGCCGGCATATAGATGTAGCTGTGATTATACACCTTCACGCTGTCCACAAAAGCTTTTCGAGACCAAAGCAGATTCTGGAATCTGTAAAATGAGAGAGAAAAGCCTGTTGGTCATACAAACGTTTTTCTACTCGTTTCAAAATCCACCTACAAGCTGTTCTTCACACACAGATTTGCAATTGGTTTGCATACTTTTCCAGAGCCTAGAGAAAGTCCTGACAGACTTTTGAGTGTCTCTTCTAAAACGATGAACCTGAACAGACAGTTAAAAACCATCTGGTGTCCTGCGAGCTCCAGAGCACAAAACGTTTCTGATTTCATCTCCTCACAAACCCTGAATGAACACTAATAATTCTCCTGAAAATTGATCGTTTTTAGTGACATTTTGCTTCATATTTTCAGGCACAGAAATCTTTACATTAAATGTTGAAGTCTGTGCTGTTCCTCTTATTTCCTAAAGGTGTTCTAACAAAGAATCCAAGTTACATGTTGAACAAGCAAGGTTAAGTAATCATCAAATAGAAATTCTGGCCTTATAAAAATTTTAAGACTTGTAAGATTTGCTTTTATTATGCCTGCACAGAGATTTATATTTCCATTAGATTATGATACCATAGTCATTTATTCTCAACTTGAGAAAAATCTGAAAGAATTCTTTAGGATAAGTGGCATCACAAAAATATAGCAGCAGGCACCAAATGATACTCAGGGATGATGCTTAAGAAGGTATGAGTTACACAGCGAGTAGGTTTAAAAGCAGTTGATACTTGTAATGTGCAAGTTAGAAGAGAGACTAGTCGAAGAAGGCAATGTATAGATACAGATTATTTCTTTGCTTTTATAGTTTTATTTAACTCTTGCTACAAAATCTACATCAGGTTACAACTTCTTTAAGTAGTCAATAGCTGTTTACTGATATTTACATTATTCCTGATTTTAGATTTAAGTACTACTCCAAAAACAGTGCTTTAGCAAGAATATAACCTTTCCTTCCCACATACTTTTGGCACGCCAAGATGAATGAGACATGGAAGGAAGCTGTAGGCAGTTCACACACACCAGCACCCTCAGTGAAGTCTAACACTACACAGAGCACGTATCAGAAAAATAATAAACTTTCCTGAATGTGCTCCACTGGGTGCAACTGACAGAGATGTCAGACAGTGTGACTGGTAAAATCCAATACATAAACAGAAACTTGTTAAGAAACAGTAGCACTTATTGTTCTGGATCATGGGCTGTACCAAGTGATACTTCTGCATGAGAAAATCACTGTGATTCACCCTTGATTACCTGCTCCCTTTCCAGAGTCACTGCAGCCTTCAGAGCACCAGTAGGTCCTCCCTGCCTTTTCAACATGCCAGTGTCTATAAACTTCAGCAAGTAGGCAAGGAAAATCAAGGGTACTTCTGCACAAGACTCACAGGGGCTGCTCTCCCAAACATGGTCCCTAATTTTTTTTCTCATCTCTTGAATGACTGTCTCACCTTTGTTGCTGCCTCCTCTTTCTCAGTTTCTTGTGGCTGAAACACATGTATGTGTCACAACTGATTTCATAAGCGCACAGCAGTGGAGTCAAAACAAGAAAATTGAGACACTGGCACTGGATATTTTCCTTTCTCTGGCACAGGTAAAGAGATGGGTGTACAAATACCTTTTTCATATGGTCTGAGTTCATTTTATACAAAAACCTCTTTGGTAAAAATCACACACACAGCAAGATACATGGGTTTGAACAGGATGTCAAAAGACCTCAAGAAGCACCAGTTAAAATTTCATCTGATACAACTGTCAACAAAAAAATAAAACTTCAACAGCAACACAGAAGTATCTCATGAACATATCAGGTTCTTAGGAGTCTTTTTTTCTGTTAGAAGAAAATATTAGTAATAATTTAAAAGGTTTTGTTGACACTTTCAAAATGCAATATTTGGTCTCCTGATTTGTCACAAGTTTCTTTCAACATGTCCTGGTGGGATTAAAGTAAAGCTGTTCCAAAGCAAAACGCCTGAGATCTGCATGGTTCTTCATTACTGTTTGATTTTGCAGATCTGGTCTTTCTGTGTGGAGTAGCTAATGGAGACAAAGCCCCTGTCATCCAAGCAAGACATCTATTCAGCTTGAACATATGAAGCAAAACAATAATTTCATGACATTGCATTTGGCATTCTTTTCTGTAGAAAGAACAAAGACACAGTTGGATGTAGAGGGCCAGCAGAGACCAATTTACCCTGGCAGAAATTCATTGTCCTACATACCATGTATGGGTCTTCTCAGACCTGTAAGTATTCCCCCAAACAGCTTTACTATTCTCTCCCTAAAGAGCAGCAGGACAACCTGTCAGGTACAGGAGTTGGGTCCATCCTAGCAAAGGTCTTCCATTTTCATCAGGAAACCCAGTCACTGAGGGGGAAAATACTCCATATTTACCTATCTGTTGGATTCTTCAGACCCTATCCTAAAAATTCTCTAATAATTTATGAAAGGTAGAACAGAATCTGCAGCAGACTTGAGCGTATTGCTCTCTCTGTGATGAGGTGTATCCCCTGGGAGGGTCTCAAGCATCCTTTCACAGCACAAGGAACTTGAGCACACAGCTTCTGCTGCCTTCACAATGGGCCCTTGCACCTTGGTGGAAAGGAATATACAGGCAGCCCTGTCAGTCCTCTGAGTCAGTTTTACCACATCCTTTCCCACTTACAGCTGGCTAACAGCTATCACTTCACGTGGAAAGTAGATGTGGTTATTCTAAAGCTTCATTCTTCAGCAAACTTACTATTCACAGAAAAGAATTTTGCAGCTTTAAGCTGAATATATAATTAAAATGCTCAGATATAATCATAGAGGGACAAGAATTGTATCTGCATATTCATACTGCCACGACACATTTACATTTATTCTACATGAATCTCCCAAAATGCCTTAGAAGTAATAAGAAGTAAATGATACTGCTATGATAATGGTCAAAAGAGGGACTTCACGTAGAATGGATGGCATTTGTCGTGTAACTGCAAACTGCAAAGATTTGTTCATTAACGTCACTTCCTGAAAAGAAAGTTATATGTATAGCCTTGTCAGGAGACTTCATGCCCAGGTCAACAGATGGACATGACACAGGTGGCCAGGAGCTCATGCAGAAGCATAAAATATGTGGATTATGGCTTGTCTGATGACCTGAAACAGAGAAAAAGCTGATGCCCATCTTGTGCTCCTCATAAAGGGAATTATTCAAAACAAATGGTATTTTTTTGTTCCCCATTTGTACAAATAGGTGGCTTGTTCAGCTTTCTGACTTTTCATAGGCTGGCTAGAGATTGAAAAACCTAGGGACAAAATGTACACATCAACAAGTGTCATGGGCCCTCTCTTCAGCCTCTTCTCACATGAGAGCTGCTCCAGACTCTTCATCATCTTGGTGGCCCTCCACTGGACTTTTTCCGGTGAGTCCGTGTCTGCTTGACTCTACCTTACGTTTTGAACATTCAGTGTTCTCAATGGCTACACTGTAGCTCCTCCACAATCATGGGGCTTCAAAATAAACCTACCGAATGATCCAATCTCTTGTGCAAGAGCACATCTCTGACAACACCTCCGCTCAGCGAGAAGCATGAAATTGCTCTGACCTCTGCCGTCAAGCTCATACAAATGCATGGCGGGCTGCCAGGATTCAGATAAAACTGGAGCTGGAATATCCCAAGCCCTGAACAGCACCTGAAGAAGACAGGAGTTGCTCAGTAATTGGCAGTTATGTGTCCTGGCAGCTTGACAGCAGCTTGGAGAGGTGATGCCGTGAAGACTGGTGAAAGCAGATTGCAGCCTGCTCAGCCTGGGCGCTTCACTGCCGCTGCATTCATTAGTGGCCAGCAAGCACATGAAATCCTCAGCAACACATTTTTGCTGTCAGGTTCATATGACAGATCAACTTAAAAAGCATGACTTTCAATGGGCACATGTAGGCACAGCTGCACAGATACCAGAGAAACAAACTCCTTTTTACCAGCTGTAGGATTCCCTCAGGTGCTCTGGACTACTTTCTCAGACAGAACAATGCATCCAAGAGAAAATTTCCAGAGACAGTTCATTGCTGACAGCACAATCAAAGATTTAAGAGCATTAAGTGGTTTGGGTTTTTTTGTTTGTTTATTTTATTTTTAATCTGTTCTTAATATTCCTACTGATGCTCTCTAGCAGATACTTGGGACAGGACTGCTCTCTCATACTAAGAGATGACTTCCTGCAACCATAAGGAACTTGCTGCTATGATAGTGAGCCAGTCCACTGACAGCTAATAATGGCAGCATTTTCTTGCATCTCAGTTTCCTTCTCATCTCCCCTGGGAGCCACTATCTCATGCCTATGAAGATATATCAGTCACTTACTGCACTGCCATCTGCAAAGTCACAAGTTCAGCATTCTGGATTAATTGAAAGCTGACTTTTCAAAAAGAAAAAAAAAAAAGGTTGAGAGTATTATTTTGGAATTAAGACAAATAGATATCAGGGGAATAGAGCAGAAGGCATATAAATACTTGTGTGTTTGTCCTTACAGCAAATAGACAACCTTACAAAAATGATTTAGATAGTTTAATGTCTCTATTAGCCAAGAATGATTTAGCGATTTGTAGCAGTTGTTTGCATACGCTTACAGATGGGGTCACAAGTCAGCTTGCAATCATATATCTGATCCTTCACTGCTGTGACCCAGGAGTTCCACTGCACTCAGTTCTGATTGCTTTTGTGCTTTCAAATAAGGGTGCACTCATGAATGCCCTACACACTCGTTCATATAACACACTTCTTGACTATGCACCCAATCTGGGGCTTGCATAGACAATGTTACTAAAACACGGACTGTGTCTGAGTTAAGAGCACCATGGTTTCCATGCACTTGCTCTCCATGTTGGCCCTTTCAGTATGCATTAGATGCAAGGTTGGCTATTCTACTTGTCCACACAGGGAGCCAGAAACAAGCACCTAATGTGCTATAAATTCATCCCCTTTCCTGTTTTATCCCAAGTTTTCCAACTACACAAGCTTTTGTTTCCTTAGCCTAGGGAAAGCTACCTTACCTAAGACTGGACTACAATCCCATTGAAGTAAGTGGCAAAGCCAACTCTGATCTCTTTGGAAGTACGCTCAGAACCTCAAGCAAAATAATAATAATAATAATCAGTCATGCAGTACACTTCAGGGCAGCTAGAAAAGGTGTAAAATAACACGATTAATCACAAAGACTGATCAATTAAATCAGTAAAATTAGAGATGCCAAATATTGTCTATCAGTGCATAAGGCTTTTATTTCTGTGGTGGATCCCCAGGGTTTCAACTAGTCTTGTATCAAACAGCTTCAGCATGAGGAACTCACCCCTGTTCTCACTGTGGGTCCCTCCATAAGCAGTACGGTCACCCTGCTGGATGGGGTGACACTATCCCCATCTTTTCCTTCCCATTTGCTTTCCTCCTTCCCCAACTTGACTGCCCACTATTGACAGAAAGGCAGCAAATCTTCCATTCAGCCTCTCAGGGGAGATGCTCCTCTCTCCCAACACTCACTTTAGCTCAACATTTACATACAGCATGCAGCTCACTGAGACTCCACGCTGCCTCCTCTTTCTTTATGGACAGAGGTTTCCAACTTCCAAAAACCTATGCTTTACTCTCATCTCTGGTTCCAAAGATTAAACGTGAACAAATTAGCCTGATTCTCCTATACACATTTTTAATAGCTTTTCTCAGGTTAGGGATTACATTCACTCCCACTGTCAGCTCCAAAGCCCCAAAAATCAAGGAAACATACTGTGCAGAGCCTGCAATTACATCTTTTTCAGCCAGGCTGTTTCTTAATTCCATGCCATTCTTACCCAATGACCTTCAGAATACTCTGATGCACTCATAGTCCAGTTAGACATTGCAGAGGTAGACTCTAATCCCTTTGAAGATGCAAGATCATCTTATGATTGGATTTTGTATTAATTGGGGTTTATTTTTAAACTTCCACCCATTTTCACTCTTACACTGTCATGCTGGGAATACTACATATAGCACCAAAAGAAGGCTGACTCTCTGTTTTTCAATAGAACACTGAGGTGCTCTGTACACTAAAGGAATGAAACATTAAAATCAGTGTTCACTGGTATTTTGGGACTTTGTGCAATCCTTATTCTGCCAGCTCAAATTAGAATGTGCTTATAAATACCTCCTTCCAAAATCGGTAGAGCTAAACATCAATCCATTCTGTTGTCTGACAGTTTGAATCTTAGATTTCAAAAGGTGAGCTGCTCGTCTTAGTTTCACTCTTTGAAGACTGCGGCAACTAAAGTCACAGAGAAGTGGAAATAATATAAAAGGATAGGCAGAACAGCATGACTGTAAACCATATGCATTGTCAAAAAGAAATTGCTGCCTAGTATTTATAAATCTTCTGAATATTTCACAGCACTTACAGATGAAAGTCTGGAGGATAAGAAAAACAATGAAATGTGAACCAAATAGACCAACAAGAAAAATAAATAATTACAGAACTAATCCTGATATCTTTAGTATTCAATTTTACTGGACTGCATATAGACTGGGTCTGTAAGAAGAAAAGGCATCAGATCACACACTTCCTCTAGTCTTAATGGAAATCAGAACTCCAAGAAAACCCACATCCTACAGTAAAGCCATTTCTTCTATCCCTCTCTTAAGTTCCATAAGAATAAATTTAGCCTTATCATTTCCTCTTTATATAGATCTATAGAGATCTTAGGATTACCCAATAAAAATGTTGAAAATAGAGTCTTCAGAAGATTTCCTCTTGATTAACCTGTGTTCTCTAAAACAGACTGCTCTGGTTTTGGGACAGCATCCAAACAGAAAAAGAACAGTACTGTATCTCATCCAATTCTAGGTTTTTGAACTAGGTTTTAAATATTGTCCAGATATGAGTCACAAGACATCACCACCTGTTATAGCACTGCAACAAATGTTACTAACGTTAAAGCTTTTCTATCTAGTAATTCTGGCCTTAAATGTTCTGTAATCAAATATAAAACATACTGAAAAGTTTACAGCCATGAAAGACTAATTTATAGGTGAGGACACTTTCTCACTAGTATGCTTGACTGTTTACTAAGCATTTATCATCACCTCCTTAGCATATTAATAATTTGCATAGATCTGTAAAGCTGACATTCAACTATATCTTCTCTTCAACCTCTTAAGAGTTCTTTTCAAGGAGAAAAACAAAAATGTTTGAATTAAGCTGTTTTTTACTTAACAATGTCCTGTTTAACATTAACTGTAGACTGAAGAGAAATAATTTAAGAGAATAGATACTTTGATAGGCATTACAACAACAATTGTAGCTAAAACAGGTCTTCTTTCTTTCTTTGTTTCTTTCTTAGAGTTTATGAACACCTAAAAAAGGTTTTTAAATTATAGCATATGGACCACTGGTGGTCCCAGAGATCATGTCCCATGGCCCACAGCTGGAGTACAAATCTATGTTAAAGAATGTTGTTTTCTAAAAGTTTGATAATAATAATAAAAAAAATAATTCATAGTCCACAGAAATGTGGGGTGAATCTGCAATATTTAAAATGGGATAAAACCGATCTTACAAAATTCTAAAACCTGTAAAAAATGATCTCTGTATTTCCTTTATTAGCTTCTCCCGCTATACAGCCTCAGCTGTCACCAGTTCTGCTTATATTCAGGAGAAAAATTGCTTTGGAGCATTTAGATTAGTGGATGCCAGGCACAAAGCTAAAAAGACAGAAAAGGAGAGAAAAAAACATTGACAGTTCAACAGACAAGGAAGTCCCTTCAAGACCTTGGCACAAGAGTCTACGCCATCACTAAAATCCCTGGAAATGAACCAGGGGAATTCAAGCCAGAGCAAGGACTGCAGATGTGGCTAGAACTTGAAGTCACTAATTTAAACGGGTTTTCAGAATGTGCTTTCTGAAGACTTCACTTTCATATAATGTCAATTCACAGCAACATTTCTCAATAATTCTGGTGGTGTTCAGTTATGCCTGGAAGGACTGGCCGGTGTTTTTCAAGACTTCTAATAGATCGTGTTTGAGATGTGTTGATTTGCTGCTCAGTAGATCTTTGAAAGTGCTTACCCTTCACTCTGCAACTCATACATGGACACAGCAGGAAGAACAGGAACATGAACTCTGTCCACATCCATGCACTTTCAGTTCAAAAGAGTTTATGATATGTGAGTAGTTCATCTTATGTAGAAACCCGAGAGTTACTTTCAAGTATTTGGTTAATGTTGTGTTTTCTGCATGCTTTCAACCAAATAATTTACACAGTATCTTCTCTCTTATGACATAATTATCCTGATTCCTTTGTCAAAAACCTCTTGAAAATTCAAACAGATTTTATCTAATGGCTACATAGCACTCTTATCCACATATTTCATGATCAATTCAAAGAACTCTAGAAGTTTTACAACATTCCTCAAAGTCAACTATGCTGATTCTCCACAAGAGCATATTACATTTATCCAGGTGTTTGCTAATAGTATCTTAAAATATAGTCTCTACTAATTTGATATCAAGCTTACAGACCAACTTGAACAATTTTAGCTTAAACTGTTCTTAAACCGTGTCCTCTATTTGACACCTCAAATATCAGTGCAGTTTTAAGTGAAGAAACACACACTTCTGTTCCTTCCATATACACAGATGAGTCCAGTCCTGTCAATTATATTCACATAGATACCTCAGTTTCAGCCTACTGAATCTCCCCAGTGACACAGGGAATGTCCTCAGTTTCTTCCACAGTAAGTACAGATGCAAATAATTCATACAGCTTGTCTGCAATGGCCCTGTTTTCTCTGAGCACTTCTTTTATACTGGATGGTTTAATTGGATTTGCTGCTCTACCTGGATGCATATAAGTCCTTGGGGCCCGATTGGATTTATCCCAGGGTACTCAGAGAGCTCACTGATGTTAACACAAGACCTCTCACAATTATTTTTCAGTGTTCTGGGGAATCTGGAGAAATCCCAGTTGACTGAAAGCTAGAAAATATTGTTCCAATTTTCAAGAAGGGCAAGAAAGAAGACCCTGGTAATTACAGATCTGTCATTCTCACTTCAGTATCTGCTAAAAAATATGGAGAAAACTATTGTGGAAGTTACTGAAAAGCACCTGAAAGACAATGCAGTCATTAGTCACAGCCAACATGGGTTCATGAGAGGAAGGTCCTGTTTAACTGACCTAATCTCCTTTCATGACAAGGTCACCTATCTAGTTGATCAAGGAAGTCAGTTGATGTTATCTTTTGGATTTCTGTAAAGCTTTCGATACTGTTTCTCACGGTATTCTTCTGAACAAAACATTCAGCATAGGGCTAGACATAATGAGATGAGTGAATGGTTGGATGATGGGCCGAGCTCCAAGGATTACAGTAAATGGAGTTACATCAGGCTGGCAGCCAGTTACTAGTGGGGTTTCCCAGGGCTCCATTTTAGGGACAGTTCTTTTTAATGTTTTCATAAATGACTTGGATGTAAAACTAGAAGGTGTACTGAGAAAGTTTGCTGATGATACTAAATTAGAAAGAGCTGTTGACTGTCCAGGGTGGAAAGATCTTCCAGACAGCCCTAGACAAATTATAAGGTTGGGCAATCACCAATCACAAGAAGTTTAACAAGAGTGTCAGATTCTGCACCTGGGAAGGGGCAATCCTGGCTATAAATACAGTCTACGGGATGACATGCTGGAGTGAAGCTTCGCTAAAAGGGATCTGAGGGTCTTGATCAGTAGCAAGTTGAACATGAGTTAACAGTGTGCCCAGATAGCCAGGAAGGTCAACCATATCTTGGGGTTAGCCAGAAATCAGCCAGAAATTATAACAATTTCATTTTCATTTGTTTGGAAACAACTTCAGCTTTTGGTAGGATGTTTATCTGTTTCCAGTAATTTCCCATTTCTCTGTTTTACCCTTTCTTGAGGCTTGACAGATCCTAACAGTGTGCTTCCAGTATGGAACCCATTTGACAGTACATAATTTTGATTGTATAATCCAGATATATTTCCAAGATGCATTGTATTTAATGCTGAGAATGCTGCTTAAATTCCTTTTCAGAATGATCAAACTGCTAAGGTTTCTTCTCGATTGGTAGTACAGCCTGTACTCAATTTAAATTGCTATGCCTAGAACACTTACAACAACAAAAACAGAAGTATAGTACATATAGCTGAAACATGCTGGAGCTTTTGCTAATCTCTTCAGCTGTTTTGGTATTTTTGAAAGTGCTAGAATTCCTTCAATCTTTTCTCCTCATTAACTTCATTTAAATGAGATACAGCATCTTCACTTTTAAGGTAGCAGGAAATAAATTCCACTTGCTAGGACTAGGGTAATACTGCTATAAGGCTTTGCTTGTCCATGAGTACTGTATTTACTCGTGGATAAAGAGCAAGACACTCAACTCACTATTGCTCACAGTTTTCAAATGCTAGAGAGGTATCAGTGGCATTGATACTATCTAATATAGGAGTAGCTTTGCAAATGCAGTCTGTGTTCTTTTGTCTCACATCTGTAAGTGCTATGCCTCTTGTTTTACATAACTCAGATGTTATCCTGCCTTCTCACGCAGGCCTTTCTTGGTGGCTAGGACTACTACTACTAGATGACAGACAGATATTTAAGTCCTTTCCAACAGAAAAGGGAACAGATCTTGCACCTAATACCTCAGTGACTAACTTCAGTGAATGAGGTGACTATTTACCTCTCACATAAAACAGGACAATCTTCCCTGGCCACTTCTCTGAACCAAGATATATGTCATTCAGCTGAAGCTACTCAGCCTGATTTTGTAGATTGTCTGTGGAGAACTTACACTATATTATCTGAAAGTTTTAGTCAGGAAAAAAAAAAACAAAAAAAAAGCCCCAGTTTTGTTTCTTTTAATTTGACTCAGGTCTTCTCACCATTTTCAAAAATCCACCAAATCAGAGGAGCACCTCTCCTATGAAGAAAGGTTGAGGGAACTGGGCTTGTTTAGACTGGAAAAGAGAAGGCTATGGGGATGACTTGCGGAACAAACTCTATAACCACGAAGTAGTTGTAGAGCAGGTACGTTTTATTCGGCCGGCCGGGTGCAGGGGGGATAACTCCTTCCTAGCCTGCACACGGAAAGCAGGTAAACATCCCCATTTATAGAGGGAATACATGCATATTTATGGTACAGGGAGCGGTTATTACAATTAGTCCTAGTACAATATTCCACGCTCATTCTACGCCCCAAACTCCATCCCTAACTAATTGCCCCATATTGTTCCCATTGTTTGTGCTCAACTATTCTTAACAACAGATTAGCCTTTTATTCACGGAAACCTCACTGTAGCCTTCCATCACCTGAAGGGAGCATATAAACAGGAGGGGGAACGATTGTTTACGAGGGTGGATAGTGATAGGACAAGGCAGAATGGTTTTAAACTGGCACAGGGGAGGTTTAGATTAGATACTAGAAAGAAGTTTTTCACACAGAGGGTGGTGACGCACTGGAACAGGTTGCCCAAGGAGGTTGTGGATGCCCCATTCCTGGAGGCATTCAAGGCCAGGCTGGATTTGGCTCTGGGCAGTCTGGACTAGTGGTGGGCAACCCTGCACAAAGCACGGGGGTTGCAACTACATGATCGTTGTGGTCCTTTTCAACCCAGGCCATTCTATGATTCCCTTCATGAAGTTATCAAAATAGTTCCATGACTGGAATTAGACTGAAGTGACCCACTGGCACCACGTGGTTTACAGAGGACAGAGTAACCACCTCCTTTCCAACAAGTATTGTATGTGTAACCACTGAAACTGTAAACTCCTTTTTACGTTCTCCTTTGAGCTAGCTTTTCTCTCTGAAACCCAGGGAACATTGGCTGTTATAGATGTTCGCATTCAAATGATGAAGGAGAAAAGTTCGACTTTCTACACAAGTAAGGTGATTCTTTTCAGATTCAGGCAGCACAAAGACTAAGCTCTTTTCCTTTAATGCTCAGAGCAATTAATACTGAATTACAATAGAAATTCTACCCAAGGACTTTTGACGATCACATTAATACTAAATTACCTCCACATGCTTTATGTGATTACAATAAACACAATAAACAAAGATGTGAGCAATGATTAAGCCCTTATTTTAAAGCATTATCCAATAATCAAGCAAGAACAAAAGCTATTCATTAGTGGTTTGCCTCCGTGAAGCAGGAGTAACAAAATACATGAAAAACCTTTAGGTCTGGACCTGACAACCAGGCGAAAGGGTATTTTGGAGTGAAGACGTAGGGTATGGTCATGAGTCCACACACAGTGCAGAGACATTCAGACAGGATACCATAATGGCATCCATTTGATAAGGCCACAGCATTTTTCAGATAAGGCTAGACTGTAGGTTTAAAAGTAGCTTTAAATGTCAGATGTGACAGTGGCTCTGAAGAATATGGGGTTAACCATGAATCACACGGGACAAAGGACAGCCAAGGCCATAAATTCCACCTTGAGGAATGGTGAAAATGTGGTTACATTCCCCAAAGGTAAAAACCAACCACCAGTTACTAGATCTTTATATCCTTAGAAGCTCAGTAAGATATTCCCAAAGGAGACAAAGAAACAGAACTGATGGAATTTAGCCTTTTGTTTTACAGATGTCTGCCAGAATACCTTGTACGTTGATGAGAAGCACTTGGGAGTTACTGCCAAAGCTCTCTTTACCCAGATAATGACTAGAAGAACTAATACACATTTCAACAAACAACATATTTTTTCTGAATTTGCCTCAAGGCCAAATTTCCCTTCTCTGATTGCTACTACTCTAATAAGTCACAGTTCACAGTGTTGCTTTGCCTTGTCAAACTGCTCAGGAAAATAATGTGTTATGGCAATCCAGCACTTTGCTTGTAATATCAACAACTTCTCCTCAAACTGGTTTTGCTTGTTAGAAAAATCAGAACATTTCTTCCACCTCCCCCTACATCTCCATTTCTTTTTTTAAAAAGAACAACCTGAGGAATATCACATTTGGAAAGATTTCTCTACTTTGAAAAATATCTCAGAAAGGTAGGAATATTAGGATGCTTTTTGATGCTTTAGATTGATACAATTTCTCAGATTTCAATGGATTTACACTGATTTTTATTATAGATTGCTTCATGATATCATATGCCAGATATTTCATGTTTCAAAAACTACCAGTACATTGCATTATTCAAGAAGCACACTGTGAACATTCAACTAAAAACAATTATATTATCTGGATACACAAGGGTATGGAGACAATTCATTTAGCATAATCACTTGCATTCTTGAGCCTTGGTTGTTTAATGTACCAGGAGAAAAGAGGGATGGCAGCAACCACGTTCAAGCATGAAGTGACAAGAAATATGACAGCACAGTGTATGAATGCTCTGACGGAAAGGTCTCGTACTCAGTTCCAGCAGCTATACCCAGTTCCATTTTCTGCTCAACAGATCTAGGAGTATGGAGCCAAAAGCACAAACACTTTGCTCTAGGGCATAATAATTTGCCTAATGAATTGCTGCCTAGAAAGCAGCTGGAAAAAATAGTTCAGGCAATAAATGTCAGCTAGTCTTCTGGTTATTCTTCTCAGACTCAAGAAGTACTAGAGGTATGTGTAAGGCATATATCTGACCTAGTTCAGCTACAGTATACTAACCACCATGTCTCTTGGGGTAGCCCAGCAGACGTATCTCTTTCTGCACAATCTAGCTGAAATTGTTCATGTACAACTCCTTTGGATGTAGCAACATGTACAGATTTCCCCAGCACCCAGGGAACAAAGGCTGAGGGACAAAGGAGTGGAAGGATCACCTGGGTATACAGTTTCTGCTGTATCTGGGACAGTGATCAGCTGAGGACATTCTGCAGAGCTGAAATACCAGTGGGGAGCAGGAGTTTGTTGGAGTGGGTGTCTACTTGTCAGCACCGTAAGAGATGCTGGCTTCAGAAGGCTCTATAGAAACTTCTAGCAGCTCTGAAATGTTTTCTGACCCTCATGTTTTGTAATGACCTTAAAACTTGTAATAAATAACCAAATGCTACAACTGTCAGATGTTGCAGAAGAAGCATAAGAAGTCTAGGCCACTGCCAGTGTCTTCTTGCCTCTAACCTAAGATGATAATTGCTATACAAAATATGCTTACAGATGATCTTAAAAAGATATTTGTAGCCTGCACGTCAAAATCTATGAGCAAACCTGCTATTCACAATAGAGACATGTAAAAAAAATTGCTCAGCATAGACGGAGCAATCAGTTTTCTCTCAACACTTAGATTTTTCTCCTTTAAATTTCAGGACATTCAAATTCCACTTCTCAAATACCACAAAAATAGCTCAGCTATCTCAGTTTACAAGAGTTGATGCACAGCTTTGGTTTGGTGCAGCTCTGAACCCCTGTACGCCTTCAAGTCACTGTAAGATAAATGTGGACGAAACTGAGTGCAGCAATACCACCTTAACTGTCTCATTCTTGTTCTAGACATTCACATACCCAAAAGAACACCAAGAACTTGTGCAAATCTCGTTTGTAAGAGGACAGTTTTGTGCAGTCACACCTAAAAATTTCTGTGGATGTACTGCTCTAAGACTGTTGAGAAATTCATTGTCTCTGTTAAATCAAAAATGACCCCAGAGCAAGAAAAAGTACTGGATTCCTGATTGTTCACATAGCTTAGTGATGTTAGCTCTATTCCAGATACTCCAGCTAGTTCTCTCCAAGACAAACACATTGCTCAGCTGATGACCCTGTAAGCCAGCCTGTGCTCTGTGCTGCTTGGCATTGGAGTTGTGGATTAGTCCCTAGTCCTCTTTTATTTACTAGTGTAGCTCCATCTATAAGGCACTTCAAATAAGAAACACACCCGTGTGGAACAACAGAAATGAGAAAAAAGCCATAATTTCCATCTGTGACAGGCTCTGGGATTACAACTGGGAGTTTCCTGCAGCACAGGGAGGCAGTCAGAGGACCTGTTTTTAGTTGATGTAACTTCTCTAGCCAGGAACAACCTGTGTGGGTCTTAGTGATGCTTAAAAAAGCCAGTACAGAGTTTGACGGAGGAATAAAAAACAAATATTTTGCTGCTGTAAATTCTCATGCTGGTAAAAGGTTTGTGATCTTGTGTAGGTACAGCACATAAACAGACTTTTGGAAGCAGCCAAGTGCCATGCACCACTTTGCTTTCCTGCCAGCTGAAATTGGGAGTAAAATTTATGGTCCAGATAATACCTGCAGGAAACAAACAGGAGAAGGTCACCAAAGGCTGAGGAAGAGGCAGAGCCCAGTCCCACTCAAGCTGGAAGGACCGTGGGCAGGACAGAAAGTACCAAAGGAAAGTATTCCCCACTGCAACAGAAGGGGACAGAGTATTGTATAATATATAATCTGTAACACAGTGTGTGCCCTGTCAAGAGTTTTATGGTTTACTTTTACATTTATGCTGAGTATAGCTCTGCATGCTTTCACATGCTTACACATTTCCATGTACATACATTCTCTGACCCAAAATATCCTGTTTGTCCTCTTCCTGCATTTCATTTCCTTTGGGAAACTTCCTGCAACATTCAAGTGATCACCTCCTGATTTGCTGCCCTGAATCACAAAAAGCCCCTCAGTTTTCTTCCACAACAACATTCTGAAATTTCATGGCATGCTTTATTTTGTGATACATACATATATATATATATATATATATATATATATATATATATATATATATGATAGATCAGGAGCCCCAAGACTTCACATGGAAAGCTCACTATAAATATTCTCTGTTGTGTATGAAAACTAATAATGACAACAGAATTCTAGATTCACAACGTTCAAGCTTGTGGGGAAAAAAAAAAAAAAAAAGAAAGAAAGAAAGAAAAAAAAAAAGTATTGCCAGCTTGTATCTTCAAAATATATAGTGATATTTCATAGAACTTCCTGGGGACTTAACATCTTAATTTGCATTAAAAAGGTCCCTATTTACATTCCTCTAACATCAGAACTTACAGTTAACCCAAAACTTAAAAAGAAATCCAGTAGCTAAGAGTAACTTATCACATACATTATTGGAACAAGTCCCTCTTGCATTTGCTTTCAGGAAAATACTGATATTTCAGTACCATAACAATTTTAAGCATTCAATCTGTTAGTTACATTATTTACATCTTTGACGAAAGTGTATCACAGTCATTAGTGAAGTATAAATTAGACAGATAAGAATAAAAAGACAAATTCACTGTCATTTTCAGTATGGGTTGGAAGGGACCTCTACAGAGACCACCATATTCAACCCCTCCTGCCTAAAACAGGTTCTCCACAGTAGGTTTCACAGGACGGTGTTCAGGTGGACTCTGAATATCATCAGAGAAGGAGAAACCACAAACCCATAACATCTCTGGTTAGCCTGTTCTATTGTCCTGTCATCCTCAAAGGAAAGAATATTTTCCTCGTGTTCCAATGGAACTTATCATGTTCCAGCTTCTCCCCATTGCCCCTCGCTCTGTCACTGGGAACCGCTGAAAAAAGTTTGGCCACACCCACTTGACTATCTTCCATTAGGCATTTATAAACATTAGTAAATCCCCCCTCGGTTTTCTCTGTGCTGAACCGTCCCACGTCTCTTATCCTTTCCTCATATGAGCGATGCTCCACGTGCAGACATGGGTAGCAGCCTCTCCATCCCTGGCCACTCGCCTCTGAGGACCTGGTGGCCCCGTAAGAGGAGGGCTGGCAGTGAGCTGGACCCACAGCAGCCCTGCAAGGAGCCGCCTCCTCAGAAGCACTAGCTGGTATTACATTTCTATTTAATTAAAAAATAATATGAAAAAAAGATTACATAGAATTACAGAATGTTATGTATTGGAAGGAACCCCCGGAGATCATCAAGTCCAACTCCCTCCTAAAGCAGGTTACAGAAACTTACACAGGAAAGTGTTCAAGTGGGTTCTGAATACTTCCTGCGAAGGAGACTCCTCAGTCTGTCTGGGCAGCCTGTTCCAATGTTCTATAACGACCAAAGTGAAGAGCTTTTTCCTCATGTTCAGATGGAACTTCCTCTGTTCTAGTATGTGTCCACTGCCCCTTGTTTTGTCACTGGGCACTGCTGAAAAGAGCCTGGCACTGTCCAGTTAATTTCCACCCAGTAGATATTTACAAGCACTGATAGACTTCCCCTCAGTCTTTTCTTCTCCAGGCTGAACAGCCTCAGGTCTCTCAGCCTTTCCCCAAAAAGGGAGATGCTTCAAGCCCTTAATAATTTTTGAGGCCTTCTGCTGGACTCTTCCCAAAGGTTCTCTGCCTGTCTAGAATAGAGCAGCCCAGAATCACACACAGTACATCAGATGTGGCCTCTCCAGAGCAGAGTGGAAGGGGAGGATCACCTCCCTCAACCTCCTGCCCACGCTCTTTTTAGTGTACTCTAGGATACCACCGGCCTTCTTGGCCACAAGGGCACACTACTGGCTCATGGCCAATCTTTGTCCACCAGGACACCCAGGTCCTTGTCCACAGAGCTTCTTTCCAGCAGGTCAGCCCCTAACCTGTACTAATGTATGCAATTATTCCTCCCCAGGTGTAGGACTTCACACTTGCCCCTGCTGAATCTCATAAGGTTCCTCTCCATCCAACTTTCCAGACTTATTATTCCACAAAGTCTCGGTTTTATTCAGAACAGAGCTGGAGCTCTCAGTGCTGCTTTCTCCCCCTCCACCAATCTGTCACCACCAAATCATCATATTTATACAAGTTATTTTGTCCTTAAGGATCAAAGACTACTTAAATGGTATGAGTTCACTGAGGAGAGGTGCTGAATAGATTAACGATGAACATTCTACAAGAACAAGGAAAAGAAGCAGATTTTAGAAGTACTCTTAAATACACCTATTCTGATGTAATTTAAATGGGCATATTTGGACTAGGCACTGAGTTTTAACGTGTTCAAAGCACACACAAGAAACACATGTGGATACCCATTCATCCTGTGATTGTTCTGAAGTATTATGTGACAGCTTTATATCAGTGACAGTAAACCTTCAAACAATAATTTAAAAAAAAAAGAAGCACACAGTTTTAAGACACAGAACTCTCAAAGTAGATGTCAGTTGTGGAATTGTGCCTGTTAAACAGACATACTCTGGTCTGCAGAAATCTCTAGGAAAAAAAAGAGACGAAGATGAACAAATGTGAGGCAATCAGTCTTTATATGGAAATAAACAAGTATAAGTGATTGTTGTTCAGATTCTGATGTGATTACTCATACTTAACACTATTCTCTCCATGTAAAGTCTGATTAAATAGCAGAATTTCAGAATGCTATTCATCATGAGGGCCTCAAAGCCATTCTGAAAAACAAAACTATGTGAAAGATACTCAAATTGCCAGTAAGGAAGCTGTACTCTAACAAATGCTGAGCATCTTATTATCCCGTTGACTTCTTCCTGTGCACGGGAGCCGGCAACCTATCAGAAGTAGCCAACACAGGATCAGGCAATTCCTAATAAACATGCTACTTTATCTTTCAGAAGTACCATCCGTTTTATCTCAACGGAATGAACTTTTGGCAGACTTCCATTTCCTATTCCAGCAAATCAGCTGTAGCAGAAAAAAAAGACGAAACCAAGATGAAAAAATCCTGCAAACCAGCATCAACCTACCGAAGTGCTCCACACATCCTGAAAATCACTGTTCTTTCACTATTTAAAATTTCTGATCTGAAAAAGTAAAAAAAAAAAAAAAAAAAAAAAAAAAAAAAAAAAAAAAAAAAAAAAAAAAAAAAAACAAAAAACCAACTACTAGTAAATAAGGGAAAGAAAAAAAAAAGAGAGACAGGGAATAGAAAGAAGGTATTAATGTAGTACTGCCCTCGTTTAACTAATTATGGAGAAGTTATGCTTTTGGTACATTCCAGACCAGATGGTAGCAAACCGTCATGAAAAGCAGATTAAAACAAATTTCCTCAGAAAGAGAGTGGTTGAACTTAATACAAAAGCAGTTTGTGCAAATTGCTTTGCTATCCAAATAAAACAGAACTAATCTCAATCACTCAGCTTTACCCCAAAAGCTACAGATGTTATAGAAACTCAATATTTAAGACTGAACTGGTCTAACTTAGAAGGGGAGATTCATGTGGGAAAGATACTTTTCATTTACTTTTATAGATGAAGGAATTTGCTGGTAGAAAACGTAAAGACAAAATCAGATGGGCTTAGCTAGCAAAAAATCCACAATGGATTTACTGCCTAAAAACTAAAAGTTCCACCCAAAAAGGATGTGCAGAAATCACAATTCCTTGTTTTTGCAGCTATTCTCATTTTACTGCTTTTTATTCCTGTTCGTGTTGAGAAACCATGGAAGGTAGGGAGGAAGCTGGATTTTCTTATGCCTTGCACATCAGTTTCTACCTCTCATTTTGAGGTTTCTGGGCAATGGATCAGAACTTAGCTGAAATATACCATGCTTCTTTCAGAACAGTAGAAGAGGATAAAAACATTGCCAACATTTTTGAATTACTCTCCATGTGCTGGAGACTGCATGATACTTTCCTCAAACGATTTTTTCTATTTTCTACTGTGTTGAAGCATTGAAAGAAACTAATGGGATATGACGGGATCCATGATTTGAAAGACAGGATTAAGCCCATATGAATGCCATCTGCACTTGGTACTAAATCTGGATGAGTAACATCACAGCAGAGAAAAACTGGGGATCTTGGAAGCTAGCTTAAGTGACAAACACAAAGGAAAGATTTCATCGTGAATGTTGTGTTAGGAGGTACAAAAAGGGACGTTCACTCTTGGTAGAAAATACTTCTGGCAGATACTTCCCGTAACACTCTTTCCCTTCATGTTATTTTTCAAGATATTTCTGTCCAGATTCTCAGTTATCTTAGTCAGCACAAAATACTGTTCCCACTTTGTACTCCAATCTACCATTTTCAGCTGCTGCTACTTCTTTTCCGGTGTCGGAACAATTGCATAGATCTATGTACCCTGCCTGTGCTTCCCTCTTCTTTTTTATATACAGCCACATGGTTCTTATATATTCAATTAATAAATACTTCTGTTTTCAATTTTATAACAATTTTTTCTTATTTAAACTTTATATTGAGAAAAAATGATATACAGTTGTATTTCTTTTAAGAATTATATACTAATTCCTGGACAAACAAGGGGAGAAGTAGGAAAAGTTGAAGTAGATTGTATGCTCCTTTAAGGCAGTCTGGTCAAGGACAGTTTCAACGGAGAAAACACATAAACAGTAGTAAGGAAAAGATAAAGCCATAAATTAGACCATACAGGGGCACACATTTGACCAACAAATGAGAAGGGAGGCAGTGAGGAGAACCAAACCTGGTTAGTCACACTGACTGCTGAAGAAGCATGCGGGTGAGCGTCAGGGTTGCCTGAAGGAGGAACTCCTAAATTGGGATGATAAGAAAAAAGGAAGACAGAAAATCCAAACACAGACCTGACAAAGTAAACATGGAGAAAATGACAGTAGGCAGACCTCATGCTGACTGATGGGCTATTGGGAAACCGTAGGTGCTACTTCCAGGAAGATCAACCTGAACTTTGAAACCCTAGACATTACCTAGAAATTACCACTTACTTGATAAGAACTTGCAAGTAGTTTTGAAAGGAAACTGTAGAAATGCAATAAATTACATTTTTCAAGAAATTACTCTTCTGAAAAACACACCTCAATGCTACCCAAAAGTTGCAGTCCCAACACCAAGGCCTGAGAGCTTTTTATAATCAAAAATACAAGATCTGGATCCCAATCCTACTTCCTTTACCATGAAGGGTGATAATAACCCAGGTTCTAGAAATCCTTTGAAGAAAGCTACGTTCAAAATTACGCTCATTATATATTAATGCTTTACAACAGTTTTACAGTCATGAGAAAGACACATCCACCAGTGAAAGATAAACACAACTTCAGAGCTCTGATAAATTAAAAAATAAAAAAAATCAAGCTTTCATTTTTTGTCCTCCCTCAACCACCTTCTCAAAATTACAAACATTGCATTGAAAGAAAATGCACACCTCAGAGAGAGCTCAGAGAGAGACGGAGAAAGCTGTAATGAGACCACAGGAAAATGGTCAGAGGTAGAGATTAAAATGACTGTAGAAACCAACAGCTCGGAAACAGAGATGAATGGAAACATCGTTTAAAATATTTAAGGATATAATTTATTACACTTTTAAAATGTGCCACAAAAGAAAAGAAACAATAATGTTTCTCAAATGGAAGGATCTGATTTCAGGCCCAGAGATGCTGAAGAGAAATTCCTGTCGCCTTCATCACAGAAGAACACACAGCATAAATCAAATATGTGATAACGATTCTCTGGGAAGCAAGGTTGTCATCAGCTGATGAAAGTGGACCTACTATCCAGCTGCATCATTGTCACACCAAGAAATTCACTGAGATTAAGTTATCTAAACGTAAAAAAGATTAATTCAATATTACCCTGATATATATCCCAGCTGAATGTACTTTTGAGAAGATCTGTATCAGCTTATGTTGAGAGATGGCATTTATCCTCATAAATTTAAGGGATGATGGATAGGTATATTATGCATTAACAGTACAGTCTGAGCATGTTATGACAAGTAATCTTCTTGCCAGCAAAGAATAATGCCTTATCTAGTGCCAGAATCTTACACCAAATGAGCTGGATAGACAACAGAATTATTGAAAAGGACAAAAAGTCTGTCAGTGCAAACACTGGCCACGTACAAATCCCTGCGCTGTGCCCAAATTGCTGAGACTGCACCTAATACTGAAAGACATCATGCGTCTGACAGTGTTGTGGTTTAACCCAGCAGGTGGCTGAGCACCACACAGTCATTCACTCACTCCCCCATTTCCACATCAGATGGGGAAGAGAATCAAGAAGAAGAAAGCAGAACTTGTGGGTTGAGATAAGACAATTTACTAATATAGAGAAAAGGGAAAGGATAATAATTAAGACAAATGCATATGTATATACATATGTATAAAAATGTATATATAATAAGTGATGCACAAGCAATTGCTTACCACCCCCTGACTGACAGCCAGCTAGGCCCAGAGCAGCACAAGAGAACAAGATGAACTCCTACCCCTTCAAAACTCCTTCCACATTACGTCGTATGATATGGAATATCCCTTCAGTTAATTTACATCAGCTATCCTAATTCTGTTCCCTCCCAGCTCCTTGGCCCCTTCACTGTGAATGGCCTTGGCTCTGTGCAACACTGCTTAGCAGGCAACTATAAACATTGTTGTATTATCAACATTGTTTTTCTCCTAGAACCAAAACACAGCATCACACCAGACACTTTGAAGAAAACAATTCCATCCCAGCTGAAACTAAGACACACCGCTACCATATACGAATATGGGATTAGAGAAGTTTGCTGTGTCAGAAAAAACAACGGACCCAGCTCCCTCTGCCTGAATAACACTGCTGATGTCATGTCTGATTTCAGTGGAGTCACTACAGAATTTCATTTAACTAGAGTACAATAAGTCCATCAGCAGGGTTTTGAAACATGGACAATTGTCAGGGGAAGGAGGAAAGGAAGAGGAGTCCCTGGGACCTTATCTAAGCCTTTTGGAGTTGATGACACTCTGTCAGACATGCAAAGAATTAGTCACTAACCCTGAAGAACAGCCACTTAAAAATCTCCTTTACCTCTAAGCTCTTGGATGAAGAAATAAACATGGAAAGGAATGTGCGTGAAGATAACTACCATGCACAAAGTGACAGGAATGATGAAAATAAACAGTTCCACCATGAGTGCAGTGAAGACACTGCAGCTGCAATCATGAATAAAAACAAAGCCCCATCAGCAGTCTGAAAGCCTGCTTTACTGCACCAGCACAGGTGGTCACAAATAAGGTATAATAGCATCACGCTGCTTTTAACTCCCTCAGGCAAGCTCTTGCACAGCAGATGGCCCATCCTTTTGTTTTGTTGTTTTTTCGGGTTTTTTTTCATTCTTAACACATCACTTGATCTGTTTAACACTGTCCTCACTGTGGGAAAAAAAAAAAAAAAGCATTGTGCAAAATTATCTCTACCTTAGAGCACTTTGAACACGTTCTGAAATGAGGCAGCTACAAGACTAACATAACCTAGCAGATGCAGGTTATTTGAACTGCTAATCACACCTTTGCTGCAAAGCTGGGGCTGTCATATAATGAGATAAGCAGAAGGCAGAGAAAAAAGAAAGATGTAAAGGTTGCATTGACCACCTAGAAGCAGACTGAGACCAGAAACAGAGAAAAGATGTTTTGTGAGATGTGGTGTAAAAGCATAGTCAGAAAATTCCCAGTAAAACATCAAGATAATAGTGATGTGGAAATCAGTTATATAAAACTAGCTATATGTGAAGCACAAGGGAACCACAGGTTGAGTTTAGTTTGTGAGACAGTGAGAAAGACAAAGGTGACCTAAATTGATACAGGCTGATAGGCAAGTGCAAACATTTCTCAAAATCACTATCCAGGATATGGTTTGTGCCCAAAGGTTCCAGATGCTGCAGGGTGTTCCTGAACCTTTTCATGATTTGCAAACTTCTGTTGAACAAAGCCCTTCATCTCTTTCCTAGCACCAAAGAACATTAGCCTAGACCCTGGAAGCCACCTCTATTCCTACAAACTGTGCTGGCCCAACACTGAACAGTTAGCTCCATTATCCAGCTGCTTCCCATTTCATTAAGCAAAATCATAGGGCCAGTCAGCTGATACTTTAATTAAGAACAGGACATTGTGGTGTCTATAATTCTATAAACATAGTTCATGATTAAGACATTTCTCCCTCTTTTCTTTTTTCCTGGTGTTGTCGCTATTATCATGCTCAGTAAGCGGTATCTGAAATAGTGTATCTCCAGCATAGTCTGTGCAATGAAAAGTTTACAGTTGAAGAAGAAAAACAAAGCACACTTACACTGTTCAAACCACAAAACAATAAGAACAAGTTTAGCCCATACTGCTATAACTAAGGGACCACAAAACATGAGGCAGTTTAGATGTTTTTAAACTGTTCCTACAGCAAAGCTTCTACAGTTTGTGCTGTAACAGTTTGCAGTACAGTTTGCAGTGTAACAGTTTAACCCCAGGTGTTTATCAACTGCTTGTATTTAGGTGTTCACATTTCTGGCTTTGTGCCCATCTGTGATAATGGGGCATTGTGGTTACAAATGGACACCCAAGCCAGTTCACGCTGTTACACATTCTGTACTCCCATTAATCTCTCTGAGATTGTTGGGTGGAGGTAAGGGAAGATAGAAAACAGATTACGAAAGAAGGAAATGTACAGCACAGTCTAGGACATATTCAGCTCCTCAGAAGAAAGGCCCAAAAAGCCACAAGAAAATAAGCAAAAAGAAATGCAATTAGACAACAAAGGCTCTCGTGGAATGGAAGTGTATTTTAAACGCTGCACAATATGTGGAAAAGGAAAAGTATTATCAGCCAGTTTCCTTTAGGAAACTATTTGAAAATAAGCAGCTGAGTGATTGACAGTCCACGACCAGAGGCGAGGACAAGGTGAGTGGAATGCCAGGTCAAGGGAGGAGCATTTTCATGCCAGGGTACAGACAGCAGAGCTGTCTGATGGGTTCATAGCCTATTTTAAACACTACTTTAAAGGGTAAAAACAGAAAACGAAAAAAAAATTGGAATAATAGAATTGTGTGAGTTGAAAGAGACCATTAAAGGCCATCTAGTCCAACTCCCCTGCAACGAACAGGGACACCTACAGCTTGATCAGGTTGCTCAGAGCCCCATCCAGGTTGGCCTTGAATGTCTCCAGGGACAGCGCATCCACCACCACTCTGGGCAACTCATTCCAGTCCTTCACTACCCTTATTGTAAAAAACATTTTTCTTATATCCAATCCAAATCTCTTCTCTTTTGGTTTGAAACCATTTCCTTCTGTCTTATCACAACAGATCCTGCTGAAGAGTTTGTCCCCTTCTTTCTCATATCCCCCTTTAGATACTGAAAGGCCAGTATCAGGTCTCGCCAGAGCCTTCTCTTCTCCAGGCTGAACAGCCCCATCTCTCTCAGCCTGTCTTTGTAGGGGAGGTGTTATCACCTCCAACTGCTGGTTTACTTTGTCACCCAAGGAGAGCCGCTGTCCAGTGGAACCACTGCATTTATGTCAAGAGCCACAGCAGGAAGTTCACAGAGTAGACTAACTAACTGAGAAAATGCCAGAAGAAAAACAAGCAAACAAATAAATAAACAAACAAAAATCAGAGAATCTGTCTCCTGATCAGTACTGCAGAGCATTACTGAGTAGTTCTAACTTCACAGTAAATATTAATCAGCCCTTTGATTGAGCCTCTAATCAGTTATATCACAAATAGTCATGATGGAGTCACTGAGAGTAACTAGGTGTGTTTTTCCTCATCAATTAGGCCAAGCATGTCCTCTGTTGTTAGGCAGATAAGGATAGGCACTTACACATGATTCTGTTGCTAGGCCAATGACAGACAGACTAATTTTGATGGTCTAGTAGATAATTCCAGCTGCATGGATGACCAAATTGCAGTGAATCTGCTAGGGCTCCTCCATTTCCCATTTCAAACCTATGAAAAACTTCCTTTAGGTTAATGCACAGTACAAAAATACCTGCATCCATCATCTAACAAGGCAACATGCAACATGCAAACATTATAACATGTTATATTCTATATAACATTATTCTGGGGCTTGTACCTACACCACAATATTTCTTGCATTTTCCCTCCCTTTCTCTCCTCTGCTGGTCTTTCGTCCTTGTCTTCCACCAGCTTCTCATGATGTTACCTCTCATACGCTAACAAGACCAAAAACTCACTGATGTTATGATATCCTCCACAGTACAACAACACACAGATCGCTCTTACCATAATAATAACGCATAGCAACATATACATTATTTGCATTAACCTATTTTGTTGTCTGCCTTGAAACCAGACACCTAAAAGTAATAAGGAACTGCCCAATTAGCTGTGGACTCCTGTGTATTTGCCTCTGCTTCCTAGGAAATGATGTCCAACAAGAAGCAAACTCTAATGTTATCATTGAGTCAAAGATCAGAGAGGCTTAAAATTAGAGAGAGGATTAAAATAGGCTTTAATCATATTTGGGATTTCAGACAACAACTTTCACTCTCAAATCTCTTGAGCACACATTTATAGGTCTTCTTTCATTTAATTTGAGCTAAGATAAAGGAAAAGTGAGTGCAGAACAAAATGTAAAGGCCAAGCATTTTTACCGGTTTCACTTTTATTGCTGAATCATTCTTCAAAGTATTTCTTTCCTGGGGGTTAGAACTACTGCCAGGAGTAAGTCCTTTCCTTTGTGACTCGGCAAAATATGTCTGGACGCTCAGAACCAGACATATTATACTAGCCTAGGGCTGAGAGAAGGAAGGGCTTGTTGTAACGGAGAGGGAAATAATCAAGGATCTTTGGCCCCCTCCCTTTCAGTCCTTAAGCACTCTGAATCATGCATTTGTCTCAGATTATAAGTATAACACACAAAAATGATACTTTGATTCTTTTGAAGGGTTATCTAGGGAGAAAATCCTTGATATTGAAAACAGCTGTTACATACCCATCTCCAGCAAGCATGGTCGTTATGTAATTCAGGGATCAATTTCCCAGTTCTGCTGATTCGAAAAAGCTTTACTGTAAGCTCTCCCTCTCATCCTACAACAGGAACCCTTAGTAAGAGCATGTAACCTTTTGCAGTGCTGAAGCAAACAGACTGAACACACTGAAAAATAAAGAAGTTCTCTGTGGAGTGTTAAAAATTATCGACCATAAAGCTCCCTCCAGATATCACAGCACAGCTTATTCCAACTGCTCTTCTGTCATAGACTGAATATATATAAAATCCAGTACCTCTTCCCCTTCCCCCCCCCACCCGCTAGAACAGCGTATATCTGTCACAAATCACTTCTTATGTCTCACTTTTAAATGCACTTTATGGCTAATTTTTAAAATGATGTTGATTAAGCTGCCACAGTAAGAGACTGATACTACAACAGAAAGCTAAATGGAAACGGATGGATTTGCAGAATTGCTGCGGCCTTTGACTCACATTCATTGTGATAATTTAAAATATAATGACCTCTTTCCCTAACAGTTTGCTAGAGATTGCTGCCTCCAAGAAAAGACAGCACAACAAAACTTGTGAATGCTCTCCAGACACTTCAGTACAAAGCTCTGCCACTTGCTAGCGCGGCACTCAGGTGCATTGAGCTAAAACCACAGAACACACATAAAATTTCATAAATTCTGCCTTGAATCAGTAGCAAGCAGATAGGAAAGAGGGGCTGGTAGCACTTAGACACTAGAAACTTGTAGTGTTTTCTAATTAAACACACAGCTAAGGCATAAGGCCCTTGCATCCTAAGCTTGTGAGCCTTTGGAAACAGACTGGAAACATAAAGCTTACTCGAAGAACAGTTGTTCTGAGGAATTTCACCAACTGCTATAAAGATGTTTTAACCTGAGTCAGTGATTCCTCATCCATAGATAAGCTGAATATCTGTTAATTGGTATTTTCTTTGAAACATCAGAAATTAAAGACTTAACACTCATTTGTTTATTTTTAACTCATTAGAACAGTATGCACACAGGGAAAAGCTGATTTTCTTGGTTTTTAGCATAATTCAATAACCAGCTAGTGGAGATTAGAACCTTGTAATCTCCTAGATTTATATTTCAATTCTGCTACGACATGGTGAAGCAGTAGGCACTGCTGCCCCAGGTAACCCATCCATTCAGCTGAACCACTAGCTATTGAGCTTTGCAGATTTACTAAGTTTGATGTCTGTGATGTTTGCCAGGTGCCACTTTCAGTTCTCACTAACCAAACTCCGCTTGTCTCTTAGCTACTAGTGAAGCTGTGGAACTGCAGATTTTGCACCTACTTTGTCCACTTAAATACAAGGGAGGAAAGGAGCTTTCCCTCACGCTCAAACTGACTTAAATGTCCAGTCAAAAGCAAAATCAAGTAGCAGCATACCACACACACACAAAAAAAAGCAGTAAAACCGGTCATGGTGCTGAGCTGCAGTGAAGTTCAGAATAGATGGTGCCTGTATCTATACCAGAGACTGGCTTTGAAGGGGACCAATACATCAGTAATTACCTTCAGCAGCAGAAGAAACTCATAAATCATAATGGACAGCACTGATCATAATGTCAGTAGTGTGACAAGGCTGCTTCTCAGTTTTATTGTTCCAATATTGTAACTGCTGCACATACAATACTTAAAAATATTAGAACAAAACAAGAAGCACTGTTCATTCTGTTCAGCTGCGAAGCCGTACCTATAAACAAAGATTACTAGAACACATCTCCTCCTTAGTCATAGCATTAACCTTCCAGAAGAAAATGCACTATGGCCAAAAGCTTTTAAGGGACTCTGTAAATGCACAACAATGAATTAAAAAACAGGATAGCATCACTTTTTTTTTTCTTTTTTCTTTTAATAAATAATAGGCTGCTGCTGTCGCTGATTCCTTGAGAAGTGAATGTTAGCATTCTGTTGGCCAGAAACAGACTGCTGTTTTATGGGTAGTCATCAAAATGTCATGCTTCAAAATATTAGACAGCATTCCCTGCTATGTACAACGAAAATATCCAATTACGCTTTCTGAAGAGACCACATGAATTTAAAGGCACAGGCACCACAAGAGATATAGGAACCGATGGTGACAGCCATTTGGAAACACGAGGATCTCAATTAATATTAATCATGGCTAGAAGGGATCTCTTCACTACTAAATAAAAACAATGTGAAACTACAACTTCAACTAGTGATCAGTAGCTTCTGGTTTTACTAGCATTAAGTTTCCTACAAAGCAAACCCAAATTTGACTCTTGATTATGTAACCACAAATCCTGAGCAATTGACTTCAGAGATTAACTGCTACCATGAGTACAAAAGGCTCCTAAGAATTTGATTCAGTTTTGTTTTTTCTCTTGGCTGATCAGAATTAGGCACCGTTTTTGGTGGAATCTTCTGTCTTTAGTACTTAGATGCCAATCATCCCATGATTTTCCCCAGTTCACGTAGATGTACACAATATGATTCAGGAGAAAAAACTGCAATAGGAGCTGAAGGGGAAGAATATTAAGACATTTCAATATATTCTAAACAAAAGAGAGTCAGGCTTCACTTGAAAATGTGTTCCAGTTCTCATTTTTCTCAAATAAGAATACTTCCAGTGCTTCAAAACATAAGAAAGATTCCAATCCAATCACTCCTGAATGTTTCTTGCAACTCAAAGGAGTTATCTTCTCGGGAGGAGGGGAGGGAGGTACCTTCCAGGTAATTAAATAACTAGCTGTTTGTGGAGCTCTAAGGTTACAGTATCAGAAGTTTGTTATTTTATATATATATACATATAATATATAGTATAAATATATATATTAGATACATGCAGATAGATAAGAGGGAGATAGAAATTGGGGTTTATTTTACCCTTTCCTTGAATGGTTTGCACAAACTGCTTTGGTCTCTTTGCAGTAACAATCATTAACAAACAATTTCGAGGTTGCACAGTGCAAGCAGATAGCAAGAGCCATGCAAAGATTATTGCACAGATAACAAATAATTATTTGTAACATGGAACAACTTTTTAAATTGAAAACTGCTGCTAGTTACCAAATGCACTTATTAAAACGTGACCCAGCAGCTGCAAACATAATTCACCACTTAAGGCAGCTTCTTCCTTTTATCTGTTCGAGGCCAACCTAATTTTCTGATAGCCAGAGATGATGCAGAGTGCCAGCAACAAGGGAGGAAAACAACTTTTGTTCTTTACTCACATGGTGCCAAGCAGAATGCATGCATCCTTTTCTCTTTGGATGGCGCTGCAATAGAAAGAAGGATAATACGCAGCAGGGAGGCTGAGGAACTACTGTCAAATTTCAATTCACATTCATTTGGGTCAGGTCTCAGCCAGCATTTGGGACAGTGGAAATCTCCTATTCTGCTGCCTATACATCACTGTTCTTCTAGTCTGGATGTAAGACACTGCTTTTCAAACCAATTCCTTTTGACACTTTCTCAATCAAAATACACACTCTTGCCTTTACTCTTTGAGAGACCGGAGAGAAATGGTTTTGGAGGAGGGATAATACCTGCTTCAATCTAAGAAAGTCATTTTAACCACCCCTATCATCAACTTAGAGCAATAAGCACCTCCAGAGGGCAGTTCATCTTCTCCCCATTTACTGCAAAAGGCTGGACTTCGTGATGCCCACAGGTGAGATGAGCTGCAGTATGGTTGGATCCTCAGCTCTACAGTCCCAAGTGAACAATTGCACTTACAATAGGAAATCCTGTATGTTATCACATGGAAACGCAAGGCTATTAAATTACATCTGAACCAATGATTTGTTTGTCCATGTTACTTCAATCCTACTCATTCTAATACATGGGCTCAAACACACAAATAAGAGTGTTGCTTTCTGCACTGGAAAATTTCCACGTTTTGAAAAACACTGAGAAACTGTTGTCTGGTGCCTTTAAAAACTATCAGCTTACTTCTTACAGATTTCTGCAGTAATTTGTGTTTGTGTTTTTGGACATCTGGAGAGCTGATCCATAAGCGAAAATAACTGAAATGGTAAAGGAAATAGGGAATCTGTCTCTGATTAATTACGAGTTACATGATGACATCATTTCATGAATTACTCATTTAAAAAACAACCCTTAGTTTGATGCTACCTTCATTATAAAAGAAAACTCTCATGAAAATCACAACTACCTCACAAGCAACTTCAATCTGGTCCTTCAGTATATCTCAGTTTCAACAAAAAACAAAAGGACCTCCCAGCATCAACACTCCATCAATTGTAAGAGAACCTATTGTTTATAGGGCACTCTGCCCTATTCAAGCACAAGGGATATCATTAAGTTCTGCACAAAAGCCCAAACATAAGCTTTGGCAGTTGAGAGATAGAGAGCAAATGCAGAAAGTACTGCTGTTCAGATGACAGGAATTAGTATAGCTCTGCTGGCTTCCTAGAATTATAGAGAATATAATACACCAGCTGAGGATGTTATCCATTATCTGTAACTCCAGCTGTGCCTGCATTGCTAATCCAGCCAGATCTTTGAGTTGAGACTTACATGGCATGAAGCAGATTGCTTTATATAATTTAAATACAAAGAAGAAACTTGTCGATAATTCCTGCCTGAACTCACAGTGACTCAGAATTAAGTGAACATGGCACAGCAAGTAAACCAACAGTGTAGTTTTTCATAGGACTACTAAACAATCCACCCAGGGGTCCAGGCACACACAAAAATGTGATGGAAGTCTATTTTTTTGTTGAAATTACTTGTGTAGTGCAATTCAGTTTTAGTTTCTTTTAAGCATTCAACCCTCCACAATCAAGTTGTTCTCACTAGGCATGAAGTCCAAAGCAGCTGCAAGATGGGAAATAGTCAAATGGTTTATTTCTTATAAACAATTTGCTCTTGAAGTTTTGTTTTGTTTTGTTCCAGCCCCATAGAATTAAGGGCAAATGTCCAGATTCAGCAAACATTTTAAGAAGAAAAGTGCTTGTCTGTTGTGAGCAAATGTAGAAAGGGAAGAAAAATCTAGGTCTGAGCAAATTTGCTTAGCAAGTTAGAGGATACGTGACAACACACTTCCCACTCTATTAGTGTACCACCAGTCTAAAAGCAGTCAGTTCATCACGTACTAGGATGTCCTCTTTCTTCAGGCTGCTGCTTCTGTCAGAGCTGTCTGAACAGCTTGCACTTCACAGTTATAGTCTAAGCACGCAACCACTCATTCACTTTGCACGACTCAAGCTTCTGCCAAACGGCATGAAAGAAAGTTGCAAAGAACCTTCTGAGCAGTTCACAGGGAGTCTTTTTCAGGCTGCTGCCAAAGGATGTTCACAACTAGTTGATAAGCAACACAGAGAAAGAACGTACGCCTCACCAGAGGAACATGCTGCCCCACATCAGTCACATGCATTATAGTTGTGCGGCACTGACATAGTTTTGCTTCCAACCACACAGACTTGGTGCTACCTGTTCAGCACGTTATATGCTTAGTGACGAAAGGGTGGGGGAAATAGTGCAAGAAAGATGAGAGGTGTATCTAGAGTTTAGATCTCTGCACCGCTCTCATGCAACCTTCTCTTCCAACTCCGTACCATGCAGTATCTGCCAGCCCTCCCATACCTCCTTGGTTTCAGTAGCAACAGCAATTGCTTACAGATCTGTATGTCAGGCTGTGAGGAAGCTCTGAAGGAGTCATTTGGTTAGTCAGACTGTATTTGCCGCTTGACCAGTTCTTCCCCATCTCCTCTACAGAAAAGGAGAAAGAGCAGAAAGAAGCTTTCAAAAGGCTAGATTCAGCCCACATGCAGCCCTACAGTTAGACAAGGCCACTTTACATACAAGTTCATACTAAAGAGCAGAATGAAGCATGAAATAGAAAATGGAAATAAGATTATCTAATATCCCAGCTCAAGTCACTACAGACTTCACTCTGCTACAAAGGCAAAAACAGCCTTAACCAAACAGCATTACTTACATTCTACACAAGGTCATCAGGAACTCTAAAAATATTTACTCTAAAATCAACCAACACATGCCCTTACAGCCAATATTTCAAACAAGTAATCTGAAGCAAAATGACCTTTTCTGACATCAGAAAGCTAGCACACAACAGAAATCTTGCCTCCTGGTTCCTGCAATGTCCCTTCCACACTCAACAATATATGTCCTTCAGGGAATTAGAAGTCTTCCTGAGTAGTGCAAAATAAGCAAAATTTTACTGAAACTTCCAGGCCAGGGCTTCAGCTGCCATACTTCCATTGCCTTAAAATGGCCAGTAGATCCTTACAAGAGTCACCTGAAGGCAATGAACCACATTTCGAAGGTTGTCGTGGATGCATACCTTTTCCACGTGAAGAGAGAATCTCTCCCTTACAAGAAAGTTTACTCTGTGGGACAGAATTGTTATTTGTACTTAGTGAACACAGAGGGGGAAAAACATTAATATATTTTGATATTTTACACATATTTTACTTCAAGCAAGTAAGTAACATCCAGCGGCACTGACGAATCTACACTTTTTTTACTTGAGTTCTGAAAACTGTTGCTAATGGCAGTTATTAAAGGCCTCAGTTCACAGAGATGCATTTACAGGCAAAGTTGCAAAGAGCAAAATGAGAGGGAGGGCAAATACTATTGCCAGAACTGAGCTGACCCAGCAACGTTCAGGAACAGGAACACTAACATTACAAAATATAAAAGGAGGATGGTGAAGTTCCTCACATGCTGTGGCTGCTTCCTGTGCTTCTGCTTAGTGGAAAACCAACAGGAAGGGACACTTCCCTGAAAAACCGATGGATACCATTCACTCTGTGGGAAAGTGGGATGCTCAGGGTCCTGACAGTCCTTGCTAATGGAAAATTCCTTGGACAGTAAGCTTGTCACTTAATACATGCCTCCTATATGAGGAAAAATACATCACAAATGAGAACCAAAATCTGCAATATTCTGACAATGTGTGAACAGCAATTAACAACTCTGCAGACAAAAGCAGCTTCTCTGGCAGGTCCCATTAATATTTTAATGCAGATTTAATGCTCATAAAAGAGATTGCATGAGAAGCCGTGGATTTAAGTCTGCTTATAGTGTCAGGCACCACAACAAGCACCTATGATTGAACGCTGGGCAAAGAGCCAGGAAGATGGTGCTCTGGATTTTCACTGGCTGTGACTGCTCCTTCATTTTCCTGTTACTCTATTAAAAAATGAAAGACAATGACATTCAATCTGTCTTGCTGCTGTCCCCTGCTCCACAATAGTTCGTAAACAGCAGCTTGACTTAAACTTACTCCATTTAGAAATAAAAACCTTCTAAAGTGGGACAGAGATCGACTCTTTGATATCGTGTCCCAGAAAAAAACCTTTTGGTTTCTTCTCTTCACTACAGTTCAAGATCAACACTCAGAAACCCTTCCTTAAGGCTAGCAATAAACCTTGCAGTTGACTACCAATTATGCTTTAGAAGCAGCCCCACTTTTTGCAGCTTTTCCAAAGGCTCCTTCCTGCCTGGCACAGAAGGATGAGAACAGCTTTAACGAGCATTCAGTGAAGAACCCTCTGGGACAAGGCATGAAGGGACTCAAGCCAGAAGACAACCAGTAAAGAAACTGCATTTCTGAATTGCCTTGGATTTCACTTACTAGCAGTATCAAGATACCTTCATGTCAGTGCAAAGGCTTGCTTTTGTTCTACCTCAGAGTGGTTTGCACTCAGTGTTCTAAGTCTGTCATGCATTTACATTAACTTTTACTGGCCTAGACCAGAGCATAAGGAAAATGAGCATGACTGGGAGACATACAGCTGGACAGAGTGCAGAGCATGACATGAGGACAGAGTGTGGCTAGGACTCCTGGGACAGGCATCCATTTAGCATGTCCCTGCTGAAGCCCCAGCTAGGTCAGCTGATGGGAAGAACATGTGCAGATGATAAGCCATCCTTCACCAATAGTGAATCAGTTAAAGAGTAATGAGCTTTACTGACCCACACAGCTGTGCTTTGCAGCCACAAAAAAAAAAAAAAAAAAAAAAAAAAAAGGACCATACATATACAGTGATCATTTTCTTATCAATAATCTATCTCAATATTACTCTACTTTAACCTCTAATCTGATTCAGATTTCCAAGACTACCCTCTTGGCTATTCATCCTTTATTTATTTTACAAATAATGAGAGTCTAAGAACAAACTCGACACTGATCCTGGGTCTTCACTGTAGTTGGCAGAGAGATGTATACCTGACTAAACTCGTATCTTCTCTTTCAAGGCCCACATCTCACAACATTGAACAGTGAAGTTGCTATTAGTTGGAGCAGCAAGCAATTGCTTTTGATTTAAAATTTACTTCCTTTCTTTATAAAAAATCTACTGTTTTCTTGCTCTGACTTCTGCTTGATCAAACTACTGCTAGGATACAAAATCTAGCTGCTTCTTAGATTGTTGTTTTCCCCAGAGCTTAGTCTGGAATAAATACAGTGGAAAGTAATACGTAAATTGTACAGGAACATACAGGAACTCTTCAGCATATCAACAGCAAGCCAAGCATCCACATGATGACCAAAGTTCAGTTTAATGAATCTAAGAAACACCTTCTACGTTTTGCAAATGTGAAAAAGAACAGTCTGACCTTTTCTTCTTGTTGCTACATTTTGTCTTGCACTTGTAACTTGGGCAGTTACTTTTTCTATGCAGCTTTGATTTACTTTCGGTTAGGATACAGTTGAGAAGTGCTACCCATTCTACCATCCAGCTTCCTCAGCTCTGTCTTTAATACTGTCATGGCAAGTGAGTAAAAGAAGTACCGTGGGTGCTTTTACATGCATTAGACTAGACTCCAATTAAAAATAAACAAACAAAAAAACCTCTGAAACAGTATATGACCTAAAATATCAGTGACAAGAACTACTTATACCACCTTAGTACATGTGTTGAAAAGCGAAATGGAAGAGTGAGTGCAAAGAGCAGTTAGCAGAGATGCAAGTCCATACTGGGAGAACTCACTGAGGGTAGCCCTGTGAAAAAGGACTTGAGGGTTCTGATAGGTGAAAAGCTGAACATGAGCCAGCGAGGTGAACTAGCACCCTTGAAGGCCAAAGGCATCCTTGGCCATATCAAAAGAGGAGAGGCCAGCAGGGCGAGGCAGGTGATTGTCTCCCCCTGTTCTACTCCTTCTTAAGTACTGTGTCCAAGTCGAGCACCCAGTAAAGGAAGCACGTAGAGCTGTTGGAGCCAGTCCAGAGTAGGGCCGCAAAGATGATCAAAGAGCTGTAGCACCTCTCCTACAAAGACAGGCTGAGAGAGTTGGGATTGTTTAGCTTGAATAAGAGAAGGCTCCAGGGAGACCTCATTGTAGCCTTCAAGTACTTGAAGGAAGCTTACAAGCAGGAGGGGGACTGATTGTTCACAGTCTGATAGTGATAGGACAAAGGGAAATGGCTTTAAAACAAAAGAGGGTAGATTTAGGTAAAGTGTTTAGCAAGATGTTTTTGGAGGTTGTAGTGAGCTGGGGGTCGGCCTCTTCTCTCATGTAACTAGATAGGACTAAAGGGAATAGCCTCAAGTTGCACCAGGGGAGTTTCAGGCTGTACATTAGGAAATACTACTTCTCTGAAAGAGTGGTCAGGTGCTGGAATGGGCTGCCCAGGGAGGTGGTGGAGTCACTGACCCTGGAGGTGTTCAAGGAATGTTTAGATGTGTTGATGGACATGGTTTAATGAGAACTATTGGTCATAAGTGGGCAGTTGGACTGAATGATCTTGGAGGTTTTTTCCAGCCTTGCTGCTTCTATGATTCTAAGACATTTTTTACTCAGTGAGTGGTAAGGCGCAGGAACAGTCTGCCCAGAGAGGTTGTGGATGCCCCATCTCTGGATCTTTAAGGTCCCCTCCAACCTAAGCCATTCCATCGTTCTATGATTCTATGAAAGATCTAGTAGATAGAATTAAGCTGAGTGGGGGTGGGGAAAGGAGGAGATTAAAATCTCATTACAAAGAAGGCATAGTTATATCCTGGAACTTCAGCTCAGGTTCCAGCATCTACTGATAGTACTCTCAGCCATGCACATCTAAGCAGATCTTTTAATTTAGACACCTCAACAGGTATAGGCACCTGATACATGAAAATAAGAAATTTCGTTTAAACAGAGGAAAGGTGTTTTTTTTCTGTAAGGGTAGTCAAACACTGGAATACGTGGCCTGGGGAGTTTGTGTATGACAGAGGCTATACACCTGTTTTCTGTCTAGTTTGGAAGCAGCTCTTTTGCTGCAATGCAGATGTGGTTTCATTGACTTCAGTAGGTCTGAGGTCAACCCATGAGAGGATTAACATTGCTACACTTCCAGGGTATAGATGAAGCAGATGAGAAAGAAAATAAAGCCTATGACTTTACCCCTCTAGAAAATAAACTAGGTAAGGGTTGTAAGGATAGGTAATGTCATCTGACTCATCTTAGAAAACCAAACAAACAAAAAACAACAAACCAGAAATACTTCTCAGAACAGTTGTCTTTAAATTTCACACTTTTTCTTGTTTATGTTGAAACGACTCCTGTGTGATTGAATGTTTGTCTATATTTTGACCTAATATTTTCTCTCCCTACAGACCTTGCATTTTAGTTCCTTAAACTACCAAAAGAATACTAAAAGAATACTACTACTCAGCTGCAAGAATACTACTATTACTTTTTGGAAGACACCAGACATGCACCTGGACTGAAAAAGGAAGCAAAACTTCCTGGGCATGATGAATACAGAGGAAACTTCCTGCTGTATCCTCTTGTTCAGAAAATGTTGTCCATGTTGCTCCTCTTGAAAGGCCTCTGATGAGTTTTCCATGAATTGGCCATGACATGGTCATGTGTTACTGAATCCTTCAGTTCTGACTTTATGGTTTTTTCACAAATTTAACTTAATCATAAAAGAAATATAAAGATAAGACCACACCAGTAACAATTTTATTTATCTTTTTGAAATTCTGGCTTCTACAAGTACTCTACCCATTTCAAATATACATGTATATCTAATTGCTCATTCTGTCAGTCTACATACAAATGTAATGGGCATCTCTACAATAAAGTCAGAGTATTTCTCCTAAAGATCTTTTAATGAACTGTAATTAGTTTAAGTAGAGCTGCCTGACACTTTTTCCTCAATAGAGATTAAAAACACATTTTGGAGCTGTCAGAATTAAGCTATTTAGCATTTTCGAGACTTCTCTTGAAACATAAATTAATCAGTATCAGAATAAGTTCAGAACTTTCTGAGACTAACAAATAATTAACTTCCACGCACTACACTCCTTGGCTTTGGAAACAGGTTTTGATTCCTGACAATACTCTTTTTTTCTCAATTTTGATGCCTTTTACCTTTTCTTTGTCTTCTGTGGAAGGTCTTCTGAAAATCTAAATACTTCCTCCAGTGTTTAATCACTTCCACTCTTTTTATATGTACTAAACTAACGCCTTCTGATCTTCGTTTTTCTCCACCCTTTTAATACAGATACTATTGTTTTTTTTTCCCATTCCCTGAGAATGTGTGAAAAATAGTCTCAAAGATTCTTCCTTGAGAATTCTCATAGCATTATGGCTATTTACTTAGAAGCTCCTGAAAAAAATTCTCCAGATCCTTCTAACTTCTAATTTACTTATGGATTCCTTAACCTGCATGTTGTCTGTTCTCACTTCTGTTCTAAATCCTTTGTTAAGATTATTTTGTCTGCATTAACTCCTTCACTATCAGACATTAGACCTGTTGTAGCTGATATTCTTCTTTTTTCAGTACATTTATATTCTCTAAGGTTCCAGTTTCCTCAGCAATGTGAGAGTACAGGTGTTCTACTGCAGGTGTTCTATTACTCCACTTCTAATAGATTTCTATTAACTTCTCAGAATTCAACTGCAAAACTATAATTTGGAATTTTATGAATCACAGTTTGTAACTTTCCATGCAACAGCCAGTTCTGTCACCCTTCAGTCTTTCCACAGGGAAACTGGTGGAAATAGAAAACCATAAAAGATTCAATTTAGCATGCAGATGCTTTTGGAAGGTTGCTTCTTTCTCTCTGCTATTAGTGCTGTTTACTCTACCTTTCTGAGTAATTTTTTAACATTTCAAATACATATCTCACAAATGAGGTTGCCTCTCTTGCTTAGAGCAACAAACTCAAGGAATAGAAATGGCAAACAGTAAGCAAATAAAATATAGTGAGGTCAACATCTAGCTTTTAATATGGAGCTTTAAAAAAAGGAAGGGGATGAGGCTCTTTTAACTAGCCTCAACTCTAAAAATAAAATACTAAAAGATGTGCCTCACAGGAAACTGCAGAGATAGATCAGTGAGATAAAGTTTACAGCTTTCTCTATAGATTCATAGCATGGCTTGGATTGGAAGGGACTTCAAGGATCATCAAGCTCCAACCCGCCCGCCACAGGGTTGCCAACTGCTAGACCAAGTACTAGATCAGATTGCCCAGGTCCCCATCCATTCTGGCCTTGAACACCTCCATCCATGAGATTATTTATGGGTACCATAACCTCTCTAGGCTGCCTGTTCCAGCACCTCACCACTCTCAGTAAAAAACTTCCCCCTGACATCTAATCTAAAATTCCCCTCCTTTAGTTTAAAACCATTCTTCCTTGTCCTGTCACTATTTACCCTTGTAAAAAGTTTACTTCCCTCATGTTTATAAACTCCCTTTAAATATTGGAAGGCTGCAGTGAGGTCTCCCCACACATTATATTACATTATCATGACTACATTACACATATTATTGTATTACATATTATGACTATATTACACATGGTAATATGGAAAGGTAAAAGGTAGTCACTTCCTCCTCCTTTATCCCTTAGAACTCGTAATGAATTTCCCCAAAATTTTACAGATAGGGTAGAAGTGCTCAGCCTCAGGTCTTCATAAAACTTCAGAGACAGAGTCAGCCGTTAATATTCATCGAACCCAAAATGGTACCAAAAATATGTCACACAGAGAACGACAGGCATCCTTTTACAGTTGACTTCAATTTTTCGACAACAATTCATTAATATGAGAAACCATGAAATAAATATTCACCAAAGCCAGCACCTGAAAGAGACACTGAAAGGCAACCCAACTGCAAGCCCCATGTTTGCCAGATGTAACCAGAGCAGCTGACTCTCACTGTTAAACCTATATCTTCTCATGCTGTATTAACCAACTTTCCTGTGCGCAACATGATCCATTATTCAGCCACATCTGAAGCTATCATCTGAAGTATATCACTTGCCCTCCAAGGATCTTTATAGCTAAACATTTATCTAAACAAATATAAGGAAAACACTAATTTGACAGATGTCAACTACCCAAAATTTCTGTACAAGTAAACCAGAGGCAATAAAAAGCAAATGCCAATTTTTTCAACTGTTCCGTTCAGAAAAACAGCAGCTTTACTATAAAATAAAAAAGCTCAACTCCACTTGGAGGTGTATTTTTACTGAAAATTATCCTATTTTTTGATCATGCATAAAAGGCTGCTGATGAAAAATGTTCTCTGATGCTTACAGTGACTCATTTTGAGCAATTTAACAGCATCATGTAAGAAATACAGAGGAGTTTTTTTAACATTCTGACTCAAGCCAATTGTCCTTTTAATCAGATCAGGTTCTGCTTTTAAAAACCATTTTCATGAATCACAAACTCACACTTACACATTTTTTTAATTGCACATTTAGCTTAGGGCTAGCGTAATAGTATGAAAAACAACAAAGGCAGAGATGCTTTCTAATAAATCAAATTTCTTACATTTCCTCCTCAAAGGATAGGCTATACTTGCTGGATAAGGATGGGCAGAGAAGGCTACTCTGATGCCAGAGCTGACAGGGAATAAGATTCATTCATCCACTCCACTCGAGGCTATACAGTTTGGAAGATAAGTCCAGTCAAAGGCTCCAAGAGCACAAGAGAGAGCTTTACCTGACACGAAAAAATCCCGTGTCAAGTTTTTGATTGGTATAAAGTACTACAGTAGGTACTGCAGTGATTTATACCAGAAGAGAATCTGTTCCCCTTAAAAGACTCCACACTGGATTTTCTCTCTCCATTCATCCTTTTCTTCAGCATCTGTTCTCCTTATTTAGTCATTTCACTGAAATTCACATTGAAATAATGCCCTAAAGTATTTATTATGTCCCTCAAAAAGCTTGATTTTGATAATAACAAATTTTAAAAGCCACAGTCTACATAGAAAGATCATTTACCTAAACAGAGATTGGGCACTTAAAAATCTTTTGGGATGTGACCCTGAACAAATCTGACTGCTCATAGAACACATTAAATTGTTCGATCTAGAAAAATCATGCCTATACTCATATTTCACTAACTTTGAAGATAGTACTTCCATACTTAAACATGAAGGACGTACTTGAGTACACTACTCTACACATAGGCAATGGGTTTAGTAGCTCTCACATCAAGTCCCACTGCATCAACATAAGGATGAAAAAAATCACCTTAATTAAAAGCATTACTTGCTCAAGGACATATATAGATCTCCCATTTCACAAATCTAATAATGGAAAACCAGACAGCTGGCTGTCTTACTGTTTGGTACTGCTGGCAGTCTCTTCAAGATAGTAATCTTAAGACAGCAGGAGGGTGGAGAAAAGAAAAAGCAATGGTTTTCCTGCAATGGCTTGCCAAAAAATTGAAAATGTGTGAGACAATGTGTTAATGAGTATCAGCACATATGGGCAAGTACTGGTGATTTTTGTAAGACAAAAATTTGCAATTAAAATGCCATTTGCAATACAGATAATTAAGATTATCACCAAAATCCCTTTCTAAAGTAGTGGATGCACAAATACACATGTAAGATAATGCATCCTATGCCTCTCTAGTTTTACCATACATGCATGTTATATTGAAATTTGAAGACTTTTCTATCAGAAATCCAAATGAATTCTTCTAATCCTGATGTCTTCTATCTCTGTTTTATGATATTCACCAATAAAAAATTGATTTTTCAGAGCATCAATCTATGATTGCTTGAGATCTCATTTGTAATTTCTCACTTTATCCCATTATCAACTAGCCCCTTCAATTATTTTAGTATGGAGATTTCTGTAGACTAATTGAGCAGAGGTTCTCCCAAAATAACATCTGGTCTACCCTTAGTCTCGGGAAAATTCTACTCATTCAGCCCAACCTATCAGACTTGTTCTTAAACACAAGCTACACAAATGGAACAGCAGTCTCTAGGATGTTCTTTCTAATATCTAGCAATCACTTTTGCTGATTAGGTATTGTCTCACCTCTGATCACCTTACCTAACAGCACCCCAGGAAACTGTTACAGCTCTCCTGGCCTTTTTTTACCAGCTCCACCTTTGGCCTAATGGCACCACTGGCAAGTCCCCTCCAACACCACATGTTTCTGTAGAAATGAGGACAAAAACAGGTGCTCCTCACAGACAGAAAGCAGGGCCTCAGTTGATAACAAATTTAAAGATTTTAGATGAATTTCATATCAGAGGAAAGACTGTTTGAAAGACAATGGGGCTCTCTGTATACAGAAGGGTTTATTGTACTCCGTATCTTGCCCATAACAATTATTTCTCAGAGATGTTATCCTCTTGCTGTTGGCAGACACATTCACA
The DNA here is from genome assembly GCF_016699485.2 of Gallus gallus. Lineage (NCBI taxonomy): Eukaryota > Metazoa > Chordata > Aves > Galliformes > Phasianidae > Gallus > Gallus gallus. Next base: position 66,712,809 of record NC_052532.1, on the reverse strand, counting down.
GAATCTCGTAAAACATAAAAGGGCAGTTTTGTGATGTGAATGAAAACAATGAATCTTATCATTTTGGAGTGCTTCTCAATGGAATAACCTGAGATACACTCAACAGTAGGTACCAGGAATGAAAAAACCGCTATGTGAATTATTTAAAATTCGATGGTAAAATCAGTTCACTGGAAAAGATCCTCACATTCCCTTCATTCTTAAAAAAAAAAGAACAAGATATGATCAAGACATTTTCCTTCAATAACTTATTTTGCTTTTTTTTTTAATGGTTTTTCTTTAATTGTTTTTACGATCATTTTCAATTATCAACGTAAGAGGTAACTACCTATGATTGAAACCTATTGTTTTTAACAAAGACACTCAGTCAAGAGGAACTCTGATGCATTATTTTCTTGAGCATTGGCAACGGGGCTTAACACTGTACATCTGTTTAATAGAAGATTAAATAAGCTTTTATCAAATTAAATAATTACCTCGGTTCAGTCTTTTTATTCCTAATGGCTTAAGACATCAGGACTCAAAGCTGTCTTTGGGACTGAATCTAGGAAAGATTATGAGCTGGTTCTTAGATACAGGGAGCACCTTAGAAAAGCAATTTAATCCCACCCAAATTTTGTGGTAACCTAATAAACAACAGCGATATTTAACTGACATTTCAAAGCTTCAAGGCAGAGTCACTGCATTTGTTAGCCTTTAGTCTCATTCCTTCATCTTGCTTTAGTGCAGGAAATGGATGTTGCCAAAAACTGTGAAGTATCACTGAGATCAAAAAAGTGAATTAATTTTAATGCAAAAAAACTATTCACATTCAGTGAAAGGAAGCTCATACCAAAATGCCAAGTCTGATGGCTGATCCTAAACCTCATTCTTCAAGTTTCAGTCAGACTGTTTCCATTTTCAGGGTTATATAACTATTGAGGGACTTCACTACGAAGATTTAAGGGCTCTCCTTTTCTGCTAGACCAGCAGGATTTCTCCACGTTATTTTCCTACCCTGTGCCAGTTTCCAGCACGGAGGGCTCAGGCTGAGCAGGAGACTGGAATGCGTTTCTCCAGAGAATGGAGCAGACCTAATTGCTCATCATGCAGCAGGGATTGTGAGGGCAGTGACTCCAAGTTTTCTTTCACAATCTGCTCCTCAAGCTGACAACAGCAGCAGCTCAAAGAGTAGCTGCACAGCTGTCTGCTCTCTCGCAAGTGCAAAGAGTGTGCCTTCAAGCACACTGAAATGAAAAGGGAGAAAAGCTTCACACAGTTCAACTGGCTGTTGGATTATGTCTCAAAGGCAGTGTCAGGAACTGTGTTACAAACCTCAGGGGCTTCTGTTAGTTATAATGATGCTGAGTTACAATAAATAAAGAATGCTACCATGTTCTTTGTGTCACTTGCTAATGAGATTATTTCCACACAGGTCAGAAACACAAACAGCTCGGGGATTAAACACTTACCAACAGATATCAGTAGATCTGAAACTCAGTGGATGCTAGGAAACCACCTATTTGGGCTGCTACATCCACATTAACAATGATATATGCCTACACAGGTTAGACAGAGTGAAAAGTCATGGCAACTAGAAAGGACGATTGCTGCAAAAAACATTTGTTTGCAGATTATTTGAAAGTTTAGACTAAAGGTAAGTGTATTATCAGATATTTATCAAATATTTATCAAAGTTGTTGAAGGTTGCAAGATAGTATCCCACTGCTAGAGTTTGCTTCTCTGAAACAGCTCTTAATCAGTGACTCGAGAAACATGTAATATCTATATCCTAAATAGTGACTCCTTGTACCACTTAGTCAAAATCTGCCATTGATCAAAAATCATTAGTATCTACATAGATGTTTTCATATCCCAGGGTGATCCACTGACTAGTCAGGCTCTGCTCCACAGTTGTAGGTAAATGATTCGGAATACAGAAACAATCTCTGTAAGCAACATTACCTTGCTGATTTTTCCACAGAGCCTAAGAACAGACACATATGCTTCACACATCTTGCTACTGTACAGCTTCCTTCCTAGCAGTGACTTAGAGCAACTACTTATGGAAAGAACATAAAAGGACAGATGCAGAATAATCTTCTGCCTACAGCATGGCTCTCTATAGATAAGGTCAAGCTGACTAGGATAGCAGGGAATGAGGAATGATAAATGAACTGTAAACATCAAGGATACCAACATATTTAAAATCCTCTAATTGATTAAGGTATTGAGGCATGTAGAGGGTGAGGGAGGTTATGGTGGTTCCAGGAATAGCTTTATACCATATTTCAGTCCTAATTACAACTTCAAATCTGGATTTGACAAGGAAGAAAGTTTTGACTGTAGAGTGAAAAAGGAAGCTTTACACAGGCTTGAGGGATTAATAGAAGGGAGATGCCTGTGACACATCTTAGACGAAAAATGTAATTGGGGCAGTCATCATGAGTCTCCTAGTCAGCCAGGGAAATTTCTATCATAATACCCCTGCTGTCAGTACTCCTGTATGATAAGAAGCAACGTTAGGGTAGGAAACTCCTCATATTTTTTCAAATCCAGCTGAGAACTGAGCACCATATTTTACACATAAAAGCTGTACTACCTGCATGCATAATCATATTGCTGCTTAAAACAGAGCAGGAACTTGATCTCTAATTCTTTCATTATTATTTGCTTACTTCAGGATTTGTAAATGGTAACATTTAGAAGGTATCACTAAAGTCAGGGTACTCCCAGACTGAAATTTTTACTCTCCCATCCTAAGGCTCTCAAGATAGAGAGAAATATCACCGAGCAATAATTGCCAGCAACAATTCAGTTATCTGAAATAAATCATTCTGATTTTAAAAAACAAAACAGAAAATTACTTCCCCATCCCTGATACGAAAACTTTGCCCTATCCAATATGCTAAATCATAAATTATCTAGTAAAGACATATCTTTTAGAAGCAATGAATGGTATTGCAGGACTAATTCACTAAATCTACTACAACACACTTGAGAGATAATTGAGACGTCAAGCCTCATCAATATCAACCTACTTAAGTAAGGACAAGAGGACAGTGGTGGAATGATAATGAATAATGCCATTATGTGAAGTTAGTTAGCTTATAACTTAGAAACAGATACAGATCAGTCACTACTCTGAGAAAGTCCTTGAATATCATGAAAGTCTACATTGATAAGTATCTTAGTTCCTTAAAAAGCTTATCTCTATAGAAATTGATTGTTTTAGGGGAGTAGTAGTCTTCTTTGTATTTTAACTTCCTGACTTGCATCTTTGATTAAATTTTAAGTTACCACACAGGAGACCAAATAAAGAGTTTAGAGAGCATACAGAAAACATTAGTAAAATACAGACATTTTTTTTTAAATATCTTTCTGACCAGGCAGAGGAAGATAAGTGCCAGATCTTTCAAGAGCTTCGAACCTCAGAGGAGGTTTCTGCTATTTTTCAGCACTAATAATTTGTTCTCTACTTTATTCTTAGTAACTGGTTGTATATCTCCTTATCTGATCAATAAACATACATAAACACACCACATTACTTTCTCATCAAATGTCTTGCATCACAGTTATCATCCACTCATGCTGAAAACAGGCACTGAAAACAACCCCATTTCCTGTTATCCTATTCTTTCTCCCCTTTCACTTTCTCCATTCCCCTCCTCATCCAGTCACTCCCCGTTTTGATATCCCTCTCTCACAGAGTATCATTTCACATGTGCTCACTCCTTCCTTTTTTCTCCATACTGGTTAACTCCACAGTCTCCCTAGCATAGTTCCATAGCCTTCCTGTACCATCACTAAAACTCTTTTTCCTTTTCCTCTTCTCTGAAAGCATACTAAGCTCAGTAAGCTTTCCTCTCTAGCCATTGATGGAGGGTGTGGGAGACACAGAAAAAAAATCATAAGTTTAACAATCCTCTGCCTTGACAATTGTAAAAACCTTTTCAAGCATTGTACTTCTCACTGCTCTTATTCATTTTATCCACAATGCTACTGCCAAGCTATGTGATGTTCTGGACATTTGATCCCACTTCCTTAATCAACATCTTAGCCGTGTACCTCCCATAGGATTTTCAGATCCCTTATCCTCATCCCACTGCCCTGAGCAGTTCCCTCTTCTTGTCTGGCACCTGGTGCATTCTCTTCCAGTTCTGTTTGTTCTGCTTTCCTCTTACCCTAAAGGCATTTCTGTGCCTTCCCCTATACAGACACCCTCTGCTTGGAAACAGCTCTTGAAGTTGATGACTTCTCCGTTTCCCTCTTGATCACCTTCTCTTTCCTACTCTGTCGGAGACTGTCATACAAACCACCTTTTCCACTCAAAATTAGACAATTATTTGATTCCTGGCAGAGAGAAAAATATTACATTTAGGTACCAACAAATATCAATTTCCAGTTCTGCTCAGTGCCTTCCTTCTTTCTCACATACCTGGCTTTCTATTATTCATTTTATTTCACCGCTTTGCTTCCTTTCACAATCCTTCACCTCCCCTTACCTGCATTATACTTTTCTTTTTATGCCTAATCATCTCCTGCTCACTCCCTTGGTTTATGCCTTTTCTCTTTTCTCTGCGTTTTTCAGTGAATATGACAGGTTACTACCAGATCTCATTCTGTCTGAGAACAGCCTACCTCATTCTGGGTGACAAAAAAGTAATAATAACATGGCAATTAAAATTCAGTAAGGCAAAATCAGAGCTGGCACTGACATCCTTGTCTCATTCCCTCTCTCATCAGCTACTATGAAAATTTCAACTAACTCTAATAAAAAACAAAACTTTATCCCAGTCTCCTAGGAAGCACAGCTTGTATGAGCAAAACCTGCTGATCAGTCTATCCTAACCACATTAGTACTTGTAAGTCACTATCAAACGAATAATACAAAGAGAGAAAGGACAGAGAAGTTATCAGAGTTGAACCAAAGAGAAATCAAAATTAGCATCTTCATTAACTGTGGGATGCAGCAGCCAGCTGGCCCAACCAGTGCAGTAGTGTGGTTCACCTATTTGGTATGCACCTGGCTTGCAAGTACCCAAAGCACATACCCAGTCATACAGGTAATGAGAGGGAACGGGAGGCACAGAGGTGAAAGAAACAGAAGAAAAACTCTAAGAAGCCAGCCTTCCTTAGCTACCCTGTTTACAGTGAAAAGATCTTGGTTTATTTCACCCAACGTGAAGCCACTGTGCACTTCATCTTCTCCAGGATCAGGACATAACTCTGACACACTAATATCTAGAACACAAATGACACGTTTTTTCTTTTCTGTTTCTCCAGTCCAGAGACAGAGCGACATGCTCCCTACCTTTTCTGAATTATACTGGGATTTGCAGTCACCAGCTGGGTTTTCAATCCAACGTCCTTGCTGTATTCTCTGGATAGAGGAGGAAGGTTGCACCTGTGCACAGAAAGACATTCAAGATTTTAACTGACAGTCAGGATTGACAGGCTTCAGCCCCAGTCTTTTTAATTCTGCAAGCTTGCAGTTTTAGAAGAACTGCAAGCTGACAGAAAATGTGAAAGTGATGTACAAATATTGGACCAAGTTACGCATTTTCCTACTATACTACATCCCATATGCACAATAGCGTATTTTTGTACCAGATAGTGAGGAAATATAAAAAAAAATCTTTTGCAGAGATGATCCTATGAACTATTAAGCAAAAACAAAGTGGCCTGGCACCTCTGACAGGTTGAAAGGCTATGAAAGAGGCTGTTATTATCTACAGCCAAAACTTTTTTCAAACTCTTTCCTCCAAGTTCTGTTTTTCACTCTGTTTTGTCTTGTTTTTCAGCATCAGGCTCCAGACTGATATCACACACATCACATACATCTTGCAAACAACAGGTAAATGCCCTTCAGTATACAAGAACTTACCAGGAAAACACAGAGAAAAAAAGGTAAGTGATTATTTACAGTGTGCATACTATGTTCTTTCACAGTCTTGTTTTGGCAGACAGGGCAATAATATAAAAAAGATAAAGTGACCGAGTAGATCTACTTTGGCAAGCAGAGAAACAGGGCACCAAAATACAGAAATGGAGAGAAACTTGCAAACAGGAGCAGTCCTAAATACTCCCAATTAAAGAGCTGGAAGAAGAAGGAAGGAGTGTAAATAAAGGTGAAAATATGAGGGCTGCTCCAGAAGTAATGTCTCCCACTTTAATGTCTTGGCCCACAATGTCAGAGGTGGATGTTGGTGGTATGGCAGTAGAGGCTGAACCCTCCCCGCGATATTTCATTACAGTTTGTTGCTGTGTGTCAAAAGGGCAGCAGAGGGGCAGTCTGACAAAGCGACGTCTGACATGGAAGTGAGTATGAAGCAAGGGTGTGGAATTAAATTCCTCCATGCAGAAAAAATTGCACCCACTGAGATTGATCAACGCTTGGTGAATGTTGATGGAAACCAAGCACTGGATGTGAGCACACTGAAGCAATGGGTGGTGTTTCAGCAGCGGTGACAGAGGGTCACTTCCACTGGTGCAGATTTTTATGAGCATGGCATGCAGCTCTTGTTCATCACTGGCAAAAAAAGGTAGCTAATGGTAGTGACTATGTTGAAAAATAATGTTTTGTAGCTGAGAATTTGCTCTATCAAATAGTGTGATTGTGCTCTTTGTATCTGTTAGAGTTTCCATAGAAATAAAGAGAAGGCATCACTTTCAGAGCAAACTACATAAATTCAAGCTGTATCCAAGCCTCAGCTCTGTTATAGAAATTAGTCAGGAGAAATGAACTCAATACACAGCAATTACACCAAAAAACGAGTGTCAGAACAATTCTTTCAATTTCAGAGTTGTTTAACTTATTACACCAAAGAGATGAAGAATGGTATTAGTGCTTACAGGGTAATAACGAAACCAAGATTCTCAAAGAAAAGTACAATTGGGAATTTCTCTGGAGCAAGACTGTTAGATTTCAGTGTTGTTGGGCTGCTTTTTGAGGTGGTTTTGCTGTTTTTTTTTCCCCCCAAAATCTTGTCCAGACAGGCTGAGGCGCAGCTCCCAGCTGCTCCAGTGCCCCAGCCTGGCAGGGAGCTGTTACTTCAAATCCACTACGTCTCCTCTGTTACCAGGGAGACACGGGTCTCCATGACATGGGCGGCACTCCTGGGAGAGGCAGCTTCATTTTTCTGCCCATGCTCCCATTAAACTCTCTGGCAGTCTGTTTCGGGAGCACTTCTCCAGCAATGCCTCTGTGCATCTCCCAGGCAGCCGGGATGGGTCACAAAACCCTCAAGTCCAGCAACGACTGGTTGCTTAATCTGTTTTCTTCTGATCTTCCAGATAGACAATGATAAAATTTTAGAAACTGAGAAAGGTTTACGTAATAAAAAATTGGGAAGAAAAAAAGACAGCCATTGGTTTCTTCCTCTACCTGCACTAAGTGGGATACAAATTAATCAGCCCAATTCTATTCAGAGGTTGTAGAAACACTCTCAGTAGCAGTTTTCAATGGTAGGTCAAACAAATATTTGTGAAGAAAGATGTGTGTACAGGTGACCTCACCCCAGAGCAAAGAGATGGAATATGTGACCTTTGGCAGGCCACAGTTTAATGGTTCCCGATTTGAATAAACATAGACTCACGTGGCAAGCTTTAAAGAAGCCTTTTTTTCATTGAGGTTTATTTAAAAGCACTGTGATGGACCACGATATCGCCTTAGTTTTATCATCTTAACGTATTTCACACACTAGTTGCAGAAGCATTATTTAAATACATTTACTCTCTTCAGCAGTAAATTGCATTCCCAATTTGTTCTGTGTGAAATATTAAGACGTGGCATAAGTATCCAATGGGTAACTCAGCAAGAAGTCAGTCCACCTTCAGAAACTCCTTGCCCTTTTCTTGAAGGGGTCAGCAGAGTGCTAAGCCCAGTGCAGGTGAGTAATACACCAAGAAGTAGAAGATTCACACTAAGATGCACGTATTTTTCATTATCTTACTCTTGCTCCTGGTACTAAGGAGTACGTGAATATGTGGGAAAGAAGGAAGAAACGGGACAGTGTCTGAAGTCAGCATTTTTTGACATGAATATAAATGAAACAGGAGAATTTATTGTCCAACTTACTTTGTACCTTCCTGCTTAGGCCCAGATTTTGTGGGGGGGGGGGGGGGAAATCATCAACAAAGCACAGCAGTTCACGTGTGCCTTTTTCACATATGAGGCCTTCCAGCTCAATAGGTAGAAACAGCTGACCAAAATGAGAGGGATCCTTTGAATTTCACAGGGCAGAAACACCTCTTCTGAGGTTGGCCCAGAGATAAGTACAGCTCCTTCAGGTGCAGAGAATCCAGGCAGCTTGGCTGAGCAATGGCACGTACATTTGACAGATTTTATGTGATTACCTAGCTATTTGTACATATACTAAACTATGCTACTATACTACTTAGCTAGGGACTAACATGAGTTTAATATGGTATTTCAAATACGCATTTCTATTCCTTTGTAGCACCCTGACCAGAGTCAAGACAATAATTACCTATGGCAACTGAAAGCAACATTTTTCTGGACTTGTTTACTAACCCCAAAAGCAGCACCATATTTAGCATCTACAGCTCCATCTGGGCTGGTATGGCTAGATGGCATGGCAAAGTATAATTAAAAGATAACAGCTTGTCCTTCCCAAATCATGATAGCCGCTAGTCAGCTTGAACATAATGACAAGTTTCTTCCAGATTTGGAACAAATTCACCAGCAAACAGCATGGAAAACACCCCCCAGTTCCCTGGAGAGAAATCCTCTCCCTGGCAGATGCACAAACCATAGCAGAGACATAAAAGACAGTTGGGGGAGAGGGAGAATCACAAGACATAGAAATATTTCTTCACAATCTAATGCCATGAAAATATGTCTCTTCTGTCAAAATACAGACAAATACGTTGTTTATGATCTAGTACCCAGCACTTCTTTCTTAAAATACTTGCTTACATGAAGGGAAAGAGAAAATTTTAAAAGAAACATCCTAAAAATAAAGATTACAAACTTGAAAAACACCCACATAACTCAGGAAAAGCCTATGGTAACTACTCTGACTAAACATGTAGACCATATGCCATGTACCTTTTTTACTGCAGATGAAGTGTGCTGTGGCCTAGGGGCTGAAAACTGCTGCTCTTTTAGTCTCTATGTCATTACAACTGTGTCTATAGAAGGTGCTCAGCAATGAGATGCCTTTAAACTCATTAATTAACCTTAGTGATTACAATTTATTGAAGAAGATGGCTGCAGTCATATTTCCATAAGCTCTGCTTTAGGTGAAATCAAAAGCAACATGAATGGAAGGAATGAACAGTGGCAAAACCTGCCAGGAGTATTTTGTACTGCAGGAATAGTTCAAAGCCATCAGACACATTTCCTCTTAAAAAATGCAAAATATCACGCAAGTTACTGTTACTCTCTTCCTCTCTCAGCTCTCACATTATAGAAATCAGGTTTAGAGATCTGCTAAATTTTCTACCTGCTACAAAAATATGCTCTCCCACTGGCATATTACCTTTTACCCAACAGAACTGAAATATTTTCATAAATGTGACTGCACCACTAATACAATACATCCTGCAGGCAGTTTCTGGGATTTTTGCAGGTTTTTACCTACTGCTTCTTTCCAATCCAAAATACGTTCAGTACAGACAATGGCTAGTTTACCCTCCCTAGAGAGAAAAACAAAATCGCTTTCTCTGATCAGGCTGTAACAGCTGCTTTAAAAAATGTTTCTATTGTTTTTTGTAACTGATTGCTCCTACGGTATTTTAACTTCTTATTCCTATTCCTATCTACATAATATTACCATATCATACCCTGCAGTTTCTTATATTTAGTCTCTGGAACACTGAAGGAGCTTTGCAGTAATGGCAATCAGCACACTGAGTCCCCCCCCTCTGTGCTTTTGTCTTTAGTTTATTGTATTTCTTTACTTTAACATCAAAAGCATTTTTGTTCCTTGAGATGCAAGTCAGAAATTATAGTAATACTGTCTGCTTTAGAACAAGTTTGTGTGGCCTTATAATAAGCTATCAGGATTCAATAAGTAGACTTGCTAAAGCAGGAACTCATTATGCATCTACCTCAAAACCCAAAGAAACGCCATTTCTCATCTCTTCAGAAGCAGTCTTCCAGTTTCTGCCCCACAATGTTTTTCTTGTTCATGTTTAACAAAAAGGAGCCAATTTCTGTCTCTCTTCCTTAAAGAACGCGGATCTAGAAAGTGTCAAATTCAGTCAAGAAAGCAGTAGCCAATTCAGCACAGTTCTGACAGATTCCTATGACTTCAGAAAGACCAGAGGTACAGCAAATGTGGGGAATTAAAAAAAAAAAAAAAAAAGGCATAGAGGAAAAAGGTTTTGTCTTCTCTTAGAAATTAATCTGGAGGGAGGAAAAATGTGGAAATATTTTAGCTTGTCCCAACTTATTAAGCCTTCCCCTATGGATCAGTATCTACTCATCACGATTTCAATGGGTTGCATATGACTGCATTTAGAGTTGTGAAGGACGAAGCACAGTACAAGATGAGACTCCGTCTGATAAGGAATAATTAAAAAGAAAAGCAGCTCCTAAATCCCTGTCTGTGACAGTTCACGGTCTGTCACAACCACAACACACCCATCTTCAGATTTCCCCCACAGTACACACACATCTGCAGAGGCCAGACAAAACTCTCTTTATTGCCCCTTCTCACACTTCTACCCAAATCACTTCTGTAAAACATCCTGCGAAGGGGAGAAAAAAAGTACCCAAGGCAAATTATAATTGATTAATCACAACTGAATAGCTTTGAAAAGTCAAGAGGCTGAGCAGGGAGAAGGGCAGACAATTTGTCATTGAAGTTTCCATCTTACCGCATGACAAAATCCGCTTGATCTATTTGTTTTCCGCAGCCGCTCTTTTTGAGAATCCCACCGTTTCCCACCACAGAGCATTTCTTCAGTGGCAGCTGGAGGGGTGTAGCCTAGCAACACAAAACAAGGACTGTTTTTACAGAGGAGAACACATACATCTTTGTAGCAGCTGCTCCTGGAGAACCAGGGAGCTGGCAGGGCTCAAAGTGAGGAAAGAAAACGGAGAATGAGGAGCTAGGAAAAAAGTCCAGAAATTAGCTGGTAAGTAGACAAAGGACAGTTCTTATCCCTACTCCCCGAACCAAAATTCAAAAAAGATGCAACACAGAAGAGAATACCATTTCTGCATAAGCAAACTGCATAGTTATAAAGTTGTGATAAACATAATGACCAAGATAGGCAGTCCAAATGTACCTTCTAGCCAGGCTGCAGAGAGAGGGAAAAAAAATTACCAGGGGAAAAAAAAAAAAACCATGAAAGTGACCTTTTACATAAAAGACAGCTCTGGACAAGAAAGAAAGGAAGAAGGAACAATGTGAGTACAAAAAGGACTCAGAAGTCACCCTGGATCCCTCCATCGTTCTGTCACTGGGCTGAGTCACTCTAAAGCATAAAGTAAAGACATTTAGAGCATCCCAGCAGTTTCTTAAATGCTCAGCTCCCCAAATACAGCATAAATGAAACTTAGAAAGGAACCATTTTAACTAAGGAGGCCTTGTCGCAGCTGAGCAGGGCATTAAATTGCAAGGTCAAATTGTCATGCCATCTTATGCATCAAATACAGTATTAAATGAGATTTGCACAGTCTTCTTCAATCCAGAAGCTCTTGAAGCTACATGTGGAACATCTTCCCGTCAGCCTCAAGTCATTCACCTTTAGTGGTGTTGGGGCAGTCATTTAAATAGTGCACAGTACATCAGTGTAGTCTAGCACGCACGCACACACACACACACATATATATATATATATATATGTAAAACAGGGTCAAGGGGTGAACAGCATAGGAATTTCAAGTAGTATGATAAAGTTATAAGAATGGAATTTGTCTACAACACAGGAGTTAATATTCTCCTCATGCAAAAAAAAAAAAAAAGATTGTGCAGGAATTTTTCATTTATCAAACCTGTCAAAACCTGACTTAGCAGCAGAGACAGAAGTTACTGCCTGAGCCTCTGAGAATGCAAATGCCACAGTGACAGGATACAGCATGGCAAAACAATTATTTTCTCCTGGACGACAAGTTCCAACGGTGGCAGCACTTGTTGTCACTTAAATGTACAGAGCAACGTCTAACGTTGTATAATGTATTCACTAGGCATTACAACAGTATACATAGCCAAGAAAACAGATCCAACGCTACAGCACAAACTCCGCGTTTGTTGGTATTCATTTCTACTTTATTTTCTCCCTTAAATGTATTTGTTTCACCATCTATTCTCAGCAAATTAGATTCCATTCAGCTAGTATAAAACCATAACCTGCTATCTAATAAAATAAACTAAAGCATTTTGCATGTCCTAATTCTGGATTAACATATGCTAGAGTAGAAAAATCAATTCCATTTTACTGAGTCCCAGCCACTGTTGGGAACCCGGGGACAGCACAGCAGAGCAATACTAAGTATGCAACCGCATTCTGATTTTGCATCCACCTTCCCAAGAACATTTTTTAATTTACCCAGTTATTGAACAGGCAGCATATCTTGAAATTCAAAGGACATCTCATTGCTGAGGTGACCCTGACTAAATGATAGCTCACAGGCTCAGTACAGGGAGCGGGGTAGGGATGGAGGAAATTTAGGAAGGGTAAGTTTTTGTAAGTTTTTCATCACCATTCTTATTCAAGATATGTCAGAGCTCTTCCAAGACAGCCACTTATGCAAAGACAAGGCTGTGACAAATAAATCACAAAGGCAGCAGCCATTAACGTAAGAGTCATGGTAATTCTGTCATGTAATTTCTGTGACTTCGGTACACGTTGAATTTCTCTAGACTCCCTAAAATAAACATTCAGGAGCTACTAAATGCTTCAAAATTCTGAGTTGCAAACAGCCCTTGATATTGCTTGAGATGAATTGCTGTCCTTCAAAGGAGGCTTATATCCTGTTATGTTCAAAGATGATTATGCCAGTAATCATTTGCATATATACTCTCATATATACTCTTTCCAAGAGCGCATGAATCTTTGAAATTCCTTTCCTTCAGAGAACGTAAGAGACAGAAGAACAAGATCAGAGCTGCGAGGATGATTTGATGGAGCTAAAGGGAGGAAGAAGTGGCAAATAAAACCACCACTGTGGCCTAACCTTTGAAGAAATCCTCTCATACACAGGAAGAAAACTAAGCTGAATGCAGCTCTCTGTGAAAAGCCACCATGCCCACAAAAGCCCACAGAAGCTTTTGCCTCCCCCAGCAAAGTAATGAAAATTCTGGACATGACATAGACAGTTTGCATGCCATTGTTTAGCTTAAGACATTCAACAGATGCAGCTTCCAGAAGACTATACTTAGAAAATCAAGGCAGACATTAAGTGTCCCAGATGCTTGGAGGCATTTCAGCTGCTTTTACCCTAATGAAGAGGAATTGCTTAGCATGCTCTGGGAGAAACATGTATTTTTTTAACATTGCATGTGACTGTTCTTCAATCATTCAGGTTACAAACCTGCATATTGCTCAGACTGCAGGGGCATTTCAGGAACTCTGTTCTCAGTCCATTTGTACAAACTGTCCAGTCATACACAAATCATACAAGTCAAGTGTTGCCTATGAGCTGCTATGAAACATGTGGCTCCTCTGTCTCCCTGCAAAAGGCAAAGAAAAAGCAGCAGGCTCCTGGGCTTTGAAACTGTTAGGAATCACAATCCTGTGAAGCAGTTAGCAGCTGCAAAGTTAACCAGTTAACTGCAGGACGCTAGTGCAGATGGCACGCTTCCCTCCACCTCCAAAGGATACTCACAGGACAGATAGCAGAGATAAAGGATCTTCAAAACTAAAGTGCTGTGGGCTTCAGTCTGTGACTTCCCACAAGCATTCCTTCCTTTGAGCTGACCAAAACATAAAGTGCAAACATCTTAAGCAAAATTGCAAGGTAATTAACCAAATGGAAACTCCAGCCCTAACATGCAGTTGAATTACTAGCCCTGTTAATACCTTTCCACACCACTATTTGGCTTTCAAGAGGTTTCCCTGCATCCACTTGTTCCTACCACTGTCTCGTGGGGTACAGACTGTGGATTTAAGGTTGAAATTAAATAATTATCAAAACCTAGAGTCGTTTGTTTGCTTGTTTGTTTCATTTAAGAGCAAAAAGCACTGAAGATGGACTCTAGTAATAATTTGTCTTCTTCCTCGTGTCAACTAATCTTATGCCATCTTCATGGTGTGGGTAATCTGTCTTCAGATGTTTTGAATGTTATGTTGGAGTTGAAAAGGTAGATCAGTGCTGCAACTTGGTTGAGAACTAAATCATTTTTACCTTTTTTTTGTAAAATAGTCTTGGGCATGACTTATAATTTCAGTAAGAGGCAATTTTCAATCAAGAATGTTACATTTTTTAAGGCGATGGTGCTATTTGGAAAGAATTCTATACAGTAAAAACAAAATTGCTTCTGAGTTTCTATTACTAGAAAAATATGTTTCAAAGAACTAATAAAAATTTTCTAATGCTCTTCCTCTTTACCTCCCACAGTGTAACTCCTTGCTAGGAAAATCATCATGTTCTGGGGACCCAGCTGTCATTTATGCTAAATACTCACAAAAAGCTCAGTTGCTTTTCTCCTTTGAATTGCAAACTGGCCTGACAAATGCTTGCTTTGGATTGTAAAGTTGCAATAAAAGCATTTCCATTTATATTACCTTCCTGAATCTGCATTGTTTTTACTGTCAACACATTTGCTATTTTCTTCATTGATTAAATTTTAATGAACAGATTCCTGTGGGTGGACTAGAAAAATCAGCACATCAGTTTGTCCAGTGTAACCACGAGAATATAAAAATAAGTGATCAGTACGCATCCATCTTTAAGCAATCATTACAATAGAATTAGATAATATCAGATGGTTTCTGAAAGGTATCTCTTCAAACAAAACCAAAGACAGAGGGGTCTATTGTCAAATTTTCTCTGGTTCAAAACAGTAAAACTCCACTGATAACCAGTGAAGATGCTCTAGTTCCTCTTTATGTAAATGAGGTAAGAAGCTGCACATCCCCCAATGAATTCAGTGACAAATAAGCACACAAAGCAATAGATAAATGGATCCCAATTGAATACAGGAGTAATTTAACAGAGCATCTATCCAGCAATTCACTGATTAGTTTCATCATTCATCTAAGTAAAAATAAATCATTGTCATCAGTTAAGAGAACATTACACAGTACTAATAAAATATAATTTATTTTAGATAATAGTATTCTAATTCACTTTGATTTCATTGTTAAGTTGTTAATGCGTTAATTTTTACCCACTCACTGCCAAAGACAGTTAATCAGCAACCAAGTTCTTACTGGGAAAACAGGAAAAATTACAGTGTTCAGCCTCTGATTTAATACTGATGATGTCAAAAACACTGAAAATACAGGGAACATAAATTACAATAAAGTGGGTTTTCAAATAAGCATTACTGGATTTGGAACAAGATGCTGTGTTTTACTGCTCCCTTTGAGAAGACAGCATCCTGAAGAAAAAGGCCTAGTTCTTCTAAGGAGCCAACAAAACTGCAAGAGCCAACAAGAAGACAAATTCAGCCCTGTCTGTTCTTTTCATGCCCTTTTGCATAAGGAAGCAGCTGACACTTTAAAGACTATATTTGTCTTAACCATGGGTAACATGGCATTGTTTTTTACACTGTTGGACATGGTGGGATGAAAAACGCTCCTTCTTCCTTGCTTTATTGTTTACAAATCATCTTTGGTACGACAGGCCTTTTGTTCCTCCAGTGGAGCTGTCAAGCCGGGAGACACAACAGCTCGACAGCAGCTGGCTCCAAAAACATCAACGTCACTCGCACAGGGACAGTGTGTCCTCCGTAGGGGAACACAGAGGGCGGTTGCAGCTCCTAACGTTTCAGTTGTCTCTCTCAGCCCACATGCTGCAGTCCCATGTGAGTAGAGTAAGGGGCAACTAATGATAAGCTATCTTGCAAATGTGACTGTGCTAGGAGGAACTACTCCTCCAAAAGCAAAGAGGGCTTCAGCCCATTCTGACAGTGTGCCACTGTTGAGATTTTTTTCATCCCTGAAAAGTAATCAATATTTTCTCAGGAAAATAACAGTTTTCACCAAAAAAATACTTAGGGCCTAGGTTTGACATGAGGGGAGGCCTCATGGCGGCTGCAGCTCCTCACAGGAAGCAGAAGGGCAGCGCTGAGCTCTGCTCTGTGTGACAGAGACAGGGCCTAAGGGAACAGCATGGAGCTGTGTCAGGGGAGGGGCAGCTGGGGGTTAGGGACAGGGTCTGCACCACAGGGCGGTGGGCATGGAATGGGCTGCCCAGGGCAGCGGGTACGAAGTTCAACAAACATTTGGACAACACTATCAGACATAGTTTGAATTTTGGGTGGTCTTCTGCAGAGGCCAGAGTTGGACTCGGTGGCCCCCAAGTGTTCATTCCAACTCAAGGTATTTTATGATGCTATAACAGGTCTCATGTAGTAGTAATTCATAACTTTCAACATTTTCTATCATACTCCTATTTTCAGCTTGGCCTTTCTGTTTACACTTACTGATTGAAATAACTGCACACAGTTTGAAATGTGTCCAATAGTCTAACAATAACTTAGAAGTTAATTTTATGTGGAGAAATAAGAAAAATGGGTTAGAATGGGTTTGTGTATGTAGGAAAGGCAGAAAATCTTTTCTCATAAATCTTGACAGAACGTTGGGGGCTAGAAGATGCACAGATTTTAAGAAACCACAGTGACACATTACTGGTAGATTCACTGAATGCTGTGTAATTCCTAAATTGTTTTGCATTCATGCAAAGGTCTATCACAAAAGCTGTGAAACCATGTAAACCTATATTTTGCATGTGAAAAATGTCAAAATCACAATTAAAGTCTCCACTATGACTTTTAAAATGTGTATTAGCTACAACTTCTAAGGAGTTCTCTGTACTCTCTGAATATGAGAAATATTAAGCAAGAAGCAAACCAAAATTTTTGCCTTTAAGGTAATACTGTTACAAAACAGAGGGTTAGGAACAAGCATACTTCATAGAATCATATCATGGAGTGGCCTAGGATGAAAAGGACCTCAAAGATCATCTAGTTTCAACCCTCCTGCTATGTGCAGGGTCACCAACCACTGGACCAGGCTGCCCAGAGCCACATCCAGCCTGGCCTTGAATGCCTCCAGGGATGGGGCATCCACAACCTCCTTGGGCAACCTGTTTCAGTGCGTCACCACCCTCTGTGTGAAAAACTTCCTTCTAATAGCTAACCTAAACCTCCCCTGTTTCAGTTTAAAACCATTCCCCCTTGTCCTATCACTGTCCACCCATGTTGGTAGAGACAGGACCCATAATTAACTATGTGTGCAACAGATCAAAATGAAACTCCTGCCAGACTAACTCAACTACGTATGTAACACACTAACCATTTGTGTATGCTAATTATGAACAGTAGTAGCTGAGCATGTTTTTTAAACTACTGGACTCAGATACTAACAAATCCCAATGTCTGACCACAAAGAAATTACTACAAGGAACTGTGAAAGTGACTATGAAATCCCTCTAGGAGATGGGAAAGGAATCTCCAGATGAACCTCCAGCTACCTTTTTTTTTTTTTTTAAATAGTTCCACTTTTCCACAGAGGTGCTGTTAAGTAGGAAATGTTGAAATCTGAAGTTCAGCGCTCATACAAAGAGAAATGGTCCAGGCAGAGCGAGCTTCTCTGAAACACCATTCAAGCACATCTCAGCTATCGCAGCAGTCTTCATTGAATTAGAATTAAACATTGAATTTCATATAAACTTGTGTTCTTCACAAATATATGTTTGTGATTATATTCTGATTTTTCATGAGATTAATATTTTGTTATGCAGCTATATGGGATCATGCAATGACAAAATGTCACTTAGCCTTAGCATTGCTCTACTGCAGCAGGAAAACCTCTTACATTCAAAAAGATACATAGAATATTAACAGCAGAGCAATCACAAAGAAGAGAACACTTTGCAACATACCTACATA
Source organism: Gallus gallus (assembly GCF_016699485.2). NCBI lineage: Eukaryota > Metazoa > Chordata > Aves > Galliformes > Phasianidae > Gallus > Gallus gallus. Next base: position 66,694,795 of record NC_052532.1, on the reverse strand, counting down.
TGCATAAAAAGCATGGAGCACCAGTAACTATCTGGCAGTCACTTTCAGTCCAGGCTGTACTTAGCAAGAACTTCAAAATGGTATGTTCTGTAATAGCTTTCTACCCAGCATGAAGTCGCTGCAAGTACTCACTTGCAGTGGATTAAAAGAAGTCTTCAAATTGCTACCATGGCATTTAATTTTATCAAACCAGCCTTCATACAGCCAGGATAGCACAATGTGGGGATTATGAAAAAAAATGTATTTGGAAATTGTAGCAGTTTAATTTAAAAAACAGACTTTCAAGGCTATATTATAAACAGTATTCTAAAAGGCAAATGCTCCAGAAATGTGAAAGGAGAGCTTCTATTCTGTGTGACTTATAAGACAAAAATACATTCATGAGTGGGAAAATTTGAAAGTTCTGGAAGGCTTCTGGATCTAAGCTTTGTAACTTGTAATTCACTGGAACCCCCAAACTTTGAATTAAAAATGAGAAAGAGGAAATGTTTTTTCATGATTAATTTGAAGAAGGAACTCAGCCTACTGGAGTAGAGTAGATTCTCTTACTCTGAAAGATGTTATAGTTTCCAGCATTCCTACATCTGGGAGACCTCACAAAAGACTTACGCTACCTTCTATATAGCTGCATTTAGATTTTCCTTGAAGAAACCAAGTCCTAAGTAAAGTGTACAAACGGAAAGATTAAAGTACAAAATCAGCTTGACCAGTACCTCTAAATAATTGTCTATGCTGGCTTCCGTAGGCACCTTCCCACACACTTGAATAATTTGATTTCTTATTTTTTTTTTAAATCTTATGTGATAATAAGGATGAAATTAAATTCATAGGCTGAATCAATAAGCTCTGCCTGCAACCACAGAAACAGTCAGCAATACTTTTCCTTTACCCAAATATCTGACAACATCAGATGCCATGATGATCTTAGAGGAAAACACCATCCATCATGTGGAATTCTCAATCTTGCTCTGTTTTGCCAGCACCTCAAAAGCTATGCACACAACATCCTTGCAGTTAGAATTCAAGACTCAGTATTGTAAGTTCACACTGTACAGCATTTACATATGGGACTACAATTTGTCTTCTGGTTCACTGGCATACTATGGCAGAAAAACATTCAAACATACTACCTAACGTTACACAATGTTGAATATTTATCAGCAAGCATTTGTCTTTTGGATTTGGAGACCTAACTTTCAGACCCTGTTTTTGCCTATCCTCTACTTTTCCTGTTTCTTTCTTAATCTACTCTGAATTTAAGCAGATGAGAAAAAGTAAAGAATTTAAAATGTTTTATGCCAGAGCTACATTGCTACAACACTTCTGTGCTCAAGCCAAAGGTATATTTACGTATTTTGACAAGATATTTCATGGAAGCAAGGATATTTCATCATCGCTTGAGGGGAAAACTACTTTTTTAACGTTATACATGTCTAAGAGACAACAAGGGTAGCTGTAATGTGATTTTAATGAGATCTTCCAAAGCCCAAATAAAATGCAGGAAAAACTTTTAAAATTAATCTCCTGCATTACAGCGTGCCATTTTCTGGCCAAGAAAGTTTTGTATATAGACATACATTTTAACTTTCTAAGCTTAAATTTTTTGTAATTAACTATAATATTCTAGTTACATATGATTGCCCAGTCACAACGTCCTCCAACTGTAATTTCTCCCTCAGTGCTTTTACGACAGAAGAACAGGAACAAGTTGAAACCAGACAGAGTAGGGAAAATCACAAGGTATCTGCTTTCTTATAGCTGGTGCAGGAAAAACTAGAAACCGTACTCACATGTTGAATTATTCTCTTGTGAGAGTGTGGGATAACAGGCAGCCAAGTAAAGAAAAATATCTGGAAATTGTGAAAAATTGAATTCCTGATCAGTAAGGGATACTACTCACTTATTATCCTAAAGCAACAAAGGTTCTCACAGTGCTATTTCCTACATATGCCTCCACTATGAAGACAGGCTAAGAGTGTTGAGGCTGTACAGACTGAAGAAGAAAAGATTCCGGAGAGACCTGAGAGCAGCCTCTAAGTATCTAATGCGGGGCTATAAGAAAGGAGGGGACAGACTCTTTAGCAGGGTCTGTTGTGATAGGATGAGGGGAAATGGTTTCAAACCAGAAGAGATTTAGATTGAATATAAGAAAAACGTGTTTTTTTTATTATAAGGGTATTGAAGTATTGGAAAATGTTGCCCAGAATGGTGGTAGATGCCCCACTCCTGGAGACATTGAAGGTCAGGCTGGACAGGGTTCTGAGCAACCTCATCTATCTGTAGGAGTCCCTGTTCATTGCAGGGGAGTTGGACTAGATGACCTTTAAGGATCCCTTCCAATACAAACAGTTCTGTGATCCTATGATTCTATTGCCAAGACCAATCTGCAGTCAAACACAAAGTTCCTAGGCATTTTAAGATCAATCCCACCTGCACAGAATTTGTAGAGGATAAATGTTTTTGCAATAGCATGAGTAGAATATATATAATTGTGAAATGCAGTAATAGCCTGTGTTGAACACGAATGAGGATAAGAAAGAGAGCAAGCAGAAGGACTCTAAAGATGGTGTCAGGAAACCCATCTGCATATATGTGGCTGATTTACTAAAAAGCATATTCAGATACAGAAATGAAAAAGTTCTTTAAGTCTTACTAGTAGCATACAGTGCACATAGTAAGGCTGGTTTCAGCTCATAAAAAATATCAAGGGCTTCCAACTCTATGGTGTATGAAAGACAGTAACACTTAAGCAAACGAATAACTCTCTGAATGCCTGAGAGCTCTCTGATCCCATTGATATGAATAAGGATCTGCTGCAAAAGAAATCAGTTCAACTTCTACAAGCACTAATAAATGGATTTAGTCATCAAATGATCAGATATCAAAGTTAAAAAACTTTTGGCTTTTGTTTCTTAGGATATCTTAAAAGCAATACACTTCCATTTAGCTAGTATATTAAACTAACTTCTAAAAGGAAAAGATCTGCTAATCAAAAAAAAAAAAAAAAAAAATTCTTGCCTTTGCTTTACCTCTAAATAGTTCTGAAGAATCAATAACATCTATTGAGAATCGCTAATTAAAAAGACATCAAAGTCAGCCGGCAAGGACTGATCTCTCTAGGAAATTTGCAATTAGAGGATGAGTGGAATTTAAACACTGAGCTTGGTTTTTGGGAATTACTGTTGACTTTCTTTAATAATTCTTCCAGATAATTTTTTTCTCTTCTCCATTAATGAGAAGAATTAAGCCTCTTAAGAAAGTTTCACTTTCATCTATCTATATAAAGTTTCACTTTCAACTATCTATAGATTTTAAGCCTCACATAGAACTCAGTGAAATCAAATACATAAAATACACAAGGAAATGAGAAACTGATTGAGGAATAACTAGATGTACCTAGCTCCAAGGAACCATTACATTCACCCAGGTCAGAAGCCTGCAATAATATGTATCTTATGTCTTTATCTTGTCCTTCATCCACATACCTAGATGGTATGCATGTTGCCTCATAACATAACTAACACAAGAAAAGGTAACCTGTAAGATGAAAAATGAATAACAGTATTCTTGGATAAAATTCTTGATAAAATCCAAAAGAGAAAAGAACTGCACATAAAGCAAGGATCTTCATTCAGAATACTGTCCTTTTTTCAGTCAATCAGTCTGCAGAAACGTAGAACCAAGGTTAATATAACCTTGCTGAGAAGTAAAAAAGACAGATAGCAAAACAGAAGGATTTACATATAATGGCTACCAATTCTTTTTTAATGAAATATTTAGAGGTTATGAAAGCAGAGGTTTAGAAGTCCAGAAAGGCAGGAGGAAAAACCGTCATGATTACAAAATCAATGCAGTTTCCATAGTATGTTTTATTTTTTCCAGTAATGAAAACACATCTTGAAAATGAACAGTATTGTACACAGACAGCCATGAGTCTCTCTTGTTTGAACTTCTTTGAATAACTTATTACTGTATCAATAATAAAATACTTAGCAATATAAGATTAAATGGGGGACAGTATAATTTCATTATGTAACAGCGTTGGTTCCTCAAACAACAAACAGTATTTATTATATTTTGTAAACCGAGTGAAAAGGAAGTTTGGAAATAGCTCCTCCACTGAGAGAACAGCAAAATAAGGGTCTTGACTTCAGGGACCAAACCCAAACTAAAACTAAACTCTCAGTGCAGTTCACATATCAGGATCTGAAAAGTGGAAGTCCATTTAATTTGTACACACTAAAGCAACTGCATGCCTATGGGAAAGGCGCTTCAGAACAAAATGAATTTCAGCTACTGAGACACCTTTTTTCATCTACTTTGTGCTTCCCTTGGGTTTAGCATCATACAATAATTCAGGCTGGGAGTGACATCAGGTAATCTAGTCCAATTTCCTGCTCCAGGAAATGCTCAATATATGCTGTTTCTCACGTGCTTCAGTGTTTCTGTGTCAGTTCAGTGGTTTAAACAGTAACCTATATGATTGTTTAGCTGGTATCATCTATTCTGTAGCACTTTGAGGAGCAGCAGAACAGAGGCTAACCAAAGGGGCCAGTCGAAGCCTCTGCCCACCTGTGCTGGCACATCATGATCCTGGTCAGCTCCGGATCCACAAGTGCCATGGTGGGATGGGGCTCTTCTACAAGTCCTTTCTTGGCTGATATAAACTAACAGAGCCCCCTCCAAGGCCCACAGAGTTCCACCAGAAATACACTGAGCCCCTGCACCCCCCTCCCCCCTGCCTCCCCAAGTTGGCTGTGGTTATTTCTGTTTGTGTAATGGAAGGTGCTGTCTCTGAGGTCTGGTTTTCACTTGAATAAAAGTAATAAGGAACTGCGGACCTCTCTAAGACACCACTTAATACTTCTTCATACCTTGATACCTATTCTCCATTCAGTTTGGTCAGTAGAAATGCCTTACAGGTACACAAGCAAACACTGAGTGAAGAAATTCAAAAAATGATATACTGTTCCCTGTCAGAGGTTGCAATTTGGAAAAGTCAAGTTTTAAGAAGCTGGAAATCTATTCTGCCAGCTAAATAAAATGCCATAGAAATCAGACTAGCAAATAAGGCATCATATTGCTTTTCCTTTTTTTTCCAAAACATGCTGTCAGAACCAATGAATAATTTTCCAGCATTCTATTAGACTAAAATGAATTCATTTTTCACTAACATCTACTCTCAAACCAAAAGCAATTCAAAGGTAACCTAGTGATAATCAAGATGACTCACTCTGCGGGAAGCTATTAACATAACAAGAATGCAATGGATTGATTACTCCCCATGTGCTAAGCACCACACACCAGCAAACTCCTCAAGGGTTTTTGTTCCTCTTAGTTGCTGGGACCTGTTTCAGGCCTTCTCAGATAGTAGTCTAGGGTGAGAAGTTTCCTACCTGTAAACCTTTCAGTTTCATCACTCAGAAGAAGAGATAACAGAGTTTGGAGTTTATAACTTAAGAACATTTAGAACATTTAAGGCCCCCATAGGGACAAGAGGCCGTTAATCAGACCTGTGCTGAATCCCCTCTCACACCTCGTAGTATATAACATGAAAATGCAGCACCTCTGTGACTGCCATGCAGCGTTTTTAAACACACATCTTTGCCACATAGGTTTCTCTGGGCAAGAAAACCACTCCACTCTCCTTTTATACTCATTGTACTGCTTCAGTTTTCATCACTTCACAAAGACAAAAGTCCTACAAGGACTGTCATGGCCTTCCACCATTTGAGACCTCATCTGATTTTGACACTTCTCAAACTTAATCTTCTAAATTCTCCTTTAGCTTTCTTTACTCACATGGGAAGTCTCATGGCAAGAGACAGCAAAGTTGTTGGCTTTTCATAAGACATGCAGTTTCATCTCCCCACAGTATCTGTAAGCTTGTTTTTAGAGCTCTTACAGTCAATTAAAGAGAGATATTCAAGAAGTGTTGCTCTCCACTCATGTCTGAATAGCCTATAAAGGGCAGAATTAGAAAAAAGAATTATAAAATGACATTGTGGATGTTGTACATTATATTCTCTCTCAATATTTTTCAGCTAAAAATGTCACACTTGAAAAAACAAACAAAAAAATAGATGTTTTTTCTCCTAGGGGTATAGTCTCTGAAAATGTGACCTGTGATTAGAAAAATCAGATGAGGTTTTTGCTTTTGATTTTTTTTTTTCTCTTTTGGCATTTTCACTATTGTTAAAATTCCATGCAGAGCAAGAGCACAAGTAGACCACTTAAATCTCTAATTTTTGCTTTGTGTTGATCTCCTCACAATGCCACACATGATATTTGGAAACAAAAGACTCTTAGCCCATTCAATTGTAACAACCACGTCAACAGCAACAACACCTTGTTGTTTTTTTCCACTAAATAAAGATACAGTGGTTTCAGAAGATGCAGAGAACAAGTAGCACCACTTTTTCTACTCCTCATTGCATTTTCATGCCCCTCACCAAGTATCTGCAGTATTTTCACCTGGAACAAATGGGACCGTGCTTGTCTGTAGCCTATATTGTTTCATTTTTTAATTCAGATTCTACTTTGCCTTAGTGAGACATGGCACATTTTCAGGTATTCACTTTCACTGTCTCTACTACAAAGCTAGACAAACTGGCCTAGTATATGTATAACGCGCACGTAGAGCTTTTCCCTCTGGTTCATCTTCCAGGTACATAGTCAAAAGCTATGACTGATTTAACTTTGCACACCTACCTGCAGAATGACGCTAGCTGCCAAAATTTAACAGGCCAGCACGGAAGACCACCTGGGCATAGAGGCCATCATGCTAACAACTTATGACCACATACTAGAATAACAGTGGCAATTATCATTATCCAGCTCATAAGCTGTAGATAAAGGCCATGCTTCTGACCATGGTCTCACACTGACAAGGGGAAAGATAGTGGTCCTTCCTGAGCTAGAGTGAAAGACCTGGCAACTCTGATGATAGTAAAGGTGACCTGGAAATAAAGACAATGGTCCAGCATAAAACAAACTCCCTTACCCCCTTGGCTGTCTAGCATAGTAAAAGCACTAGATAGAACTACCCAGAGAATCTAATAATGGGGATCAGTTTTACTGTACTGAAGTTCAGACACAGTATTTTATTTCCTTTGAAAATTACATTGTTTTATTCAGAATTAAATACCATGGTGAAACTTTACCAGAATTACAGAGCTTCATTTAATTTTTGGATGATAATCTTTCAAGGCTGTGAAATTTCTCATAAATTAAATCAGGATTCAGCTGAAAAAGTTAATGGATGTGAATGAATTAATGGCCTATAATTCTTGTTCACAATGAAGCCTAGCTGCACAGCTTCCATTTCAGCAGCAGAAATTTTTACCAGAGTTACAAGTCTGAACAGTATCTATAGGTACAGCAGACTGACATTCGCTGCACTTTGAGTATTACAGGGAAATGAGTAGAAGGTTGTTTTAAAGCTTGATGCTTAAGATAAACTACCAATAGTTCTAGAATTCATAATGGGTCTCTCATATCTAGTTTGGAAAAGCCGCGGGTCACAGGCTACGGTATTTTGTTTACATCACTTCTCACACTCCAACTTAAAATTCAGACATCCAAGTTCCATACTTCAAAGAAATGCTACAGCTCCACTGAACTTGCAGCAATTGATACGTAACAGGACAACACAGAGCTAAGAACTCACTTCACACCCACAGATTTCTCCTACGGCGGAACAAGAATCATGCCCATGTGTTTCAGGACAGGAGCCATACTCTGTCACATCAAGTAGGGGCGGTGAGGGAACCTCAAATTTCTGAAGCCTCAGATATCATGAATGAGACTCATGTGTCTGTCCTTTTCTGTGCCACGTTTCCCCACTACGGTGCCAACCATATACAAGCTAGTCATCTTCTCCTCCTTTAGAACTTATCATCCTTAGAGCATTTGTCTGAGAAGCACACAGAGAGTTAAGAGTTAACAAAGAGGGAACAAAATGAAGCTTTAGGTTTTGGTGGAGGCTTACAGGATAATATAAGGGAAAGATCTCTAATGCAGAAGTTCACACCTCAGTTACCATAGACAATAAAATCTGTAATTCTTAATCAGAAGCATGCAAACATAGAGAGAAATATCAAGCCATAACATGAACAGTTTTCAGTAGAGATCTCCTTAGCAGACACAATAATGTCAGTTACTTCCAACGTACTGAATGATGTAATTTTATATGAATATATATTCCATATACATTTATAAAGAGAGTATAATGACAAAAATGCAATTATAGACTATTTTGTCTGGGGATCAACAGTAAATGGGGGAAATTATGATGAATCAAGCTAAAACAACAAACATAAATTAATGAAAAAATATTGCAATGATTTTGCAATAAACACAACAGATGAGTGAGTTCTCTCTGTTGACCCAGCAGATGAGGTAATATCCTACACACAGCTGATCATACACCCAAGAGATTCTGACTTTCATTGTCTCTATACCCTGATGTAATTCATATCCATTTGCACAGCCACAGTAGTGCTTTAAAAAAGCTAAACCACAAGAGTAAAGAAGCACGGTCAATTAGCAGCTTAAGCAGCCATGGGGGTAAAAACAGAAATTAAAATATTTTCTCCATTGGAATATATGTATTTCTGCAATGAACTTTATGTTTAGGATCATGGCTCACATTTCTTAGTATCCTGATTGCAATCTGGATGTATGTTACATTTCATTTGTGTTTTAATATTTCACGTTTGAACAATCTGATAAAGTAATATATTTCATATGCCTCATCTTCACAGTAGATCGAGGTAGCAAACCTTCTAAAAATCAATGTTTTAATCTATAGTGACATATTTTGGTATCGCACAGTTTGGCAGGCAAAGCCAGCGGTTCTATTCCCACATTCGTATTGTGAGGGATGGTAGAAATAAGATCTAGACTTTTGGATGCAGCCATTAGTTACTGGAACTTACTGCCGGGGGTATGATAAATAAAGGAGTAATTTCTAATTTGGAAGCAGTGACTGTGCTGCTGCACAGCAGCTGCAGCCTCATGGCACTAACTTGCTGCAATGGAAACACCACTGTTGTGCTAGGCTGAGGAATCATTCGATGCAATCCTGTAGCTGGAGTTACTCAGGAGGTCAGGATGGGTTAAAGGCTTCCTTTGTAGTGTTGTTGCACTACAGATAATAACACAGAGCGCTTTGCACCTGTAGGTGTCAAGATATCTGAAGAAAGATGTTGAGCAAGTTTGGCTGATAGAATAATAGCTATCACACATAGGCTTAGGATCTAGTCTGCAAGAACTCTTTTCACGGCGCTCCAAGCACAGGCAATGGGAACTCCACCCCACAAAGAACCCGTAGGCTGCAATACAGCCTCTATTGAAACTGATTTATTTTCTGTTCCTTTCCTCAAATTAAAGTTCCTAGTCTCCATTCAAATGAAAATATCACAAATGATTCCCTACAAGTCCCAAAGGTGCAGGAAGAATATCAATGCACAGCATAAATGGCTTTTAACACACAGCCAAAGTAAAAAAAATCATTTTTACTCAGCTCATCATTTTTGCAGAGACAGCTTTTTTTCTCCCTTGACTAAATAGCTAGACATCTGTTGAAGGAAAAACATACAGATATGGCAATCAAAAGACAAAGTTAAAGTACAAAACCGTGTTTTCTAAATTGACTCCTTCTGACAGGAACTTGGAGTGCAGCGCCAGTAAATGGTAGTTAGACATATGTTAGTGAAATGAAAAAGGCCCTAAAAGCATAATTCCAGAGGAAATGTTTTTAGAAAGAGAACTTTCATGAACTGTGGCAGAAAGGCTACTCATCAAAGCCACACAGATCTGTCACATTTTTGCAAGTTATACTGTATTTAGCTTCCATGGAAATAAAGCAGTAAGTGGGATGTTAGCCAATTTTCTAGAAGAAGGAAGAAACTTCTTTACAGGTAAAAGTGCTGTTAAGTGACTGATCAAAATGGGAATGCTATACATCTTAGATTTTCTGTGTTTACTCATGCTTTAAACAGACTGCAAAAAATGGTCCATATCTCACCTGCCAATGAGATATTTAACAAAATAATCTCATATGGTTTACAAAAATTTCACCTACCGAACATTAAAATAGTATCAAAACCATTTTAAATTAACACAGACAAATGTCGTCCAAATACATCGACTGAAAAGACTCATAACTGCTCAGGTTAACTTTGTGACCTAAAAAATATCAAAAGCTATATAAGAACAAAAGGAGAGAATAAGAGATGAACTTGTAATGTACCTATCTTCTTAAATAACAGGTCAAGGAAAAAGGCTAACAAGAGAGGACATTGAATATTCAGGCAGGTAAGATAAACATAATGACTAAAGAGGTGGAATGCCATAACAGAGAACTTCTCACTGAAGGAAAAAAAAAAATCACAAAATAAATATTAGCAACAAGATTCTCATAATGGAAAAACAAACTAAGGAAAACTATAATTCAGCTGAAGCTAGTGAAATGCCAGCTAATCAAAAGCCCTCATTGCACATGTATTCATTTTGCAGAATCATCGTTTTGCCTTTTACTGCCTATGATAACTACTCTGCCTGATTATCTTTGCATTGCTTGATGAAATTCAGAAACTGGCCAGTTAAATTTCAGAAGTTAGTGCATCAAGCAAAGGAAATGAGCTTAAACTCCACCAAAGTGGAAGGAAATAAAAAGTCCTCTTCAATCACTGAGTTATACTGGAAAAGACTGGTAGCTCTGTGGCTTAGGTCAGGTGAATAAAGAATGTACCAACATTAAAAAAACATTGAAAACATCTATGAGTTGTGCATTGTCCCCTTTGGACATGGGAAACCAAACAGATAACTGATATAATACATATGCATTACACTGGAATTATTTTGTAGATTTTGCTCATCACTTTAGAAAAATATGTTTCCACATTCAGAAAATGGAGAACAACCATAAAATCTGTACTGAAAGAGCTACACTTACAAGAGCTACACTTATCTTGCTTTGATTAAAAAAAATTACCTCCTTTTACAAAGTTTATTTTACCTGTGTTCATGTACCTTCAAAATCACAACAAAGCGATCAGAATAACAGGTGAACATTATTACAGAGTATTACTACAGGGGAAAAGAAAGAAAAAAGAAAAAAAAAAACTACCTTGACAATAAAGGAATAAGCAATTGCAAAACTGCAACCCCTGTCTGACACCAATCAGGAGTACATCATTCTACAGTTGAAAAATTGACCACGAAAAGCTGTAATTCATTTCTAGAACACTTTGAACTTCACTCCAGGTGTGCAAATCACCCAAGCATTGGGCTAATGGAAGAGCACTTAGGTAGAAGGGGGTTGTCTCAGCCTCATGCAGGATTCAAATCCCCTCAGCAGCGTACAACAGATGTAGCCTCAAAGAAGCCAGAAAAGTGGCTGCTGTAAAATAGGTGCAAAATGAAATTTGTGCTCCTTGTCTCTATCACTGCAACAACGCTCTGTCTCTAAGGTCTTCAGTAAGGTATGTGATCTCCATGAGACATGACAGCAGCCCAAAAAATACTAACAGGAGAGTCAATTGATCCCATAACTGTGATTAAAAGACCAACTAAAAAGAGATGCTAGTGAAGACTGAAGGATACAGGTAGCAGGTGGTGAAGGCTGGATGCTACCAAGGAGACAATTCAAAGCTAGACAAAATTGCAGTGAGAAGGGCAGGAGAAAGAACTTAAACAATACGGGGTCCTTGGACTGAAACCCAGGAGAAAATGAAGTGGAGCTACCCTGATGTTAAGAAGCCATGAACTTGGCTCCCTCTGAAGAGAGACAAAGACAAAGGCTCAGTGTCTGGAGGTTAAAAAAAAAAAAAATTGTGCTTTTACATCTTTCAGTCAGACCTCAGCTCAAATTTAGGCATAGAAGGAGCCTGTCTCAACAGACAAGCCCAAGCTTTGCTCACAGCTTTGAAGAGAAGGAGCTCATTATTAGAAAATGTAATTTTTGAAATCAAGACATCTGTTAGATCTCTTCACAAATCAGATCTGATTTTGATCTGTCTTATACTCTGTCACCTCCATGGAGAAGCAAGGGTAATCAAGTCATGTAAAATCTTAGCACCCACTAAATGTATGATATAAAGAAAACTATCAAGCTGGCAATGTTATTTAGGAGCACGGCAGAATAGAATCAAACTTGCTTTTCTGTAGCTGTATATGCTCTGAAGGAGTGACAAGAATGAAAACTTGCTTTTGTCAGTGGGAAGACCAACCTTGGTGAAATGAAAGAGGTGTGCGTTGAGTAAGAAGGTGCTACTTCTTGCAATTTTACGTTTCCGTAAATACAGGCAACTTAAGTGACCTGGTTGAGCTATACTCACAGAGAGCACGTTGCAGCATATCCAATTCATTCCAGCTCCCTTCAGCATATCACTGGAATCAGTGGAAAGTTACTCAGGAACAGTTATTACTGTATCTGTCAGCTCAAAATCTAATAAACACCAAGAACTGGGGGGAAAAAAATCACCATGAAAGCAACCACAGAAACTAAATCCTCCCTTCCCTGGAAGAACCGTATTTAGTAAGAGGATACTGTTGATCTAATGCTTTTTAATCTGGTCTGTGAAGCAAAAGATGTAGTGGTTCATCATGCATATACGTTTATTGTACAGGAAAAGGGGGGTTGGCAGTATTTCTTCTCCACGTATTCCCCATGCAAAAGCCCTTGTTTTAACTGTCTCCAGAGGTTTCTAGGCATAGATTTAACTGTGCAGTAACACCATATATTGAATTTGAATGACTGTAAAGTGCTTGAGGGAATTGCTATAAAGAACATCATAGTCATACCAAGGATTATTTATCTTTGGCTTTCTCATTTCTTCTTCAGGCACGATATTGGATCACAGAATAGATCTGTGTAGCCTTTGCATTTGTTGTCTCCTTTCACCTAAACTGTCTGCCATTAAGCCTAGTCCCATCACTTAAATTTGTAACATTACTCCTGAACAACAAGTTATGCTGAGCATATGCCAAGTCATGCTGCAAGGGAAGGATGTGAGAAGCCAGTGGGTTTTAGATTGAGGAAAAGGACAGAGATGATCTGAATGGAGGAATGTCTATAAAAGAACGTGCTTGCAAATAGGTTAGCCAATCTGAAAAACTGAATACACTCCACATTCCCATTCTTATCATATTCACAACCTGATTAAAAATGATCAACAAAATGTTTCTTGGTACAACTTCATGCCCTGCAGTCAGGTCTAGTTCATCTTGACTCTATACACTGAGAAACAGTAGTAAAATAACAGCTTAATGTAATCTTCATTGAGTCCCTTGCACAGGACTCTGATCATTGACAACTGTCTGCCTGCCTTCCACCTGCATAAAACATGTTCAGTTTACTGTGGTGGAGAGGCAGGCTAGAGTAGCTGAAGCAGACTGGTAGAGCTGTGATTACAGACATCTTACCCAGGAAAGGAGAAGAAATCTCAGGTCCATTCTCTGTCTGTCTTCATTGAGTATTGTTAGGGAGAAAAAATGAGCATGTGTGCCAGAACACTAGGTTTGCCTCATTAGCAGCAACATCCAGTGATATTTGGCTACAGGAATGCTAAATGCAAGCCTATTCTAGCAGATAGATGCCTGTAAGGTCTGCCCTTCAGAAGATATGGTCCTTATTCCCCTGATGTTTTGCACCACCTCCACACAGTTGTCATGCATCTTCCTTACATACAGTTAGAAAAATAAAAATGTTCAATGCTTTAGAAAAAAATGGTCTGGTTGAAAAAGTTGAGGTTGTTTAGTATACAGAAAAAGACTGTGGGGAAATTTGAAAACAGTTGTATGTGTAAAAGATAAGAAAATAAACTCTTAAGTGATAGCCAAGGGGTACTTTGAAGTCAGACATCAGGAAACACATCTTACCTGTAAGGACAGAAAAGTACTGGAATGCACTGTCTAGTGGGCTGTGAAATTCCCTTTACTGGAAGCTGTGACAAATTATGAGTTAATATCTGTCAGGCACAGCCCAGGTAGAGTTATCTGACATGGAGCAGAGGTAAGAGGGAATTGACTTCTAGATACCACCATCCATCCCACCAGACAATAATATTGTGCCCGTCAATGTGAAGTGTCAACGCCTCTGTACTTTGGTGTAGCACTGCCTAGTGAATTCCCCGTGTGAAGATGCAAGACTTTTTCCCCTAAAAGCCTGTATTTGTAAAAGTAAAGTTAGAAAGGTTATGTCTGGATTATGTGCTGTAAATGAATGCACTTCTTTGTGCAGTTTTCTGAGTGTGAAAGGAACACTGTGTAAAAATCAGTCTTGCTCATGTTGATTTTGGTTTGGTGTCTCTCAACTGTGGGGACACATCCAGAGTGTTTATCTTTTACAACTGGCTCTTCTTGTCCAAGTACAGCAGGTACAGTATGAAGACAACAAGCACATTCCCAATCAACAATATATTGTTGCTAGGCATTCCCTGTCATAAATCTGCAGCCAGCTATGACATCTATTTAACTAGATACAACAAAAATCAGTGAGATGCTACAAAACAGGTGAGTGAGGATAGATATCTGAGCAAGCTGCCTGCCTACACATACCACAGATGGTTGCAGTAACGTTTGTGTCTCTGCTAACACCTTAACTGTGCAGGTATTTTTCTTCAGTCTCTGTAGGAAAGCCTTATTACCATGGGACTTAATAGGTTGCAGACACTTTGGTCACACCCCATAAAATCATAAGTAAGGAGATGTTATACACTTCTGAAATTGGTCTATCAGCATTACATAGTACATATATCCCTATCTGACTGAACGGCTAACTAGATAACCCCATCAGCAAGAGACAGCAACACACTTGGATTTCAGTGTAATTCACCCTTGCCTAAATTGTTCCATGAATCTAGACATTGTTTTGAACAAAATGGTATGACTACACTTTCCAAGAACGGGATGTGAGGAATTATATGCTTCATCTGCATGCCCTTCCTCAGAGTGACGCATTCTCTGAACAAAAGGAAAAGCTAGGACCCCTGCCATGGGCCACTTTCTTTCTTCATGTATCATGTTATTCCCATGCCAGTGTATGGAAGGTATTTAACTTTGTCTGCATGATTTGGAACTCCTAGAAAACATCATTGCTTTCACAGAACTAATATTTAGGATTTAATTCAGGCAATTTCCATCTGATCAAACGGTCATCTGGAATCCAGTGCCTTTCATCTGAGCCTTTATAATAAATTGGAGCCAATTAACCCAGTATACTTTTCACAAGGAAAAATAAAGCCATTGGAGACTGTTTCCACAAGGCAATACTCAGACAGCTCTGCCGGCAGCCAGGAATCTTCAACTTCCAGCCTAACTCTGTTCCCAAGATTTTTTAACTCGACCTGCTGGCCACGATTCTTTTGACACAGCCCAGGATACAGTTGGCTATTTGGGCTGTGAGGGCACATTGCTGGCTCATGTCCAGCTTCCCATCCACCAGTACCGCCAGGTTTTTTCTGCAGGGCTGTGCTCAATCCTTTCATCCCACAGCTTGTATTGGTAGTGCCTCGACAGAGGTGCCAGACCTTGCACTTGGATCTGCTGAACCCCATGAGGTTCTTCTGAGACCACTGCTTAAGCCTGTCTAGGTCTCTCTGAATGGCATCCCTGGTGTGTCAACCATACTCCACAGCTTGGTGTCATCAGCAAACATGATGAGAGTATACTCAACCCCACTGTCAACATCACTGATGAAGATATTAAAGAGTATCAGCCCCAGCACTGACCCCCTGGGGGACACCACTCATCACTTATCTCCATCACTGAGCCATTGACCACCACTCTCTGGACTCAATCCTGCAGCCAGTTCTTTGTTCATCAAACAGTCTACCCATCAAATCCATATCTTTCCGATTTGGAGAGAAGGATGTTGTGTGGTACTACATCAAAGGCCTTGCTGAAGTCCAGAAAGCTGACATCAGTGGCTCTTCCCTTGTCCAATGATGCAGCAACACCATCATAAAAGGCTGTTAGGTTGGTCAAGCAGGATTTGCCCTTGGTGAAGCCATGCTGGTTCCCCCATATCACCTCCCTGCCTTCCATGTGCCTTAGCATTACTTCCAGGATGATCTGTTCCACGATGTTCCCTGATGACCAAGATGATCATGACCAAGGCAAAAAATTTAAGTACCTCAGCCTTTTCCTTGTCTGTTGTTACCAGCTTGTCTGTGTCACGCACTAGAGGGGGTACATCCTACTGGACTTTTATTTTTTGGTTGAGGTACCTGTAGAAGCCTTTCTTGTTCTTCTTGGCACCTCTTGCCAAGTGTAGTTCAAGTTGGGCCTTGGCTTTCCTAACTCCATCCCTACACAGCCTAGTAGCTTCCTCATACTCTTCCCACAGTAGCTCTTCCTGTTTTCACTGCCTGTGCATTTTCTTTTCTTCTTCAGTTTGACCAGCAGGTCCTGCTTCAGCCATGCCAGTCTCTTGCCTTCCTTTCCTGACTTGCAGGATGGAGAGCTCTTGTGCCCAAAGGAAAGCTTCCTTAAAGATTGGCCAGCTGATTATCTTGCCACCATGGCCCACCTCTTTAGCCAGCACACACAAAACTATAACCTCAGATTGGTATTTATTGGCCATCAGACAATTTACAGCACTGATTTCATTGTCAAAATCATCTCTTCTTATGCTGAAAAAGCCTAAGCTCCGTTAAACAAGAAGGTAAAAAATAAAAATAAAAAAATAAAAAAAAAAAATAGAATAAGCATCCTGAATTCTTAATACCAACAGCAGTAAGTTAAATGTTACTTCATATGCACGTTCAGTGTCACAGGATTTTTCTGGTGCATTCTGTAAAATGAAGATCAGCACAGTGTCTGGAACACCATCTGGAAGTCAATACCTGCCTCCTGGGAGCTGTTTAGATGAACTAAAGTTGTTCCAGAATAGAACCATCACCCTTCACCTCCACACTGAATCAGGTTATAAAGACTCTAAATCAACCATGCCCAGCTATGTAAGTCAATTCCTAAACTGTAATGCAGTAGATTTCTCATTAAATGTAAAGCTAGACTTACACTACCCCCTAAGCAAGAAGACACCAAGGTTCCTTTGAAAGTCGCTACATAATCCTCCTACAAGATTTGCAAGTGCGCTACTGCTTTTTATAGCTTCTGGAGTAGTGTAACCTTCCTTGATTTTCTTCAAGCCTGTAGACTTGAAGTTGCTCTTCCATCCATATTTAGTAACAGCTTAGAGGAACAGGGGCACTACACGTCTTTGCTGCAGGTGAAATGCTTCCTGAACATCATCTGATAACCCATTGCACTCCAGCACAATGTACGTGAGTCACATCAAGAAACCAAACAACCACACAAAAAACTGAAATATGTAATATTTCATCAGTTCCTACTCAGGCTTTTTGCTAGGTAGTAAATGTTAGGCATGAATAGGAACCAAACCTAAGCCTCACCCCAGTACTGATTTTAAGTCTATTTCAGAAGTATTTAAACCCCAAAAAAGCTAACTACTGAGTACAGCAAATTAATATAGCACAGTATAATCACTGAAAAATTGACATATACAGTGACATACACTTTAAGAAGTTTATAGACTGAACAAGACAATTCAATACTAAAATTTGTATATAATTAGGAAGACTAGCAGGTGGCCAGGATATAAAGGATAAATTTTACTCAAGGTTTAAACACTGGCTTCCAATGAAGGTTTAATTGCCCTCTGGGCAGAAATATTGGTATATAAACAAGTTCAGAAAAAAAAAAAAACTTGCATTGAGCAAGAATTTCATCTTTTGTGGCTGGAACTTGATGGTCCTTCAGGTCCCTTCCAACCCAAGCCATTCTATGATTCTATAATTCTATAATTCTCATCAGTTATACAAAGCAACAATGAACCAAACAAAACAAATGTAACTGCTTTGCCTTTGGGCAGGCTAGAATTACCTCTGATTTGTATTATCATACCCTCAGCATGGCAGGTCATATGCCCTGTAATTACTGGTAGCCACAAGAAGTTCACTGTTCCTATAGCTGCCCATCTGTGACTACTTCCTTTAATTGTTCCTCCAGTTGTGACATTTCTAGCTTTTGAAGCAGCAAATTTACATCCCCGTAAAACAGCTCAACATGAACCAAAAAAGTCTGCAAAATTCCCATGGCACTGGCACAGCCTCTCTGATCCTCCTAGCCCACGCTGCCCTCTTCGTCTTTAGGTTCAAAATGGTCTGTTTTGCTCAGTATTTACAGTCCCACAGCATAATGTGGCTTTTTCCATAACTGCGTGTCTTCTAGTTACTGTAACAAATTACACTTGAGTTAGAAAAGCTCAGCTGTGCAGCTAACGAGTAGAAACATGCACTAGAACACTCTGCCCCAGCAGCCTCCCTGCCTCTGCCAGGGGGATTCCACAGGGCCCACTCAGCCATGCCCACACCACCCAGCTCTGCCATGGCCTCTTCACTCTCAGCAGGCCTGCTTGTACCAGTCAGCAACCATACAGCCCTGGGTACTAATGGAAATTAATAAACCAGCTGTGCTACTCCAAGTGTTTTCCAAATAAAAAGTCACTCAGAGCTGAAACATTCTCATGGCTGAAGTATCCTTTTGAAAATACCTCATGTCTCTTCTGTCTCACGTGGGCTCCACAGCAAAGCCCCTGGTTTTTATGCTATTTTAAGTTCTGCTCAGCATTTATTACAGGGCAGAAGTTGAGCCACGTTTGCCCTACCATACCCCTATTTCTCCCATCTCCCAAACAGCAATGGGATTTGTACGGAAAAATACCAATCATGGCCTGAACAGGGCCTGTTCAGCCACCTGTCAAGGCCAGGTTGGATGAGGCCCTGGGCAACCTGGTCTAGTAAATGGGGAGGTTGGTGGCCTTGCCCGGCAAGGGGGTTGGAGATTCATGATCCTTGAGGTCCCTTCCAACCCAGGCCATTCTGTGATTCTGTGAATGCAAGTAAACTGCCTCTAGCTTCTGCATGTAGCTAGAAGAAGCTCATTTGCAGAAACTGTTCTGCAGCTGTAACTAAGTATCCTTGCTTCCTGTGAATGACCTTGCTCAGCCTGATGTGGGACGTTCAATTGCATCCCAGTGCCACACATCTGGACAGAATATTAAGGGCTGATGCAGACTCTGCCAGCCAGCTGCCACCAGCACCAAGGACTTCGTACGGAGTCCCTGGTAACGTGAGCACCTCTCTGTTAAACTGATGAATAGTAACTTGCTTCCATGTACTTACTTTGGGACTTGCAAACCTTGCGCAGAAGCACCGGTGCTTTTGCATAACAGGATTGATCCGTGTTTTTTTGAACACCTGAGGGTCAGTCCACCACCACCACCAAAAAGGCACTGCGCTTGGATCAGCCCCTCTGTTACTTAGGACAGAAAGTGACTGACACTCTGTCGCTTCAGATTGAAACAGAAATGTTGAGCTAAGGTGGCTCCTCCCTTTTTTTTTTTGCCTTTGGGACATCTGACACTTTGCAGCTAGATCTCCTTCTCCCTTTCCCGTCCGTTTGTTACATTTGGAAAGGTCAGTGTCTATTTATGTATTTGCATTGACTGAGATAAAACCAGTTTGGCATGTGCAGATAAACTCCAGGCAGATAAGTCAGTCTGGCTGAACGCATTTTGGCCGAATTCATTTTGGCAAGCGGAGAGACCAGTGCACGCATCTGGTGATCAACAGTGACAGGTTTAACATCAGAGCCCGTTGCACATCTTCTCAAACAGTGCACATTCCATCTCGTAGACTTTTTAGCATAACTTTGATTTTCACCACTGGGCTTGTTCACACTTTGTCTATATGGAGTAGTTTCAGATGGACCTTGGCTTTTACTTAACCGACCAGATACAACAGATGCTACCCTATCCCTGCTTTGCCAGCAGGCTGCACAAAATGGTCTAATTACACACTTCTTAATTAGTCAGTAATCAAAGTGAGGGTACGGGTTTCACTTAACTAAATACTAAGACAGGTTTTTGATCTCAATTACCCCAATGCTACAGAGACTACCTAGTACTGAAGGGAAGACACATGCTCTAAAAGATCAAAATTTGTCAGGTCTGTACGTTTAGCATTTCATAACCTATTTACGACAGGCATTATCTGACACAGTTTCTTAGGCTATTCAGAAGCCAGCAACTCAGAAGATCTCCTTTTAATTGCATTCTTAATGTCACTTCACAAGACATAACTGCCTTTACTCATTTTAACATACGGCATGTTTTCCATGATTGCAACAATATATATTTATTATATTTTTATTTTGAATAAACATATATAGACCCAACCAAGAAGACTATTTGCATTACAGCACGCTTAGGGAGGAAAAAAAAATAGAATAAAGAAGGAAAAGTGATAGAAATAAGAATTTCCTCCAAATACTAATTAAATGCAGCACAAAAGAAGTCACAGGAGTATCACTTAGACAGCAGAACCAATGGGAGAAAATATAAGGATTGCTAAAAGGTTGTTGTTATGTCTGCAGGCACTTCATTCCCCTGCCCAGGACATCAAGGAAAAAAAAAAAAAATCAGGACACAGATGACATCCAATATTTCTGTTTCTCCAAGAAGCAATTAATTACTGAGAAAAGAGTACTTCAGTAAGTCAGAGTGCTGGCAAAAATTACCAGAACACTTTTAACAGAAGAACATAGCACTTCCAGAGTCGACACTAAAGTTAATAATTTCATACCTTCTGGCAACAGCAGAATCCATCAAAACCTAAACCCTTCACTTGGGGTGGTTTGCCATTTTACACACAATTTTTGGATCAAGTCTATCATCTGGTCTAAAATCAGTCAAAACTACCCACAGATCGCAATCATTAAGGTGTTACTGAACACAACACTCACCGAGATAACCCAGAAAATGGCAGAGAAGGTTTCCACGCTGCACTTACAAGCGAAGCAATAACACTTTCCCTGCCTTTATATTAAGGACAAAATTTTAAATTTAAGCAATTATTTGAAAGACAATATTTTTCTTCTGTTTACAACGTACAACAGTTGATAGCTTTCACAAATTTATTTGTGATTCAAAGCCATCTCCTCTGGGTTTCTCATCAGCCATTTGAGGTGATTATTCATGAGATGCTCGTTGCAAGCAGCCATTCTTCTGTCTGACAACATTTTGCAGACAAAACGTTAGAAAGAGTTTGGAGCAGGTGAGAAATCATTATAGTAATTTGAACTAATTTACTGATATCTAACATATCCAATTGCTTCAGGTGAAATACAATATAGTGAGTTATTTCATTTTTTCAAATGAAAAAAAGAATGAAGTTTAACTTCTGAAATTCCTTTTGAAATCTATTCTTTTCCTCTTCTCTCTCCTTCAAAATAATAACAGGCATAGAAGAGGAAATAATTCCACTTGATTTAAATATCTTTTTAACATTTCTGGAAGAATAGACCTCGGAAATTCATCTCAGTTCTACTCAAAATTATGCTATAAGCTTTTGACAGCAACAAAAGCTCAATGTTTGCAAAAACGGTTGAATACTGGAATGAGGGTTTTTTCCCTAATAGTAAATATGATCTAAAACTCTGTTTTCAAATTCTGGGGAATTAAAAAAAAAACAAAAAACTGCAAGAGGTGCAAATTTCTTTCAGCAAATATTTGAAATGAGCTTGCATTCTTCTCTAACTTAAATGATGGCTGCTAATTCACCTTCCTCCCACCTGGCCTTGAGTTGCATTCAAGCTACTCCTGTGGTTATAATCATGTTTATGCACTGCATCTAAAAATTACTGAAGGGAATATATGGAAGGCTGGTTTCTCCTACTTTAGACAGATAATGAAGGGTGGAAAATGCTAGTTAAACTTGCTGTCATGCCTCAGTGCAATGCAACAGGACCAGAGCTGCATGACTGAACCTCCAGGCTGAAGAGACACAAGTAAGCGCATTCCCATCATGCCAGGGAGAGGACTTAACATCACACAGTTCAATTTTCTGAAGAATATTTGGACCACAGTGGGGATGAACACATTTGGAAGTCACTCGTGGCTTTTGGTAGTCAACCTGAGACATCAAAGCCTGGATGATCAGAGGTTTATCCAGCCATGATACTGATTCCTCTTGTGATAGAGCCATCTGTATCCCTGATCCTTCAGTGCCTCAGCTACGTACCAAAATTACCATCTTTGAATGGCTAATACTGAAAATTCAGACCTAAGTGAAATGATTGAGAAAACTGGTAGGTACACAGTAAGAATAACTTCCCTTTGTTAATATTAAACACACACCTACAGTAATATGCAGCCTCCATGCTTTTTGTCTCCTAAAACTGCAAAATAATGCCATAGATCACAGCAAGCAATACAATAAAGCTGTTGTCGAGAAACGTCTGCCTTAATTGAATTCACATCATATAATTCAACAGCTGCAGGCAACGCCGCCATACTACGTTTTGGGAGATCAGATGTAGATGAGGCCTCCACCCTCACTGTACCCTACGCTCTGTGATCAGCCACATCTTACGCTCCTTTCCCCTCACCGTGGGGTACTGACAATGAGCAATTTGCATTTTCTCTCCAGCACAGGAAAGTTGTTACAGTCTGTGTAAGGTTTCTGTGCTTGTTTGTTTGTTTTAAAGAAAGAAAACTATTTCTGCTCTAGAAATCAGTAGAAAAAATGACACGGAGAGAGGGGAAGAGGAAGCAGAAGTACAATTACAATCAAACAACATGGGGATAGAAAAAAGCTAGCAACTGAGCTGATTAAAAACATAAAAAACATGTGAAGTATTACATTCTAAAAATGATAAAATGAAATATTGTGACACTACCAAAACCTTTTAACCTTTCCACTTCAAAGAAAATATGCAAAAATCATTGAACCAAGTTTCTATACCAATGAAATAGCATTTTTTAGAGGAAGAGCAATCCAACAGAAAATGTTGAACCAGCTGTAAGAACTTTATCTGCACAGATTACTCAGGTGAAAAATAGTCTATTTTGTACTGTTCATATTCAAAAGTAAACAACACTTTGCATATTAAGTTCTGAGATACTTATTGTTCTGTAAGTCTCCACTGATGCATAGTCAGCTTATTCTATTCCATCAAACAGAACAAATTTCCTATTTAGTTTTGTGTTACTTCATCCTGTAAGTCAATAACTGGTTAAGCACTGAGAAATCTTCTGCAAGCACAGAAAGGCTTAAACTCAGTAGAATGATGGGGGTGGAGTCTCTTTCCTCTTATTTTGGAGGAAATATTTTTTTGATGAAATCATCATAGCTGCGGCCCTTTACACTCCTGTTACATCCCCTGAGCATTTCAGAATATTACCCATATTGTGTAAATGTTTTAAGCTTCTTAATACATTTGAAAGGAATATTAATCTTCACAAAATTTGCTTGCCTGCTGCTAGTAAGCTAACAGAAACCATTCTTCAAAGTAGAGGCCTGAAATATTTAGTCTCGTATTTTTCTTGAAACAAAGAGAGAGGTAGAAAAAAAGAACTTCTTTGCTGCAAATTGATTTTCATAAGCTTTTAATCTTAGTTGGAAATCATCTGATAAAGGTTTACAAAATTCCTGCAAGCTGAACACATTGGAATAATACATCAAGTTATGGGGAAGGGAACCTGCAAGAAAAGGAGTAGCAGCAAGTAGCAATTCTCTGAAATCAGCTGCCTGGTAATTCTTAAAAGAACAGCATTTTTATAATTAGCCCTATAGCTGCTTCCTAGCACTGCTTTGGAGCTGGAGCATCATAACTGTCCAGCTTTCCCACCAGCAATCCAGCAGCACCATGCCAGCCTCTATGCAGTCCACTGGGCAGGTTCAAAGCAACCAGAGACCCTCAAGTCTGAACTCATACTGTTCCTCAGTTTTTATCTCTTCAGGCCTCCTCAGAGACATTACTGTCAATCTGGCTAACTGAAAATGTTTGGAGACAGGGCTTGGGAGCCTGGTAACCGCTGGACTTCCTGAGGTCATGATTCCTCTCTACCCAGCACTTACCTCTCTGAAAGAGCCCATGCAGTGCTCTGTAATTTTCTGTGGAAGGATGTGTCTGAGTTTAATCCTGACAAAACCAAATGTGAAATCTCAAAACCAGCACAAAACACAATGACCTCTCTATACCAGCCCAGACAAGGGCTTTCTGAACACTGGAAACATTATACATATTTTAAGTGGTTGCTGACAACATCTGTAAGGGATAAAGTTTACAGCTCTACCAAGGATTTTAGCTTTCTCCAAGAAACAGAGCAATGCTGTAACGACAAACAGTCGTTAACAGTCATCAAAAAAAAAAAAAAAAGATTTACAGCTGTTACTCCAGGACACACTATAAGCCTTCTACAAGTCTCTATGGCAGGGAGAGAAATCCACTCCAGCAGGACTGCCACTTCCTAGCCATATCACAGGGAAATCACCCTCCACACATCAGATATTTACTTGTTTATTCAGCTTGCAGGGACCAACAGCTGAAGAACAGACCTAAGGAACGTTGAGTGCATGGAGGTAATGGAGGTAGAGGTCCATTACCTGGTTCATTGAAACAGGCACAGTGCAGTGATATCAAAGTTGTAGCATCCTGAGTAAGACACAGCAGCACACTGTTTCTCTGTTTAACACAAGAAGTGGCAGCTCTGATCACTTTTCCCTATATCTTAGTCCTCTCTCACTCTTTCTCCACTAAACTAATTCAAAGTCATAATTCTTTTGTTGAGAACTGAAAACTGTTAAAAAATAAAAACCACTACTTTGTGATGTTTATTTGCAGCATCAGTTTAACAAGCCAAAACTCTGCTACACATATAAATGAAACAGTAACAAAATGAAAATCTGGTGTGAATGACTCAACATCAATTGCAAGACTTAAAAAAAATACCTTTATCTTTAATCTAAGAAATTAAAATGACATGTAAACCAATCAATATGTCAAGATGTTTGGCTTTCTTTAAACCTATATCCACAAAAAACATATCTTCTCCCACATTCCATGTCAATATCATAAACTCATTTATCATTAGTTAATACACATCTAAAAATACAAGCAACTTGCTGAACAACGACTTCCAGTATTCAAAGAACGAGAGTCAGCCAAGTCACGTGAGCTTCTGTTATTGTGCCTACACTGTTTGCCATCAATAAACTCCATTAATTTGGAGGTGACTTGGACACCTTCACATGCGCTGTCTCCACATCCTAGCTAGACGGATCTAAATGGGAGCAAGCCTAGATGAGAAACTGAGAGGTAAACAGTTACTCCAAATGACCAGGATCATAGCAATCGAGATGAAAATTTAGGTCTATACATACCTCTCCTTTTACATTTAAGCCACATAAACTCTGCCTGCCTACGTGGCAGCAAATCCACTGACATCAGTGGAACCAATCTAATCTGAACTTGGATTGAAATGCAGTCCAGAAGCTGCCCTTTCAAACAGCTTAAGAAGAAAAGTAAAATCTGTATGCCAGCGACACTGACAGATTTCTACGTGTTATAGGAGCAGTTTTTTCCTCAGGATTCACCCCGTGAGCCCCACAGCCCTGCCAGCTCACACAGCATCAACACCAGTCTTGCCAGGTTTGATACTTCATTTATAGAGCCAGCTTCTTGGGACACACAGTTTTGCAAGACCTTCAGTCCATGGCGAACTGAGGGAAGTTTCTGCCTGTCACAGTTTGAAACCCCAGTTCAGGAGTATGATCACTGCTAGAAACACAGAAATCAGACTCTAAAAATAGCCAGAACTTATCACCATTTTCAAAATAAAGACAGGCGCCCCTATCTCATTACTTGTGTATATCTGCACAATTGGAAAGTGACCAAGGAAACATTAATATACATACTGCTATTTTGTATTTTTCAGCATGCAGACATAAAAAACTTGTTTTGAATTGAGAAATGAAGATAGAGTATTTATTGACTAATATTTAACTAATCTATATTCATTTGTACCGTATTACCATTTAGTCTATTAATATATTAATACTGAAAGAGAGAAGAAAAAAATGTTACTAACCTGTGGAAATAGCGAGTAAGTTGTATTGTCAATGGTGAAAGAATACAAAAATTCCCCATCAAACCAGAGGTTCTTTCCCATTGGGGAGTTCTGTTTTGTCATAGCAAACAGCTGCCCAGGATCGCAGCAGTCTTCCAGCAGCTTCCTAGAAAAGGCAACAAAAAGAAAGAGATGCATGAGCTATAGTTCTGGCAGCCATCTCTAGAGCCCATCATTAACTGATGGCCCAAGCACCTGAGATCCCACAGCTCCTGAGTGCTAGAGAGCAAGCCATTTGTTCTCCCTGCAATATCACGTGCTGCAGGTGACCACTCAGCACCTTCAGATAACAAACACTAACAGAGAACTCAGAAAGCAAGCTGACCTGGAAATTAAAATCCTAACTTAGCAACTTCCTAATTATTTTCTAGTTTTTACTTACAGAGCCAGCAATCCTGATTTCTTTTATTATTATTTTTGAAAATCTTAAAAGTAGATAGTTAAAAATTAAACCTTCCATTCATTTTTGAATGGCAAAGAAACAAACAAAAAAAGATTTAGCAGAAAAAAAAAAGTCCATTCTTTTCAACCAATTCTAATTAATTAAAATATATATATATATAGGTTCTCCAACACACACAGAACTCAGAGAAGCACCTTTGAAAATTAAATCTCAGAACCCAAACTTATCTGTGAACAGTGGGCCTTATACAAAACCCCACAGTTATGTAACTTGAGCATGGAAAAATTTGCCATCTCTTTTTAGTTATGAAGTATCCTTGTGCTACTTTCATAGCAGGGTTAGAGCTTGCCTGGAGTGCCCGCCTCAAGTCCAACTTGAGTCATCTCAGCTTGCTATATGCGTATATACATACATATATATATATGGTGAATATTACACTTCTCCTTTCCTCATCCAAACTGTATGTCCTCTTATGCTTCCAGTTCCCTAAAATAGCTGTTACAGAGCTTGAGCAGCAATTTGAGAGGTGGTGAGATGGCTGAAGGTTGTACTGAGCAAAAATTCTGTATCGCTGCAAGCTCAGCAATTAATACCTTAAAATGCAGATTGGAGAAAAGCTCATGCAGATTGGAGAAAAGCTCCTGACATCTGCAGAGCAGGAATATTCTAAAGCCGGTATGGGAGAAGCTCCCTAAAGGAAAGGTGATGCCCATATTAGTTTGTATTGGTAATAAGTAAAAATGGGTATTTTCTCCTAAAATGGGTTTATGTTGTAAGTTAATACTTTCTTGCAACTGTGTGGATATTATTTTACACACATATTCCAGCTGAAAATCTGGTGAAAGCTGTAGATTTGTTTTGATCTTTTGATCCTGCAGGGCAGGAAACAGTTTGAAAAGGTTGTGTGACTAGCAGCAGCCTATGGGAATTGCTACTACTCATCAACTTTCTCCTCTTGGGAAGTTTAGTGATTTGCTTTTGTAGTTTCCCATCGCAGCTCTATCCCCCCAAAGGGCCACCTTTAGCTGGAAATCAGCAGCCAGCTTCTAGAACAAGCCCTGAGAAAGCTCTTTCATGTAACAAGCTGATCAGCCCACACTCCGCACTCAGCCAAAGAATCTAATGCTTTTTACAAAGACTCAATCAGAAGCTTATGGCAGCTTGTTTTGTGGCTCAAAATGTTACTATTTATCCCTCTGAGCACAAGGCACTACCACCTGCCCAGACCTTACCTAGCAAGGGTGTAGGGCTCATGACTCCAGAGCAACCTACTGCTCTCAGTGCTATGACCACTGACATGTCACCATGTGTTTTCCTCATATGCACCCGAATTCCTCTCTGTATTGACCAGCAATGGTCAATTAAGCCAACCTTAAATTAGCATGACCTTCACTTAACAATGGACAAAACTGTTTCTGGAGCTTAAGACCACCCACTGCAGAGCCGTCTTGTCCTCTGCCAAGCAGAGTGTCAGCCAGAGTGGCAATCACCATTCCCAGAAACACCATCATGACAACCTACACCCAGAGAGGCCTCCCATCATCCTCTTCCATCATGGAAATGGAAATCAAGCTGAAGGCAATTTGAAATTGCTCGCCAAACAACCTTTGCAGAGCAGCTTAAGGCAGGCATAATAGAGTACTGCTCCAAATAAACTTGAGCATGGAGATTTTATTGGGCTTTCCACAAGCTTCAGTTTGCACCCTTTGGGAATTCTTTTCCTTTCCAGGTCTCACTGCAGCTTTTTGAGAAAGCTGAGAGTAATCCAAGATCAGCTGGAGCCTCTAAGTACAACTGCATTGCAAAATTAAAGTTTCCAACCAAAACTTGCAACTCTGTCTTCACTGAAAATCTGTTTTGAGCAAAAAACACAGAAATAATAGATAACTCAATGGAAAAGTATCAAGAGAATGTTTCAGATTAATGAATCTTGCCTTATCTGGGGTAAGGGGATGAGCTAAGGAACAGCTTTTCATACAACTCTTCCCTTCACAATCTAACTAGACATATATACCCACTCTTCCTTCTCCTCAGAACTACATTCTTCCAGTTACCAGCAAGTCCTTACTTAATAAATCTATTATGAACAGCAGTAGGTGTCTCCTGGAAGGCTAGAGATAGGCAAGCCACTAGTTCAAGTATTATTCACCTGCATGTATTAGCACAAAAAATCTTGTGCACACATACATGCTTTCTGTCACAAAAGAATAATTGTAATGATCTTACATTATTCAGTTTCTCTTTCTGATTGAAACCCAAAAATTATGAAGTGAGAGAGGCTCCACAAAAAATATGCATTAGAAAGGGAAAAGGTATTCAAAGGGGAACTAAAGCAGGGCACTTTAGCAGGATGATGGAGTCAGAACTGATTTGCCAAACTTGATTAAAACGTACAGCTAAAATGTTATGGTAGATTTTGCAAAACTGAAACGGCTTTTAACCAAGGATTTCAATTCACTGCAAGCATCAGTTTGCTTGCAGGACATAAATTATGTACGTTTGACTCAAAGTTATCTCCAATTCTGAAGAGGAATTAAACGATCTGAATATTGCTATTTAAAAGGCACTCAGGCACTCAGATCTGAGAGCACTTAAGGGATAAATCCCACTTGTGAGAGAATCAGGATAAAAGTTACTTCACGACTCTTACGACTCCCACGACTGCAGATATCCAAGACTTGGGCCTGATCAGCACCAACAAGGCCATTAGCCCAGAGCAAACACTGAAGTGGCCCTGCAAATCGACTCAAGCAGCAGCTGCCGCTCCAGGCAGGGGCCCAATGGTGATTTTGAGACGTTAGTCACATCCTCACAGTGCACTTTGTTGAGGTTAGATCAGCAGACACTGCATGCTGAAAGAAGAGGAGCAAAATCCCAGTAGCAAGAATCCTGCACTCAGATTACAGTCAGGAGATTACAGCCCATTTGCTGTTACTTCTCCACAGGTGGAGCAGCTCCAGCATCCCCAGCACAACACTGCTTCTCCAGCTCCCTTGGCAGGGCTAAGGTTAAAGGCATAAGCCTCCGAGATGGAGCAGCGGGCAAAGGCAGCACAACGTGGCATACAGGGGAAAGTAGAAGGGTCAAAGGGTCTACTAAGACCTACTGGTACCCTGACAACTGACATTATCAACACCCCTTTTTCTGCCCCAAGGGGATAACACTTTTACAGCAAACCTTCCCACACACCTCCCTGCTATCACCCACACTTCCTACAACCAAGGCCAAAGCACATTTACCTGATTAACTCTTTAGCACTCTTTTCCACTGCCAATGCAGCCTAGGGTGGGAATATCCACCTGTAACTGCATCCTGCACTCGGCTTTGCTAAACATGGGATTTCACATTTGGATCTATGTCAACAGTTCTGGCCAGGTTTGGCTTGGTTCCATGATTAATGGGGCTGCCCCAGGAAAGCGGAAAGGGGGTAGGGAAAAGGTAGGTGAGATGGCTAGGGAGCACACACCGCAAAGACCAGCAGAAAAGAAAGTCTCATGACTCCCAGACAGTTTTATCTTTCCCTCTAAATGGAAAACGGAAACGGAGTAATGAAGTCTTCTGGGAACTGTAGTTCATTCTTTCCCTCTTTCTGGGGAAGAGGAGGCTGAGGGGAGACCTTATTACTCTCTTCCGGTACCTGAAAGGTGTTTACAGTGAGAGCGGGGGTAGGTTTCTTCTCACTGGTGACAGGTGACAAGATGAGGGGAAATGGCCTCAAGCTGTGCCAAGGCAAGTTTAGGTTGGACATTAGAAAACACTTCTTTACAGAAAGTGTAGTTAAGCACTGGAATAGGCTCCCCAGGGAGGTGGTTGAGTCACCATCCCTGGATGTGTTTAAGAGCCGTTTGGATGTGGTGCTCAGAGATATGATTTAGCAGAGGGCTGTTAGAGTTAGGGTACTATGGTTAGGCTGTGGTTGGACTTGATGATCTTTGAGGTTCTTTCCAACCTGAGTAGTTCTATGATTCTACGATTCTTCCCTTCTGAGAAAGGCATACCCAAAAATATCAACAATCCATAGAACTGCAGCACTAACTTTTTAACTCCCAGTGCACTACATGATGTTATGATGTAAAATACCAGTAATAGAAATCATAAAACCATGACAATCTACTGAAAAATTAGGAAGGTTAGCAGGTAGCTGAGGCTGCTCTAGCTCATGGACCCTGTTCTCTGGATCAGTTACTGCCCCGAAACTTTTGTCATCTGCCAACTACATTTTAATGTTCTACCACAGATCATTTAAGAAAAGTTATGTGGAGGGTCAAGAATTAACCTTTGCAAGATCACACCTGGACACATTCTGAATTCATCCGTTCAATTATCATCATCATTCAATATTATAAAAAGAACAACTCCAGGTTGCACAGCATGGAACCACGTGGTCTTTCTCCGTCACAACAGAAACAAAACTGGCTCAAACCTTGTCAAATATTTTGGCAAAACTGCTCCCTACAGCAGAATCCATCTCACCTGAGATTAAATTTAAAACTATCCTCAGCCCAGATATTAGAGCATATGATCTTGAAGTTGCCTTTCAAAGAACACCATGGATTAAGTGTCCAAAAAATCAGACAACGGCCAAAGCATTTGCTTCATTAAAGCATACCAAATTATGGTGTTTTTGTGGGGAGAGGGAATCAACACTAGTTTAAGCTTTAAGTAAAATCGAGACATTTGCCAAAAATAACATTTGGAGGAACAGGACATCTAAATCAAGAATATGTCACCTTGCACAGGTATATTGCTGAAAATTCCACAGTTACTTCAGCTTGGAGAATGCATCTACATGCAGTGAAAAAGAAACATGAAAAAGAGTGACCATCACAGACCAGAAGATGGAGAGAATCTGATCTACTTCCCAACCAAGCTTTCTGTGACGTGCTAAGTTATTATGAAGACGAGAAGTCACCGCAGTTTTCCTCCTCACTTATATTGTAATATTTTTCTTGTTATGAAAAATTCAGCCTACTTCAGTGCTCCCTGAAACAATTCCTGGCATCTGGTTTTCACAAGGGTCGTTTCCCCTACACTTTCCAAGAGAGGAAAGGTGTCAGCAAAATATGAAGGTCACAGGCAGAAGCAAACCAGGTACTGAACTGCCTGGGGCTGCAACCTGCACAAAAGGAAAGAGGTTGCAGAGACCACAGACACTTCTCAGAATAAGGACAGTTTGTGAAAACCATCTCCATTAGCTAAGAAACAGATCTGCGACTCTTTAAAGTAATAAATTTAACGACAAAACATTTGGATAATTTACAACAAATTGCCAAGTTGAAGGAGGGAGAGCAATTACAAATTTAAGCGCTTCCATCTTTTCTGTATCATCAATATATTTTCCTTTAGAACTTTCTTCCAGGTCTTCCTGAGGGGCCCAAAACGGAAACGAAGTATTTTACTTAGCCTAAGAATATGGTATCTTTGTGTTTTCACTATTTTTAAATTGCCGAACAAAACATTTGGTGCCACCTGTGCTGTATATTTAGCAGCTTTGCTTTCCAGATTGCGAAAGAAATGTAAAACACTTCTTCTGCTGTGTAGTGGTCCCCTATCCCTTTTACCTTGGTCCAGCACAAACCCTACTGCCTTGCACTTGGCAAAATCTGAGGCGTCATCCATTCCATCGTACCACCCTAATCTGCTACTCATTTTTACCAACTTCTTCTTTGTTTTAATGTAACATACCACACAATAAATGATGTATTTTTTCCAGAACTGTTCAGAGTAACAAGGAAAATATTTTTCATCCACTTTCTTTCCGAACAAAGCAAAGAAAGATTGATTTGGTGTTTAAAACTTCAAGGATCTGCAGTCTTTTCAGAAGGTTTTTTCAAAAGACAGCAGTAGCTACAGTATTACAGTATTTTGTGACCAAAAATGTAATTCCCCAAACTTGCCTACATTCTTCTCTCACCAAACTGAATAATGGCTCAGATCTGGATCTGTAAATCTTCACTTGATTTTTGATTATATAGTCTGTACCACTTTCAGTTTTCCTTTTCAATTATACTCAGATTTCAGGTGGTAAGATAAAGATATGCAGCTGCTTTAGTTGATGAAGCATTCTTTATTTGATCAAAACCCTGCATTTTAAGAAGAGTAATCAAGGAGACGTATTTTCCTGCCACTGTAAACAGACACAATTCTTTTAATAGCATGACATTAATTTATTCCATGCCTTCATTAATATTGCAAGTGAAGAGGAGAACTGAACAATGCAACACTTAGACTGTAGAAGTACAGATGAGGACAAAATTTGCCAGGGAGTATCTTCATTATTGAACAATGTTTGCAAACCAGAAGATGCTGGGATATTTCGCAGTGAATAGGACTCTACCTAAACATCTGATAAGCTTTAAGTTTACCTTTCCCCCTGCCAATTCTTTTACTTACAAACTGGGTAGATTTGGCCTGGAAAGCTGTTGAAACACCAAATTTTTGGTTTATTCTGAGAGGAATATCATATAGAAACACATTTTGATTCATGCAAAATGGCTCAAAACTGCCGCACACAAAGCCTACATGTGAGCTTTGAAACACAAATTACAGTGTCTGAATTACAGTGTAGGAATTTTAGTATTTGGTCAGATGACTTTTTTCTAGGATTCTTATACCAGATGTGTGAAGAGTTATACACAAGGAAACCACACCAAAATCACAAGTTGTGACCTGCAATTTGTAAAAACAGTACTGTAGCACAGCTTTATTACTTACTCAGTTAAGTTTACTAGAATGTGGAATGTCTCCAAGTTGTACATGTTCTTCCCAGTGAAACCTCAATCCCACACAAGAGAGACAGCAGCAGTGACTTGTCTGCCCACTTCAGAGCTGTGACTAACAGACACATTCCCCAGAGAAGTGATGAATTTGATCATACAATGGTTGTTTCTGGCCAGCAGTATGAGTGGCTCAAGAGAAATGACTTCACGTGACGCTGGAATTCATGAGTCTTGCACCCAACCACTCCTTCGCCCTGCTAACACTATCACCAGCAGCCCTTAAACATGACAGCTACATTTGAGAGCGAGGAAAACACGGGGTTTACCTTGCTTCTTTTACAACATTTGAAATGTAAAAACCTTATTCATATTCAGCAGAGAACTCTTTTTTTTTTTTGGATACAATTCGCCTCAAGCTAAACAGACACATATTTCCTCTCCAATGACCATTAGAATAGTCACTACCTGAGATGGTGACATCTACATTTAGTAGAGGAATTCAAGCCAAGAAGCCAGAACTGACGCTTCAGGTCCTACAAAACCTATAAAGGCTTCTGCAGTCAGCTATGGGGGGGGGGAGACTGAAGGCCCTTCTTCTGTCTGCAGCACCTCACACAGGAATGCCATCTGCCAGCAGCCTCATCCGATGGTCTTCCAACTCTGTTCATGTAGTGGGCTGCCAGAAGGATGAGATGGCACTACCCTGTGAACTGGCATTTTTGTCAGAGAATGTTCAGAGGAAAAAGAAACTGGGGAAGGGAGAACAGATTAACTAGTTCATGTGCCTTTGTTTTTTTGTTTTTTTGGTTTTTGTTTTGTTTTGTTTTTAATCTTATAAATCTGTGTCAAGAAGAGCTGCTATCATAGAGAGGAGGTGAAGTTAATGAATTACTGTCTTGCAAAACAGCAGAATTGGCAGCTGAATCAGATAGATTACGTGACTGTGCTACCACAGGGGTAAAAATGCATTGCTCTTATCACCTGGTTCCCTTCAGCAAAACTGCTGCTTGCTCTGCCCAGCTACAAGCATAAGAGAGATTCAGCTTCAGCAAAGATGTGGGATGGCTGTATTCTTCCAGAAGATGATGATTCACTAAAAATAAATTGAGCAGCAATAACCTAACATTTGGGCTTACAATACCTAGAGCAATGATACATATGACCTAGATCAATTTTCACACTACAGTGACTTCTCCACCTGCTTCTGCAAACTAGAAAAAAAGCCCTGTAAGTATTATATAATGCTGCCCACAAAAGCATTCCTATGCTTTAATCCAAGAAAATCCAAATTGAGAATTTTACTCACTTGACCAGTTTAAGTTACACCTCTCCAAAGGAGGCAGATCAGCCAGAGAAACCTGTTTGAACTCCATCTCGAATGGTCCAAAATCTGAGACCACAAACACAAAGGGGAAAATAAATAATTCTCTACTGGTTTGATGCAAAACCTGTAAGTACCTAGACAGTCATGACCTACACCTGTGATAGAGACAAGAAACTGTGAAAGCATCATGTGAACAGACATGAAAGAGCAATATACTTCCAAAGGCATACAAAGTTTTGTGCTTGGAGTTTGGCTTTAGCCCATCAAAGGCATACAAATAGACAACTCAAGGAAGTCCTGTTTTGAAGAGAAACTTGCTCCTCTCACTTTTCATAATCTGCTACCCACACCTCATAACTATCAAGTTGTTCAGAAGACAGAGTAAGATTCACCTGGTTGGGAAGCACATGGGATGCCCTGCCAGCTAGCAGCACAAGATGACCAGCCATATAAAATAGGAAACTGATTTTGATCTCTCTCTTCAACATGGCTTCCAGTTTTCATGAAACTGTTCAGAACTGACTACTTTCCGTCCTACTTAGCGTAAGATTGGCCAATGAGATATATTTCAGAAAGGGAGTAGAATATGGCTGAGATCTTAATCATGTAAATCATATTTCCTACTGGATGAGGAAAAGAATCCGATAAGCTACAAATAATGTCTTTCTTCAGCTTTCTTGGAAAGAACAACTCTTACAAATTTCTGTTCCTAGTTGCCCCTGAATACCTATTTTCTAATTATTTCTAATTAAGTGGTAATTGTCCAATTTTGGATCAAAGCCAAGATTTAATGCACTTTGAAGAACTGACACTAGGCTTCACTTACAGCCTGCGTTGCTGCAACCAGCAGCACCACTTTTGAAAATAGTTTGGCCAAGTAGACACAGATATTTCTGAACTGAATTCAGTGATCCTTCTATGTGTTGAAAGATGGCTTCTACAGAGGGGGAAAAAAGGCAAAATTATCACAGACTGAAACAGAGTCATTCACTTGAAATATATTTGAACTATATCTTGAACTAGCGTTCCTGCCATTTGCCATTATGAGCTTTCAGAAACAGTTTTGCTAATGTGTTTCAAATCTCTCCTGAGTTTCACTGATGCAAATCCCACATTAAATGTACTAAGTCAAATAAAAGAAAGGCATATTCAGTTTGGAATTACTTGATTAACTCCAATTCCACTTTATAACTCTTTTCCTCTTGCAAAGACAGAAAAAAAGTAGCAATCTTGCACACACCTACCTCTGTTATATTTGAATACAGGCTTTGGCTAATTTACAGACTTAACTAAAATCAGAAAGGATCTCACCAACTCTGACTCAGAATGAGATGCTCAGAGTATATTCTTACAGGAAAGGTCAGCTGAGATGCTTTCAATAGACACCACCAAATATCTGTCCCAAAAACAAATGGGACAGGTACTCTCTCCATCTTCACAGCTTGTTCTCCTGCAGAGAATCCAGCAAAGGTCAAGTTTACGATGGTCAGTGTATACAGCAGAACAAGGATTCTGTTGCAATAAAACAAAAGCAGAAGTAAATGCCAAGCCTGTCACTGAATCACGGCATTTCTTTTTGTCACTCTACTTCTGTTCCGATGACAGAGTGACAGCACTATGTTGTATTAATTGATTTACACTGCAGTAACACTTAGCAGCTGAAGCCCCATTTTGCACAAATATAGTGAACTATTGATGTACTTCAAGTCTTAGAGGTCTTCATAAGAAAGTGATATCACCTAAGCTCAAGCATTGCACTATTAGTCATCAAGACTCCGTAGTCAACAGAAGGATACTTACCCTACCCTAAAGCAGGTACTTAAAGCACAAGAGAGCTGCCAATATTTCCAAGTACCTCTGTTTTTTCATTACTTATAGCAGGAGGTAACTATAGCAGGAGTATTAACAAAGAAATTCAAATTCTAGACAGTTAAATTGTGATTAATCTGTCATACTAATAAGTTATAATGTATTTTTAAAATGCATTGTTTATCACCTGGGTTAGAAAAAAGGAACACAATCACAGGAAAGTTCTTTTGAAAATAGCAAAGAAATTGCCACCATACCTAACTCTCTCCAGCATCTCACTAGAAAAGATAAAATGTGGATGCAGAAGTAAACTTCTGCCATTTGCCCAGCAATTGTATTGCAGGCTTACTGACAACACTACATAATCACAGGGGATATTTTACATGCGCTCAGATCTACATTCTCATCAATGCTCACTATTGCAAAATAACATGGACTGTAAAAGCAGAGATGGAAGAGCCCAGTAGAAGTTTTCCCAGTTCCCACCCACAAAATCTCATTTCTGAGTCACGCCACTCCTACAGAAGCAACCCAGCTTCAACCAGTTCCCTTTTGGCTTGAGTCACAGCTCCAGTCCTTTGTATACCACCATACCTGTATGCTCTAATTCCACACAGTATAAAATGTCAGAAATTTCCTGGATCTTGAACACTGGGACCTAAGCACTCTGTATTTCCCCACATTCTGCACTTGTACTAGCAAAGCGGTGCTTCCAAATGGCAAGTACAGGCTTATCATTTGAGAAGTTCCAGACCTCACAAGGAGCTGGCAGGACTCCCCTGCACACTTCCCCAAACCAGCTAGAAAGAATTTGCCCATGTAATCAGAGAACAAAGACTGGACTTTCAGCAAAAACTAAAATGGCACTGAAAACATAGTTTCCAAAACTCCCGTTTCCAAAGCATCCAGAATTTCACAGCTAGATCACTACATCTAGTCAGTGCTTCCAAACAGTCCTGAGCATAATCCAAATAGCTTCAGCCATCAAGGTCATCTCATATTTACAACTTCCGCTTCCAAGTCATTGCATGCTGTTTTGCCATTACCATTAAACAACTTGTATTTGCCAGTGCTCACTGTAAATACAGTTTCACAGCTGACTATACCAGTTAGTGTTCTGGGGCATGTGACTGGCTAGAAGATTCATAGAAGAAACAGTATGTCACAACCAAGCAGTTGTTAGCTGTAGTGAAAAAGCTGACAAAGAAAGGACAAGAACTGTGTTCCTGTGTGTAGTCTAACCTAAAGTTTGCTATCCCAGAAGCTTCTGAGAATAAGGAATCCATGAACTCCATTACCCAAAGCAACCAAACAGCTTCCCAGGGAGTAAGTATTTGGTTTATGTATTAAGCTCTTTATGGCCTGAAGTCACAGCGAAAGGAAGGGAGGAAGGGAGGAAGGGAGGGAGGGAGGGAGGGAGGGAGGAAGGAAAAGGAAGGGAGGGAGGGAGGAAGGGAGGGAGGGAGGGAGGAAGGAAGGAAAAGGAAGGAAGGAAAAGGAAGGAAGGAAGGAAGGAAGGAAGGAAGGAAGGAAGGAAGGAAGGAAGGAAGGAAGGAAGGAAGGAAGGAAGGGAGGAAGGGAGGAAGGGAGGAAGGGAGGAAGGGAGGAAGGGAGGAAGGGAGGAAGGGAGGAAGGGAGGAAGGGAGGAAGGGAGGAAGGGAGGAAGGGAGGAAGGGAGGAAGGGAGGAAGGAAGGAAGGAAGGAAGGAAGGAAGGGAGGAAGGGAGGAAGGGAGGAAGGGAGGAAGGGAGGGAGGAAGGGAGGAAGGGAGGGAGGGAGGGAGGGAGGGAGGGAGGGAGGGAGGGAGGAAGGAAGGAAGGAAGGAAGGAAGGAAGGAGGGAGGGAGGGAGGGAAGGAAGGAAGGAGGGAGGGAGGGAGGGAAGGAAGGAAGGAAGGAAGGAAGGAAGGAAGGAAGGAAGGAAGGAAGGAAGGAAGGAAGGAAGGAAGGAAGGAAGGAAGCATGGTATCCAACTTCACTCCTTTAATTTGGTGGCCTAACTTCATGCAAAGAATTTCTAAAAGCCTATCAAACACAAAATTGCAGAAACATTACTACATGCTATGACTCCTACCTAACGTTGCCAAAATGTTTGTTTTCTATCTCCTGCCTCTGCCATCTGCCAGCCCTGCCCCCAGCTATGTAATCACACCTCCTCTGCACAAACACACAGGGAACAAATCTGAGACACCTTAGCATTCCAGGGCTGCAAAACAGCTTCCCTTACAGCTACTGGAAATGTTTCTATCACAGAATTCCAGTTTGGGGTTTTACTTTGCCTTCTCTTTCTGCTCTAATGGTTGAGAACTTTCTGTCTTAGACTTAGACTTCGTTACTCCCCAAAACCTTGTGATAGGATTCATTAGAGTTCACATAGTAAATAGGCAAACTGTTATGGTCTAAATAGCTGCCTGGCATAATGCTACCTTGTGATGACTGCAGTCATTATATATACTGCAACATCATGAAATTCTAAATCAAAAGCAAAACCTGAAAAGTTTGACATATAGTCACACATATTATAAGAAACTCCATTTGCCCGAAGGACAGTTGAAATCCTACATTTAATCAGCTGCCTCAGTCTAGCTTTCACAGAATATTCATAATCCAAATAAATCTAAATTTAAAAGGTAAGAGTAAAGTAAGAGTAAAGTAAGAGTAAGCCTGGAACTACGTTCTGATAAGAGGAATTCTGAAAAGGGGTTTTATGAACCCACAATTACAAACGAGGCATAAAATGCTGAACTCACAGCCAAGCCATCACTCCCAGGCTAGCATGTATAAGTGATCTCGCTGTTCAGCAAAGGGGAAGAGGAGCTGCACTGCTCCCAGAGAGCTATGTGAAGTCTGCGCAGTGTAGAGCTCCAACCAACAGTGTCCTGTTCAACAGTAATTCAGAGGTCAGCAGAGATCCAGTGCATCTGCTCAAGCCTTCTACCTTCATCTAATGCTAGATAATCACCATGGGGAACAGTAATGGCCTCCTTTAACCACACTCGAGTACCACACTGTCTCCTTTTCTGCCTAAGGAAGGAACCTTCTCCTCATTTCCCATTCACTTTCGGCCTCTCATATTACATTGCTTCACTTCTAGCTGCAGGTGGTCAGTAGACTGCATCTAGATTATTACACTGTTTTAGAACTCCCAGTATAAGAAATATGTTGATAAACTGACACAATTTCAGCAGAGGGCTATTAAAATAGGTAGGGCCTGGATCGCTGGCCCTGTGAGGAGAGGCTAGGGGAGCTCAGCTGGTTCCACGTGGGGAACGGATGGCTCTGGAGTCTTTCAACACAAAGTTGAAACACGAGAGGTTCTTCCCAACAAGAACAGCCAGGCAAAGGGACAAGCAGCCTCAAGAGGTTGTATGGCTGCCATCCCTGGGTGTAGGTTGAGACCCAGCTGGATTATGTCCTGATAAACCTGGTCTCATCTCATAGCTGACCAGGCTTTGAACAGGAGGTTGGACTACAGAACTCCAGAGTTATATTAAGTAAATATGTGGATGATGCTAAACTGGGAGTGTTGACTCCCTTGAAGGTAGAGAGGCCTTGCACCAAAATCTTGACAAATTCTAGGCCAATCACCATCTGCACGAAGATTCTGCCACTAAGATGGGGCACCCCTGGATGTATGTACAGATTAGGGGATAAGGGGCTGGAGAGCATCTCTGCAAAAATAATCACGGGTTGGTTAGCAGCAAGTTGAATCTGAGTCAGCAGTGCACCCTGGCAGCCAGAAGGCCCACCACGGTCACTGGGCAAGGGAATGGGTTGTCCCGTTCTGGTCAACTACCTGTCAAGAATGAGGGTCCAACAGCAAAGACGGGGAGGACAGGGAGCCTCTGGCCCAAAGACACTGTCACTCAGGATGCTTCCTCTTTCTGTGTGCCACCCTTTCCAGCTTGTTGGGGCAGCTTTGAATTGATTTCATGAGAAACCAACAACAAACTCCTTTACAATTGCTGGCATTGTGGTTTTTCTTCCTGCCACTGAGTGGCCATGAGAAATTTGTCCTGTCACACAGACAAATGCTAGTCTCCATGACCGGCGTAAGAAAACAATCACACCCACAGGATGTATACTGCACAAAAGCTGAAGCAACGTGCTTGAGAGCATTCAGCAATGGGGCAGTGCAGTTCCCAGCTTTTCAAGTCTCCAAAACTAGCCCTGAAAATTATTACTGCAGCTCAAGAGTGCACGTCTAGAAAATAGGATATAGAGCAATATTTAACCACAGGAGTATCTTTTAATTGGTCCATGCTATTCATATCAAGAAATTCAAGTAGTTGTTTAGAAAAGAGAATAAGAAATGGTAGCTAAACAATTTCAAAGAGCAGTAATTCAGTTTCCACATTGAATAAACTGTTTACTGTGAGGCTGAAAACAAGATATATCATTTTTAACAGCCCGATGACATTTTGTTTTTTTGGTACAATGTCATCATCTAAAAATAAACTACAGAAATAAACAAATTAGTACAAAAAGAGTATATCAGCAAAAGAGGAAATATATTTTCTATGAGTTATTAAGCATCACGCTAAGAATTAAACGTACATTTTGGGATGAACCACTCTGAGAACACTTGAACTTCCTAAGCATAATGATGTTTAAAAAGGGACCGGTATACACCAAGGATATTGCAAATGACAACAGTAATTTTGAATAAAGTATTAAACTAAGTTACTGGGGGTAAGACTCATAACTGTAAGAACGTGAGACATTTATTTCTGTGGGAGATTACACTACAGACCCTTGTCTATTGCATGAGTTTCTCTGCAGCGTTTGGTGAGAGCCGTTGACAGAGACAGGATGCTAAAAGATTTTCCTGTGCTCTTACACATGGTAATAAAAGTTAGTTATCAACTGATCTATGCTGCACACTAACCACAGATCTGCCCTGCAGTTCCCCAAAGACCGTCTTTTCACAGCCACAGGAAATCAGCTGTGTTCGGAGCAGAAACTAGATGAAGAAAACTTTTGAAAATAATAAACACAGAGTAGATTTGAGACACTGAATTTCACTGCTTTCCACTCTGCCTCCTGCCTGCTGAGATCTGTTTGGAGAACACGCTACCATTTAGTCACCAGAAGCGTAGAAGCTCCATGCCTGCTCCAACAAATCCCTCTGCTTCCCAGAGCTGGTTCACAGTTTGAAGCCAAAGCTATCCAAATGTGGATGGCCTCGGAAATCTGGAATAGCGGCATCTGCTCAGCACAGTGTAACTTCAAGTGCTTGCTACTGAATACTCATAATCTATGCATCATTTAAAGCCAGCCATGTGTACAGTCCTACTAGAGCACCAAGTGAGAAATCAGTTCAGCAGAAATGCTATGAGTGACATCTAGAGAGAACAAAGAGGACCTCTATTTTAAGGTATCACCACAAAGCCATAGTAACTAGCCCCAGTTTTTGATATGAGCAGTCGAAGTATTGCCCATTGTAATTCATCATCTTAAGCATGAGCTACTGGTGCCCCAGTGGTTGGTCTAAACTTTAGCATATATAAAGTTCACTAGATGCCAAGTTTGTGGATTGTCTAGTTGGCAACATATAATCACAGAATGAAAAAAAAAAAGCAGAGCAACAAATGTTGTTTTGCTGTCTTATCGCTAACCATATGGACATTTTCCCTACCACGGCTCTGAAGTAGGACAGGTACCAGAGATAGCTGCAGTGGGTGGGCTGTACTCCACATATTTCATCACTCTGCTTCCAAATCTCACTGTTTTAACAGCTATCTCTGGAGCAAAATGATTCCGATGACTGTGGCATAAAAATGCCCTCTACTATTACAGTTTCATATTCTCTTTTATATTGCATATAGGACACTGAAATTGGATCTCCAGTTTACTGAAGTGAGCTCCTTTCAACTGATACGCAATCTTCTTAACGGAGATTATTATAATTTAACCCATATTGATTTAATTGTTACCTCCCTGGGTTACCTTGCCCCACTGAGCTGTTTTTAAATTGCCCGATTAATTGAATGTTTCATTCTTAACTGATTGCCTGTCTGGTTTATCCACATATTTGTGCACAAATTTCCTAATCACAGTCCTTCTTTCTCAGTTACATTGCTTCACATAAGTGTTTCTTGACTTTATTATGTTTTTATTGTTTCTTCTTCTTCATTCCCCTGCTACTACAATGCTTGCCTCCATTGCAATAAACCCTACCATCTTTCATTCCCCCCACCAATCTCCCAGGGACCCTCCATCTTACTACCCTACCATCACCCTCACAAACTCTCCCCTCCAAGCACGTGTATTTTCTTCCTTTCTAGAGTACCCCATTCCGCAGTCTCTTATTCTCATCTGACAAAAGGATTCTGACATGCTTTCTAACAGAAAAAAAAATAGGTTTTCACCTGGAATAAGAATGTTATGTAGAAAAACAACCTGTCAGCAACCAGTCAGCAACCAGGACAAGACTAAAACAAGGACAGGAGAAGGAATATCATATGTGGTTTCTCTTAGGCAGGAAAAAGCACACTGTTGTCCTTGAGACTAAGTCAATTTGTCTGTTGCCTGCTCAATAGCTCGCTATGGTTTATGGTTTGGTCTGAGCCGAGCTTGTGCTCAGGAAATCTACTGGGACAAGGACAGAAGTCTGGTAGCTGTGGGGAGCTTCCTGTCCTTGGCCACAGAGACAGGGCTGTTCCCTGCTAAGCAGGGCTGGGGACACCAGATTTAACATTTCAGAAACCAAAGAGGCAGTGCTCAATCAGCCACTGAGGAATTTTGAGAGCACCTGAGAGATGAACATGTATTTCAAAAAGGCGTGGTTGACATACCTGTATATTTCACACACTGTTGAATTTGTTGGTTTTCAGCAACACTTGAAAGATGAGGAGGGGAAGTGTCAGAGAATTAATATCACACCAGCTTTGTGAAAATTTGGGTAGAAGGGAAACCCAAACACACAAGCCCCATGCACCCTGCCTGAGAGCAGTTGGCAGTTCAGCCAGCACCGTGACAATCACCTCACAAGGGACAAAGGAGCAGAGGGAACTGGGACACAGGCTGACCCTAATTAGCAGTGCTATTTATAGAAGAACTTATTCTTCAAAATGGAA
Organism: Gallus gallus; assembly: GCF_016699485.2. Classification (NCBI taxonomy): domain Eukaryota; kingdom Metazoa; phylum Chordata; class Aves; order Galliformes; family Phasianidae; genus Gallus; species Gallus gallus. The sequence continues at coordinate 66,651,462 of NC_052532.1, read as the reverse complement.
GAAGATGGTGGTGTCTGCTGAGGTAGTTCTGGAGCTGATCCAAAGAATTAAGGTAAGCAGCTTCAAAAACACTGGGGCACAAGTTATTCTTGAGCCGGTAACACCTAGGATGTCACCTGTGAGTAAGCTCACAGGCAACTTCACAGCAACCCAGCATGCAGGCAGGCTCACATGAGGGCCCAGAGAGAGAAAGGAAGCAAGAATCCCTGAGGACATCTGAGAGCGTCTGGATACCATGCACAGAACAGCAATTGATCCCTCTACCAAAGAGATGACAAAAAAAAAAAAAAAAAAAAGAAAAAAGAAAAGAAACAGGTAAGAGCTTAGAGGAGGTCTGCTAACTAAAGGGGTATTACAGAAATGCTGGATGTGGAGAACAGCTCTGAATAATTTTCATGAACTGACTCCCAAGTATTTATACAAATTGGGGGAAGCTCTCCTTGAGAGCAGCCCTGCAGAGAAGGACATGGGGGTCCTGGTAGACGAGAAGCTGGACATGAGCCAGCAGTGTGCGCTTGCAGCCCAGAAGGCCAACTGTGTTCTGGGCTGCATTAAAAAAGGGATGGCCAGCAGGGAGAGGGAGGTGATTGTCACCCTCTACTCAGCTCTTGTGAGGCCCCATCTGGAGTACTGCGTCCAGGCCTGGGGCCCCCAGTACAGGAAGGATGTGGAGCTCTTGGAGCAGGTCCAGAGGAGGGCCACTAAGATGATCAGAGGCTGGAACACCTCTTCTATGAGGAAAGGTTGAGGCAACTGGGCTTGTTTAGCTTAGAGAAGAGAAGGCTCCGGGGAGACCTCATTGTGGCCTTCCAGTACTTGAAAGGAGCGTACAAACAAAGGAGGGGGAACGGCTGTTTGTGAGGGTGGATAGTGATAGGACAAGGGGGAATGGCTTTAAACTGAGATGGGAGAGGGTTGGGTTGGATATTAGGAGGAATTTTTTCACACAGAGGGTGGTGACGCACTGGAACAGGTTGCCCAAGGAGGTTGTGGATGCCCCATCCCTGGAGGCATTCAAGGCCACGCTGGATGTGGCTCTGGGCAGCCTGGTCTGGTGGTTGGCAACCCTGCACATGGCAGGGGGGTTGAAACTCGATGATCATTGTGGTCCTTTTCAACCCAGGCCATTCTATGATTCTATGATTCAGTTTAATATAAATGGATGAGCGGACTATATAGGTTTGCTTTCAAAACACATGACATCATACAAATGTCGATAAACAAAGAAGGGGATTTTAGTAGCACTCTTTTGCGGAGAAGGGTTTACCAGCTTCCACTGGGAAAGCACATGATATATTTTTCACGATGAATCAATCTGTAAGGTTTTTTCAGAAGAATGCCCAAATATACACTAAATACTATATACACTGTATGCTATATATAAAATATGCATATATATAAAACATGCACATATATAAAATGTATAAAGCAAACTGCTTTTGTACTTGAATAACGTTCTATTTATCCTTTTTTTCAGCATCAACGTGTAAAATATGCTGCTAGACAAAGTAAGCAAAAATCCCAAACAAACCTTCAAGCAATTAATGCAAAAAAAGCTTGCTAACTATGAAGATAAAAGTAAAAATTCATTAAACAAATCACTCAGTCTACTCAATCCTTCAATTAGGCATCTTAAAATAAGAATACTGCCTGAAGGTTGGTTTCAGAATACTTTTAAATCACCTTTATGTGCTTGATGCCTAGTCCAGAGCCAACATATTTTAGGAGATTTTCCTCCCTGATACACTCAACCCATTTGCTTTAGAACTAAACACGGTGATAATGAAATGACAAAGCCTAGCTATTCATTCATTAGATTTGCTGAAAGCTAATTTGTTCTTAGTAGTTATCAAACTGTTTAAGAAATATCTGTGGACTGAAGGACTTTTCATGTGTGGAAGCAACTTATTTATCAGGCTTTTTAGGATATATATTTTTTTTAATTCCTCTACGGCTAACTAAGTTATTGATCTTAAATTAAAAGGGGTGTCTCACAGAACACATTGCACAGTCAGACAAGACAACCGAAACCACACGACTAAGTCAAATTCAGGAAGGAGGTTATTAAGATCTGTAGTTCTGAACAAGTTCATATTCTCCTTGGCAGGTCCACAGTTTCAAATGAAAGCTCATTACAGACATGCTCCTGATTATGCGACATAGAAGACAGCCTTCATCCCACTAAAAACTCCACTGGACCACTCACCCCAGTGTCAGGAGAGGCAACTTTGCCCTTCTCAATGATGTAGATCTAAACTTACAAAATCAGCTGAAGCTGTATCTACTTAGGGCAGCCAATACTTTCTTCCACAGATGAAGTGGGGGAAGAACAACAGACTTTCAGTACAAGATTTTCACCAGCCATGGTCTGTTTGACAAGCAGAGCACAAAACAGATTTTTTTTTAAACAAAATGAGAAAAAGCACTATGTTCACTAAGCAAAGACCCAACACAAAAATAAACATGTTATCACACGCTGGACCAATTAGCATTTACTGAACTACATAAGATAAGTGTTTTCACTTGTTCTGTTGTCTAAACAGTACTATCAAAACACATGATTTCTCTAATGATAGGTTTACTTCTTTGTTTCTGTTACCATTTTTGGATTAGCTAGCTCAAGTTCTACACTCCGCCACATTCCCTTCTGGACATGCTTAAGCATTTAAAGGCTCTGACTAGAGTGGGATAGAAAGAATAAATATATTATGTGCATTTTTATTGCTTCATCTAACAGGGCACATTAAACCCTGGAGACACTCAGCATTTGTCCATAAGGCTCAGCAAGTGTGTTTGTGCTAGATGTTTGCTAGGTGCCAAGACAGAATTTTCAATTAATAGCATGCCCTATAAAGGAATGCCCAGATGGGTTTTGTTTCTCCTTCTCACTTTACTGCTGCAGCTTCCTCAGTTAAAAAAGAAGAAGAAGAAGAAGCATCTAATTATAGGTTGGTATGTAATTCTCACTATAACAATCCCTACCGTTTAGAAGCCATGAGTCAGGCCCCCAGAATGATGATTAAGGCACAGAAATTAGGCATTTGGAAAACAACTACCCACAATGGATTCCTATTTGCCTTTTAGTATATAAGCCCCCCATTCATGCTTTCAAAGCTCTCCACTTTAGTTAAGGCCTAAAAAAGTCCTTATTCGTTTTCATTTCATGAAATGAAGTCTGTCATAGATTCACATAGATTCATGAGATTACAAGAGCTAGCACACCTGTTTAAAGAATAGGCAACAGCAGTCCCTGCATCATTCCAAAAGTCACATCAGCTGCAAGCATACATCGCTCAGCATCTGTTCCTGCTTTGTTCTAGGAGTCAAGCAGTGATCACCAAGCCAGGTGAAATCTTGCTGAGATTACCCTGGAACTGCAGAGCCTCAGATCTGAAGCCAGAAAAAAAGTCAAATTCCTGATCCTGGCATCTCATAATACTCTCGGACAAAGACCCCCAAAGTAATCATTTTAAACTCCTCTCTGCTTAACCGAGGAATGGCTGTGACTAACAGATGAATTGTCTCAAAACCTACACCTGAGCTATCTGGTTTCCAGATAACTCTTCTGAAAGGCAGGGAAGGCATAAGCAAGCAGACATTAGTAGAGGGGTATGTAGAGTTTTTCATGCCAACAGTATTTCTTCTATATTTCTATTATAATTAACTTTCCATTATAATTAATTATTAATTATAATTACAAAAATGATGGAGGCCTAGTAAAAAGCAAATTAAAAAAAAAAATAAGATTAGCACATATTTCTTTCAAAAGTATTCTTTCTTCCTCATTGTGTCACATGGCCTACAATCAACTCTTCTGGCATGGATCAGGATCTTTCTATGCAGCTCAGATCCCTCTGCAGAGCTTTTTCCTCCACTACTAGAGTAGCATTTTTCCCCTATTTCCTGCTCAAGAGACAACTGAAATTTTACTGAAGATTCTCAGTGTTTCTTTGCCTCCCTTTAAAATGTTGCTTCTCCCCACTTGCAGTAAAAGTTTGGAAAGACTTTAGAAAGATTTAACCTGTGTCAGGCAGCAGTATGCATCAAATGATATCGTGCAGAAACATCCTCCATGCCTCAGAAATGCATCACCTCACTGCTTTCTAATGTTGCAACTTGTCGGGGAAAATAAAACTGTAAATTCATACCTGAGAACAGGGATTAGTTTAATTTCTCAAGTGAATACTGTACTTTGAATAAAGAGCTACTCCAATCCCCTTTAAACAGATTAATGCTTCAGTGGAAGGCCTGGAAAGATGACAAAAGTTTACAGAAAAGCATTCAGCATTTTCCCAGTACTAAGCTGGTACCTGCAGGTGATGCTGTGAGTGGCAAGAAGGACCATTACTCTACCACTCCCCCAGCACAGGTACTTTAATTGCTCTTCCAGAGAACATGCGAAAGGTGTGCTGCTAGCGAACAGCCCAGCTATTTCTTTGAATGAAAAATGTACTAATGGATGGGAAATCTACTCCATTAACCTGAATTCGTAATGTGTACAACTGGGATGAATCTCACTATATCTGTTCTCAGGCTGAAAATCCTTCGGAGTATAGAACGTCTCTCCGCAAACTTATGGCACAGTATAAGCAAGAAATTTAGTAGGGAATGGCAGTTATTCCTAGAACTCCCCCCTGATTTCAGCTGTGACCCAGACCTGAAGTTCAGTTACAAGAGACAGCCTTAAAACAGAGGCAACACTTCCTTAAATTCCATTGTAAATCTGTTTCCTTACCCGTACAAAAAAAAGAGTACATGGTGAAACAGAATGAGGTCTCCCCTGATAATGAAAAGTAAAGACAAAGACAGCTGAGTAAGTTGAGAGTCTTCATCCCATTTCCCATTAAGCCTAACTCTTATTGACTTTCACTGAGAGAGACAGGCATCAGTGAGCCTTGGATTCAGAATCACCCCCTAATTGCATATTTGAATGCTTTTTGGACTGTTCTCAAGTGGCACTTCTGAGCATTACCTATACCAGTAGATACCTCATCACCTTGCACTGGGATATACCATAACACAACACTGAGAATGCCAGTAGAACATCATATACAACAGAAACTCCAAATACAGATGAAATAGCATTACCGGAGCTAAAATGTGGCCTAGGCAGAGCACACAGGAAAACACTAAAATCCCTTCACTTGAAAAGAAATACATTTCATTTGTTTGTCTTTCATCTTCAACAGGAAACACAAAGCAGTTACTCCTCAATTACAAGGACGGCCGCCTGACGCAATCCAAAAATAGGCAGGGTGACTTTCGACACCAGAAAAACCCCCCAAGTAAAATAATTTCTAAACCAAGAAATTCAAGAGGGCCTTTTCCAGATTGATGAAATAGAAAGAGAAGTAAAAATAGCTCAATCTGTTGATTTAAATTCTTAAAGCAACAGATTCAGCTTATAGCAGAATCTCTGAGCTTCTGAAATAATTGCTCTTAAAATATATTGATGCCAACAGCCACTCCACCCTTTATCTACTCGACCTGGCTTGTAAGACCCCATGGAAGAACTGCCCCTGGTTTTCTATGCAGAAAAACTGGGAGAAAATGAAACTCTAATCTCTCCTGAGGTTTACAAATACTATGTAACATGGATTAATGTGCTTCAGTAGGAATTTAACGGCACGTAGCTATGTTTAAATGGTTTTACAATAGCGTGTAACAATTAAGAGTGATTTCCCTGCATTTTGGAAACCCTGTTTAGCATACAGAAAAAGATGAAAATATACAGAAAGGTTTAAAATTAAGTATTTTTAATGCTTAGAAAACTGGAACGACGGAAGATTGCAGCCCAAATAGCTTCTTCAATTCAGTGAGGTTCATCCTCACCATGGGAAGATAAATTCTGAAAGGAGACAGGCAATTCATTTTCCATGCATTTACCTAGTAGGAACTAGTCTCAAAAATAGGTCTTTTTATCTATGTCACTGAAAACACATCGAACGTGCTGTTTGCTTCACTGCTGTGAAGATGAAAATTACAAGCATGGCAATAAATCATAAGCTACTGTATTGTACGGATTATTCAGTACCCATTCCATCCACTACAAGGTAGAAAAAGAGAAAATACAGATGTGCAACTATATAAACCCAGTCCTACCTACGTATGCACATAGCAGACATTCAGGGCCCTAGCCAGGTAACCTAAATTCCAGCAAATTGCTGTTCCTCTGGTTCCCTGGTGTCTGGCTCTGGGCCTTCAGATGCTCCCAGCTAATAGGAAAGGAGTCTTGGAACTGGCTGCACTCTCCCAGAAATGCTGGCAGCATGGAGTCTTCACAAATATCAAAGAAAGCAGCAATTCTAAGCTCTCCGAGTGCAGGTATTAGAAATAGGGGTCTGACTGCGCACTTCCTGAGGGAGGCATAAACAACCTCTATAAGAAAAGCCTGTTTAGGGGCAAGGAAGGATACCATGATCAGGAGGAGACCCAGGAAGCAACTCAGGAATCCTGAAGTCAATTCCTATCTGGTTACCACAGCCCTAATCTGCAAAGACTGCAGAGACTTGAACTAACACAGATAACTAATTCTCACAATTTTCATGTAATTAAGGTATCTGAAGACATTTAAGACCTTGAGGGTATGGACCAAGACGTCTCCACAGCTTGCTTTCTTCACCACAGCCTCCAAATAACAAAATGGGATAAGAACACCACTTTTCTCTCTTTAACCAGCTCTTCAAATTGTTGCTCTCTGCCAGAACAATTTCCCGTCTCAGATGGAGATGTTAGGAAACTACAAATTACAAATACCCAACTGTCACCAAATGTAGCACGTATAATGGGGAAAAAAAAAAAGCCATTCAAAATGTTAGCAAGACAAAAATACAGACGTGCAGTAGTGACACCTACTCCAGAAAGCAAAATGAGCTGGATTTGGCAACTACCAAAGCACAACATCTGAATGGATCTGATAGTTTTAGGACTGGGCTTCATGAGACACAGAGGCAAAAGTAACCTCAATCCAGCAGTTCCCAGCTCTGACCTTAAAGCCATTCTGCCCATGTCTCAGTGAAATAGGAAGGAATAATTCAGTATCCTATAAGGCTGTTTAAGCAGGGCAAAACTCTTATCTAGTCAACTTGAGCAAGGTGAAGTTTCTTCTCAGATTTGCCTTGACTTATCCTGGCAAGGATCACACCTCTTATGTAAATGTGCAGTGCCTCCATCAAAAGAGACAGAAGCGAAGCCAGCCAAACTAAGGAAACTCCTGCTGACTTGGCAATAGCATTCATCTCACTCAGATTGGGAGGTGACCTGAAATTCCAGCTCTACATTAATGTGATCTCAAACGAAAATTGTTTGTACAGGAGGATGCTCTTCAGTGTTCGTTGTGGTTATACCTGAGGTACAGGTATTAACGGCTGACAGAGACCACAGTAGGAAGACCCACCCAGCACTGCACATTATTTTTGCATGGCAGCTGAAAGCTAATCATAGAAAAGCTTTCTCACAGTCTGTCCACACCTACACAGCCTAGGAGCTGTGAAATCACTGGAGTCCATCGAGCCTGGATGTTCTATCTGGACACTGAGCCACTGCTTTGTGATTTCAGGCCAGTAGCTTCACTTCTCTGCTCCTGGAAAATGGACAACATGCCAAACCTAAGGAAAACAGCAGAGAAACCATCTGCCAAGATGAGCATGGCCAGTGTGAATCTGGGGACGGAGGTGACAGCACTGGGGAGCAGACACAAATTGCAGTTGCTTTGGACTAGAAGCAGGTCACAGAAAGTGAGTTCACAGGAAATGTCTGCCACCAGCTCTGCCAAGCCCCCCCAGAATAAAGCCTGGGCAGCCTTCCAGCATCACACAGAGCTGCTGCAGCAAAAGCAAAGACAAAGTGAATCTCAAGCGCAGCCTCTCCATTGTCCTCATCATGAGACTGTCCCGTCTCTTCCTGAGGAGCCTCTAACCTCTAACTCAGTCACTAATTGCCACCCAAACCTTTCGGTTAATGCAGTGGGACACCATTTAGAGTCATAGAATGGGTTGAAGGAACCTTAAAGCCCATCTAGCTCCAAACCCCCTGCTGTGGGGAGGGCTACCGATCAGGCTGCCCAGGACCCCTGGCTTTGAGCACCTCCAGGAGTAGGGCGTACACAGCTTATCTGGGCAGCCTGTTCAGCGCCTCACCATCCTCACTGTGAATATTTTCTTCTAATATAAATCTAACCTCTTTTAGTTTAAAGTCACTTCCCTTTGTTCTGTCACTACACTCTCTGATAAAGTCCCTCCCCATCCTTCCTGTGGGTCCCTTTTATGTACTGGAAGGCCACAGTGAGGTCTCCCTGGAGCTTTCTACTGTCCAGGTAAGCAAACCCAGCTCCCTCAGCCTGTCTTCATAAGAAACCACAAGTTTGTCCGCACAAGCTTGCTGAGTCCCCAGAGGAGTCCATCCTGGCCAAGAAGTTAAGAAATGTCAGATAGATACAGAGCACTTGGGATGTATGGTTGTACAGAGCTCATAAAGCAGATGGAAAGATTCAGCTCTGACTTCAATCAACTGCAGTAATTTTAAATACAGTAATCCGGAAGCTATTCTTACACGTCACTAACTTCACTAATAACAAACCACAATTAATAAAATTCTTGCCTAAATAATTTAAACAGCACTACGCCCTTAAAAAGATTAAGTGATTTGTAAAACAATTAGGGAGCAATAATGTTAAGCACGTCAGAGGATGACCAGCCATTATCCCGTAGGTAAATTAGAGGCGTTAACATTTGTGAGTCTAATGACAGTCTCACTCCTACTCTGATGATTGTGTAGTGGGCAACTGGGGATCAAACAGTTTACCATCTTATTGACAGGCTGTTATTCAGTATTGGTCAGAGATGAGATGTTTCCACAGCAGAGTTTGATGGCCCTCAGCCAGTAGCATCTTGAAACGTAAAGGATGTTAAAAGCAGCATTTTGCTATGAGGCTGTGCTTAACTTCACACGCCCAGAACTTGAAGGCTCACAGAAAGCTATGTTCAGAAGAGGAAAAGGATTTGGACCAAGGGCTCTTAATAAATAACCTCATCTGTATCTTCAGGCTTTTCAGGATCTGTCCCTCCATCTGAGATCCTAGGCAACTGCTCCACAGACACCCACCGTGCTGACAGCATTGGGACCCAGCACACAAACGTCACACGAAGATTACTCACACAATCATGCATACAAATTCAGGGCTGAGCATGCTTGAAACAGATTCTCACCTAAGCCAAAGGCTGAATCCCGCTCACTTTGTCACTCTCACAGCCTGTCCTTATTCACAACTGCACATACTGCAAGTGAACGGTTGAGTCTGAGAAATCCATGGCTATTTACACAGGTGCTTATATTTGGAAAACAATTCTGCCAGACTATATTCAAACACGAAACCTGCAAAACCTGGTTCAAATTATTCTGCAAGTACCAGGACAGCATGGATACTTGCATAAATGAGAATATATGTCAGTCAAACCTTCACATAGGGCTTCTGCTTTTACAGGCAGGAGGAGGAAGGAGCCACCCTGCAGATTAAGAAACTGCTGCTACTCAGCTGCCAGGCTTCAACCCAGATTGCCACGGGAGCTTTCTCTGACCTTGCTGAGCTGCTACCGAGGCTCTCTTTCTCCAGGTACAGAATACAAAGGGAACTAATACAAGTTGCAGCTTGATAAATCCCTTCATGGATAACCTTGTAGTTTGCTTAGATAATGGGAGGGAAGGGTCTGTGTCTTTGTATTGAATAGATAAGTGAGGTTCCTTGAGGCTTCGTACTGAATATGTATGTACCTCTGGGAAGACCTCTGAATATATATACACTGAAGACCTTTTTGTGCAAGACATACGTGATTGGAGGAGCATTTCCCCCATGCATCCAGTGCTGTTAATAAAGAATGCCTGCAGTCTAACACTCCAACCTGAGTCTTAAAGAGTTTCCTCATCAGCTGCTTTACAGTAACAGAACAGCACTGCCCAGTTTTGAAAAACATGTCAATATAAAGTTAACTGCTTGGGGACCACTTCAGTAGGAGCCAAGTGAGAAATACAGACCTATCAGCTCTTTTCTTGGTAGCAAGAACCTGAATATTTGAATACCTGTATCGTATTATTATACAATATGGTAATATACACAGAAATGCATGCAAACACTGTATTCTACAAAACAGTAACGTGAGAACTTGCAATTCCTCAACGATTTTTAGCAGTTTTGTTCTTCATAACTGTTTCAGAACCAGAACATGTGCAGAAGGACTGGGGAGAAGAGCAATCCACGCAATATTGGGCTATTATGGCAGGCAGTACTGATTCAAGGTCCACACACAGGCTATCTTCCCCAGTTAAAACAGAAGCTCATATTCATAGACAGTTTCCAGCAGAAACTGAAACGTGGACCCCTTAGAAAAAAAGAATGGTAGCAAAGAGAATGGCATTGCTTCTGTTAGTTGCTTCACAATATAGACCAGTTTACCTCACGTGGACTTCGATTTCATAGCTTTCTACCAATTCTCGGAGAAGCAGATCAACGCAGTAAAAATACAGAGTTCTACGTCACTATTATTTGACTACTTCGGTTTATTCAGTACACATATCTTCAGTGAAAATTTCCTTTAAAAATAAAATGTCTCTCTCGAATCAAAATGATTTAGGGCTCCTTTTCTTTAGCACTGCAATGACTGACCAAAAGGCAGAGACAAGAAATAAGAGATCGTTTTACCACCAGATACTGTCTTCAATAACCATGGCTGAGAAAGCCACTGTGCTTAAGCACTGGAAAAACATACAGGGAAGTGGAATGGCTGAGGGACCACACTGAGTTTGCTTCTAAACTGTGTGACTGAAACAGTCTTAAAAGCAGTTTTTTTCAACTGAAGTTGCAGCAGTAGTTCCAGACTTCAAAGCAACAACTTGGTTTATAAACATGAAAAATAACGCATCAAGCTCTTTCCTACATCACCTATCAGGGATATTAAAAAATACTAATAATCTGCCCCAAAAATACGAATCCGTGGCGAATTAGTTGAATTAGTATCTGAGAAGACTAATGCAGTTTCCTCCTGCTTTGTATCCACTGCTTTAGGACAAGGAGCTGTTAGCTCTGTATGAGAGGGAGGGCTTCTCTAAGGCCTACCCAACGAGATGGCACGACCACAAACCCACTGTCACCTCTCACAGCTTCTCTTTCCTGCTCCTGGGCTCAAGCGTGTGCTTTTGGAAACCTGCAAAGTTGGTTGTACGAGCGGACGAGATGCTAAGTGATCGCACGCCTGCTCCAGTTCACAACCAACAAACAAAAGCTGAGTTGCATTCACAACATAAAGCAGGACGTCTACAGAGAAAAAAAAGAAGTCATTCCGACAGCTACCAAAGAAAGGGAGCCTTCCTGCGGGCAGCCTGATCACCGCTCACATGCTCTGCTTAGAGGACAGAGGGAAGATCCAGCTTCCCTCCGGAAAGGGAGATAATACCCTCGCGCACACACCTATCGGGGACCGCACACACATCCCCCCCCCCCCCCACACCGCTCACCGCACACCCCTTCGGCCGGGCTCACCGCAGAGCCGGAGCCCGCCTCCCGCAGCCCCCATCCGCGCAGCCGGCAGGGCAAGGACGAGCCACCCCGAAAAGTTTTGCCGTCAGCGGGGTCCCGGCCCGGCCCTCGCCCCGCGGGCTCCAACAACAAAGGGACGGGGATGGAGACGCGAGCGCGGGGCTGCGCGCACCGCCGCCCCCCCCCCCCCCCCCCCCACCTTCGCTCCCCTCCGTCCCCGCCGCCCGTCCCCGCGTGCCCTTGGGCCGCTACCTGAAGACGGCGACCGCAGTGTGGTTCCTCCTCCACGCCTTGCCCTGCTGCATCAGCACCCCCTGAACGATCTCCTTCTCGTCGGGCAGCCGGTACACGGGGAAGATGTAAAGCCAGCAGAGGACGAAGACGCCGAGGGCGCTGGCCCCCACGGGCAGCCGGGTGCGCGGCCACTTCCACGCCAGCCCCGCCATCCTCCTCCCGCAGCGCTGCCGCGGCGCCGGACTGCGCTCCCGCATCAGGCCCGCACCGCCCGGGGCCGCTCAGCCCCGCCGCCGCCCGCGCCCTACGCCCGGCGGCCCGGCCCGCGCCCTCCGCCCGCGCCCATCGCAGCCCCGGCGGCCGGGGTGGAGCGGGGCGCCGCTGGGCGGCTCGACCCCGCGGGCGGCAGGGCTCCTCCCGGGGCTGCGCCGCGGCTGGCAGCTCTCTCGGCGGTGGCTGCTGCCGCCCTTCCTCATAGGCATTTGGTCCCTCTCTTTCCCCGCCAGGCGATGCGATGCGATGCGATGCGATGAGATGCGATGCTCCGCGCCGCTCCACTCCCCGCCCTCCGCCTCCCGCCGAGCCGTTCTCCTCTCACTGCGGGCGGCACCGGTACATTTCCATCCTGCCCCGTAGGTGTGCGCCGCTCGGCCCCGGCCCTTTCGCTGCTCGGCCAGGAACCGGGCTGCCGCGGGTCCGCGCGGGAGGTCCCGCCTTGGGCTGGCCCCTGCGGGCAGCGCCGTGAGGGGAGCGCGGCCGCTTCCCCGCCTCGCCTCTCCCCGCGGCTGAGTGCGGGGCTGAGGAGGCGCCGCGGCCCCCAGCCACTGCGCAGCCCCGGCCCCTTCTCTGGAAGCCGCGGCTTCGGCCCCCCTCGGCGGGGGCGCTGCCGCCCCGGGCCCGGGGCTGCCGCACCGCTCCGCAGCGCACCCTGGCGGCCATTCAGTCACCTACAGGAGCCTGCCCGCGTCTTCGCCTCTGGCCCGGCGCCGTGCCAGCCGGCCCGGCTGCCGCTAAGTCTCGCCCTGCTGGGTCAGCCCTGGGTTCGGGTCAGGAGGCTGCGAGTTACCACAGAATGACAGAATTGGAGGATTGTAAGGGACCTCTAGAGATTATCCAGCTCCCTCCTAAAGCAGGTTCCCTGCAGCAGGTCACGCAGGAAAGCGTCCGCACGGGTTCTGAATGTCTGCAGGGGACACTTCACAGCCTCTGCAGACAGTACTCTGTCAGTTCTTCCTTCGTATGGAACTTCCCGTGCTCTGGTTTCTGCCCGTTGCCCCTTACTGTATTGCTGTTTGCCACCAAATGGATTCCGCCTCCATAGACTCCCACAACTTAAGAGGTGTATAAAGAGTAACAGCTTCAGGTCTCTCAGCCTTTCCTCATACCAAAGAGTCTCCAGGCCCCACATCACCTTTGTGGCCCTCTGCTGGTTTGGTCAACCAGCTTCTGCATTTGCAAATGATCAGCCCCACATTCCATGGTTCCTTCTTTGCCTGTCCAAAACTTCCCCCGAACTAATGATGAATGAAGCTTTAGATGAAGGAAAGAAAGCAAAGAGGAAGTTTGATAACAGTTGATGTAAAATATCTGACCATAAAGCAGCAGTTAAATAGTCATAAATAAGAACTTGCTGTTTATACAGTATTTTCAGCTGCATACTAACAGACACTGCTCAGTTCTCAGTAAAATGCAAGCTTGGAAATCTCAGTGTGCTTTTGGTGCTTGAGAGGAGGAAAAATACTGTCTTCCATGGTGCGTTGCTGTGTAGAAATACCTGCTAACAAAAAAGATATTAACAAGGTGGTGTCTAATGAATGAAAAAGTGCCGGAAACCTATTACTGCATAAGGACTATTGCTTTCATTCACACTTTATATACTAAATCTGTCTAGAGTATTAGAGCTGTTTTCCTAAGACAAAATGGGAAGGAAAAGAAATTGAGAAGTGCATTGTTGGCCAACATCTGACAGAAATATTTTGAGCTGGATAAATATTTTCACTTTCCCTAAATGAATTTGTATTTTTGGTGAGGAAGCCATTTACCAACAGTAACATAAATAAAGCACTTCCATCAACTCTACTAAAACCCAACAGAAGTATCCAATCTTTAGAGAGACTAATTCAAAATGTAGTTAGCTAGACTTATCATAATTATGAATGATTAAAAAGCAGAAAACTGTACTCCAAATTAAATTCTGCCTCTTTGCTCACCTTCAGCTGAGGAGAGAGACAAGCCAGAGTCTTGGTGTGGCTTGGGAAACCAGAGAGTGGAAAGAGAACAAAGAGAAAATAGAAAGGACTGCTGTTCCTTGACTGTCCAACCTAAATACAAAGAAGTAAGTAGAAATGAAATCAATACGATTATTTGTTAATTTCATCGGTGATGTGATGCAGCCTCTGCCTAACTGATGTAGGAAGGGATTGCTTCTTTAATAAAGGAGACTTGCTCCTGGATAGACACAAGATTTGGGGGCATTTTTTATCTGTGAGCCTATAAGATAAAAAAAGCTGCCTTTCCACCCCCCCAAATATATGCCAGCCTCGAGCCCCCAGGCTGTTCACTGGATTTATAACAGTCCACAGTCTGTCTAGAGCAATGGCTGTATCTCCATCATCATTTCCTGCCTGCAGCCCGCAAGGAGCCAGATGTATGAAGACAGAGATGAAGCAGAGCCAGTTATGTTGTAACTGACATGCCATGGAGGACTGAAAAATGCCTGCCCTCACTATTACACAGGTAGAAATTTCCTCTTTCCCTTCCCTCTGTCTGTGAGCCTGAAAAGAGGTGTACTGATATTTTATGTTACGGATAGTGATTTCAGGTGGAGAACAACCCGAAGGTAAGATAAACTGCTGAACATGAATCTTGCTTTCAAAGAAACAGTTCTTAAGTACTTCAGTGAGAGGTTGCAGCCATTGTGAAGATGTAGTGATCAGCAATCCATGACCGTAAATCACAGTAGAAAGATAGAAATTCAGCTATAATTCTTCTCTGCTGTACTGTTATAATAGTCGGGTAGTAAGGTTTAATCTCATCTCCTTAACGTTGGTCCCAGGTAAGGTCCACGACCAGGAAGGCCAACTATTCTGGTCATGGTTCATAAGCAGGTCAGGTACAACCAAAAAGCAGAAAGAAAAAACAGTGGGTGAGAACTGTGAATAAGGAGCATTTTAAACATTAAGTAGAAATATTGTTACTATCTACTCATCAGGAAGGAAACTGCTATAGTTTTCCCGGGTTCGCTGCAAAATCCACCAGCACATCTCTTCTCCAGTTTTCTCTTTTCCTTATTCTTATTGCAACTATATAAACTGCACAACCATGCAGGCGTTCACTCACGTCGTGTATGGGCATCTCCGCACTCGCTGTACTCATCTGCTGGCTTTGCATTTCCCTTTCTGCCCGAGGGTGGAGCTGACACTCTGCTTTACGCTGCGGCTCTACCTGAGAACGCTGTGCACAGGGAAGGGCAAAGACCTTTTCCGAGAGTTACAAGGCAGCACCTCCTCTTTCTGTTATCCCCAGCACAAACACACGTAGAGAACAAAGCTGCCTCCCTTCACAATTCCAGTTTTTGCGTACTTTCTGTTGGGGAATCTTGTGTTCCCACGTATACCCTGTGATGCCTTGTCTTTGCCCCCTTTCAAGCCCTCTTTCTTCCAAAATGATGGGTTTTTTTCCCATTCAGCACTCCACTCATCTTCTGTTCTGCAGATTTCAGCAGAGCAGTTGCTTTGGGATCAGCTTTTAGGCAATACCAGCCTTTCAGTTTATGAAAATGCTATTGCGCAATATACCTACAAGATAAATCTCTTATCTTTCATATGCACTTGGTTATCATCTGACTAAAATACCTTGCTTGCTCTATGCTGTGCCCTCAGTTCTACAGTGCTTCATGCTCCATTAGCAGAGTCTGTGCAAAGGCTGAATTTGTTTTCTAAGGGAGATGAAAAAAAAAGAAAAAGGAGAAGGGTAGGTATTTAGTGCATAATGGCAGCCCTTATTCCCTACTGCTATAAATACTCTGTGCTGATTTTGTATGTGTTTTGGCCAGATGTTCAACAGAAAAAAATGCTCAGAAATCATCATCTATCCTAGATGCTATTTTAGGTCAGCTGCTGTATGGTGTTACCTTTGAACATTCTGGTTTCTCTGTATTTCTTCACATGATATATTTTGTAAAAACTAACATTTCCTTTCCTTTCCTTTCCTTTCCTTTCCTTTCCTTTCCTTTCCTTTCCTTTCCTTTCCTTTCCTTTCCTTTCCTTTCCTTTCCTTTCCTTTCCTTTCCTTTCCTTTCCTTTCCTTTCCTTTCCTTTCCTTTCCTTTCCTTTCCTTTCCTTTCCTTTCCTTTCCTTTCCTTTCCTTTCCTTTCCTTTCCTTTCCTTTCCTTTCCTTTCCTTTCCTTTCCTTTCCTTTCCTTTCCTTTCCTTTCCTTTCCTTTCCTTTCCTTTCCTTTCCTTTCCTTTCCTCTCCTCTCCTCTCCTCTCCTCTCCTCTCCTCTCCTCTCCTCTCCTCTCCTCTCCTCTCCTCTCCTCTCCTCTCCTCTCCTCTCCTCTCCTCTCCTCTCCTCTCCTCTCCTCTCCTCTCCTCTCCTCTCCTCTCCTCTCCTCTCCTCTCCTCTCCTCTCCTCTCCTCTCCTCTCCTCTCCTCTCCTCTCCTCTCCTCTCCTCTCCTCTCCTCTCCTCTCCTCTCCTCTCCTCTCCTCTCCTCTCCTCTCCTCTCCTCTCCTCTCCTCTCCTCTCCTCTCCTCTCCTCTTTTTTTTTTGTAAGAATGACACAAACATTGTGAATGCATTTATGAGCATTCAGAGTTGCCAGTGCAAAGATCTGCTGGTAAATTCCCATGCTGCTTTTTCCTATCATGATTTACTTTGCAGCAGAGTTAAAACCACTAACAAACATCTATTCTCAGTGACAAAACATTTTAAGCCCCTAATATAACAGACAGTTTTATATAATCCTATTGGAGAGGCAGAATTTCAACTACAGCCAAGTACAATATCAAATTAATATTCCTGGAAAGGCCTGGTGCCTAAATGTAATCCATTTTTAACTGACTGTATCAGCTGGCCTTGGAAAAAAAATATATGTAATACTTCTCCTTGAAAATTTTGCCACATCTTTGTTTTTCAGCTACCATGCTGTAACAATATTATTACTGTGACAACATTTACTATCATCTTTTCAGCAACAGAGAGGAATCTGAATGCACAGGAAAGAAACATAAAATGGTAAAAAGGATCTTACTGATCAAAGGTAGAATTTGTTCCCTAATACAGAGAACCTCTGTTCTGAGCAGTGCTGAAAGGACTTTCAAAACATCTTTGTATGTGATCAGTAACGTTACCCAGTTACAAAGTGGAAAAAGAAGTAAAAATCTACAAGCATTAGTACATGGAATGCATCAAACCATTACCCACAGGTGCTGTGGTTTTCAGTTTTTCAGGGAAATAAATGGTAGGTTTGTTGGGTATAGCAGATTAGCACAGCCAATTTTTGACATATATGCCATCACTGCTGTACATCAGTACAGTGTCTTTAGGAAAGCTATAAAGACCAGACTTTTATTGCACAGCACTGGCTTCAGTGCCTATCAGAGACATGGATGGCCAGGAGACCCAGTAATGTGAAGACAGGGCAGTACAGTGAAATTCTGGAGGGACGTCCTGCCACATCTGCTAGAAGAAACTCCATTTCAAGGTCAGCCCACTTCCATCCACAGTACACATCCAAACCTCCCTCTCACACTCATGAAACAGATCCTCACACAACTGGCATAATTATATCCAACTGAAGTAGATGCATCTATAAAATCACGATAAACTCATTATAATACTTAATGGGTTTGACTTTAGGCACAATTGGATCCACTAGGTCTGGCCTACTGTAACAAACCTAGATCAGAATATGTACATACACACGCGCACAGGCTTCAGGCGAATCTCCTTGTTAGTAGAGTTCCTTTTCCTCAGGGACTCAGATAGATTCTGACCTCATGTCTGACATTTGCTGAAATTTCGATCTGAGCTGTTTCTGTCAGGAACTCATCATTCATAATTCAGCATTGTTTAAGAACGCCTGTTCATGAGAAGGTCGTGTCTGATGTACAGAGGGACATAATAAATTTGGTCTGCAAGAAGTAATCCCTCTTGACTAGGATGAAGTGCATGAAAGAAAAGCAGAGGAGAGGGAAGATCTTATTGATACCATCGCCTTATCTTTTCTTCCTGTGACAAGCACTCCTTAGTTATCATCAGGAAGAACCATGATTTTGTGTGAGGCGTCAGAAGTTCCTCTCTGCTCCGGGGACCTGCTGAGAATTAGCAGTGGGTAGGCTATATGATTTATTCAGTTGTCTGCCTCTAAAGTGAACAAGGGTGATATAGGAATGTGCGTAAAGGGAAGTTTCTGCAAGGATGGCTGCAACCCTCAAAGCTGAGACAGACGACCATCTAAGAGGAAGTCTCAGACACTCGCTGTCTGTGCCCCTGTCAGGCAAGTGCTTGGACCCTGGGCAGAACCTGCTGTGCAAGATGGTAGGTAAAACTACCTCTGGTGTACACGGTATGAGTGGAAACTTGACTTAAACTGGAACAAAAAGCAAGGCAAAAAACAGAAAATTAAACAGCCTGGCTAGATAAAGTAACAAGTGCAGAAAGAGTGTAAGAACTGCTGAGTCCTGTGCCAAGCTAGAGTTGTCTGTAAGGTTTCCATTAGCCAAGTCTTCCATCAGCCCATTTAGTTATGGCAAAATTTACATGCTGACCCCAGGAGAGTTCTTCCAAATACATTAATTGAAGCAGCTTTGTCTATAGTAACAGTAACATTTATATAATGTCTCTAGCATTTTTAAGTGGATCTCAGAAGTTTTTGTTTGTTGCTGTGGTTTATTTGTTTATTTTCCCAGAAGAAAGTTGTCATTACTATTATTCCCCAACAGAAGCAGAGAACCCAAATGATTTGACTAATGACTGAGGGAGCTTTGTAATCGACTTCTTTAAGCCTAAAGCAGTGCTGTAAGTCACATACTGCAGAGACAACTTCAGCTGTGAATGAAGCTCTTGGATGCACCGGCAGCTAATATTAGAGAAGTGCCCCAAGACTGTTGTAGAATTCTTCTCAAGGCCTCAAAAGTTATGCAGTATTGTTTCACCTGGAACCAAAAAGCAATCTGAAGTTTCATTAGTGGGCAAACAATAATGAAAGTTTATTATGTTTCTTCACAAATATAATGGAATATACTAAGAGCAAGGCTTGCCATAGGTATTTTTCACTGAAGGATACAGATTAAACTAGAAAAAAAAAATGTATATATATTCTCTGTGCTGAGGAACCACAAAAAACAAGAAGAAAGAAGCAAGCTGTGACCCAATAAGATTCCTGAGGAAAGGCAGCATTATGCAGAGGTCTGCAGTATTGCCCAGAAGCTGGGAACAATGACCAGAACAACTTGCATGTTCCTTTGCTGCACTTCAGCTTCACGTTGCAGTCTCAGGTCACAGCAGTCCTTTCACAGCTGTCAGTTAATAACGTAATCCTTCCCATGCCATCCAGGCTGCACGAACTCTGGATGTAAGACACCTTTATTTATGGTACTTCCCCGTGTTTGTTTTTATGAAGCTATTTATTCAAATAAGTTTAAAAACATTTCAAGGGCCACGTTTTCACTCTGTTTCAAGGCAAGTTCTGTAAAACGTCTGAAAGGAAATAAGTTTTCTCTCTTAGGAAGAGAAACATAGGAGATGGATTACTTTGTTTTACAAAATGTCACACTGCGATGTCTGTCATCGAGAAGGCGAGTTTCACAAGTCATTAATTCAACCACATGGTGGTGTAGAGTCTAATAGGTAACATAAGCTGGATGGGAGCATAAATATCAATAAAGGTGCTTTTTTCTTTGCAGACAAAACATACTTTCCAACCTTCAAGCAGGTTTAACTTATGTTTTAACATTGCTGCACAAGGAATTATTTGGGCTCAGAGAGAACAAAGAGTTCCCATGTGTCAGAACTGAAGGACAAGGCCTGCAATTAAATAGGCGTCTGGTCACGTGTCCCTTACACCAAGATTACGAGTGTGGTTGTACCGCCATCGACACGGACTGCTGAACTAGAAGGCACAAAATATAGAAAATATAGGTAGGTGTGTAAAAAGCAGTCATTAAAACTGATCAGGTAACCCTCTACTGAATGACATTCAGAAAAAAAAAAGAACCACCACCACCAAAAATACCAAACAAAAAGAGCTATTAAAATAAACAAAGTTCTTACCCTCATTGTAAGATTTTTTTTAACATATTTTAAGAGTGAAACAGGTTTAGATATCCTTGAAAAATGTTTGCAAAAAGTGCATTGTGGAGTTGCACGTGATCCCAGCTGAGATCTGCTCTACAAAACCATAGAAGGTAGTCCTTTCCCCTAACTACTAAGTCTAAGGCACAAGAAGTGACTACTCATAAGGTCTGTATATTAATACTTACTGAAGTAGCTTAGAAAAATACACCAGAAAGATAAATTTGACTGAAAAAGTTAAGTAAGTGAAGCTTTATTTTTCCTCTTCTTCATGTTCTTCCATTGCAGCAGGACAGACCTGGTTGCTCAGCCACCACAGACATTGTCCTCATGAGTTTCCCAACATAGTAGAGCATGGAAAAAGCTTTGAAATGTAAACCACTTAACCAAAATTCACAAAGCCACCAAGCTTTTTGATGTCAGGACACCAGGAAGCTCTGAACTGCAATGAAAGCTCTTGTAATTATCATAACCACAAAGTGGGAAGAAAAAAAAGATGGAGTTTGCTTTTTGGAATTGTGATCTTTTCGGAGAAGGAAATTAAAACCTTCTCCGTGAATTCTTATACAGTGGCTGCCTCTGCTCTGAAGCATATAACAGTGAAAGAAACTGTGACGCCAAGTAAACAGTACATGGTTTGAAGCACAGAGGGTAGATTTCTTGAAGCTGATGCTGAATTCTCCAGATACGTCAGCTTCTCCTGGGTTTGAGCTGGTTTTAGATGTGACTTCTGTTTCCAAGTTGGAAGTATAACATAATCAGCAACTCACAGTTCTCATAGAGTCTGTTTGGTGGTGATTTTGTTGGTGTCTTATCTGGACGGCAGAACAGATCATCACATACTTTCTGTTCCCAAGGAAAGAAAAATAATGTCAAAGAGGCATTGTTACGACGTTATCAGTTGCTGGGGTGACCTTCCAGTTTCTGTGATCGTGATTTATAACAGCTAACACCAGAAATGGGAGAAACCTGCCCTTGGAAAGGCCTGAGCCAAGGCTCAGTTCCTGAGCTTCTGGCCTCCAAAGGAGCCTTGGTGATTGAAGTGGTGTCAGGCTGAGTGCTAGCTCAAGGTCTGTGGGAGAATTTTATCTTGCAATCACAGCTGTCATTGTTGTGTTACAGTAAGTAGTACCCAACATTGCGGTGTCCCTCTGATAGCAGTGGAACTATTTCCAGAGGATTTTACCAGTAAGTACAGACCAGGATAGCAATCATCTTTTTCTGTCTGAAGAAAATGAGAGCGTAAGTAAGGAATTTTAGTAGGCAAATGTGCTCATAAAACCAAAATTTGAGGCAAACTTGAAAGCATCTCTTCAGCAGCCAAAAGAAAAACAACTCTGCCCATGAGCAGAGATGTACTCTGGGCCCAAAAGTCAAAATAATTCCCACAGCAGAAACCTGGAGGGGACACAGACACTTTATTGCTGCCGTGGCCTGTCATTGGAACAAATAATGTGCTGTGTTTTGGAGTTACAGTAATTATAAACATCAAACATGTTGCAAAGTGTGCATTTTTTTTCCTGAGGACTTCCAGAATCCATAAATGTTGAATAAGCAGAAAAAAATCCTCAGATGGAAAGCTGGGAGAGTTGTTTTTATGTGTTTGTAGTTTTAGAAAGATAAGTTAGTTCTTGGAGGCTGAACAGGGAACAAATGCATAAGAAGAATTAGGTGGATCTTCAAATTACATTTCATATCTGCACAGAACTGATTTACTAAAGAACGCTCAATTCACTACGGTTGGAGTCTTTCTGATTGTTAAGTCTGGAGCACCAATAGGGGCTACTGTCTGGCAAAATTTCCATCTTAGGATTTAATTCGAGTCTTTGCTATTCTATCTTGGATACCATGCTAATTTAGATTAATTCAGACTTCGCTTATTTCCCTTCATGAGACAGATCAGAGAAGCACATGCACTTATTATACGCTCTAACGGTGACTGCGAGTTTTTGGATGATTAACTCAAAATGTCCAATTTCAGTGATTCATTTTATGATTATTCAACCTGAGAGTCAGATTTCCAGAGGGGTTAATTACTCATAACTCAAATGATTCACAGCAGCTCTAAAATATCATTATAAAACTATAGGAAGAGTACATTAAGCCCTGGTAAACTTAGCAAGGCTTTTCTGAACTGACTGCTCATCAGCCCCTCTAATAACATGAGGGTCTTGTAGACCAAATCCTACCAAGCGTACTATTTAATTTCATACGGAACAGAAATGTGTATTATGGGATGGAGGGGAAAAAAAGGAGATTGTAGAGTTAAGATTGATTTTCAAAGTGTGTCCGATTCTATGAAGATTTTCTTTCTACTGCCTTCTAGTTCGAAGAGTACAGTGAGAAATTCAGCTTTTTTATATTTACAACCTATCCACTAACAAAGTTCACCTGGTTCTATCCATTAGTTTAGAGAGATTCCTCCTGGGACTGAACTGCCATCAGGTAACTGTCAGAAGCACTCAAGCACTGTAAAATGGTTTACTAATCTATTCATTTATCTCAATTTTCTAATATGAAAGGAATTAGCTCAAGCATAAGCTTATCCATTTCAAAAATAACTACCATAATGTCTGTGACTCACTGTTTTACTGGCTTCTATATTATCTCTGCAGCAGTCCCATGTTCAATTTGCAGTGACTTCCTTATATTTCATAATCAGTTTTCCACGGGCAGCATGTTTTGCCTCAGTTAGTCCATAAGCCATCCAGCTGTGCATCTCAGCATGATTACTGTATAATCTTCAAATGTTAGCTACATTTCTTTAACTGTTAAAAAGAAACCATAAGGTCAGACTGATGAATTTGCACATCATAATGGAAAAAGTGTCACAGTACCAATATTTATGCATATTCTAGGCTACGCTTGTATGTGTTACAATTATATGCCTCCAGAAATACCATGCATAGACTTGCTGTCCATGGATAAAACTGGAAAGTTGAGGATGAAAATAGATTTTATGAATATTTCACTGCCTCATCTGAGACTAAGAGCTAAGATTAAAAGTGGGGCTTTTGAAAGTTTCCTAAATCCCACACATGCTGATTTTCCATTCTTTTTATGCCCTTTAGTGTACTGAAAATGTACGAAGATTCCATTACTTCTGGAAGCTATATCAGCACTTGGGTATTTCCCTGCTTTATTACAGCTGTGCATACTTTAATCCATCCTCTGTGCGGCTCCGCATTCTCTTCCCGAATTAATCAGCCTTAAGACTATTCAGGTGTCTTCAGCCACACATGTATGATAGCAGGATTCTGCAACAAGTGGTGAATTTCTCTAGACATTATGTCAAAGAATGATCACAAGTGTATGAATGCCCTGTCATTCTGAGAGTTGGGGCTAATATAATGATATTTTCTTGGGGAAGAGAAAGTGAGCATAAGCGGTAAAATGCAATAGAGGTGAAATCTGTATTTCATTTGATTTCCCCTCATTGTCATAGGCACTTTTCTCGTCTCTTGCTGCTTTACTCCCACTCATTCTCATAATCTGTAAATCACTTTAGTCTGGGAAGTTTCCTATGGGCTCACTGTATTTCACTGGCTGCCAATTCAGTCTTCTGGTTTTGGCATTTGTATATAGCCAACATGATAAAAATTAATACAATAATTATACCATTCAAGTAAATCTTATGAATTAAAACTGTGCCCAGCCAGCCAGAAATATCTTTGGCTGTCATTGGAGTGTGCATTTTTTCATCCTCATGTAGAATCACAAGGCAGTAGAAAAAGTGTTCCTGTATGATTACGTTCCACAGACAATTATTCTGCAAAGGAAGAGAAATACTCGAACTGTTCCTTGTTTTAACTCTCATCTTTTAATATGTTATTTCTAATGGAATATTCACCCTGATTTCTTTGAAGCTCCTAATGAAGAAAACGACACTGTTCATTTTGAACAAACTTCTGAAGAAACCAAGCCAGCAAAACCACACAGCCCACTCTGAACCACGGATACGTGCAGCAGACAAGGCCCACTGCTCAGCTCAAACTGAATGCAATTCCACAGTGAAATGAGCAAGAAGGAAGGGAAACCCATTTCTCCCTTGTTCAAAGCAACACTAGAAATAGAACATAAAAACTTCTTTTGCATGTACAGTTGTGATATCCCTTTTGCCTGAACCATAATGGTCATACAGTGTTCCATCACTGTGTGAAGGTCTTCCATGTTTCTTTAAATTCACTGCACTGTATATCGCTTTTGTACTGATGGTTCATTGGTTGGTCTTGGACCTTGCAGCTAAATGCAGTCAACAAAGCCTCACTTGATAGCTCCAAAGGAAGAAAACTGATCAAAATACCCATTGATTGCTATCATCCTTAGAGTCCAAATTTACTTGTTTGGAGATATTTGATTCTATACAGGCTTTCTGACTTAGTAGAGTGATCTAGAACATACTGAAAACACAATGCCCATGTGAATTGCACTTAGCAAATAAAGCAGTTGCTGTAGTTCAGTATGCAGTTCAATCCCAATCTCACTGTGATTCCTATTGCTGGTTTCTATTGATACTCTCACTATCATGACACGGGGCATCATGAGTTGCTGGGAAGGATTCAACAGGTTGAATCCAGCTCACATTACCCTCTGGTCTCCTTTTGTCTTGAGATAATGGCAGCTTTCCCTGTGACCACTAAACCAGACACACACCACATCACACATTTCCTGAGCTCTGCGTACACTTCTTTCCCCATTGCTACTGAGCCTTATTCCACTGTGGGGGTTCACTGCTCAGCCACAATCACTTTAAAAAAGAGGAGAGAGGCTTTGCACTACACCCACCTTACAGCAGTCAAAAAGTCTCATGGCGGGTATTTGGGAACAATCAGCTATGCAGGTTTTTGATAGAACGAACTGCAGAGAAATTAATGACACTGTATTAGTATTTTTCACAGTCTGGCTCTTTGGTATCGAGTAAGCCTTTGGTGAAACTACTGAAGCCATTAATCACTCAAAGCTTCTGATGTCAGGCTGCCTAATGGCACGGGCAATTTCATTGCGAAGTCTCAAATTATTTCCTGTCAAAGAAATTTCTCCCTTAAGTACAACCAGGGTGTACGAGACATCAGCTGCTTGCACCGTACACCTTTTTAATTGCAAGAAATAACGTCCCATTTAATTCAGTGAACCGCAACGTCAACGTAACTGTTTTATTGCAGAAGAGATCACATTTATGTACATGTATTTGAAATAACATTATGACCGAGATCTGAGAAAACTTTGTGCAGGCTATTTCCAGACTTCAATTTAACATAAATGATTTAGACATTAATATAACCGTTACAGTATGAAACCCTTTGATTTCAGGGGGCATTTTTGTTTGATTGTCTGGTTGGTTGGGGTTCTTTAAGGCCAAACTCAATAATGAGCTCAGACAAATCATAATAAACAACAACTGCACTGGGTTTCACGCCAGTTTTACTGCATTATTAAAACGATGTCTGTTTATTTGCAGGCAAGGCCACTGTAAAAAGCACTGTCTGTTTCTCGCTGTGTATAATTAAGTCCATTACTTCCTGCAGAAAGTTATTGCAGCACAGGTTAGGAGCAGCCACTCAGGCCAGACCCAAATATTTGCAAAGAAGCATATTTTTCTTGGTTCTAAACTGAACCTACGTGAATCTGGAGCACGAAGTCTGACAAACTAAAAGGATCTCAGGAGGTTATCTAATGCATCCCTGCTCAAAGGCACACATGTAAGTCCTGGAAGACACTCATCTCACCAGTTCCCTAAGGCATTTGGTGGAGTATAACTGACCTCCCCAAGCAACTTGGCAATTCTTCCTGCTCTTCACAACTGCAAAACCATGTCTATGCACGTAACCTGAACCTTTCCCACCTTGACTGAGGATTGTTACATCCTGTACACCCTACACATCCTACATCCTGCAGCTTTCTGCTGTAGATGTAGGAAACTCCACCATTTCTCCATTTGACCCCAGCTGAGTTCAGCCTTCCCTTCAGAACATGTTTGCTGAGGTTCTGAGCTCTCCCTTGTTGGGCCCACACCTTTCCCAAAGAGCAGTGCTCAGAAACAGGTACCGTGCTGTTGAGCTGTGAGCACAGCAGCATCACTGCAAATGTCTCATGATCTCCTCTCCATGTACCTTCCCTCTCAAAACCAGTTGAGCATCGCTGCTCAGTGTGTTTATCTCAGTGGGACCACCAGCGCAAGGCATA
Organism: Gallus gallus; assembly: GCF_016699485.2. Classification (NCBI taxonomy): domain Eukaryota; kingdom Metazoa; phylum Chordata; class Aves; order Galliformes; family Phasianidae; genus Gallus; species Gallus gallus. Next base: position 66,625,224 of record NC_052532.1, on the reverse strand, counting down.
AATGTGCAGTGTGGACACCTCAGACCCACAGCCATCTCTTTTGTTTCAGTAAAGCTGCTATTCAGAGAGGAGGATTCAAGAGCTTGAGTCTTGTGTCCCTCACCACAAAGCTGGAAAACAATCTCGGTCTTTGCTAAGTGTTTCAAGTCTTACTCCGGAAAAATTCCATAAGAGAGCAAGCCATTGCCGTACTGACTGCTAAAACAATATATTATCATATTTTATTTTCAGAATTTCTTTTTTTATTCTGGTTTTGGGATCATTATCTGTCTGTCTCTCCAAACAGTTATTTTCCTTCTGTCCTTTTTGCTTGGTAGATACTCAAGTTCATTTTGTGTTCTTTCCTTGTTCCGCCTGTCTAGCTAGCGCTCTTTATCCACCACCCTACTTGCCTTTCCCTTGTCTCAGCCCTCCTGCTGCTGTTTGTGGAGAATATCGAAAGCGACAACAGTATCAGAAGAGCGTTTCACCTCCAACACATGACAGCCCTGCGCTGTCAACAGAAACAAAATTGTGAAAGCATTAGTGCCGAGTTCCATTCTCTTCACGCAGCCTCTGGGTAGCTTTAACAGCTGATTTATGTAAAACTAAAGTGACAATTTAAAAGCCCATTTGCAGGTTTCAGGCATGAGCGAGAGATCCCTCCAGAGCAGCGTGCTGTGATAGCCCTGCACAGCCAGTTCCACACATGGGCAGCTAAGTGCATGTGTGGCAGGTTGTGTAAGGGCACGAAGACAGAGCTGGGGGATTATGGCCATTTAATCGTAAGTGTCTCCTCCATTTCAGCTTTGCTCAGCCATTTTCACCAATGCAAACATCACTAAACCCCAGACTGAGACCAAAACACGATCCACAACTTCAGACAGCGCTTGGAAACTGTGTTATGGCCGTGTAACATGGACAGCTCTGCCATGTAGTGTCCAGTGCAAAGTGTGACCAAAAGCTGCCATTTTCCAATCTAAACCCAGGCAAAGGGGCACAGGAAGAGGGAAGCATTGCTGCCTGCTCTTGCTTGCTCCTCTGGCTTTTTGGGTGCACACCAGGAGAGAAGGGCATCTCTTGAAAGAGCTTTGCAGGCTCAGCTGCACTCCCACAAAATCAAAGAGCTCCAAGGGGGTCCACTTACACTGTAACAATTCGTCTGATGTTTCCCAATCTCACAATGTTTCCAGGCAGAAATAATCCTCCAGTAAAGCATTAGGAGCACATCCTTTGAATAAAACCCAAATTGCAATAAATAAACTCCCTAGCTCCTCCCTTCCCTATGATTTAAGGGCATATTTCTGTACACATTAATGAAGATACTTCTGAAACAAAAATAAATGTGAGCTATTTCATGTCAATATGCACCTTTATGCTAAATGCCTGCAGGTCAATTGAAATGTGAAGGCTGTTTCCAAAGTGAAACTACCAGTTTAAATCTGTAGCTTCTAATCAGCTCTTTGCCCACTGCCTGATGGAGGCCACCAAGGTCTGCTTCCAGGCCATGCATTCCCCGAGCAGTCACAACACACCAGGCACTGCAGAGCCTTTAGCCATTTCCCCTTTGCCACCACATTCAAAGCACAGCATTTGGAGGTGTGGAGTGGGACCTGCTTCCCACAATCCATGCAGGTTATACAAATGTAAAACAAGCCACGTTTCGTGTTTGAACTCCTGTACCAGCCCACATCCTGAAACCCAGCTCTGAGCCGCATGGTATGGAGCTGGCAGGCCCCCCGAGCAGCAGGGCCTGATCTGGAAGCCGGGAGCAGGCAGCCCCAGCTTGGCAAGGCCTGAGGCCAGGCAGGGCTGCAGGGAGCTGAGGCCGGCCCTCGCACTGTCAGCCCCAGGGCTGATTGTGGGGCCTTGGGCTCATGAGGCCATTATGGCCTGTAATGGCGGCCTGCAAAGCCTGACACAGTTCTACAGACAAGATATGGCACATCATCATCTCTGTTTGCAGCACAGACAAACTATGCTTTCTCCACCTACCAAACCCACAAATTCCACGTAGCAAAAAAACTGCTTTTGCCTACACAGACCAAGGGTCAAAGGGAGACTGGCAGACGCTGCCTTCAGCCCTGACACTCATTAGGTGCTTGCCAGGGAAACTGTCACTCATTCAGATGCATCATCCAAGCAATGGAGCGCTCTCTATAAGCTTCACAGTCACTGACATCCCACTTTTCACAATCATCTGTAATTCCTTCCATCCTTCTTCCTTCTGTTGTTGTCCCCACCTTCCAGTCAGTTGTCTGACATGATGGGTGATACCAACTGATCTGTTCCCAATATTGGTGTGCCGGTTTAAACCTAAGCTTGACGGCCCTTGTGAGGGCTGCAAATAGGAGCAAGGAGCAGGGCTACTTTAATCCTACTGTGTGCCACTTGGATTTCTCATATGAGGAGAAAGCAGTCGCATTAGCTTCTGTCCCTGACCAGTTATTGTAGGAGCACAGTTCCTGACAAAGAAAACAATCCCGTTTGCCATCTTGCATCTGGAAGTCCCATCTGGGTTGGATATCTTTCATTAACTGCACCTGTTGTAGCAGAAACTTCCAATTATTCTGTCAAAAATGCTTTTTTAAGTATCAGAAATGTATCAGTCATGATGTTCTAGATGACTGCATTTGCACACATGGATCCCTTTTAACTTTTTTTTTTTAGTACTTTTTAATGATGGAAAGAAGAAACTGCAAAAGAGTACGGCTTCCTCGAGGTTAAATTTACCCAGCTGGATCAAACAGGGAAAGCCAGATCTCAATCAGTAACAGTTAAAAACATTCATCGTTTCCAGAATAATAACTGGAGAGGAATTAACTTTTCTAGATGAGAAAGTATTTACTCTATGTCTAATGAAACACAATAGATGAAAATGTGACCTTAAAGATCACCAAGTCCAACCACAACCTAACCATACTACCCTAACTAACAGCCCTCCGCTAAATCATGTCCCTGAGCACCACATCCAAACGGTTTTTAAACACATCCAGGGATGGTGACTCAACCACCTCCCTGGGGAGCCTATTCCAGTGCTTAACAACCCTTTCTGTAAAGAAGTGTTTCCTGATATCCAACCTAAACCTACTCTGGCGCAAATTACAGCATTTGCGGTAGTCTGGGCTGCAACAAAACTCAGAGAATCTCAAAAACATTAACTGTATGGGGATTCTGCTGAGCACCTCACTCAGCCACTTCAAACACAATTCCTTACCTGCCAAATGCTAAACAAGCAGTTGTAACACCAAAGAAAAAGTCCCTCTGAGGAAGGCAAGAATGTGACATCTTTAATATGCATCCACTGTACACATTTAGGTCTTACATATATAAAAAGGCAAGATATTTTTTACAGAAATTTATTGTGCAAAGAATGATTTTCATGCTCATTTACAATGAAATAATTATTTTTAACAAATAACCATGCCGTTGCTTAATTTCAACACTAAGCAGACTATTTACATTCAAGTTTACACCTTTGTTCAAGTTCCATGTATTGTCAGATTTAGGTAAGAATGCATCTTCAGATCAAAGGTTTGCATCTTTTACACTGAAGTATCACTGACTTTCAGACACTAACTGGAAATGACAGTTCACCTTTCTTTTTAGTACCCTCATTTCCCAGATACTGTACCGGAAAAAGAAAAACAATGTGCAGAATTGAGCATCACAAATGTACACCTGTGTACAATCAGCCCGGCGTTTCCTATCCCCCATGGAAAGGGGGCTGCAATGTACCTCTCTACTCCTTAAGAGGATGGGTTATGATTTCATTTATTTATTTTGCAAAGATGACACTCCTTAAGGAAGTCGGCTTTATGACAATTTTTCCATACATTCTTATATAAAAAAATATTTGTTTTGTCAATCACGAAATCAGAACACAGCAGCATGGTCTGACTGCTTTCTAAAAAAAAAAAAAACACCCCAAACATTTCATCTAATAATAATTTAAACAAAACAACCCAGCAGTTCTCACAGAGTTGAATAATATTTTCTGTGTGCAGAAATCCAAATGGAATTTTGGTGCTGCTCCTTCCTCTCCACACTGCATGACCTCACAGCCTGTGCTCCCTCCCCTTGCTGCCCCAGCACAGCACAGGCTGCTGACACAACCTCAGTCACAGCCCACCTACTCACACCCACTCCTTTCTGAAGTGAGCTGAGAAGCACCTGATACAATAAGGGAACTCGGAGATGGTTCTGAATTTAAATGTATTGCAGTTTTGTTAACAGCTGAAAAATGCAATGGGATTTTAGCTCACTTTTCTGGGATGCCTCCTTTCTTATCATACTTCTTTATCACTGCTTCTGCTTGTCTAGGTTTCCAAGAAGTTGGAATTTTTCCACAAGAATCAGAGCATACCTACCAACATTTGTCCAGACAATTGCATGGAGTTAGAGGACAAAATACTGTGATTGTCTTACACTTTGGCTAATGATGTTCAGGGAAGATACTGATTTTGAAGATGCAATCCTAACATTCCCACATTTTAAACAAACTGTCTGGAAGACTATTTCACTTATTCCATCTTCACGTTGTGACATCTCCTCCAGTACTTGTGGGTTGGGAAGCAACTGGAGCGGGCTGCACCGGTAACACCTCCAGCTCAGATTCACGTACGAAGATGACTGCATCTCCACTTACGTTTATTAAGCACTGGGCCTGGGAAGAAAAACAAAGAGAACATACAGTTATCAAACACAAAAGTAAACACAAAATATGTGATTGTTAAATCTGCTAGGTGTAACTACACAGAAAATAAAATGTCAGCAAAGATCAAAGAGGGCCAAATTCCCTTTTATATCCCCCCACTTCTCTACTACGTAGACAGATTCTCATGAGACCAGCAACATGCAACAACCTGTGTGGCTGTTCTTCATTTCACTGCTGTTTTGAATTTACCTCATGTACCAAAAGAGCCTTATTCAGTTGTCTTCCTTTCTAACAAAATTCTGTCACTTTATGCTCAGAGATATGATTTAGCAGAGGGTTGTTAGAGTTAGGGTACTATGGTTAGGCTGCGGTTGGACTTGATGATCTTTGAGGTCCTTTCCAACCTGAGTAATTCTATGATTCTATGATTCTATGTCCAAAATGAACCAAAACTTCCATATGAACAGGATTAAAATACTAATGTCAATGAATCAGAAAAGCCAAGTAAGTTCAGCAGTGCTGTGCTCTACTGTTTCCCACAATTTACTTCATCCTAGTGAACTTAGTTTCTTTTTATCCACTTGGGAATTTATCAATATAAATATTGGCAACTTTATGTCAGCTTGGGTGTGCAGAGTGCTCTTGGCTTCTTTAAAGAAATGAGAGATCCAGAGGTGCCACACACGTGGCTCTACGGAGAATTAAATAAATAAATAAATAAAAAGCATTTATACTGGTGTCATACTAATACAAGCACTGTGATTCATATCATAACTCACCTGATTTTTGTTTGGATTCTCCATGAACACACACTGCTTCATGATGTATGAGACAACCGCATTGCCCCCTAACGCTGCAACGTGTGCTCTCACCATTGCGAACACTTCAGCAATAAAAGCATGGAGAAAGCCACTGACACCACCCTCCTAAAATGGGGGAAAAAAAAAACCAACAAGGTATTTTGTCAGTTAGCACAACAGGATGCTGAATACTTCCCTTACGTTTTATCCACAGAATACATCAGCAAATTTGAAATTGTGTTTTGTACAGAACACAAAACTCGTTCATCGTTTCACTGTGTCACAGTTAAGCCTCAGAACAATGAAACTTACTGCCTGAGAAAAGAAACCACAACTGGGTATCACATACAGCTGTTCTTTTCAGACATTCCTACACCTTTGCAGGAACAGCGATACTCAACTGACATTTGAGTAATGACTTTTTCGTTCATCACAAAGAATGCTGCCCTTTTTTCTTGAAAACTGGGAAGTAAATACAGAATAATTTACACTGAAGATTAAGAGTCATTAAGAGTCATTAAGAGTATGGAGGGGCCCCTATAGCTCCATGCATGCTAATGACTATCTTTAGTTCCCAACGATCACTAAGAACAAATCCCTCAAAATACAAAGCCAATAAGGACAGATCAGACAGTTGAGATGCTGTTCAAACTGTTTGGTTTCTTACTGGTAGGTGGTTTTAGTTGCTCTTTCAGGGGTACACACAGGGATGTTTTTTCCCTATGAAGTCCAACAGAACTTCTGGCCACTGTGTTTAGTTACTGCTTTGACTTCATGGCGTTCATGGGGGACTTTTGTTTGCATGGTGCTGAGCCCAGTAATTTGAATTAGTGCAAAAGAGGGAGAAGGAACACAAGTACTTTTTTTTCCTAGTCAATCCTATGAAAGCATGTGAGCAACCAGAATAGGGTGGAAACAAACAGAAAAACATGCAAAGAAAGAAAAAAAAACGCAAAAAAGCTGACAAAACTGAACCAGTAGTGAGCTCTATGCATCTACATTTCAGAATGAAAAGTGAAAGGCAAGACTGCTTGACTTCCCACTTGTGCATGCCACTGGAGAAAATGAAACTGGAAAGCAGAAGAAGAGAGAAACTAAGCTGGACTTCAACAACTACGGCCTGCCCTAACGTCTACCGGAAAATGTATCACCTACCCCGAAGAGACTTGAAGACATTAGGAACCAGAAAGAACACATCTTGGATGAAAATTAACAAATAAGAGATCAAGCATAACTTTATGAATCTGTGCATAAAGCACGAATGAAGTCACCTGCAGCCAGAAATCACATTTTCAATACGAGTTTGTCATTCCTCGTGAAATTCAGATTTTGTCCAACTGCTTTAACGGTTACAGCACCAGTGAAAAAAAAAAGATCTGGAACACTATAAACCTGATACAAAACGTGATGACAACAGATAATGAAAGATTATAAATATCCACACGTAGATTTCAAAGCTTAAGAGCAACGAATAAACTGAACTTAAAATTATCTATTTATGAAGTACAGTGTCTTGTATACAGTTGAGCTTATTAAAGGGTTCAAACAGCTTCAATACTCTGTAAAATACCATAACCAAAGTAGAAAGCAAATCAAATATTGCCAACTACTTTTATATAGAATACAAAACACAACTCTGAGTTATACACAACTCTGCAACCACTATTAAAGCTGGCTTGTGACTCAGCCTATATAGTTGAAATAGGTGTTAATTAGCTGCTCCTGGTGATGCCAGCAGCACACTGTCAGCATCACAAAAACTGCACAGGCTTCTCAACTTCGTGGAGGAACTGAATCAAACAACTGAGCAACATACCTCTGCCGAGATCCATTATGGTAGTCAGCAAAGTTTGTATATCAGCTATTTAATTTGTAACTACAGAAGGTGCAGTTAGAGCAAAAGCACCATGCAAGCAATGCCCTGGGCACACCTTATTACATACTTTTCAAAACGCTGTCCTTTAAATATAGACTTCTCAAGTTAAAAGGAACCATTAATCGCAAGATCCAAAGAAGAGACTTGTCTGTTCGAAGCATTTACATAGAGCTGGCACCAAGTTTTTATTTATCAATGCATAATTAGCAGTAAACAGCATAGTTTCAGTATGGGCAAACAGGATGAGGAACATTTTATTTCTATGTCTAGAAATTGTGGCAGAAGGATGCAGCTATTTCCCAAAAGAACACAATGATGAGGAGGAACACATCTTAGACATTTATGACACGGGCCTATGTTACTGAGCATGCACAGAATACAACATTAAAGAAGTTTGCATAATGTTTATATATAATATGGGAAACCTTTATCAACCAAAGAATTCTAACATCTGAGTAGATTGTGGAAGTTCATCACTGAGTTTGCTAAATGAATGAATAAAAATGGGCATTGTTTTGTTTGGCTGGCTTTTAGCAATTAAATGATTCTCAGTTTGGGGTTCAAAGGATCCCAACTTCCACTGTTAGTCAATGATCCATTTTTTCCATATGGTTCTGTTTAAGAACCTACAGTTGAACAGTATACTCAAATTAGCCATCAGCAATGGCCAGAGGATAAATAACCCTTTCTTAACAGTGTCAAAACACAAAGAAGCTCTATTTTGACAAGAATAGCACAATGCAACTTGATCCCCATTCAGCACCTTGCCTCAAGTGACAAAAGCTCAATTCACTGTGCCACTGCTCAACTCAAACCTCTGCAGATACCCCATATTCTTAGCTCTGATTATTATTACTTTAAAAAGTGCAAATCCCTGATATACAGCTCACCTCACGCAAAGAAGTAGTTTCTCGTATAAAAAACATGTTGATTATCCCAAGGTATTTGGTTATTTTTGCCCGAGGAATAAAAGAAAGAGGTGTCATCTTAACAACAGAGACGGTAGAATTGGTACATGATGGAATGGAACGGTGTCGTAAGTATCCTTCAGCCAATGGACTTGCTTTATCAACTGAAGCAGCTAAACAGATGGAAAAGAAAGAAGAGAAAGTAACTATCAAAGTAAGATTGCTGTTTCTTAAAATACAACAATTCTTCTTTATGGTTTCCAAATAGCTTGGTGACAACATTCAGCTGCCTGTGATGCTCAGCCATACCACGTGAGAAAGGAAATTATCATGCAACGCATGCAAAAGGAGACAAAAAGCTGAAATGGAATTTATTTGGAAGAGTGGCATTCCTGCAAAAGAAAACATTGAGGCGAGTAGCTGCACATACAACAATCAGTTATAAAGTGAAGATAAAGAAAAAAGTGCCAACATTTTGAAATACATATTCTGCCGGAGAAACAAATTATTATAGAAGTGTGAAAGTTGTTGTGTTTCCCCAGTGCAGCATTTTCCATTAAAACAGATATTAATCTCTACTAATTTAAGCAAGATAGTCAGACCTGTGGCCAAAGAACTACTGAAAAAGAACTCACCACTTGCTAATTTAGTGACCATTGCCTTGACTGTCACCTTGGTGATTGCTTCCTGTTTCTCACCAAAAATTTTCCAAGATCATACATACACCTACATCCATGCAGTGTATGTTATATAATTAGTAGGCGTACACATTTATCCATAACTAATATCATAACTAAGTGAACAGAAATACTGTATTTTGCTCTTTATGATACTAGTTCATAAACCCCCTGTTAGCTTACACAGTCATTAACACATCGGCATTTTTCACACTCGACTATTCATTCTATTTGTGACCTGCAATACTACCGCTGGGCAAGAAACTCCACTATTCACCACTGGGAAATCAGAGATATGTCTCAGATTATCATAACGTGGTAGAAACAGCCGCCTACTTGTCTTAATTGATCCGCGCCTTATGGTCTGAGCTTTCAGTTTAATGAGCTCTATCCAGCTGTTGCATCTGTCTGCAAAGGAACTGTAATCAATTGACGTTGCTGAAAACACAGACAGAAAAACAAAAGAAAAAACAAAGAAAAAAATATGGATGATGTCTCTCCCTCATCTCAATGCTCCTTCTGAGGAAGCAATTATCTGTGTCTGAGAGAGATCGAACATCCCTTTCCAGGTCTGTTTAAAAGAAAAGCTACAGTATAAGTTTGGACTTGTCCAAGCCAGTGTACCGACTTCTGGTGATGTCACAGTTGTGAACCAACTGCCTGACTGGGAACTCAGCACTGAAAAAACATGCAAATACAGTCATTAACTCCTCACGCCAGATTTGTCATTAATTTTTGTTTTAATCCCACATTAGGTATTGAATTTTGGGTTTTGTTTACCTAGGCCTTCTTTAACTTTAATTTTTGTTGTTATTCCTTTCCTCCTGAAGAGCTGCAGATGACGATTTTAACTTCCTAACAACCTTTATCACTAACTAACCTACAGACTGAAAAGAAGTATTGGTGATGAGGACAAGAGTCAGAAGCTGAAACTGCATCTATGTTTAAAACACAAATGAATTTTCCGTAATAAAATGCTGTCCTCCTTCTTCATCCCCACTATCATTACAGTGGAAACCAGACTTGTTTCTGCTGTGAGCCCTTGCTATTAGTCGTGGGAGTGTTTGCACATCTTTAAAAAAAAAAACCAAAAAGTTTTGCAAACACCGTTTCTTCCTGATCCTGAAGAAACGGAAGGAACGCATGCTAACTTTAAATTAAGACAAGGTATTAAAAGCAAAAAAAGCTCTCTCAAGGAACTCATTTTCTGGCAGATAAAGTGATCTCAATTTATCTCACAGAAAAACACCTGTTATTAACGCGTAGGCTTTTGTAATTAAAAAAAAAAAAACATCCAAATCTTATGATATCATTAAGCCACACCAGAGCATGCATTCTCAGTTAACTAGTAAACACTTCCTGGATTAAGGCACATCCAAAAAGAGTATACCAATGGCCTAAGAATGCTCATTCTGTTCTGGCATATAGCTAAATTAAGTAAACTCACCTCTCTGAGCAGCAGGAATACCTGAGTGGGAACTTGCACCCTCCGGGACTTCTAACAAAACAAAATAAATGTCACTCAGAAAATATATGGGCACTATTAACTGTGAGTCGCGTAGGATGTGACAACAACTGCTTTCTCATAAAAGTTTTGCTGTAAAATATCAGAAAAATCTCCTACATACAACATCTCATGTCATAGAATCATAGAATCGCTAAGGTTGGAAAAGACCCATAAAAGACCCATGTCATGTACCTTCGTAGCAGATTATAAATGGGTATAAATTCTTGGTTAAACTTGTCTTGCAAGTTAAAAGATCTTTTGTTAATAAACAGTTCTAAAGACAAACAGATATCACCAAGACATTTATATTTAGCTTAATGCAAACAAGCAAACAAACAAACTAGCTAAGACTCTATCTTCCAGAAGTTAAATAAACTTTGAAGTTTACTTGAAATAAAAGAATCACCAACTTTTTTTTTCCACCTCCCATCCATAACCAAAGCAAAAGATTTTCAGTAAACAGGGAAAAACTGAGATTAGTTATGATTTTCCTTTGAACACAAAGCAAAAAGTAAACTCAGCAACAGCAAACTCAAAATCATAGGTCATTTCCAGCTGGATATTAGGAAAAATATCTTCTCAGAAAGAGCAGTGACGCATTGGAACAGGCTGCTGAGGGGGGTGGTGGAGTCACTGTCCCTGGAGGTGTTCAAGAAGCATGTAGATGTGGCACTGAGGGACATGGTTAGTGAGCATGGCAGGGATAGGCTGACGGTTGTACTGGGTGAACCCAGAGGTCTTCTCCAACTTCAGTGATACTATGACACTTCTAATTATCCTTTTTTTTCCTGTAAGAAGCATCTGTTCCCCACTTCACATTTACCTTGTCACACTTAGCAATTCCTTTGCCAAACACACAAGCAAGTAAATACAGCCATCACTTCAGCACACAGACTGTCACTTCTCACGGCAGACAGGTAAGGTTCTTAGAACTAATGGCCTAATGAAGACCGCGATTATTCTTGTTCTGATTGATGAATTTAGGGTCTATCACTACTGTCTGCCACCACAGAAACTGGGTCTCATCCTGACTTCTGGCCTCCCAACCTTTATTAACTTTTAAAATGCTATTTGAATGCAAAAATATATATTAAGACACAAGTTACTATCTAACTTTGTATTTACTACTTTTATACCTTCTACTATGACAACAGATTAGACTTTCGAAAATGATCATAACTTAGGTAATTTGACATAGTAACATCTCTGATAAGCAGTGAACAGAAAAGGTCTACTTGCAGCAATGTACAGTAACACAGGAACTGGTGAGTGAAACACAGTTTTTCTACTTGAGTGCTGAAATGATGCAAACCTGCTAAGTCTAGATGACAGATTCTTCCCCCCAAATTACGATAAATAATCATTCTTGCTGTCTTTAAAAGAAGGGGCATGCATTTTTAGGCAGGCATTTTCAGGCACAATGCATCTGATCTCAAATATAATGTTTATTTGAGGATAAACTATGCTGTGGTCCAGTGTCTATTTCTCTCCATCAACTACAATGGTCACCTGGACAACTAGATAAGAAGCACTATTGCTCATATTCATAGTGAAACATAAATCTTCTAGTCCTCAGTGCAATTTAGCACTAGCAGCACTAGTCCAATTGCTCATAAGTTTAAGACCAAAATAAGTGAAATAGCTAAGATTTTTTTTTCTATTACCTGATAAGAATAAATGATACAGGAATGAGAATAAGGCAAATGTTACTCTAAAAGAAACCGATCACAGTGAAGATCTGATGTCAGCCAGGATAGCACCGTCTTATAGGGAATGTGTCAGAAGAATCACCTGTAAATACTCAGGCCTCAACCTTTGAGACTAAGACAGTCAGAAGTTTGAGGGAAAGCTATTTTATTGTCTCTAGTCTCACTCATTTTCTGGTCAATCCAATTCAAGCACAGCAAAAGCCATTAAACACCATTCTAACCTTACCTGACATCAATTAACAACATTTACAAGGATACTGGCAGACATTAAATGCTTCTCAAAACTTACATTTCTTCTCCTGCATTCACTCACTTGCAGTGTTCTCCAATTACACATGATTTTATGAACCTATCTATCCCCACAGAGGTAGACTCCACTACAAAAAGTCTGTCTTGGCACATCCTAGTTTGCCTCTTGACTTTCTGTTAATTTTATAGCCATGTCAGAAACCAACCTGAGAAGGATGTGTTACCAATTTATCCCCCTCTTCCTATATATACATATCTAGATACGTATATATATGAATATATAGGAATACATACACACTTGCACGTGTGCATATACATATATATATATATATATAAATACATACATATATAGATACATAGATATACACACACATGTAAGTAATGTTCTGCCGAGTACTGTCAAACTCAGTATGTTCAAAGAACATATTGCTTAAATAATACATGATATTTCAGGCTGGAAATTCAACCAAACACAATGGCCTGCCCTCTGTTTCTGTGTTTTGAAGCTGTAACATTCACCTCATTAAATCTCAAAGCTTTTAAGAACACTTGCAGTTAAATCATCTCTAAAATCTTACTCAGTTGCATTTAACCTAATCTTTGTTATCAAGAAATAACAGTTTTCATGTTAATAAAGAATGATGGCCAGCCCAGGAAAAACACCAGTATTAATCCCACTATGAACAATGTAACTTTTCCAGTTATTATACTGTATGCCAGGTAACTACAGTACACAGTTACTATTTTTTAATAAAACAATGCTAAATGTAGAAATATTTAGTTATATGTAACTTAGTAAAATATTTAACTCTTGCTTGACTGCAGCATACACGTGTAATCTATTTTTAAGTTTTCTTTTCCTTGTAAATGTTTTGAAAAACCTTTTTGCATCAAGGAACCAGAAAACAAACCAAAATTTATATTTTGTTTAAGTGCCTGCCTATTGGCCAGGCATTCACAACTGTACTGAACATGGCATCTTGTAATTTCTAAGAGACTAAGTACTGTTCATGTGCTAAATTCCTTTAAGCTTACCATCTTCAGCCCCCTCCAACAATATGACAGTTGAAATAATTATCTATCTGAAAATCTTGAAAGTGAGCTACGGTACAACATGGAATGTGAAGACCACCAGGAAAAGTAATCTACATGAACAGACTACCCTCTACTGGTCAGTACCTATTCTACAACCAGCACAGTGATGTGACAAGAAATAGACAGTTGGCTTTCTGGGCTGCAAATGCACACTGCTGGCTCATATCCAAGCTTTCTGTTCACAGGAACAACAAAGCCCCTGTCCTCATGGCTGCGCTCATTGAGTTCATCTCCCAGTCTCTACTCATGTCTGGGATTGCCCCAACCCAGGTGCAACACCTTGCGCTTGGCCTTATTGAACTTCATGTTGTTTGCACGGGCTCAACTCTCAAGCCTGCCTACATCACTCTGCATGGCATCCCTGCCCTTCAGCATGTCAACCACATTGCACAACTCCATATCACACACAAACCAGCTGAGCATGCACTCAATCCCATTGTCCATGTTATTAACAGAGGTGTTAACCAACAGTGTACAAGGAATAAAAGAAAGGTGATTTCAATGAAAGCTGTTTAACATTCACTATACAAGTTTAGGTCACTTGACCTCAAAAAAAAGAAAAATCATGCAGTTTAGCTCAGCTGAAAAACCAGCATTTACTGTCTGAAATATTTCTCACTGCACAAAAAAAAACTGTGAGATAGTGACGATGGGGTTACTTTATACGGGCCATCTGTGGAAGCAAGGTCATATGAGACAAGCCTAATTATGAAGAAATTTATAACTCTTTTAAGCAAAATGACACCCAACACACAGTGGTTTTACAACATGTTCAATAAACTAAATGTAACAAAGGAGAAAAGAATACAGGAAATCTACCAAAGAAAAATACAGACCTTATATGACTCAAAAAATTGACTGTATTTATTATGCATAGGTAGAAGAGAATATTTAAAATGAAAATACAGATGTTTAAAGGCTAATACAACAGTGAAAGAGTCATACTCAAAATCAGTAAAAAGGAAAGAGTTCATTTTTCTTCCATATAACCAACCTTTAGTTGCTGAGAATGGTTGAGAAGCAAGGGGATCAGAGCTAAGTTCCAATGGAAATTGTAGCTGTTCTTCATTATCTGTTGATGCTACAAAGAAAATGTATCAAATTAATAATTATGCCAACAATATGACTTGTCAATAGTAGCAAGCACTATAGATTCACTTTAGTCAGGTCTTAATGGAATATATTTTTCTAACGCATGCATATAGTAGTACTGTTCTGTTTGAGCAGTCAGGTGACTTACAGTAAAGCCAGCCATAAAATTCAACGGAGAATGTGTTCTACTTATTAGAATTCAATACTTTCAGGAAAAAAATGTTGAGTCAATTTATGTATCTTTTATTTCTGATTCTACAGTGGGATCAAAGTTAGCTTAGTAAAAAAAAAAAGAAAAAGCAACATTTGATTTATTTAATATAAGAGAAAATGTACTGTTACTACTTAAAAAGGTGAGATACAACTAATAATTTAGAAAAATATGGCACTGTGCTCTGCTACTAAATTCCATTTTTCAGAATGGAACATCTTCAAAGTTCCGTCTGTCTAAATTCCCATATACAGACTGCATATGTACATTTCTGGCATTAGGTGGTGCTTCGCTAGAAAAGACAAAGGCAGAGTATAGTAGAATCTCTTCTCCCTCCATAATGCTGTATGCTTTACTGATGCCCAAAAAACGTACCTAAGACTTTTTTTGTTTTTTTTTCTTTTGTTTTGCTTTTTTATTATTTTTGTGAGTTTGTGTCTTATGTTAGGTGTGGGTTTGTTTTTTCCAAGTATTATAATTCATTTTATTCCTTCTTGAAGTAAGGGCAGAAGTTCTTACTTAGAAGCACAGTGGGTTATGTACTTTGAAATACAATTAAAACACTGCCAAGCATTACATGAATTGTTTAGATAAAATATTCTAAGAAATATGGTACACAGAAAATGGAAATAGCAAACATTTCTTTCCTAATTTTGTCTAATAGGTACAGACATCGACTACCTGACAAGTAAGGCATCCTCTTACTGGAGGTGACATACATGCGCTCCAAAAACTCTGTATTGTAACTATGACTTTATAGTATAGGCCTCACAGTATTTACCTCTTTTCTGTGATTTTTCTGTAGGGGGTTTGGCTGCTTGTAATGCTTGGTCTTTGTCAAATGTAATTGCAACAGCTGTGACTGCAATCTGCAAATCAGAAATTTATGGCATGTTAGCAACTTAATCTGTTACACAAAATCCAAAATTTTTTGGAAAAGAAAGCCAAATAAAGAAAACAAACAAATACGCAAAATGAAACAAAACTAACAAAACACAACAGATTTTTCCACAGGAAAATAAGGAAGGAAAAAAAATTAAGCAGACATATTAAAAAGCCTCCTTCACTGCACAGCATAAACAGGAATACTACAGTCAGCTGTTAAAACATACATGGCAGTGTTTGCCCTGTGTTTACAATTTTATTCATCAGTTCATTCACTCTTTCTTTCTTGGTGAAATGCCAAGAGAAATAATTATAAAAACTCACTATTACCTTTTGCATGAGAGAAAGAAAGAGGTTTTTAACTGAACCCAAAAAGAACGTTGTACTTCTAAAAAAAACAACCCCATTTCATCTAAAAATAATTAAGTATACTGTATCACCTTGAAACTGAAGGAAAAAATACAGGCAATTATAAAGACAGTATATTTAGTATAGTATGTCTTAACACGTACCTCGTCTGGACTCTTTGTTTCCTAACTAAAAACATGGCATGAAGATGCGCCATTCTCAGGATGTGCTATGTATGTCATCCCACGATTCTCAAAACTAGTGCCCCTATAGTCACCCTTCCTC
Organism: Gallus gallus; assembly: GCF_016699485.2. Lineage (NCBI taxonomy): Eukaryota > Metazoa > Chordata > Aves > Galliformes > Phasianidae > Gallus > Gallus gallus. The sequence goes on along the minus strand of NC_052532.1, from coordinate 66,608,946 downwards.
TCCCCTTCCTCTTCACAGCCTTAAGTTCTACTTCAGAATCCACCAGGCATACCAATAATCCAGCCCTACTGGACCAAGTGTTAACTGAAGGCCAAAACTGCCACGCCTACATGCTGGAAGTCTGAAGAAGCAGTACACTTACCTGAACTATTTCATCCTCTGGTAGAGAGACAGTAAAATTCACATGACAAAGGCAGCAAGGAACCATAGATCGCAGTTTAAAATACAAGCTCTGTTGATGACAAAAAATTATTTTTTAAAAAAAAAAAAGCTTAGTTCAGAGAAATTAAAGGTCAAAATTATTTTCTAGAGTACACTATCAATAAGGACTCATTCAAAAATCTTCAGAAATGCTTAATGTACTCAGAAAAGCCAGATCTATCTTTACAGCAGCATGCAAACTTATTTCAGGCACAGTGTAGCCAAATTGTGAAAAGCAACTATGAAGAAAACGTTACTGTCACTATAGTTTCATTTCACTTTGCTTCCAATGAACAATTCAAGGTATGTTTCAAATCAAAGACTCTTACCTTCAACAGGTTCTCACATAGGTCATTGAAGTTCTTGTTAAGTGTTTGATTTGTTAGATTAATATTGCTTAATCTGGATACTCTTACTGCTGTGAACATCTGAATTAGAAACATACAGTAAAGAAAAATGAGACAGAAATGGAAAGAAAAGGAAAAAACTGATGAAGTACTTTTTCAAAATTTTATAAAAGACAAAATCTCTGCAAACTACTGCTTATGAATATATGAAAAGGGTGACTGATCAAGATATAAAATACTGTATGTTCTTTTTATTTGCTTCACAGTCATTCTAATTCCTACATAATTTTCAACTAGAGAAAATACTACGTACATAAATTGTGTACAATGATGTACACAATAATGGAACGTCACATACAGACACAAATGCAATCACATCAACCTGAAAGCATGCTGCTAATGCTTGTTTTCAGATTCAAGCTCCATTTCTGCAAAGCATAGTCCTGCATCGTGCCGATTTAGATCTGTTTTAACTCCCTCTCTACATGTGACAATTGAATGGTATAAATTAACTTCAAATATGTAATTATAAATAAAAGTTTTCTTTTTTCTCCATTATGGCTTTATCTAATTCTTATTTATCTTAATCTATTAAAGCTATCAAATTCAGTATTTGACACTAGCCAACATTTTCAACATCTCTTCAAGAAGCTGTAAAATCTAGCCAGGCTATTAAGAATGCCTGAAAGCTTAAAATTCATATTTACTACAGTGATTTTTCTAATGTTTGCATTTTTGTAACAAATTGATACACAACAATATTAAAAAACAGAAACAACACACAGACATACACAAAAAACAGACTCCGCACCTTCTTGCTCTTACCAAAATACCACCCATATTTCTAACACAAGGGTATCCTTTTAAATTATCTTTCAAAATCAGTGATCCCTAAAATACATTTAAGTTGCTACTGCACATTTCAGCAATTTGGAAGGAATGTATGATGGTAGTATTTATGGTTAATTTTTTGAAATAATCTTACTTGTATTTCCGGTGTCCAGTTATTTATACCAGGCATAATTTCCGTGTTGCAACTGTAAAAACCTGTAATGACAATATTTGGGCAAATTCAGTTGTACACTGAAATAGGAAAATATTTCTGAAGAAATATATACAATCCCACTCCACATTCTGCAAATAATTTCCCTTCAGCGTTTCTGAATACTGAATAATAACAGAAATACAAGCGAAATATCTAAAGAAAACACAACATCTGAAGAACACAATATAACTTATAAACCGAGTTTCTATTATTCATACTGCAGTGAAAACCAGATAGGAAAGATGGAACTCATCACTTCTAAAACAAATGCTTTGACTACAGAATCCTTATTCTGAATATTTATCCAAGTGCCCAAAAGCAAAGCCAGAACTGTCATCACAGTAAGTGACATCAGAGAGATTAAGCAGCATGAAACTCAAAAGTAACAACAGCATTGAAGACTGGCTAGCTCACGTCACCTGATGCTGACAGGTAAGACATGCTCCCTGCTTGCCTCATGGGGCCGTTCCCCACCAAACCCCTCAATAAGAACCTCACAGAGAAACGTACAAAGAAGCTTTTTAGCTCTGATTAAGATATACTTACACACTGTCATTGGCAAACACCAAAAATCCACAACTTAGCTCCTAAGAAACTAAGTACAAGTGAGGAAGCTTACATAAAATGTGCTTGTAGAAGTTGGAAAGCTAACCCCTCAACAGACAGCATAGAGACACTTGAAGATACTACCTAAAGACTGGAGTGCAAATATTGACACTTACTCAGAGAAACTTGAAGAGACTGGGGAACAAAAAGAAAAAAAAAGAAGCAGCACAACAACTGAACAGTAGGGTAAGAAGTTATAAAAAGCAAGTATGTAACCCTGAATATCTGAATATATGTCTAAATGCATTCAAAAGAGAATACAAAGAATTCAAAAGAGAATGTACAAAATAAGCTAGAAAAGAAATTGTGGAGCAGCTTGAAAAAAGTATAAATATGAATTAATTTTCTTTCAGAACATCAAAAGCAGAAATCTTATTAAGTGTCAAGTAAGACATATAATATTAAGAGAGAATAACAGGAGAGCAGACGGACGTACTTTCTGCGCCAGTGTTCACCATGGTAGAGGTTTCCACAATGGTGGAAAACTGTAGTTTATTCTTCAAATAACTTGTCTTAAATAGACATTTTCTGAAGGAGTTATTAAACAATCAGACAAAAGAGCTAATAAAAAAATCATATATCAACAGGAAAGGAAAAAAATTAAATAGGTGACTAATTGCCACTGAACTCACTGCCAGAGAAAAGGACCCTTTCACCTTCCAGTAGTGAGGCGCTTTTATGTGACCAGAAGCTACTAACTTACATGGTACAGATATTGGCACCACTGGTCTAAGGAAGCTATTCCAGAAAATGAAATCAATAGGAGAAAGAACAAGAAGACACTGAAGAGAAGTTGGTATCATTTCTGTAAATAGAAGCAATGGCTCACACACCCACTGGAGTTCTGTGAAGGACATAAGCACATAAACGTCTGATTGATACAATCTGCTTGGGACGTAAAAAGGCATTTGGTAAGACAGACTCTTTAATAAACCAGTATGCTGAGGAATATAATAGAATACCACTGGAGGAAACATAGCTGGTTAAAAGACTGAACAGAGGTCAGAGGAAATGGTCAAATTTTACAGTGGATAAATGTATAACTCAGAACTGTATACTTCCAACACTGCTTATATGTAAAGAGAGGATGTAGCGAGATGACTGCTGACAACCTTATTTTAGGGTAGTAAAATCAACTGCAGCAGGACCTAACAATGGATAATACGTATGTAAGAGATGAAATTTAGTATAAATAAACTACTGATTTGCGCAGAAAAAAAATTAACATCATATATATGCAATGACAATCTCTCTGTTGGCTATAATCTATGAGGAATAAAAGATACGGTCATAATAATAGCTAATTATGATAATGATAGTTCTGGACTCAATAGTACTCAAAAAGATAAATAGTTGCAGCAATTATTAGGAATGTAACAGACATTCTCACAAGCATGGGTAAACTCCAAAAGATAAAAGAAGGATAACAAGTGTGAGCAAACTTCTGTATAGTCGATGACTTCATTAGCCTCTTAGTCAGATCAAGAAGTTCTGTCGAGTGGGATGATAGGTGTCTATAAAACCACAGGTGGAATACAGAAAACTGACAGAAAGCAATAATTCAATTAACTTATCTTCCCAATACAGTAAGGAAAAAGAAGGAAAAAAAAGCTCAGAAGGTAGCTGATCCAAAACAGAAGGCAATGGCATTTATAGGTGTACAGATCTTGGTGTAAATTTCTACCAACACTGAGAGTGCACATGCATTCAAAATGCAAAGAGCAAAACACACAGAAAAGTTTGATAAAAAGCTACTCTCTTTCAAGGTGCTGCTGAAGTACTAACTGTTAATACAGCCTATTCTGGGGGATTTTTTATTTCTATTCATTTTGCTCACTCTTTAATGCAATACACATTTTTGCCTCATCTATAACAGTAAGCATACACCGTGTGATACAGTACACCTACTTCTATGTGGAGTTTTTAAATAACTCTTAAGAAATAAATCTATAAACACACAGAAGGAATTACAAGTTACTGCATTTCTATTACGTAACTTTTCTGCTGTCTACAGAAAATGGCCATTACTAACTTGGACAAAAATGCTATGGGTGATTTAAGAACTCCAAATCATTTTTGACTTTGCTTTCTCAACAGTAACGACTACCAAAACAGTGAAAACAAATACATTGAAGTTCATGATATAGCACAGTCAGAAAGTAAGGAAAAGGTGTGAGGGCTCTTCCAAAAGTAATGTCTCCTATTTTCTTATGTTGGTCCATGACACCAGAGGTGGATGTTGGCTGCATGGCAGTAGAAGAACCTTCCCAACAATATTCCATTCCATTTTGTTGTAGTTTCCATGGAAATAAATAGGAGGCATTATTTCTGGAGTGACTTAGGTATACGCACAAGATAAGTGAGTGCTAGAAGGGCAAATTGCTCACTTCAGTAATGACACTGTTGTGTCACATTATATGGCTAAATATACTTCAACATACTGAGCTCCATACTTCTATTTTCACTGACTGCAAAACTTAGAAACTTGCCACTGAAATTCTAAAAATCTTCAGTAACTGATCCATACCAAGTAACTGCAAACTTGCAACTATGGTACAAATCAGTAAAATACAACACGCCACACAAATACTGTGGTAAACTCAGTTTTCAATGAGTAACATATGCCCCTAAGACTTAATGACTTGTTAATCAGAAAACTTTTGCTTACAAAGTTGTATCTTGTCACATTGTTAAGAAGGAGGTTTTACAGGCTACAGTATAAATCAGAAAAGTATCACTTTAACCATACCAGAAGGTGGTGGAGCATCTGTTAGCAAAGAATGTACATCTTCCATTGCATCTGTATCATCAATCTAGGGGGAAAAAATACAGTAATAAATAAAAATCACGTCGCTTTTTCAGTCAGAAGTCTCAGAAAGACATAAAAGTGATGTTATCTACAGATCTGTATCTGACAGCTAAGCTGGTATTTTAAAAAAGGATTCCATCAGTCAAACCTTCTGAACTTAATGCAAGAGCTTATGATGTGCTTAATGCCTGGAAAATAGTTCCCTTAATTAAACAGTATTAAGAAAACAACATGCACAGAACATAGAAGAACTGCACTCAATAAGAAGGTGACAATGAATAAGCGATTTCTAAAGCAACATAAAATTCCCGACAAGGTATCACAGACCTTAGAACTTTTTTCAGCTAAGAGTTCCTGACATCAAGAGTCAGGAGCTTCATTAAAGCTCCTGGAATATGGTGTCTAATTACCAATTTCTTAACAAGGAATACAGTAGTAAGTGATTCCAAAAATGAGAAGTCTTTTTTTTCCCTCTAAATAAACATTCAACTACCAAAACTCAGGGGCACACATTATAGGATCAATATATTTGCATAATGGAAACCAGCAAGTACAGTCCCTTAATTCAGAGTTCTTCATTCTTTAAAGAGATCCTATTTTTTTCTTACCTACTCTGAGTAGTGTTTGTAGTGTACTCTGCTAAGTACTTATGTTTTTCCCTTACATGTGGAGACCTCCTGCTATTCCTCCCAAGCACTTCCACCATGGTTAATAAATAAGATAGAGGAAAGAATTCTCCAAAACAGTAAAAAAGGGAGCTGAACTCTACTTGTACTATATAATGCAGTTCTTAAGTAATTGATCTCGGCGTATAGCAGATCAACCTTTTTTATGGGGACACCTGAAGGAAGCATCCCCACAACCACTTTTATCACTACTACCCCTCCTCTAGTTAACAGATTTAGATGCAAAATGGAGGACATGCTTATGTTCTTCAGGTATTTTTCATAACATAGGGTTTCTTGCAATGAAATAGTCTTTGGGTTGTTCTCTTTTTAATGCAATAATGCCATGCTTTATTTGTGATAGTCATCCAACACTTCAGCACTGACTCAACTATCTTCTGATCAATTCATCTACTTAAATACAGTGCCTCATCATTTTTGCTTAGAGGATACAATTTCATCCTTCAGAGTCTATACAGATCATACCAGCTGCAAAATTATTTGATGAGAACAGATCTTATTCGTTTTAAATGTGAAACTAACCTAAGGGACTTCTCAATTTACTTTCCTTGATCCTGTTCTACTTGTAATGCACTGGAGAACAAAAGTTTACTCAAACATCAAAAGTGCTAACTAATTTCAATTTATTAATTATACCAACTGCTCACAATCTGTTATTTTTTCCCCCACTCTCTAGTCTGTGTTTTCAAATTAATGCCTATTACAGCACTTTCACATTCTCCCCTATCAACAACTTTTCTTTCAGATTATTTTCCATGAAGGTAGTGTTTTGTGAAGGTTAACACAAGTGAAAGTCTTGAATGTATACCAGGCTGCAATTACAGGTTGTAATTTCATTCATTTCCTTCTTTTTGTTAGTTGAGGTCAGGTCTTTATAACACTTGCAACTACAAAAACAAACCGAAGCTCTAGAGTTCCTTAATACCTGATCCTTTCCTTCAAATTTTACACTGATAAAACTACATCTTTAAGTGAAGAAAGAGGGAAAAGAAACATGCATTTTTTATCTACAGACAGTTTTTGTTTCTAGTTATAGCTGTGGATGGAATTGGATGGTATTCCCTTCAGTTTTAAATTTTTGTGCTCAGAAAAGCATCAGCTGTAAGTTCAGAAAATAAGTCTTCCTTTATGTTCTCTCAACACCCGTTGCTCTGAATAGTATCAATTCTAGAAACTAATAATTCTGAACATCGAAGTACAACAACAAAAGCTTTGCAACAGGAAGAACACAAATTTAGCAAAGAAAAAAATGAGTCAAGTGTGACAACAGAGAACCACATCGTTCATAAGAACATATTGCAGCTTTTGGATCCACCATGACTGTTGCTTGAAGTAGGCAGGAGAGCATTTCTCACCAGCTCAGTTATGATTTTAGTGACTACTTATCTGTCACAAATATCAGTGTGACATTTTTCCTAATGACACCAAAATGGGAAGAAAAAAAGAAGTATAAAATTTTAAAACTCTTTGGAGCAGAGTAATTATTTTTTTTTCCTGTCTTTCTTTTTGTTTGATTGTTTTCAAACATACGCTGGGAAAAGAAAAAGGTATGAAAATTAGCATTTATCACCTCCAAGACAAAGGCATCCTTTTTCCCATGTGAAAGATCTAGCTCCGTAACTTCATCAGAGCTTTCTGATTGAGATCTCAATAACCTGGAACGCTGTCTTGGCTCTGGAATGGGAGACCCAATGATTTCTTCAGGTAGTTCCTAAAAAAGATATCACAATTCAGTTGCTCAATGTAGCTTTAAAACCATTGCATTTCCAAGCAATTTCTTTACAGTTTTAAGAATCAGAACATTCTGAAACTAAATTTTCTGAGAAACAAATCTATAAAGGTAGAAACTGATTTGGTTATGTGGATTATAAGATAAGTACAGTATATTCACAAAAAATAATTAACATATTATATATCTCTATTAAAAATATTTTACATCACAAGTGATACAATCTAAGAATTCAAGGATATATACGTAGTATAATTTGTGGTAGACTCAGAATGCACTATTTTTAAGAATATAAAAGCTTTACTTACTGGAGGATTAATCTCATACAGCTCCTTGTTTTTTGCTATCGTATCATTTATTTTCTTTTGCATGTGAGATATATGCTGCTCATAGGTGCCATCATTTGGAGTCTTCCCAGCAATCTGAATACCACCAGGTGTTGGCAAAGCGGCTAGATATACACCTGTTGCAGACTTTTTAGGAAGTCATTAAGAAAAAAGATACTCTTCAGCACCTTCAAACCTTTAAAACATGTACTTCTAATCTTTTGATAGAAATTATTTTCAATAATGGTTATGCTATGATGGAGAGCATTATAACAGGTACATTACAGTACAATCTCTTTCTATAACAAATTAATCTCTCTCTACTGTTCACGTATGTACAACACTTGCCTTTAAATAAACTCCCTCATTCTCACAGATCTTTTGCACGATGGAGCTCATAAATTACCTAGAAGTTCCAAACAAAGTATGAACTCAAAACTCTTCGAGATTATTGTATATTTTTATCTTCAAAATGAATTACGTTGATATAGGTCCTGGCACTAGTATATCTTGCATAGGCAAGTGATGGCCTTCCAGATTCCAACAATTAAAGTTTGTCTGAACAACTTATAATATTACAAAAGTTGTGACAGACCCATTTTATATTTTTATGAAACAGATCATCAGGTCAGACAAAAGAACCACAGAAGCCACTTAGTATTACCCAAGCATCCTCTTATACTGCTGCAGGAAGAAGTATAATCCACTATTCTTATCCCACATAACAAAATGAGGTTAAAAATATTGCGAACAAGCATTTCCTCACTACACCTAGGAGGCTTTCTATCTATTATTTATTTCTTCAGAGCTATCAAATAAGAGGCAGCAAACCTTTCTCTAGCTGGCTACTAACAAAAGGATGTATTGACCTTATTTGTCATGGAACTGTAATGCAATCTGAGGAACAAGGATCTCTGAGCTTTAAATAACGCAATTATTTTTCTATAATTTATGACACTAAACTGTCTGAAGTTTCTTTTCCTCTCATCCCCCATCTCATAAAAACCTTCTCCAGCAGAGCTCCAAGAGGTTCCAATCTTCTTTTCTTGTGCTGAAAGACATTCTGTCCTGATTTGTCAGCAATTAGACACCTTATTTCTTCCCATCACTACAATTTCAATTTATTCTTAAAATGACATTTTAACAACCCTAGCTATCCTGAATTCCACAACACGTGTATATCTTTGTGTCTTAAAAAAATAGTTTAAGAAAGCAAAAGAGTCTCAGGATTAAAACTGTACTTACTGCCAATCCCATTAGCATATTTTCACCCACAGTGATCTGAATTCTCAGCCCAAACAGAGCATTCATTCCTCTCAGCTTAAGTTTGTTCATCAGTTGTGTGTGCACTTCATATTCCATAAATGGCAAGAGATTACTGATAGAAGTTGCATTTGCTTCTGCTTGAGCTTTCTTCTTTAGACGGCATAACCTGATAATAAGAAACAGTATATAACATCAGCAGACAATTTTAACAGACTGCTGAAAACTAAAAATGACCACAGCATACTTTCTCACATCACTGTATCACCCAATACAGCCAGTTTCTTGTTACCATATTTATTTATTCTTAAACAGGATTTTAAAATAAATAAGTTAATTCTTGTTGAGAAGACCGAGGTACTGAGTCTCAATAACTGACTTAATCTTCATTTTTAATAGGAAAGTATTTTAATATGAAACAAAAATTTGCAGCAATAAAAGAAATGTAAAACAGAAAAATACATAACCTTCAGCAATATTAAAATAATATTCCCTATCAGAGCAGAACACAAAACTTAGAAGTATATTACTTTTCTAAACCATTGAATAAAGTCTCCTTCATTGAAGGTCCCTTCCAATCCCTGACATTCTGTGGTAGTTGGAAGTATGCTTAAACAGTGTTACCAGATAGAAACAACATGCATCATACTGGTGGGGTTTTTTTTCCATAATAGTCTGACAGCACCAGATAACTACTAAACATCTATTTTGGCTGTTTCTGTTGCTGCAAACCTCTTAAGTGTTTAAGGCACAATTGCAGAAAATTACACCAACTGGTAAAACTTGAATAATTATATTAATGGAAATTTTTCAAGTAATATTTAGGAATAAGGGGAAAAAAAAGTGGAGGAAAAATCAGTGCCCTCACAGCTCAATAACAAAGTTAGAAATACTCATTTTTCACGAATAAAAGGCCACAGAAATACCATCTCTGACTATACTGGTAGTAATATTCCATTCTTTGGCTTTAGTCTCATAGGCTGAAATTCAAACACCATACTAGTGTAATGACTGCTTACTTTCAGTTACAGAATGTCATTCAAAAAGAGCAAATGGTATCTCCTAGTGATATGACCAGGTATTTCCTTCTAAGGACCACATTACTACATGACCAGAAAAATGTAGCCTAATCCTAACAAGTTCACCTCAAAATCTTTCTGACTATATTTTAAAACTTTATTGTTTCAGTGTAAGGCAAGTGCCTCTTGCCCTTCCACTGTACACCACCCCCATCTACGTCTTCTCCACTAGCTCCTCATAGGTATAAGCAGGCTGCAAATAGATACCCCTGAAACCTTCCTCTCTCCACACTGAATGAGTCTAGATGCCTCAGCTTCTCCTGTAAAGCCAGGTGCTCCTTATTCTTTTGGTGGTCCTCCACTAAGCTCTCTCTAATTTACTGATGTGTTTCTTAGCCTTAGAGCAGAAGACAGCTCAACTAGTACTTTATTAACTTATCACCTTCAATGTGGTATAACTAACAAACCTGAAGGGAGTGCAGACCATTACCCAGCCCCATGTATCCAATAGTACAGGTCCCGCTGCAGAACCTGCTACACTTGTTACGGTCATCCAGGTAGGTTATAAACTGTAAACCACAATTCTTTCAGCCCAGCAATCCAACTAGTTATCTACCCACACAATTGGCCAACCATACATACCATGCACAGCTAACCCTTCCTTCTTTCGCACTGTATATCTCTTTATTCCCCTTTTGAAATTCAAAGGCCACAAAATAGACGTGACACAGCTGACAGTTCTACAGAGCTGAAGTTACAGACATCAGCAAAGTATTAATACAACTGTCTTAAAGAGTTTGTTGAGTTTACACTGGAATAGCTGTAACAGATCACGTTAGCAGTCCCAATCAGCAAGTTAAAGCATGGCAACCCTGCCTTATAATCCGTGCAGACAAAACACAGCAGCATCCACCAACAAACTAAAGTTACATCAACGGACATGCACATAACACAATGGGAGGAGAAAGGTGGCATTCCCCTGTGGTACCTTAATACACTGTTGTTAAATGAAAATTCAAGCTTTAATAGCATATTCAACTTCATCAACAGGAATTCTTTCAAGGAGCTCTAAGACTTTATGAAGAAAACATTTTCATCAATACCTGGCTTGAATGAGACATCCCTTTCCAATAACAGTGGCCTCTACAGGAAGATCAATTGTGGTGAAAAGAACATCAGGAACTTTTTGCTTTCTGCAGTTGTAACAATAAGTGAGGTGAGCAGGGAATGGCATGTTCAATTCATCATATGGTATATGGCAAAATCCGCAACCTGGTGGTGAAGCTTCTTCAATCCTAAAAATACATTATGGAGAACATACTTAAAACATCCACATCTTATTAACAAGCATCAACACGTGCACACGTGTACTGCATTTCATCAATAAAAGGTTAAAATTTGGTTGCACACTACTAGCTAATACATAAATTAGGCTTGTGCACAAACTTATCATACAGGGATTGAATATATACAGTAGCCAATGATTAATGTATTTCTAAAATATTTCTGAGCTAGCTTTAGGCTCTACAACTTTTTAAATGTAATTCATGGTACAACACATTTACAGAGAATTTGCTGTACCAAATATAACAGTCACTTACTTGATTGTATAAAAAAGCCTACTCAAGCCTAATAGCAGAACATAAATAACAGAACAACCATCCTACTGAGAAGAAGCACAATAGATGTTAACATTGCAAAAATATTTTCTACGATAAAGTATTAGCTAAAACTTGCTGTTCATTTAGAACAGACAGTCCCCCTTCCCAGCAGGAAAAATCCAGGAGTGACCACTGTGAAAAATATGAACAAGGAACACGTATGCTAACGCCATCCCTGTAAACTTACTTTGTTTCACATAAACCAGTGCTTCTCAGTTATTTTTGAGGAGATGCTTAAAACAGATTGGAGAGACTTGGAACATTAAGCATCACTTTGGCAAGCATATTTTGTCTCAAACATGGTTTGAGACATGTCTGTCTGTCTGGTTGCTTTATCTTACTTTATTATCTTTGCCAAGACTCTTAGTAGCGGTGAAGTACATATCTAGATAAAAATGCAATTTCCTTCACAATGTGAGCACAACGTTTCTTTCTTTCCATCTCTTATTTTTCTGACAGAATGTAGAGTGATATTCTGAATATGAAAACAACTATTTGTGTTCTGGCTACATTTTTCAAGACCTTATCTACACAAGAAGATAACAGCCTCTTGCTAAAGTAAATAAATAAGTAAATAAACCGCACAATATTAGCAGGATTATATGAAGAAAGTAATACAAGTGTTAATATGTAACAAATAGCCTTACTTGTGACTTAAAGTAATCCCTTGAAATACATGATGACTTTTCTGACAAATAAGCAACCATTATGTATCAATCTAATCAGGTTTTTTTTTCCAAAAGTAATTGTTTGTCAATAATTATTCTTTAAATTTTATATGCAAAAGCAGAAACAAAGGGATGTAGCAGGAAACTTCATGGCTTTCCTTCAGGTTCTTGATTTTTGTTTCATGAACTTCACCTAAAACATACATCTTGTGAAAAAATCTGTGACCATCATCGCTTTACAACTAAGCTATTTTATCTCCTGCACAGCTCTTCAATAAGCACACAGAGCACATACACAGACATGATAGCCACAGCAGAATTTAGCTTAGGTAACTTATCATACATCTGTCATTTTTTCAATGTGATATAAAGTTAAGAAAGATACCTGAAGAGTGGCAAAGAGAAAAACTGAGTTATCATCTGTGGTTAGTATCGAATGTGTTACCTTATTCAGACTGTTAGAAATAAAAACAGAATATCTAATTTGTTGTAGAGTTCCATTACTTCTGTTGTTGTTGTTGTTAGTGAAAAGCAGTAAAGTGGTTGGTCCCGCATCCTGCACTGTAACACTGTAACCTACCCTAATAGAGAAGAACTATCTTGGCTGTGAGGAAAAAAATCAACCTCTCCCTTCTCTGACCCTATGGAAAAGAAGCCAGGCTGCCATGACAACCTTTGATCCAAACAGCCTTCCATGGTGCCATCCTGAAGAAACCTAGGGTTCAGTACAGCTGCTGTGCCAGACGCGGACAAAATACAGACCTCTTCACTATAAGAGAAAAAAATTACAAAGTGAATTCCTACCGCTCAGTACTTCTTTTAAATAAAACTATTAGATTAAAAGGCTTGTACTTAAGTCTCAGTAAATTCAACATAGCTACTAATTTTATGCATCATTCAATTTTATCCATGAAACCTCACACACAATCCTCTATCAGTATTTAAATTATGTTATCAGTGAGTAAAGCAGGAATGAACAGAAAGACTAAAGAGCTTTGCCTAAGGTTATAAAGAATATAGTATAGTACCACAAAGGTTACCCAGGTTTAAGAATGGTTTTTGACACTACAGTTAATGAAAAGAAATCCAGCAAAGAAATGTTTAAAAAACAAAAAAGCATAATTGTTTACCAAAGTGAACTGGAAGCTGAGAGCATCATCATCTTACAGACACTTACTCTCAAAATGAAGTTACAATACAACATGGACAACGATGCTTCTTGGAAGATAGTAGCAGAACTACCAACAACTACAATCATAGTACATACAGCACATAAAGTAACTGATCACATTTCTGGTTTAGAAGAGTTAAAACTCTCAGAAATGCAAAGCATGGTCACAAAGCTTTTGGCATTTTTGAATTAGTTAAATATGAAACAAACCTGTAACATTCAGTACTTAAAGTACTATGACGGAAAACATACAGAAAACAGCTTTCCTACATTTTCTAGAATGATATATTTGCCTTCTTTGTTTGTCATTTGTTTTTCCAGAATCATTTTTATACACCATATCTAGCAGACCAGTACTACAGACAGAGCTTTGCTCTTTAACTATGGAATAAATATTAATTGACAAGTAAGTATAGAAACCCTAACAAACACTAAGCTACATTAAGCTTCTAAAGGAAATGAATGTATGAAATAATCTAATAATCGACTGCCTAACTCTGTACAGTTTTACCCAATACTTGAAGTTCAATAAAATTATACACTAATGCTGTAACAAGATGAATTCTAAGACATTTCTCCCCATCTCCAGACTTCTCGTAGATTATTATTAAGCCATAAAATACAAAAGATTAGCATTTCTTAGTCAAGAGCAGTTCAGTAAGACACCGGAATTTTGGCCTGAGTAGGATACATGCATGGGGAGCTTACTGCTTTCTAAAACTGGACTTCAGAAAGACTACTGCAGAGCTGCAGTTTAACATGCTCAAAAATAATGACTTGCATTTTTTAGAAAGAAATGCAATACAAATATTTACACCTCAAGCACTCTTATGCATTAGGCAGCATGTTTTCCTTTAATGTACATTAAATACATTCCTAATAAAGAACTTGTGTCTCAAGTTTGATGTTTACCATTTAAGTACCAGTCTGCCACTTTTGCTTCAAGTAGATTAGGTTTAGAAAACTTCAAAGAAATTAGTACTATTATTACAAAATCAAACATGCAGGCTTGATTTTTTTTTTTTAAAGCAGTAATAAGAACAATAATGTTCAGTAGAAAACAAATGAAAACCCAGCGAAAGCCCAAACCAAAACCTATTAACAAAAAGGAAATCTGACAGACTGTTAAACTTTTTAAGCTCAATTCTGAAAATTAAAGAAGTTACTTTAACATGTTCTCCAAAGTAGGCCTAGTAGACAGTGACAACAACTGTGCTGGAACAGTTCTCTATCTGTCATCCATTGAAAAAGAAATAAATTTTCTGTGGCATTTCGAAAAATTATGATTTACCAAATGCTAGTTGATTCACTGTAGCCCACTACAGCATGACAACCCAATGCCTTGGCATGGGATTTTATTTCTTGTCTGATTTCTGCCCACCATGCATCTCGTGTCTCTGGTTCATCTGAAAGACAAAGTACAAATCAGTTCACTATTCCGCACTACATCAATATAAAGTTTCATGCAATTAATCTCACAGGTTGAAAATTTTCATATTCAAGTGTTTTATCTGACAACTTTCTATTTCCTAGCTGTCACACTACAAGTATTGAGCAAACATCAGCAGGGTTGTTTCATTAATGTTCTTGTTTATCACTCATGGAACTGGTTCTGACAAATTACTGCATTCTTCTTGTGGTCCACAAGACACCAATGTATTGGAGATACTGTTTCAGCCTCTACCATCTCTAAGATCATACTATTAGTTTCCAACAACTTAAGAATAGCACCTAACATGCAATAAAGCATCAAAAATCTTCTCTAACATGGAAAAACAACTACGACTAATAAAGAAAAAGTATTTAGAGTAATACATTGATATCCACCTGACATCTCTGAAATAACCTGAACAATTTTTTCTACTGCAAGCAGAAGTACTATTAACCAGATTTTTAAAACCATTTGTTCAAGACTGAATCACCAGTCAAACACAGTGCTCTGCAGCTCTTGGTTTAGCACTTCTAACTTATAAAAACAAACAGTACAAATGTTAAGCTACTTTTAAATTAACAGCATGAAGAAGAACAAGTAGTATGTTGACTATATAATTGTCAACAACTTTTTTGCTTCAGTATGGTGACTGCATTTTTTTCTTTTTTTTTTTCCCCAAAATGGATTCTTTATCTCATCATCTTTATTGTCTCTGGGATACATCCCAAATATTAAATATATCCTAACTCCTTACCCTGAAAACTACATTAAAATGCAAAAGAAAAATATTACTAGAATAAGTTCATGCGGTTCATTTATAATGACTGTTCAGAAACACGTTTCCCAGAACTAAACCTTTATTCCTGCAAACTTTTTACACATGAAGTCAAAAACTGCAGTTTAAAACTAATGTTTATAAAGTGCTTCATCTTTCAAAATGGAAAACTATGTTAACTGTTGATACATAAAACAAGGGAGAAAACACTATCAAATTGTAGGTACTCAGATACTACAAAAGGATCTGAACAGATGGATTCTTACACAATTTCTGTAGAATCAATTGCTTTTGGCATGGATATAAACTTCTAGCCATCAGGATCTCCTTGCTGAGTCATAATTTAAAATATTAAACCTGAGAACCATTGGGAACCACTTTTGCACTTTTGTGCTATTAGGAATATTTATAAATATAGTGTATGATAATTCCATATCATACACTAAGTTCTCTGACAACATGATGAACAAAAATGGAAGATGCAGATATACAGATATTCTGAAACCTACTGAAACAAAAACATTGTACAGCAAGATGTATTCATCCATGATTTCACCTTAGCTTTTAATTCAGAACTTGGCTTTCAGCTTTCTAAAATAAACTAATGATTACTTTTTAATAATTAAAAAGCAAGCACAGACATTTGTATTAAATAAGTTAGATATTTAAGCATATCTATCTTAAGATGTTATTGCTTGTGTACCCATAGTATTGTACTAACAGCAGGCTTGGGTGTGCAGAATCAAGTTCATCCAACATTTGCTTTAAGAAACATACGCTAATGACAACAAAAAACCACAGTGATCATGGAATACCTTCCTAAGAACTGAGACAAAAATATACACACGAAAACATAGAACAGACTAAGGATCTTCATGAACTGTATCAATCATGCTTACACTCCAGCTGAGTTTACCTTTAACAGGCTTCAATACATTCCTAGTAAAATCTCTAGGCATTGTATTTGCCATTCCTCAGAATGAAACCAACGTTGAAACAGTTTTGCTGACTGGAAAAATCAAGTGCTCAAGACTCAGATGGCTGCAGTACCTGCTATTAAGGTCTCACACTTTTCAGCTTTCAAGAGCTGAGATGTGCAGAAGTAGCCCATCACATCGTAGCATTGGACTTCCCAAGTTCACTGTTGATAACCATTTTTGGTACTCATAATGCATCTCCTTTTGCATGTGCTCAGGTACAGAAATGCACAGGCTGTCCTTGCTGCCACCAGCTGACAGCAGCATTACTATGCAACCAGAGGAACTTCAGAAACACATTTTAAGGCAAAAGTTACAATGTCAAACAAAACACAGTAAGCTACAGGAAGATGTGAGACCACAAGCAAATCAATTAAATGTCACCACTAATTCTTCCTGGTAGAATAGAAATGGATCTAAAGAGACATTTCTCCTTCTCCACCCAATCACAGTCAAGAAGTTTGCTCATTAATGTGTTTCCCTCTATAAGAGAAAGGTTTAACTAAGTAGAAAAAGCGGGAGCACTGACCACACAAGACACTTCTTGCTCAACTGGACTTAATCACAGGCTGCTGGCTGTAAGCACTGATGGAATAGCCACTGACATTTTTGTGATTCACAGAAAAACTGCAATGGAAATGTAACTCTGGAGATGGACTACTGCAATCTTCTTTTAGACATAAAGACTTAGGCAAAGGAAAGTGAATTTTATTATTATCGTTAGTTTTCTCTTCACATTCTCGGGTACCATTTAGCAAATACTGCTAATGACCTCTCTGTGACAAGAGGTGCAAATGAAATGATGTGATGAAGGAGTTGAAAGTGAGCAACAGGTGAAGCAATGGGGTGAACAAATGAGGCACTGTGGAGTAAAGAACAAGATTACAAGCAAGAAAATGATATTAAAAAGGAACATGGACACAGGAAAAACTGAAACAGAATGAAATGTTGGAACAGAACAGATATGCTCAAAGGGAACAGAAATGGCTGAGAGAGAAGTGACGGGTCCCAACCTCTATTACAAACACGTAACTTTCCTCAACAGGAAATTCAGCATTAAAATCAAAGTTCAGAACAAGTTTTTAAGAGAGTTAACACAATTTTCTCACCTAGCCTATCCACAAGAATGCCTTATTATAATGGAAAGTGCATATTGTTGTGAGGTTGCTCAACACTGTCTTGCTCAAGTAACATTTAACCCTTTACTCTAAGGATCTGTTCACCATAAGAATTAATAAAACAATTAAACTATAGTAATATAATGAATGATTTTCATTCTTATTAAAGAACCATTTTCCAGTCATTGTCTTCATTGCTCACAGGATCAGGCTAAACATCTTTCAAAAAAAATAAAAAATCCAACAAATTCTCATTGTGAAAGTTCAAAAAGGTCATGCATAAACAAGTGCTTGTAAGTAGAAGACTCAGCCTCCTTTAAGACATTCAACTGAGTCACTGTATTTTCCCTTCCAGAAAGGGAATAATATGAATCAGTATATTAATACTGTACATTCACACACAATTTACATGAACTTACCTTTGCATATTAAAATACAAAATGATTGTCTACAGTCAAGATCAAACACTATGACATTGCAGTAATAAATTGATACAGAACACTGAATGCAGTGCAATGTGTAGCATTCAAATTCTTCTGACAAATATTTTCACAAGCAGCCTTGTTTGACACGAGCCACACAATTTCACATGGGGATGCCGTTGTAGCATTTACAAGTTTAGTAAAGCTAAGGATTTACATAAACAATTAGAGGAGTTAGGGAAGCAGGATGGCATGTGTCCAGCACACTCTGTATGAGTGTCTGTTGTCGTTTTTCACTAAGGCAAAAGCTTAAGAACTAAGGGTTTGCAAAGCAGATTCAGCAGACAGTAGCCAGAAACGGTGGGTATTTTGGCGCATGCTTGGATCAGGTGACAGTACAGACTGAAAACTATGGCAGCTCACTGAAATGGTTACAGAAAGTAATGGCCCTGGATTCTAGGTGGAAGCAAAAAGGCAAGCATACATAGCACTCAATCACAAGCTTTTCTAGCAAATCCATCAAGTAGTTTATAGCAAGGTTTATCCAAACTCCGAACAAGGAAGTCTGCAAAAATTACATTGCTATTACGTACTCTCTATTGGAAATCAAAGACTGAATATTAACCTGCTTTCATTAATGTTTCAAAATTGGCATGATATTTATAACAAAGTAGAAGGAAAGCATACTGTGTCTAGAGTTGAAGACTTGAGAAACAATGCTGCAAACAGAACAGCTTTCTATAAAAATCGTGCCAACTCAAACACTCTCCAGTTGAAACCTTTCCATATTTATTTAACAGCTTCAGTAACCACAAACATTGCCTTTATTTGGTGCCCCAGTTGGTTTTTTTTTTTTGTCCTTAAACTACCTATTTCTTTCCTTCAAAATACAGGGTTGATTTCTTTCACCTGGATAACACTTAACACTGGAGATGTTTTCTGATTCACAAGAAGCAACATCTTTCCAAAGTCGTTTGTTAAGTGGCTGTCTTCAATGTCTTTCAAGAATTAGCCAGAATCAGCACTAGGCTAGCTCCCCTACTAATCTTTAAAACAAGAGTTATGTACACAAGAGTTACTGCATTAAAACTGAATCCTAAAAAAAGAGATCCCGAGAAAAGCTCCTAAGTAGGAACTGTGTGGTTTATTTCAATGTATCATAATACTTCGTACTGGAATTTAGTGAATATTTACGTTTACAACTCAGCATTCCAAAATGAGGAGGACAACCACACTGGAGAGTTCTATCAACCTACAAATGATTCATTATTGTGGCACTTCAAAAAATAGCAACAAAGACAGCAAATTTAAGCTCTGAATCCTTCACTAACTAGAGTCATAATCCACGCTTTTCTGAGGAGGCCTCCATCTTAATAACCTCAAAGTAGCAGGAATAGGCAGAGCTACTGTGCTTTTTTACTGCAAACAGAGCTTCCTTAGCCTCTTTATTCTCAAATCTTCTCTATTACAACCTATTAATCAGCTTATGGGGGGGAAGGGGGCTGGGGGAAGGACGAGAAGGGAAGTTGCTTGCTTTGTTTTCTGGGTGTGAGATTGGGTTTTTTGGGGGGGCGGTCCTTTTCTTTTAAGAAATATCTTTGTCAGGTTTACAAGCATCTTCCCTGGAGTCTCACCTCCCTACAAGTCTAATTTGATGCTCTCTGGCTACCTGTAAATTAATGTATTTCCCATAACCTTTCTAAACTATTTAACATCAAGTGTACAAAAAGCTTCTTGCCTGTATATCTTAAAACATAAAACTGGGGTTACAAATAATCTAACTCTACAACAAATGAAGACTAATCTGAAACTTTCCAAAGATTTTCAAAGCCACCTCATGCTTTTTTTCCCCTCCTCTTTCAACTGCTCCCTGTGCATACATATCACCAAAGAGGAACAAAGACTTACTCCTACAAAATGTAGAACTACAGATAAAACATCCAGGCTAGAGAACAGTACTGTGTCAGTGATTTCCGGGCACATGAAATGAGGTCAGAAAGATTTCTCAAGCCCAAATGCGGAATGAGAAAAAACACAGGTTTAAGTGCTAACTTTGAAGGAATTCTTCAATTACCGAATCATCAGTGATTAAAACTGCATCCAGCTTTCACGCACTTGCAGGACAAGGCATTTCAGCCGGCTGACTGAACACAAAACTACTTCTTGGCAGAGCCAGTCTTCTTCTATCAGGGTAGTCAGGCCAACAGACTCACTCTGCAAGTGTGGTCACCACAAGACTGCAGGACCACATGGAAGAAGTAGTACAGAAAAGCAGAGCTGCTTCTTTCAGTGGCAGCTCACTACTGAGATGTGTTAGATTTAATAAAGACAAACTTCCAGATGGGGAAGCAACATTCCCACCACAATTCCTGAATATTCTTTGTCCCAAATTCCATTGAAAACCTCACATCACTGCCAGAAGACTGCAGAATACTGATTTTTCTTACAAAAGAAGCAAAAAATAAAAAAAATCAAAGAAGTATAAAACAGAACTAAACATGTCAGTAACTTGGAGCTAGGAGCATCTCCTGTAAGATGAAAGGCTGAGAGATCTGGGACTGTTCAGCCTAGCTAAGACTGAGGGAGGAATCTCATCACTGTTTATAAATATTTGAAGTGTAGGAGTCAAACAAATGAGATCAGACTCTTTTCAGTGGTGCCGTGACAGGACAGGGGGAACAGGCAAAAACTGAAAAACAGGAAATTCCTTACAAGGAGTGAACAAGGAAAACTTTGTGGAGAGTGACAGAGCACTGGAACAGCCTGCCCAGAGAGGTGATGGAATCTCCTTCTCTGGAAATATCCGAGACCCACCTGGATGCTTTCTTGTGTGATCTTCCACAGGGAACTTGTTTTAGCAGAGGAGTTGGACTCTATGATCTACAGAGGTCCCTTTCAACCCATGTGATTCTGTAACTTCTGTTCCTTTGATACGGGTGAATGTGCTTGTAATTTAGGAAGGAATCTGTGGAATTACACTTCCATACAGAAATACTAAAATGGATTGATGCATTTTTACTGTCTCATCCCCAAAAGACAACCAGAAGAATCCTAATTCAGAAGCCTGTCTCTTGGAATCCTGCCTTACCTTCCCATCAGCTAACTCTCTTAAATTCATACACAAACTTACATTCTTGACATTTCCAGCCTCAAAGCGTTCCTAATTTTTTCCTAATCTCAAACAAATAATCCATTGAAGACTTTAAACATTCAGATACCTGGAGATTAGCATCTCTTTAATCTTAGACTGACATCACAAAAAAAAAAAAAAACCAAGTATTTTGTACTGTTCACTGGGTGACCTACATGAATTCAATTCTGTATATTTAAACATAACATTTCAGATGAAAAAAAATTAGTAATTGGAATTTTACCCTAAAAAAAGCCAAGTCTCCATTGTTCTGCACTTCGTTTATTAGTCACACATTGCAAACTATGTGACTGATCTTCAGAAGAAACAAGCAAGAATTACTTGGACAGATCACAGCATAATTTAACCTTTTCTAGACTTGACACATCATCTTTGAAGGCAGAATTTTCCATACTGGTTCAAACTAATCTGCTGAAAAACACTACCAACATTAACTGCAGGGCTGTAAAGTTTATAGACCCTGTAACTTTTCCTTTTAATGGTAGGTGAAAGTCTCACGTGTTCAAAACGTGGCAGAAGAGTATCGTTTATTTTTTTCTAAAGCTGTCAAACCATCAAACTGGCAGTAGTAATTGAGTTTATGGAAAAAGGAAATTATCATGTAATACAACTAAAAATACTCAAATCAAATGATAACACATTTGAAGACTAAAAATAATACTGGTTTTGTATGTACATATTAAAAATTAAACCTAAAAGTAAACTATTATTAAGATAACTTATAAAAATAAAGATTTAACCCTCACCCTACTTCTCTAGCATTATAAGGTTCAAAAATGCTGTTCAGGTATAACAAAATGATACATACCATAACTAAATTGTCTCTGGAAAATTAGTGTGTCAGGACTAATTGTGTCACTCTAGCTTTTAGTTATCATATCAATCAATCATTCATTCTCTAACACTGAAGTCCTTACAGCTGTGCACAAGGTTCCTCTAATAACAGATGGAGTGGGACACTAAGTACCATACAGGAATATTTTAATTGATCCTATTACAGTAACAAGGACAGTCTACCGCTTTGATGAGCTGCTCTGTAATAAAGATACTCCTCATTTTAACTTCTACCTGTTGCTGTCATTTAGGCACAGTGAGTACAACTGATTTTAAAACAAGCAATCTTCAAAGGACATCTTGAAATGATGGGACTGTCAGTCAAAACTGGAGATAGCCTGCAGTAAACAAGGCACATTTTTAAAAACCACTACTCAGTGTCTATCTAATAACTAGTATCAAAAAATGAACTATGGGTATATTTTAAGGTCTTAAACAAGTCCAACTACCTGGAAACTTAAAGTATGTAAGAATGTTATTTTATCTAATACAGTCACCGAAAGAAACACAAAGACCTTCAAAGAAAACAAGAGATTAATCTCTCAACAAACACAGATGTTCACAGACAAGACTACTGCTTTCTGGCTGACTGCCATGCAGACAAATTACCTCACTGTACAACTGCAGAAATAAGATGACGTTATTTGGCAGAAATTCATGTTGCCACTGCATTTCCTATTAATGATTTACACTCCTCATGCTTTGTACGCTACATACACAGATCTTCCACATCCTGTACTCCTATACCTTCACAACCACGTTTCTGTTTTTGCTAGATAAACTAGCGCAAGAACCCTCTCTAAACTTCTGAATCCAAGAAGTCTTTCCCACACAACATCAACAAGACTGCATGGAGACAAAACAACCCAAAAGTTACAAAAAAACACTGAAAATATTTCTGCAGAAGATCAAAGACAGATTTCATTGTCTAGCAGAATTTAAACTACAAAGTGAATGAGAAAAAAAAAAACTACTGTTTTTTCTGATGAGAAGCATGGTGTGCTGAAGAACTTAGTATTCAAACTAAGAAGGAAGATATGAGCTTTTGTGCCTAATTCAGCTCAGAAAATGGATTTTATCCATTAAGATTTACCCACTGCAGTTCCTATTACCCTGCTAAGGTCAGTTAGAACTTGTACAATCTGCAACTTACATTCCAGTTTCCTAAAACTTTGTCAGCACTTTACAAATACGTTTTTCTGTTGTTTTGTAGTATTTTGGAAGGTGTCATTTCAACTAGCATCATTCTAGCTTTCTTCTAATATACCTTGGACAAAGTAAGAAACTGTACAACTACCTCTTTCCAATCGTAGAGTGGCACAGCATAAGGCTGACCAAAAATCATTTCACAAACCATGAAGGAAAACCATGATATCAAGATAATGGTTTTAGTCAAACCTCATGTTTTGAGATTAGAACAAGTGATCTGCATCAACAATTTTCTTCAAGACCCCCATTCTCATGTACTACCAGTTCAAACTGCAGTGGTGTAATAAGCAATAGCTGCATGGAAGCATCTGCGCAGCAAAAAGTCTATGCTGACTGTCACATCGTTAATCAAATTACAGAGAGATTTTTAGATCAACTAAAACAAACTAAATAGCAGTACTTAGTATTAGGGCAAAGATTTCTAAGAGAAGGACTTAAAAGGTAAAATTTGTTAACACATGAATCTTTAAGAGAATACCTGAACAGTATTCCACAGTCACTGACAATGAAGAACGTTGTTCAATTACACGGACATCTGCTCAAAACTCTCTAAATGAAAAACCACACATGCAGTTCCAAAGGAAATTATTTCTTAATTTAAGGGTGCATCTACTTCAAAAGAGAATATTCAAAAATCATTCACATTAATCATAAAAACCATTTGGAAATACACACCCCTCTGAAATAAACATTTCAGAGGAAAAAAGCAGAGTCAAATATTACCAAAAAACATCCTAAGTTAATATACATATTAATAAAGAACAAAAAGCTAAAGATTCATTCAGACACCATTTAGTTTTTATTCATCCTCCCCCGTTCAGAAAACCCCCCGACAACCACTGTACCGTTATTCTATCAATACACACTGATGTGCTACAAGTCAGTCTGGAAATTGTCCAAGAAAGAGCTAAAAGTCAACCTTAACATTTTGCTTGTTTTTTTTTTTTTTAATAGATCTGAACAACAGCCACTTTAGACTGTAATGAAAACATTCTGACGTTTTCTATAGCACTTTTTTCAAGTACACCACATTACCACTCCAGATAGCAATAAGAAATGTAATTTGCACATCCACTGCACGTTCGTATTTCTGTGACAGAAAAGCATTCAGTTTCAGGATCAAAACATTTTCAAGCTTTCCTCTTGCCTTTTCTCATGTAAGAAACAAGCATTCTGGAGAATTTCACACTCCAATAACAAGTCAGGAATATCACACAAGGAGCTCGGAAGAGCCTTGGGAATTATATTAACAATCTTTTTTCCTTTCATATTTCTGACTACTGGAGCTAAAGAAGCACTGTTAGAGCATCTCCCTGAAGCAGAAGGTTAAGCATGTAATTACTTGAGTACACTGGATACGTTAGTCTATGAAACAACTGTATGTGAAAGTGGTGTCTACTGAACAAGTTTCTTTTACTTGCTTAGGAACATTTCTTCTCTGTATTTAACCTCAAGGAAAAACTACCAAATGTCCACCCTTCTGGACCTCGGATTCCTTTCACACTTTTATATTTACAATACATCTTTAACATCCTTTTCCAGGATACGACAGAAATGTAATCCAGTAGTGCTCTCTTTTCCATAAATTTGTGCTCTTGTCTCTCTACATTTACACTGCAGATTTATCTTGACCACTGCTTATTCCTAACTTCACAAACATAACAATTATGTGTATAGTTAAATGACAATTTGTATTTTAAGAAGCTTATTTTCTCATCATCAAATTCAAGTCAGCCCTTACTTCCACATTTGATTTTCAAGCATGCTCAAATATCTGCATCTTTCCATCAAATATTGCTGTATCTTACATAATTATACAAACAACCTCCTGACTACTAGCAAAGAAAGAAAAGTAATTTCCTTCCATATCCTTTAGTGTCTGTTCAGAAGTTCACAGATTAAATGAAGCCTGAACAGTTCCTAAAAAGAAAATAATTTTAGCCTACTTATGGTTGTGATTATATCCTTGCTAACTGGAATGCAATGTGAATGCACAGTACTGTTTTCCTTAACCTTTAAAAGCCTCTTCTCTCCTTCAGGCCAAGCAACAAGAGCCTTGGCAAGAAATGTCTAGAAGAGGAAGATGAACAGAAATCTTAGACTTCTAAACCCTGTTTAGCAAATCTACACAACCCTGTCATTATTTCAGTTAGAGACAGAATTACAGTATGCCATCTGAACTCTACTACTAAATCTACTGCACACTGCACGTCACATGTAGCATCTGGTCTACTGTATTCCTTTGCTCTTCGTGTTCAGCAACAACCCTGGCAATGAAAAACCAACAGATGTGAATTTTGACTTGCTCAGTTCCTGACCAGTACGATAAATCAAGACTGCTAAGTAGAGAGCTGCTGACATGTATCAAGGCAACAGGAATATAGACAGTTCTGGCTCTCAGGGAAGTATTAACTCTAAAATTAATGCTCAATTTAGACTTCTCTACTCCAGAATTTCTGCATAACCAACACTTCTGGGTATAAATGCATATAACAGGCATATGTCTTTAAACCTTTAAACAATTTAGGCCACTGTTTTGAAATGAATTCATGACTAGCTGGCCTTTGGTTTTGTAGGCTTACATTACTAGATCACTTTCTAGCCTAGTTTAATCCAGTTTAGTGTCAGTACACAATTAATTTACTCCATTATTCTAATAAGATTTCCATAATAACATGAAACACCTTGAACCAGGCTACGCAACACCAATAATAAATCTGGAAATTTCATAACATTATTTTCATATGGAAATTAAAATTTAAATTAAGATATTCTATTCTATAACAAGAAAATAAACAAAATAAAACAGACAAAAAAGCCATAAAACCTCCTAATTCTGATGTTCCAGGACAGTTAGTGTGGGAAGAAACAAGGACACAAAAATTAGCAATTGGTTTCACATACTATCTGTAATCGAACTATCTGTAAAATGAAAAACGTATATAAATAATTAAACTAAAGGTTGGAGCATGACTGTGTGCAATTTCCAAAGACACAATACAGATGTGCGATGCAACAGTTCAGTAACAGGAAGGCAAGTTTGATTCTGGGGGTAAACAAACCCCCTGAAATCACCTTTCTGCCTTTTTACAGCATCGGTTTTAAAAACATTGGTGCTTGGCAGGCTTCACTGACTTGGATATTATGAGCATGGAAGTTATACCTCTGCTTCTTCCATGGTATTTCGTATTTCCAGAGGGAAGAAAGGGAATGTTTAAGAAAGGAGATTGTTTTTATTTCTCCCTGTAAGAGGCCAGTACTTTACATAGCTTTTATGTAGACTGCACCATAACTCTTCCATTTTCTCTGGAGCTGTATAAAGACGGTACATACTTTGATCCCTAAAACAGCATAAAAAGTAGAATGCTTGGGCTTTTTCACATTAAGTTTTGAAGAGACTTAAAAGCTTAAATAATTTTGCTGTAAAACTTGCAAGATAATTCTATCTTACAATACAAGATTTATGAACCAGCACATTCTAGACTACACACTACCCTCTCTGAAGAGACCAGCTTCTTAAGTCTATTTTTCTTGCTTTCAGCATACTTTATATCTGATATTTAGAACAAACATATTCATTGATTTCCTGAAATTAACAGAAGTACAGCCATTATTAAAGAAAGTGCAAGATCATGCAAAATAAAACAAAACAACAACAACAAAAAAATCACATTTGACATGTTCCCAACTGTGCAAAATCAGAATCCATTCTCTTTACCTAGCTTACTTGTTTTCTAGACCCAAGGCTTTTCAGGTTAGTATAATATTAGTCTTAGGAATACTATTTTATACTAGAACAATGTTTTGCAATTTTATGGAAAGCCTTTAACAACATTAGAACAAGACATTGAGGCATGATTACCATTAAACAGATTTAAATTTGAAGCATTAACCTAATCAATACCCTACAGCATATCTAAGAACTTCACTGAGCTGCCATAATTTCTGTCAGCGTATGTAGTACTGAATGACTAGTAAAATACCTGAATTGAAACTATTCCAGTCTAGCAGTTTGTATGATCTTGTGTTACCCATAATTCCGACAAAGGCTGAGTTCAAAACAGCAAATTAGTAGATCAGTTATAGGAGCAGAATAGTGAAAAAAAAAACTACCAACAAGAACACAATTGACAACATCACTCCACAGGAACTGGAAAGACACAGACAGCAGAGTTAATAAGAGGCTGAAATAGAAAGGGAAAAAAGGAGCATGCTATAGCAATCTAGCACTAGGCGTGATCAAAGTGTACAATAAATAGCAATTATTGTGTAATCGGTAAGTTCTCAAACAATCTCTTTTAGTCTTTCTTCCTCTTCCACAATTTCCTGCATGTTCACTTGCCAGCTTATGTAATTTAATTAATTTTTAAGCTTGACTCAAACGCTCTGTATGACCATCAGCACATCAGATTTTTTCTCTCTACTTCTTCACTTTCCCTCCCACTGGCACATCCTTTCACTCTCCTTTTTCAGTTTTCATTTTTTTGCAATATAGTGAGTTTGAAGTATCATGTATGTTACATACACTCGTCAGGAGCAATCCAAAAATCACACAAAAAAACCCCTTTAAGTTGCCAAAAGCCACTTAACTGTGCAAACGTGTGTCTCTATTTTATATTCTTATTCTGCTTGCAGTTTTTTTTTCATTTTGTCTTATCATATAGTAAATTTTACATGTAAATGTTCCGTATCATAAATGTAATCTGTACATGATACGTCATATCTGTATCATGCGTGTCAAAATACAGACAGTTGTGACAAATTTGTATCAAAAAAGAACAAACAAATTATACATTGACATTACTCTTAATATTCTCTCTACTTCATAAATAAAAGCTTAAAAATATGGAAAAAAGAACAACAATCTGCACTCAGATGCTTTAAAAATTTCCTAAAGTAATTTACTTGAATTCAAATCAAGTTTGAGATTTTATTTCGTATTATCAGTTTAATGCAGCAACAATCTTCCTGCTTCAAGGATTACGTGCCTTGAAGGAAAGGAGAAAGGTTTCTGGTTGGTTTTTTTGTTTGTTTGTTTGTTTGCTTTTTAATTTTTTTGAAAAAGATGCATTTGCACAAACTTTATGTTCTATTACTCCTGGCCAGTGCATGCAAAACTACTACAGGTGCTACTGTATTCTCTCATCTGTTTACATTTTAAGTGCACCGATTACCTCCAACTTTTTACCGAGCATTTCTACTTGTCTCAATTAATTTAACATCAAAAGTATTCAGAGTCACTTAATGTTGATTTCAGAAACATGCAAAAATACATGTTTCATTACTGGAGTTCCCAGGTAAATATTAAATGAAAACATTAAAAATTGTTCTGTGTATGTTTTTAAGTAAAAATGTAACACTTTAAAGATTTTACCAACTAAGGTTAAAAACACATATTGAGCTAGAATGCAGGCATTAGCCCTTAAGGATTTCAAAGAGCTAAAAATTAGAAAGCATTTATAAGTATATATAAATATTTCATCTGATTTTTGTTTGAAAGGAAAACTTGCATCACGCTTAAGTATTCAGAAGTAGCCAAAAAATAATTCAAGTCTCAATAATTCAAAGACAGTTCTTGGTACGAAGTTACTGCATCCCACATACTTTAGAATTTCACTAACTCGATGAGAAATTCCTCATTGACGACAAACCCTTTGAATGCCTATTATTTTTCAAGCTTTATTTACTGCTCTTACTATACATTGTTAGAATATATTTGTATTAATAAAAATACTACTACCTCATAACATGTTAAGGATTAGAAGTACATGGTCATCACGATAGAACTTAGGCAAGATATATTGTGTCAACGTACCAGGATTGTGAATGCGATCCAAGAGCTTCACAGAACGGGCACTAACAACGCCACCAACGTGGACAAGGAAGCCTGGTGGAAAGGCCGTCAAGGTAAAAAATGGAAATTCCTGTCATGATTAAAAATAAACATCAAATGACTGTTCACCAACTACTGCTAATTGCCACTAAACATGCAGTGAACTTATCATTGCCCTGAAATACAAATAAAGCAGTTACAGAGGGCCAGACGTATCCTTCAGGCTTACTAGGCACTATGTAACCATACATCCTTACATACCAACGGTCTAAGAAAAGCAGAGTTATTCTAAAAATGTAAAACTACTTTTCCCCCATAGAGTTGCATCCTAACGTAGTATTAATTAGTAACCAAAGCTCTACATGTTTGAGTTAACAAAGCTTTTATTGGTCTGCCTTTAAGAAGGCAGCTAAACAACACACGTTTGTTAACTGATAAAACATAAAGGATTATTTTTCTCCATTTTCTAGGGCTTACTGTTATAACTGAATGCAGTTCGATCCTGAAGCACAGGGTAAAGCTAACTGCAGTTTTTTTAAGAACCTGTCTTGGTAGAGGAGGACGCATCTACAAATGTACTAGCAGATTGCTCTGCAAGTGTCATAAGCTCTAAATATAAGTAGTAAACATTCAGCTTTTGGAACAAAGCCTAAGCCTTCTATGAAATACAACTAAGTTCTTAAACCAAGGAAATTCACTTCCAATTTCATTCATTTAAATGAGTTTTACAAATTCGTTATTGAAATCAGCAATTAATAAGTTTTAGTAACAGTTTGAAAATGTTAATACAAGAGGCCATTAAGAGATGATAGCAATTTTTCATTACGTACATGACAAAATCCTTCACATTCAAACGTGGTGAACCCAAAAATGGGAAGATTTTATTTTCTACACTATTACATACTCTATAGCATATTTATGGGGGGAAAGGTGACGGGTTAGTGTTCAGCAGTTCTCAACGGAGAGGCAAAAATACAAAGAAAAATCATGCAATCGTAGTTTGTGTAGTGATGATTGGTTAAATGAATAAACAGCGTAATTGTATATGAGAAAAAGTACAGTACAGATTCCTTTCTCACATACTTAATGCGCTTGCAACAGTACAGTGCAACTGAGCTTCCACTTAAACGGTGTACATGCTGCAAACTAAATGAGGATCGTGGTTCTTCCAGCAATACATGGCATGAAAAGCCTTTTTGAGCAAAAGTCCAAGGCAACGTTTAAAATGACCACTTCAGGATTATTACCAACCATACGAAGTTTATTAGAACTCCTACAACTCTTAGTAAGTTCTACAAACTACATTTTTTCTGTATCTTCACTTCTTTTACAGAATTTCAAACCTGCAGCAAATTTTGTCATCAATAATAACAATATTGACTACCACAAGCAAAAAAAAAAACCCAAAAAACTACTGTAGTTGTTTCATGAAGTGATTAAAACACAGGATGATTTCACAATAGGAATCTGCAAACCTGCCTGGCTGATCTGTCTCCAGGAGCACCAATGGATCTCTACAGAGGACTAGAGAAAAGATTCCACCAGAAGGCTTCACCAGATCTTGAATTGCTCTGCAGGTTATCAGAGCAGCCAAAGACCCTGACCACAACACAACCTACTTCTTTCCTGTACAGTTTTATGACAAAAAAAATATACAAATCCCAGTACAGCTTCGTCAACTGTTCAGTGATCCACAATACAGTGACAATATTTTTTTCTCCTGTGTAACTCCATGACAACCATTATGTGTAACTTAAACATATACAAAATATATACACATACAGCAAACATACATTTGCTGTGCCCCCTGAATAGTTATCCTGCACTAGTAATGTTAAAAATTAGTAACTAGCTGTCTTAGAACTGTAGAAACTGATTATAGAAAGTTCAATGCATGCTATCTCTATGAAATATACATATATTCACTCTTACGCTATGCTTAGTGTATGTAGTGAACAAAGTAAATGTTTTCACTCTGTGCTCTGAAGTACAGGGAAATCAAATGCTTATTAATCTGTATTCAGAAGCTACTTTACACATTTTCATAAGACTTCACACTGCAAGTAATTTTAACACGTTCAGACACCCAGCCTGCTTAGTTTACAAACTAGGAATAAATAATAGCATCATTTTGTCTCAATCAGTACACTCAGATGCATTCATAATAGCATATCCAATATGCTAAAATTAGGCCTATGTCCTCTCAATTAATTTTACCCACAAACAACTCTCAAGAACTCACTGAAGTACTCAAACACAGCCCTTACTCTATTAACAATGTGTCTCACTCCTTCTGATGCACATAGAAGGCCGTCACTTATTACAATAGCCCTTTATTTCTATTTTTCCCAAGCTCTCTCTGAGGGTTTATTTATTATCGTCTTAGTCAATATACCACAAGATCCAGCCTCAACTACACATGGCCATCTCTAATACATCAAGAAGATTAAGGTTATTCTTGTTGCATACAAAACCTGGTTCCTCTGAACCAGATGCCATAGTTGTATATTATAAATTTCTTCCATTACTGTACTTTGCAATGGACCTTTAAAACAAGGTGGCACGAACACAGAATCTTCCCATGTGTGTGAAGACACGATGACCTTAATTTTCCAAGCTACAACTGAAGACAGCCAATTATTTTTACCAATACTAAATGGTAAATTGGGTGTTGGACTCAGTGATCCTCATGGGTCTCTTCCAACTCAGCATATTCTGTGATTCTAATTCACTACATCATTTCTCAGTTATTGACTGCATGGACTCTCAAAAAAGTATGTCACCGATTCAATCCTTGCAACTACACTGAGATTTTATAGCCAGCATTTGGAGAAAGCTTGATGAGGCTACAAGAAAGTCATTGCCATGTTTAATACAGTGCCTTAAAACACTTGCGTGTATACATACATGTATTGCTAGTATTCAAACTGTATTTTACATACGTTACACACAAAATAATGAAAAAGCACATGGAACAAGGCTACACACACACACACATACTGTGGTGCTAGTGCCAGGGAAGCAGTTCTCGCCTTTCTCTCCAGCCATTCCCTTATTCCTACCATAGTACTACTCCCTCAGGTATTGCCAGTGATGCTGACACATTCATGGAGCTTTTGGCACTGAGCCAGAGTGGACATTTCATCCATACCAAAATGCTGTTCATTTCCTCTTTGAGTTATGTTATTCTAGACGTGTTTGCTGTGCACTTACACCACATGGCCAAATAATCTCAGAATTTTTACTTCAAATGAACTGAGGGGTGACCTGGATAGGAGTAAGAAGTCACTGGAAAGAAAAGTTGCTTAAGTCAGCAGTGCAGCCAAAAGAATCAGAGAGAGAACTGTGTTGTAACACAACAGTGATCCAGCAGTGCTCTTCAGATGAATATCAGTGGATCTCTGTTTTGTTAAAGGCAGCAATAAAGATCTCTCAAGCACTTGCAGAATGCAAATACGGAGGAGTAACATTTGTCCAAGTTGAGTTTGAAAGAGATTTTAATTACAATCAAGAGCAGTGCTTGACTGCATCTGTGAAAACACAAGCTAATTTTTGCGTACTGACAGAGGCAATACACATTTCTAGGCAGAAGTACACAGAAAATAGCTGTGTCCTACAGTTAACACCTGCAATCAACAGGGATCCTGTGAACTGCTAAAAATATATTTATATTAAACAACACATGTACACATTTTCCATGGCTGGTGTACTTTCCCAAGAAAAAAAGTAACAGTTAAGATAATTCTTCTGATTTCCAATTCAGTTTATTAAGTAACAGACTAACACATATTTGATTAAAGAAGCTGAGGAGACATCCAGTTAAATGAACTGCTTATAACATGCCTTAGAACTACCCATATGCTCAAATAATCTTAGTTAAGATTCAAAAGAGCTGACTATGCATTCAACACACGTGGCGATATAATAGACATATCATTTTACTCTTTGCTTAAGTGCTACCCTAAATAATCCACACAGCTAACTACAATGCACTATGCACGTGTGGAACAGTGAAACAGACAAAAAATACTCCTGAGTGCCAAAGATATTTTGAGCTATATGTATCTCCCCATCCTTCTTATTTGTTCTGACTAAATATCTGGAAGAGGGCGAGAACAACAAAAAGCAAATCCAACATAAAATCATCAAAAAGACAACAGGAGCAATTTTTTCTGTGTCGATTAATAGTCTTCCTGCTTTGCTACATGTTGATCGTGTTAGAATTAATAAGAGATTCAACATGTTTCTACCTCATTTTATGGTATTTCTTCAACTTGGCAGTATACAGGTCCTATCAAAATAATTTGCAAATAATACAAATTCCAGATATACGTTAACTGTACTGATTTTACATTTTTAATTGTTTTTAAGAAGATTCATGAAGAAATAATAGGTAAGCCAAGAAACGTCTAAAATGTTAGGAAAAAAAGGTAAGAGAGAAAAATTGATCTTTTTGAAGGTTCTTTTTCCTCCAAGCTACCACACTAAAAGCACAGCTACAGATTTGTGTTTAAAAGAGAAATTATAACTGAAACGTATGAACATGCAAAATGTAAATTAAGCCAAAGTATATCTGATAAATGCTTTAAAACAGAAGAGAAAAACTAAAAAAAAATATATAAAATTCCTGCATAAGCAAGATTCCAAAGAAATCTGAAGAAACCTCACAAAGAAAATCAAAACATTAGAAATTATTGCTTAGAAATCTTCAATACCAAAAAAAAGCTACAAAGAGTCACACAATGTTGTAGAACATACCCGCCTTCTACAGAACCTATGAGGCGATCCTCTCTTAGCAATGGACAACACAAGAAATGAGAAGAGAATCATCCACTTGACTCAAAATAACAGCTATTCACTTCTATTTCACAGATGCAGCTGATTTTATTTTCAACAACTTACACAGGTTCTACATAAGTAGCTCAGGTATTCAGGATTTGTAATTAATAGCAGAATATTCCACATTTCATCCTTCAAGACACCTCATTAATAACACAGCATTTTAACCATAGCACAATACACCGTAAAAACGTTGCAAAGACCTTGTAGACATTTTTAAACAATTGAAAGGAACTAAAAAAAGTGTTTTGAATTTGCTATATACTCATTATAGATTGATGGCATATAAACAAATGGAATTTTTGGTCTTATAGAGGTTCTTCCAAAACTTGTAAATCCCTTTTACTGTTTGGGAACTGAATTGTTTAAGATATCATCTTACAAAGGTTACATGCACATCATTTCATGTAGAACAAACAAGGCTGAACTGCTATGCAACAACTCTATTTTCTTCCAAATGGCAGTTTTCTCAATTAATTACGGGACTTTCACCTCGTTTGAAGTTATTTCAATGTTTCTGACTTGGACTTCTACAAAAATTCAACTAAATACATGACAATAAAATATTAAACAGACACACGCATCCATAGCTCAGACACTGAACAGCAGTAACTCATGCTGTAACTTTTTTGTAATACCCACTGTAATCACCTGAGTGTAAGGACTAATGTGCATACATTATACTTCCACTACTCTTACAGCTTTAATAATATATTAGAATTCAGGTGAGTTTTTTTAATTATTAAACGTCTATTAAACATTCAACATCTATAGTAAACTTTCAGACAAAAAAAAAAGTGCATCTTTTTAAAACAGACAGTAACAGGAAACCTACTACAAGCTTAATTTTCTCCTTAGTATATCAGAAACGTAAGTATAAAATGCCTTACCCTTTGTTCCAGAGCTGACTGAGTCTGCTGTCTTAAAAGAGTTTTAAACGTCCCCCCTTCTTTTCCAGCACTCCCACTGCCCATTCCTAAAGAGTACCAGTACAAATGACATTTAAAAAATAAATACAAACATATTATTTGCAATCAAAGTTCGGTTTAAAAACATATGACGCTGCGATTGAAAACATACAAACTATTGCCTTAAATTTACATGGAAAAAATGCTGAGCATCACAGTTTAAGCATTTGGGTTTTGTGAGTGGGGCAAGGTAGGAAGGTGATGGGTTTTTTTAGTTTATTTTTAAACTGCCTAGCAGTGCTTTTCATCACTATAGATTTGGATAAAAATTTCCTGATCTAAGACCTTTTCCTGACATCAGCCTGAATGAAAAAGGCTTCAAAATGCAACGTCTTTCAAGATTTGGGCTTGCAATTCTTTTGTACAACATAAACCTTTAATTTCAATATAGAATCATAGAATGGCTTGGTTTGGAAGGGACCTCAAGGATCATCAAGCTCCAATCCCTGCCAACCTCTACATTTAATAGGAAAACAGATATATAGATCTCCCTCCTGTGCTTTCCATGGAAAGCTTCAACACTAGAGCTTCAGAGTCCTTGCCTAAAAAGGGCTGGAAAGTCACCATTAACACCACACTGTTGAACAATTCTGCTGCACTCCTCTATAGTAAGCTATACTTCTCTACTTGCATTATTGGTTTAAAAAAAAAGAAAGAAAAGAAAAAAAAACTGCCTCCCAGAGTTTCAGAGTTACCAAATCACCTTTCCTAACCACCAGGAGGTGACTGCACACTATTTCAGCAATAGCTGTACACTGCATGAGTGAGACTAAAATGAGAATTGCAAAGATAGCACAAATCCTTTGAACTGGAACATATGGTAGTGATATTTAACATAAACACCGTGAGATATTCACTCATTTGATTCAATCAGATAAATTTAGCAATACTGCTCAGCATTTCCAACTGCCACACTTATCTGATCGCTACATTTTCATACACATAACCTGCAGATCATCTGTAAATAAAAAACAACAAATAAATTATAATTTTGCATATCACGGGTAATTGTTCCGTTTCTTTTTTTGCATATTTCACTTCCACCTCCAGCCCCTAATTAAGGAACTTCTCTGAAGAGCCATAAAATTTATCAGATACATAAAACACCTTTGCCAGCAAGGATCTGTTACCAAGGAACAGTATTCTATACTGAGCACTGCGAGATGCAGGTTATATGCATAACTGTATCATTCGTTCTATGGTTAGAAATCAAAAAAGGTAAAAAATAAGCACATACCAAGATTGTGTTTTTCCTACAATAAACACAATACTGGTGAATCAGATTTTCTTGGTAATATTTCGTGCCTAAAAATACGCTATCACTGGTACTTATCGTCTCTAAACCCATCAGTGCTAACTGGACACTGCAATAATATGCACCTACATTTAGGAAAGCGCTAAGAAAAAGGATAAAGAACAAAAAGACGTGTCAGGAGCAAGATGAAGTACAAACACACTACAGTGCAAACGCTCATGAGTGAGGGCAAGATTTTCTTTTACAGTAATTCTAACTAATTAAAATACATGCTAGGTACCTTTCTCTTGCTGTTAAGCATCAATTTCATTCATGTTTATTTGTACATATACATCAAAGCGTAATTACTTCTAAGAAAAGACAGGGAGATCTAGAAATACTGCTCTTAATATACATTAACTTCATCTCTAACACTGTCAAAAAATAACCAGGCTCTCATTGCCATTTAATTACATATACTGTAAGTAGATACTATATATATTACGTATACTATATAAAGACTATAACTACTAACAAATATTTTTAGCTGTTCTTGGATAAGGAAACAATAGGATTAGTATCTGTATAGTCCCATCAAACAAGTTTTAATTGCTTTTAACTATTTGGCGTTGATCTAAATATCATTGTCAGGGACTATACAATATTAAATACAGACAAACATAGCATCAACACTGGACAAAAAAAAAATACGATCTAATTAAAATAGATTCTACAGACAAAAAAGGCACTAATATCAACTGAATAATTTAAATGCATGCCAATGGAATGGAAAAAAGTGCAGTACAAATAAAAAGTCTGTACGAACTTTGCTTGATGCACATTAAAGAGCAGAGCTGGTAGCCATCTGATAGCCATAATTCCAAAAGTTATGAATGAATTAATGAGCAAGTGCTTGTTCCATGCAAAACAGAGGAACAACAAGCTGAAGGGAATGAGAAGGGGGGAAAAAAAGTCGATTTAGTCCAGTTACCAAAGAAAATCGGGAGGGGAAACGAGGAAGTTCTTTAGCGTGAATTACATGCTTCAAATCCTCTATGGCGTGAAATTCTGAAGCTGTTGCAAGCTTCTAGGGCACAGCTGAGAGATGGTATGGATAGTCATGTAGCCAGCAGTTTTCAGAGGCTAACAAAAACACTGGGTTATAGAAGGCTGTGTGTTAAATGTCCCTATATCAAATAGCAACAACATTTGCTTAAAATGTTTAAAAGGCCATAATAGATTGATCCTACCAGAAGCAGCCAGAAGCAGCTCTTCAGTGAAAGAAACACTTTTCCTCAGAACAACTGGGCTGACATGGCTAGAGTGTAGAGGGTAAAGGCTAGACCCCGAGAGGAGGAGACAGGACTTTTTAAGATGTGGGGAATCACATGAGAGTGTAGGGGAGCTGGGAAACAGGAAAATCCTAGGTCCCTGTGGGGAAGGTGCTGTGGAGGAAAGTAATAGAGACAAAAAGATGTAGATTCAGAAGATGACTAAAGAAACAGAAAAAAGAAAGCAAAATGAAGCATTTTTTTTTCCTCCAAATGAACCCACACTCATTGCTAAACTATTCCTCAACATACAAAGAAATGGAATGACAGTACAGCTACACAATATGAATGAGAAGCACGTTATCAAAAATCACAAACTGATTATTTTTAAATTCTCTCGTTTTATTAAAAAGCCTTGATAATCTAATATTTCTTTTAAATTGTATACAAAATTTGACAGGTGTTATGGAATAAAGGCTAAATAAGAGATTACTTTCATCACTTTGGTGTAAACAGTTCTTTGGATTCTTATATCCTGTTGAATTCTAAGGTCCCACCAAGAAAAGGAGTTCCTACCTTTTCAATTTCCTCCAAATATCACATCAAACAATACACAATGCTTTTCGTCAGCCTCATATTCCTATTACTTTGCAGCAGCATAAAATAGATCACTATGCACAGAAGAAATCCAGTTTCAAACCAAAACAAGCCTTCTCAGAACTGAAAAGGTTTCCCTTTTATTTAGAGCATACACAGATCAGAAAATGTAATGCAACCACAGCCGTATTTCCTGTAAGATATTAGCATAGCAGTCTCCTGATTTGGAGCTACTGAAAACTGGACGCTTAAGCAGATCCAAGTTTCCATCTCTCCTGTTTAATTATTCATACTGTGAGATTGTGGTATCTGCATTCTTTTTCCAGGTCAGTCTCCATCTCAAGCAAGTGAACATACCAGCTATCTGACTGAGAAATAAAAGACTATCGTGTATTGCAGAAAAATGAGGAAATACTTCATTTTTCACATCAGTCAATCTGGAATCTCAAATTTTATGTTTAATAGGTTGTGTCAATACAACAACGGATATTGTTTTAGTACTAACCTCTCTAACTTTCACACAGAAACATTCCAATAACACTGCAGTCTTTGGAAAACAGAGGTCCTAACATGTACTGTGTATTGTTAGAAGCAACATAATAAATTCAGTACATTATGGAAATATATTTTGTTATTTTATTTTGTATTGTATTTTAGGTAAAACAAATGAATGAGTGATGTTCTTTAAGCTATTGAGATTCAACATTCAGTACGTAACACCCAGATGGTGAATTTTTAAATGCATTTAGCAAATCTTCTTAAGACAAGATTCAGCAGCAGTTAAAAGCTAGTAATAAGTGCTAGCAAGCCAAAAGTACAGCTGCTGATAGATTTGATACTAAAAAGACAGGTAGAACATGGATCTGCTTTCTCTACGTACTTCAACATTCCCAGAAGGTGGCAATTAAACAAGCTGGTTTAATTACAAACGAACGAACCAAAAGAGAGAGCCCATCCAACTACGTAACACTTCCAGTAACCAAGTTAAGGCTGCTGCCTCAAAAACATGACAAATTCACAGCCAGCGCCACCTTCATAAATTCAGAATATTGACACCTACAGATACAACCACCACCTTTACATTTTAATCCTTTACACCACACGGTCCTTACAATGAAAATCTGATCAAAACAAACACATTTTCAAATACTCCATAAAACAAACATGGTAGCCTTCATTTACAAGAAAGGACCACAAAATAAAGTGGTAATGTGGGTTTTTTGGCTTTGTTTGTCTTTGTTGTCATTTCTTTGGGTTTTTTGTTTGTTTGTTTGTTTTGGTTGGTTGGATTTGTTTGTTTTTTAAACAAGATGGAGATGACAGAACTAAGACAGATATCTCCCTTATATGGAACATTCTTCAACAGAAATTTGGAGAATAAACCAGGTATAACATTTAATATAAGTGCCTGCGAATGCAAGATTACATTTATCTGCTTGGGACGATTCTTGAAAGGAAGCGATGCTATCATGTAAAGCTGAATCCACTATTTTAACACACTTAAAAAACTGTCATGATTAGATGGAAACAAAGATGCTCTGAGCTCCAAATACCACAATTTAAAAGACCATTTTAAAAACAACCAAGCTTTTATAAACAATTCTGCAACATCTTTAGCACTATGCTCAGGCACCGGCCACATAATAATAAACAATATAACTCTTTGAGCTGTGCTGACATTGTTACTGCCATGATTGTAATCACAGACTAAAAAGAAAAAGAAGGGAAGAAGCAAAAAAGCTGAAGAAATTTTGATAGAGCAACGAAGAAAGAAAAATGCTTTTAGATGATGACTGGAGTATTATTTAGGTTACCTTCAACAATTAGGCTGTGTATGTAATTTCCACGTGCCAAGAAAATTTAATAGGCAGCAGCTGCATGATTTCTACTATGGCATTTGCAAGAGGGAGTTAAATAGTCACAGAGATACGTATACAACAGTACACCTACAGCACAATACACAATGCTAGAAAATTACAGCTTCAGTAAGAACACTGCCTGTTAACACATTATGGTGAGAAATGAACTCCCACGATCTGCACATAATATGAAATGGAGGAAATTAGAAAAAAGCCATTACTTCGGACACCCTTAATGCTCTGAAGTATTTTATTTAGGACTGAACATAGTTCTGTTAAAAATGTAACTTTAACGTTACCCACGTTAGTGGAAACATAAGGCGGGATTTAAATTTTCAGCCTACTGAAATTCTTTTGAGCACAAAAGTGCTACCTGAAGTCTCCAATTTCAACATAATTTTGATAACTTAAATGCCAAAAAAGCAAAAAGAGGTTGAATGAAAATATAAAAAGAGAAACACAAATTAAACAAAAAGTGGGTGGAAGCGCCTTACCAGTTTTGGGTGTCAAACTCAAATCTGTGTCAGAAGAAGAGGATTGTCGACTGTAGGACTTGGAAGGTGAAAAGGAATAGGTTTGGTTTTTCAGAGGGGTGGAGGGTCCTGATGAATGAGTATTGGGATTGGGATCTTCATTGAAGGGAATCCTGCCAGAAGAAGGTGGAAACACATTCAGTAATCCTGTGCCAAAGGACCTGGCTGACAGCAGCATGATCCAAACACCAGGATGGGGTTGGGGCAGGGCCAGCAGCTATTCCTTAGGTGCGAGACTGGGGATGAGGCCAAAGGCAAATGCTGTTTAACCACTCAGCACTCTACAGATAGATGCTGATAATCTACAATGAAACAATTAAGCCAAACGAAAGGCATGAGATGGGACCAAAAAAATATATATATATGCAAAAGAAAAAATTGAAAACAGTTCATGGCTTAAAAATCTAGTCATATACACAATGTTTGAGTTAGTTTAATGAAGAAAAAATGATTTCAAGTTATATTTGTGTTTATACATATCCATACATTTATGTATATACACACATATACATTTTAAGAAAAAAAAAATAATAATGTTTCCTTATCCTATAGCATCAACAGCATGCCACAGCTAAAAACAGAGCAAAGAGGAGAATCTTTATGGGAACAGCTATATTGACAAACAGTTCACTTATGCACAGATTGACTTACCTGCTCTCCAAAGGTGTCTCTTCCACAAACGGCACATACCCTTCATATAAACATTTTAAAACCAAAGTGTTATATCTGAATTACGCCTAAAAGCAGTTTTGAACTCCAATCAAAACACAGTTTCCCCCAAGGACTGTAACACGGTGAACGTTACTCAGATTTATCAACTTATTTTTACTTAATTTCTTAGAAAATAAGTTTATTAAAGAGAAACAAAGAGTGTGGCTTTGTGGAAGAGACTGACGCACTTTCAAGAAACTATTGCCTTTGTTTCAGCAGCTGCACAGAGAGTTCTTCACTGACAACAGAAGGTTTCTCCATGAGAAAATGAGGGAGAAAAGATGGGTGGTACCTGCCTACACTGCCTGCCTGCCTGCACTTTGCGACCACTGTGCCTTGTGGCCTGCCTCTCCCCAGCTCTTGAGTCTGAGCAGTCTCGTACCAGTGTAGATGAGAGTGGGAACAGACACAGAGAAGTTCTGAGTAAGTCGTGAGCCAGTAGCAGTGTGAATTGGGCTGTTGTGAGTCGAGCGGCATCCATGGCTTGGCGGATGAACCAGCGGAGACCTGAGAGAATTTGCAGCCAAGGTGGAAGAAAAGAAAACAATACATACAAACAGGTTGCAAAGTTATGTTATAAATGATTTCAGGGAAGTTTAGCTAGAGGAGATCTCTTATTTTAAGCAGACTAAGAATTTTAATTCCTAGCATGCAAGAGTCCAGATGAAATAAAGAGAGAAAGGAACAGCTTAAGTACTAGCTTATGATCATAAATTGATTTTTTGGCAACAGTGCATCAAGTTAGTAAAGCCAATAATAAGAAGCATTAGTTGACTTTGCTGGCTTTGAGAAACAGTCTCACTTTTCAGACTAAGGGACAACGATTCTATTAACATCAACTACCAAGCTGCTAAACATGGATTATTTGGGGGATGAAATTTCCACCTTTCACTCCAGAGTTATCTATGAAAGCGTTTTAAGTTGGCGGTTGCCAGGTCCAGGTTTTTTTGTTTGTTTTAAATCATCACTGTTATTTCACGCTGCAGTGCATCCAGAAGCTCTTTCGATGGCAAAGTTTTAAAATAAAGTTAAATAAGCTATTATTTGAAACAGAAAATTACTTCTGAGAAGCCAGAGCATATTGCTTCCTAGAAAATGCCTGATTTTTAGTGCAATAACATAACAGTAAGTTAATAAAGACGTCTGGGAACATAATGGAAGTAGTATACTTCGTAGTGCTGATTTTTCCTTCTACAAATTGGCTGACTCTTTCAAACAGAAAGTAACTAATTTATCCAAGCAACAATTTGGAGACTGCAAGTATTTCCCTACTAACCTCTTTGCACATTAAAAATTTGCGTGCACACTGCCTTTAACGCTGCAGTAGAATTTACTGATTTCTGTTACATTTTTCCCATCATAAATAGTATCCTCTGCAAGTACACTTTAGCCCTACCTTTTCTGCAATTGTAAAAAGCAACGGACACAAGAAAAGATGAGCCTACTTAAGGTCACTCTCTAAACTGCTGACTGAACTGTGCAAACCCTTCTATGATCAGCACAGCCACTCAAACTTGACTGTACTCCAATTAGAACGTCTTAAATACAAGGCATATCATTAGAGAAACATTTGTTTCACAAACAGAAACATTTGTTGCACACACAGTCACTGCAAAACTAATTATTCACTGGGAAATTGGTGAATCCTAGACCAAGGATAATACTTTTGCTAGCAGTACAAAAAAAGCCATACTACCACCCCAGCTTCTAAAGAAATAACATAAGTAATCCACATCATTTCAAAACTGCAGAATATAAAACTGAGTTCCAGACAAAACAACAACTGCAAAAGAAAACAGATTCTGGAGGGGGGAAGTGGGGAGGGAAAATCACACCTGTTATGTAAAACTGAATGACTATGAAAAAAAATGAAGTTTGTTCCTCTAAAAGCTAGTAATTCATACTTACTCCTTCATTTCTTTGGATGGAGAGTTACATGCAGGTAAAAATGCTGATGTGCTACTTAATTTATCCAACGTGCAGGCTGTTCCTATGGCTCGTACTACCAGTCCAGATTCTCCCTCCAAATCAAAACACTGCAAATAACCAACAACAGCATTTCCTCTCATTTCAAGGACTTTCAAGCCAATCTTCCTTTGCAGCTCACCTACAACATAAAAGGTGAAAAGCTCATAGGCAATTGCAGTGAACTTTTCGTATTTTCTTTTGTGGTCTTTGTCCTCTCTGATTTTGGAACTGCAGATCAATAAAACAGATAATAGTTCTGATTTT
This sequence comes from Gallus gallus, assembly GCF_016699485.2. Classification (NCBI taxonomy): domain Eukaryota; kingdom Metazoa; phylum Chordata; class Aves; order Galliformes; family Phasianidae; genus Gallus; species Gallus gallus. Next base: position 66,565,420 of record NC_052532.1, on the reverse strand, counting down.
ATGTAAAGGTGTTAAGCACAACCTATGCTTCCTATAACACGGAGTGATGTTTCGTTAGTTTTCGCTCTTTTCCCCTAAATCTATTCTGATTGCAACCATAGTTTGTTATTTTGTAATTTATTTATTTTAAATTCTCATTAGCTCTTCTCCTTTTTGTTTATTCAGAGACAGAGAAAGGGGTGGTCAAGACGCGTGCTGGAACACACAAAAGTTTATAGACACTCCTTCATACAGTCCAATCTAATGCAACATCTTTGAAACCCATGTGAAAATCTATTACTTTTGTATTCACAAACACTCAAAACCTATTCAACTTAATTTAACCTTATTCATACTTTTCATTCTTTTAAAATTTGTATTACTTTCCTTGGTAACCCCATCTAAAAAACAATGTATGACACACACTAAGCAAAACATAATACCAAATACACTGCATCACATGGCATAAAACAGTGTTACTATGAGGCCTCTTTGGTATTTTTCCCCTTAGTCACTGCCATGAATAAGAATCGTAATAAAACACAGCAGAATGCTTCCACATGTGCTCTTTTACTTACTTTCACCATTTATGCAAGAAAAGGGATTTAAAAAATGTTAATCCTGTAAAATGGCATACCAGAGGAATTAAAGCTTTTTTTCATGAAATTTTTAATAATTCATGTCAGTTATGGCAATATTGTTTCACGTACTCCCACAATATCTACTGGTTCTCTTAGTGAATATAATGAGTATCACTTCCATATTCTGTTTAGGTTGCCCCTTTTCCTAAAAATCTCTATACATTTGCAAAACATAATGTACTTTTTCTTTTAGGATCCACCCTGAAACATGGTTGTATCTACAAGAAACCTGATAACATTAAGTGCCTATTAGAGAACTGAAGCCACTGTCTACCGTTGTAATGATTATTTTTTCATCATTTCATTGTATTCTTTACACCTTAATTACTGCACACTTCCAGCTGGTTGTCTCTTGTTTTAGTGTACAAGTCCTCTAGTCTCTAGTGCAGGACTCATTTGTTCCGTTCCACTGTCAGAGATGGGGACCTTGGTTCACAAGTGGTATTCATAAATGTTAGTAATACCAGACAGACAGACAGACAGAAAGACAGACAATCTATGGAGGTAACTGATACTGTGGAGATATAAATTGGAACACTAGTGACTAGTCTCTTCAGAAATTGTAAGCATATCCTGAAGAGTTGCAAGGCAATACAGAAACATTCTTCAGAAACAGGGAGACAACCTTGACTTAGAAAAGATGATGAATAAGGTATGTATTAGTACACTATGTCTGAGATCATGCTTACACATACTTGTTCACATACTTCAATGTAGTGCAAAGAGGGTAGAGTAGTTCACGCTATCTTTAATAGACTCAAAGTTCTACTAATAGTCTTCATATGGTTAAAGAACATCTTCAAGGGAGTTCCATTTTTTTTTTAGCCTTGCTAAAAACAACCAACAAATCACATAGCAGTATGGCATCACCAAGAGGGGTGGGGTGGACTTTCTGTCACGCTCGTCATCAGTTAGGACAAGAGAACCTTCTGAAACATGAGATAACGTGAACTGAAAAAATAAACAGTTAATACCAAAAATTATAATACAACCTTGTCTCAAAACTAAGTCACTAATTTGAATGGTGACTTCTTTTACAAAACAGCAATAACCATTGCAGCCCGCAAGTTTAATACCTGACATTAGAGAAATGAGTCTTTGTCTAGCCTCATTTGATGCTCTTGGTGTACGTATTCGGTCTATCCACTGGTATTCTGGGTCTTCATTAACTACCAGCTCTTCCACAAATCCATGAATTATTACTGCTCTGTAACACTTTGGAATAGACGTAGCTGTTAAAGAAATATAAAAAGATGTAAGGTATGGGTGTAAGAGAAATGAATTCAAAGACAAATAGAAAATTACGTCTACACACTGATGTGATTCCAAAATGTAATCCACACTTTTTTTTTTTCTGTTAAGCTCCATTTCCTCTATCAGACAGGTTCATCTGCTAAAATGTGGACACACCAAAGCAATTTTCTTCTGAGAGATGCTGTAAGACCAGTAACTGTCCAGTGTACTGGTTATAACACTGCTAAAACATGTACCATTCTGAAACTTTGTTGACTTCATGCCTGTTTAACAGAATATTCACCCAAAGTAACATAATGATCAGAAAGACGAGCGGAAAGGGGAGGCTACCTACACTGCTTTGAAATATATATGAAAGAAAAAAAAATAAAATGAAAAGAAGCAAACTAAACACATTTTATGCATTTGCTACTGCTGTCAATGTAATCCGCATTGGGTTTATGCAATAAACTGGCAAGTGGACAGAAACAGAGTTAGTAAAGAAAAAAAAAACAACCTTTGGTTTTCCTTTTTTTCTTCTACTTACTGCAAAAAAACTTTACTCCACATGATGACTGCCTGAATCTGTTTAAATCATTGAAGAGATCTACTTTCACCACCACATTAATCTCCCCACGTATACCTATCAAAAAGAAATCATGAAACAGTATTAAAAAGCAATACAGAACTAGCCATTCTATAATCTCGCTATTTAGTAATTGATGCACTTTCTATCACCATTGAGATGGTATTTCTTCAAAGGATGTAATACAACCTAACAAAACTGCCTGGTTGAACTGACTGCTAATGTGTCAATTCTAGCCTGGGCCAGAGGAGCAGGATGGCATCTCCTTGCCTTCAAGTCTGCCAGAGATGCTCTCTCGCAGGAAGCTGCTAGTTCTGCCCAGCCTTTGAGGCTGAAGCCACATCAGCAACAATCATCAAATACCTACTGCACCGAACAGGATTTTAGAAGGGTGGGACTGGGAAAATAGAAGCCATCAGCCACCCGCTATTGCAGTGGCCCCAGCTGCAGGGAGCAAGTGCTCCCTCTGCTCCCTTGAGCGGCTATCATCGGTGCTGGCAGGGCAAGAAATCAGTAGGTAAGTTCTGTGATACTGTCCTAGGACATGCTAAGCAAAAAAAAGGCAGGACTACTTTGCATTATGTATACCTTGAAGCTAGTCCTGTCCACATCAAAAGTTTTTTTGTGTTGGTTAAAGCATTTTACATTTTCTCCCTCAAATAGTATCAAGATCATGGTCAAGCTGAAGTCAAAACAATGAGAAAAGTTACAGTTCTTCCAAGAATCAGAAAGCAGGAGATGTAAAATATTTTGAGAATAGATATATAAAACAAGGTATTACAGATTTTTTAGGTAAAGCCTAATATTTTGGCTACAACTATTTCTTATTAAGAGGGCTGGATTTCTTCAGAACATAGCCATTCCTTTTCAGAGTTTTCTGCTCCTATTTTGAGCTTACTCCTTCTCCTGCACCCACTAACCAAATCCTTTCACATCACATTATTATGGATTCTGACATATTGAGGGCTAAAATTCTTGATGAATCTGATCTCTAGTGACTTCAGAAGCCTTTGGTACAGAAATATCCAACTCAGAAAAAGCATCAGATTCACAGACTGACTGACAGTATTGCAGTAAAGTCACCTACAGTTATCTTCCCAAATGCCAACAGAAAGAAGCCTACGTTTACTGTAACAGGAAGAGCATCAAGCTCACACATTTTCACACATAGTCATGTTAGGAAGCAAGAACAAAAAATTAAATAAATATAGATAAATGTCTGTTTTCTTTTAAGAAAGTATTAATTAATGTTTGCCAAGCATTGAGATAATTTGAATCCACTGCTACAAGCACGAAACTAATTTTTATTTTATCTAAGTAGAAAAAAGAGCTGTGAAAAACCAACAGAACTAGAAAATACAGGGAAGACTAATTCTCTGACGTACAAGTTGCACACATCTTGAGACGAGTTCAAAAGAAAGCATCCAATAAGAACATGGGAGTTGAATTTTAAAAAAGCAAAACATGCAAAATTTTGTAAGCCACTTTTTCACTATACCTGTTAGATATGCAATAAGAAAAAAATTGATCACTGGTTATGATGACCAACCAATAAATACTACTAATGCTCTTCCACTGATTAGATATAATGAGGTTTTAAAATAGTTAAGTCATTTAATTCCCACTCTATATAAACTATGGCAGTTCTAATAATCACACAGATGTTCTGTAGTAAGGTATTCAAGAAGACAATTTGCCATAAATGGACCTTAACTTTCTGGGATGGATGCTCTGCCTCCTTAAAATCTAAGGCAAAAGTATCATTAATGTCATTTTCTCATACCCTCAAGATACTCTGAAGAACTCTACCTAGGAATGCTGGCAGGGAAATGGAGTTTCACCCTGCATTTTATGTTTGTCATATCCTGCCCCCCATCTCAAATGAAGCTTATCCAACACCCCAGGAAGGCACACCCTGCACAGCTTCAGCAAAAATATATTCTTTTAGTAAACACAAAGTAATCGACTAAGTATGTTTCAGGGTTTTCATAACTGATTTTTCCAGTAACTATTTCCGGTAACTATTTTAAATGGTATGAGAATATGTTTTCCACTTGTCACAAATTTTATGAAAGGCATTCCGCCAAGCCTTAAGATTCTGGCACAGTAGTAGGGACTTTCTTATGCCGGAAATATTAGACATCTTTCATATATGATCATTATTGCTATTAAACATGAAAAGTCCTAGAAGTATTTTGTCACTGATTTTAGACGGCATTCTTAACTTACTGAAGACCTGATAAAAAAGCACCAAAAATGGAGCTTTCCAGCTCCCGAGGCTAAAATTATTACGCATTTCTGAGGATCGCTTCCAGAAAGCAACAATGCAAAACAACATCGTTTTAAATTAGCAAATCTTACCATGGATGGTATCATAAATTGGAAACCATCCTGAAATAACCGTAGCTGCTTCACTATAGAGCAAAGGATCAATATCAATGTACACTTTGCCAATAGCATCATTAGCGCTGTAGGTATCATGATCAAGAACTGTGATCTGGAGAGGCTCATCTTGTAGCTCTTCATCATCTACCTAGAAGCAAATATTGACATGGAATTTGAATACTTAAAAAAAAAAAAAAGCAGGGGAACACTCCTGGAAAAACAAGCACAGTAAGAGGTGAGTCAGTTATGTACAGAGACATGACACAGATAAATCTAATTTCTACTTCCTGGATCTAAACAATGCATTATTTTTACTTTGCCCTTCATAAAATGCTGAAAACCTGAAACGAGATTTATCACTGGGAGAAGTACAGAAAAAAAGATTACGCTGATTGTATATTTTAAAATACATTATTTTAAGTCATAATATTTACCCATCTCCACAACACATACACTTTTCATAATAAAATATGAAAATTTAACATAAAGAGTCTCAGAGGACTACGACACCCTGAAGCTACGCTCTCACACTTCAACACTGATCTGTGGCTTAGAAAGAATACCAGATACTTTATACAACTCATAGCAAAAATTAAGTAATTTCAGACATGCACTTTCCTAAATGAATGCAATAATCCACCTCCAGACACACTGGCTATTTTTTTAGGAGATACAGGATTCTCGTACTTCTTGTGCTGAACACCACAAAGTAAGGACCATGTTTGCTAAATGTAATGGAAAGACTCATGTAAGTGTTTGCAGAACTACAACATAGTGTTCCTTTCTCAAATCCATTTTTCCATGCAAAAAGATAGAATTTTAAGACTTCCGTTATTGTCAAAAAAAAACCTCCTTCTGTACTAAGAGAGTTAACCCTCCATACAGTTCAGCTAATTTTTCCCCTCCCAAAAGAAAAAAGGACCCAAGGAACTGAAAAAAATAAATAAATAAAAAAGAGAGAACCAAAAGAACTGATTCAACTTCAGCATCACAGCTTTCTTAATAAACACGGACTGCAATTACGAGATGTACTTCAAAAAGGATTTCACATCAGTTAATAAGTTGCCTAAGCTTACTGATTCATGTTTGCTCTAACATCACTCTACTGTCTCTCACTACATGTACATAAATTTACAAACATGTTTATGCTGGGATATTACCTTAGAACACTATAAACAAATCAGTACTATACATTCAAATATTTTAACAATTAATTAATTCTACACACCATTACACAATTTATTTATTTAAGGGTAACAGTAAGGCAGTAACAAAAAAAATATGTAAACACTAGTTCAGGGCAGAATGTCAAAGGACACCTATGGTACTGCTGTATTCAGTTCATTAAAATGAACCAATCGGATCCTCGAAAGGAACAAGCAATTATGGGAGAGCGCCAAGTGTCCTCATTATTACATAAGGAAATGAGAAAGAAAGCGTCAGGCAACTGTTGTGTGCAAGCACTTCATTTTTTAATTTTCTTATATAAATTCTCCTTTTTCTTTTTCAAGTGCATTACTTTCTCCAGTCAAAGTAACAGTCCAAATACCCATTAACTTTCCTTACTCAAAATTACTCCTAAAAAAAAAAAAGGGGGGGCAAACCCATAGTGATGCCTGAAAGCCTAATAGATAAAGCTTTTACCTCTGTCATAATACTTGAGTTGGATCCCATCTGCCATGTTTTTATTTTTACAAAGAATCTAAAAAAAAAAGCCAATGAGATACCATTGGCAAATACAGTTTGACCATAAATAGATTTACTGAACAGCTTCATATGTATTTAAACAGAATTACCTTCACTGCCCAAAACATTTTTCTGCCTAAAGTGATATTATTTCATCAAAGGCACCCATGTAGATACAAGTAAGCTCTTAGAAAACACTTACTTCAAATTTAAACCATTCAGAATTCCACTGAGGATTAAGTGACTTTGGATATACATCTGTCTTAAACGTTGTGTTTCCAAATTTTACCTAAAAATACAAACAATTATTAAAAATAAACGTTAACAAATAAATTCAGAAAGTGAGTTACTCATCAAATCTATACTTACAAATAATTTCAAATACGTATTTTAATCAAAGCATTCTTTTCAATGAGAGTTACTTTTTGAACCGATGTACATTTATCAGTAAGTAATGTTACATTACCACCAACACGTGCAATGAACCACTCTCTCCCATCATTTCTTTTTCTCCTCAATCACCTTAGTGTTAAAATATCACTTTGTATTACCTACTTGTGGTCACTCAGTACACCGTCTCAGCAATTTGTTGCCTTCTGTTTAGAAATGTTTTAAGCAAAATTATTCTATATACACTGATAGTTCATGTTTCGTTACTGTTTGCTCTAGGATTCATTTATCGGCTTTATTAACAAGCTATAAATGAAATATAGATGGTAGCATTAGTGAACTTATTTCTTAAAACATACTGTCTTGGTCTGCTGTTCTCCTATGCCACGCACATCCCTGAATTCTCAGAAGCAAGGATGAGCACCTTCACAGTTTCTAGTCCTCCCCTGTTACAGAAAATTCCAGAAGGCGTATCAGCAACAAGGACAGAGGGAACTATCTATCTACATATCCCCTCTAATCTTCTGTTAATGAAGATTAAATATTCCACATACTTCTATTGATAAAGGCTAATAAGCAGTTAAAGGTGTGTATTTCAGGAATCTCTACTTGGCCTCCGCAGGTATCTATTTCAGGACCATGTCACCAACAGAATTCCTGTGCTGGTCTACGCACCAAGAAGCCATGCTGCATAATCCAAGGGGCTTTATTTCACCCTAGCTTTCATTCCAAACCTCTACGCAGCCTTGGAGTTCTGTGAATGGTACCTCTCAAAATAATCAGTACTTTAATTCATACCACATATCTGATGGTACCTACAAGTACAGCAAGTTACAGTTTTGAATTCATTCTCAAGGAAGTAACGTGGGCTCATTTTAAAAGGACACTGCAATCAACTGCAGCTACAGATTTTGAATATAATTTTCTTTTTAGAAGTCTGAATAGATCCTGGAAATTAAATTTGAGCCTAGATTTTGAGCACTATCTTGCACTTTAAACACTTTCTTTTAACACTTTTTAAGGACACCTTAATTCTTCAGATGTGCACAACCCAGTTCTGAAGAGATTCTGTATTTGCCTATCTACGGCCAGTTACATTAAAAAACTTCAAGGACTGCAAAACTGACCTGCAAGTTCCCACTGATCTCTGTGTACATCACCACACCTCAAGCAACACAACTCCATACGGTTCTATTGAGGACCTGGACTTGATACAAGGAACAGTAATGCTTTTGGAAAATATCCTATTTTGAAAGTAAGCTTTTAATTTCAAAGTCAGAGTGGTATGAAAGCACAAGGCAAAGCACTGTTAGCATAAAAAAAATAATCTAGCTATCAAAACACGGATTCAGACTAAAAGCATACAGACAACAGCACACCTATTTGAATGTCATATTCATCACACGAAGCACTACAATAGGGATAATTACACTAGTTTAGCAGAGCTACTTTATGCAGAAGCTGCCAACACGAAACAGCATGGAGCTCCACCCAGCCTAATTTTGCATGTTATCTTGGGAGTAAATGAGCTCCCCGGGAGCCTCAGGCAGCTCTAAGGAAACTCAGCCAGTATTCCAGCCAGATCATTAAAGCTAGGAGAGGTAATCTCCTGCACTGCTGTCCATTGTACAAATTTAGCAGCACAGCTGCAGAAGAAGTTGTGCTAATTTGTTCCAGACCACATGTGCTGGCTAATTCCAAATTATACATAACCTGAAACAAGTAACCACTTCGAAGTCTTTCATCGTTTTCTTTTCTAATATATTATATTGCAATATATAAGAAGGAAATTAAATGCTAGCGATCAATTAACACTTTAATAAGTACTGGCCCTAAAAGCAAGGCCTCATCTACAGCTTTCCTCAGCCTTACTTGTGCCAAGACATTCTTGAAGCTGAGTGCTAGTTAACCCAGCTAAGCAAACTGATAATGCTGAAAATATTGCCCTTTTTTCTTTTGTTGAGCTAGCCCTTAGCCAGATGTGCTTCTACATATGCCTTGCTACAGAGTTACTTAAGTCCAGGTAGGAGTGGTAGAGAAAGAAGTTCCCAACCCTGCACCAAGTGACCAACAGGACAGGAGAGGGCTGCTTCTTCCAAAGGCAGCATAGAAGCAGCCAACTGACAGCAGGGCTGTACTTCCTACTCTGTTTCTTGTCTTCCTACACAAGAAGTGTTATAGTCTGCCTATTAATCAAATTTAAAACCACAAGTGAATCTCTCTGTAAGGCAAACTTACTGATGAGATTCCAGTTTTTCAATGTGTACAATTCTTGAATGGCATTTTTCCTATCGGAATCCCATTACTGTGCCAACCTGCAATAACTATTCATAGCACAAGCACACACTTGGGTAGGATCCCATTTCTGAACAACTCCTTTCCTGAAGGTATGACTTTTCAAACTGTGGAATGCTACTGAAATTGTTCTAGAGCTCCCTGTGATGGAAATAAAGCCACTGAGCAGAAGGCCCTCATCAGCTCATTTTTCAATCCCTTCCTAAGAACTCTTTAAACTCAAAGAGGGGAGGATTTAGGTTGGATGTCAGGAACAAATTCTTTACCCAGACGGTGCTGAGGCACTGGCACTGCTACCCACAGAAGCTGTGGGTGCCTCATCCCATTCAGGGCCAGGCTGGATGGGGCTCTGGGCAGCCTGAGCTGGTGGGTAGCAGCCCTGCCCATAGCAGATTGGAACTGGAGGGGCTTTAAGGTCCCTTCCACTCAAACTGTTCTGTGATTCCATGAAGAGCCAGAATGGGTCTGTTAGCTACCACTGTAAAAAGGGTTCACATTTGATACTTTTGGTGTAATTCAAGCACAGAAATTACGTTAGGCATGTCCTCAATTAAAATTCTGTTTGAAAATGTTAGCTTTTCACATACTTTTAGTTGAAGATATACATAAGAGCCTTAAAAGAGGATCTGTACAGTCACTCTGCACTTCCTATATTCGGAGTGACCTGAAAACACTTCTAAAGACAGCTTCGTTCTGTTACAACGCATCTACTCAATTCCAAAACGAATTCCATTGGGCTAGCATATTAGCAAGAGCCGCTCATTAACAACCCTCAGTCAGAGGCTGAAAAGAGCAGGTGAAAGGACATTCGGGCTGCCCAGGGCTGTCAACTAACAATCATGCCCGAACGCGTTCCAGAAGCCGCTTTACAGACACCACAGCCGGACACGGGCGCGGGTGTCCGCGCGGTTCCCGCCAGCGTTGCGGAACGCGGCCCACTGCCTCTGCGTGGGGGCCGCGCTCGGAGCCCGCCCGCCCCACCGAGGGCAGCGCTCCACCGCACGCCGCGGGGCGGCACCGCCCGGCCAGCAGGGGGCACCCCGCGGGGCGGCGGCCCAGGGCGGCACGCCTCGGCGGCAGGTGCGGGCCTGAGGCGGGGGCCGCCCACCCGCCCCGGGTCCCGGCATCCCTCTTCTCCCGCAAACCTCCACAAAGGCGTCGGTCAAGTCGCTAGCGCGATCCATCACCGGCAAATGGCGCCCCGCCACGATTTTGACCTTCAGTTTCCCCGGCATCTTCCTCCTCCGCCTCCCGCCGGCTGCAGGGAGAAAACAACCGCGCGCGTCCCATGGAACGGCACGGCCGAGCCGTGGGGGCGGGCGGAGCGGCTGCGCATGCGTCACACCGAGCAACGGTCTCTCGCCGCCCGCCCATGCCCGGCGCCGACGCCCGCACCCGGCGCCGCAACGGCCGCGGGCACGCGCGCGGTGACGCGCCCAGCAGGAAAGGGACTGCCGCTGCGCGCATGCGTACTTACCGAGGAGCGCGGGAGGGAAGGGGTGCGCGGCCGCCCCCGTTCGGGGCTTGGGGTGCTCCGCTGCTAAGATGGCGTCGTCGGCGTGGAGGGCCCGCTGCGATGCCAGCGCTGGTTCCTCGATGGGTTCCGCGCTAGCGATGGAAGACGGGGTGCGTGAGCGCCGAGTCATCGATGCCCGGGGTTGCTGCCGGCCTCGCCGAGGCCTATGCCCAGCTAAGCTGGAGGGCGAGCGGCCTGGGCTCGGCGTGCGCCCGGCCTTCCCCGAGGAAGGATCTGCTGCAGGCCAGGCTGAGGGCCCCTGCAGGGGGAGTGGAGCGTGTGGGTGTGCTTTCTTAATCAGAAGAAAAATATTTACAGGAATTGAGGGATCATGAATAGATTAAATGGAATTTAGTTATCAGAAATAGGATTTGATATGGTTCATGTGGCCAGGTTTTGACTTCTTGATGCCTGAAAAGCTCTTTGTTTAGGAAATAGCTCAAGGGAAGCTTGGGGAGACAAAGCCGCCAGGTGTGTCTGTCGGTGGGGGCCTGGGACTGCAGAACTGGGTTGCACTGGGCCTCGTGGGTCCCCTCCAGCTCAGAGCACTGCGTGGTGTGCAGGGATATAAAGAGCCTTTGTGCTTGGGCTGAGCAGTCCCCAAACGTGGAGCCAAGTGCGAGATCTGCTTGGATTATTCCCCTCTCTTTCTAATCTTACAAAAGACTAAATAATGTTATGGTTTAGGCTGTGATACTAAAAGCACAAACCATAGGAACAAAGTACAGCAGTGTGCGGCAGAGCAAATTAAGGCGTGGAGCTTTGTTAAGCTATCTGCCCTCCAGCTATATGCTTTTTTGCCTTATTAGCATAGATGGTACTTCCCTTCCTCAGTTTATTGTGAAAGTATCTCAGGATCCATTCATACTGCTGCTGGAATCCAGCAAACGTGAGGAAATGATGAGCAGGCTAGATACATGTTTCTTTCTGCATCCTTGTTTCAGTGGAATTACTTCCAGGGCAGAGCAGCAATAAAGAGCAAAGATCCTGGAAGGGAATCAAAGCCGCAAATGGTGTGGGTGTGGTTTAGACCAGAAGTCTGCTATTTGTAATGGAATCGTCTGTTACCACCTGTAAGTGTTCTCACTCACAAAATGGAGCAATCGCACAGCACATGGCCTGGATACTTCTTTGGGATTAGATTGAAGAGGAGAGCACTCACTAGCAGTACACCAAATATATTCCAGCTGTTTAACAGCATTCAGGCCAGTACAGCAAATTGAATGTAGTGTAAAATATCTTGAATAGGGATGTGGATGCTGGGTCCTTAGTAGCAGAACCCAGAAGAGAGGCCATTAATTCTGTACGTTGCTTGTAAACATAGGCGTTCCTGTATTTTAACTTTCCTACTGGAGTAGAAAATCACCAGCAGAGGGTGTGATGACAAAAAGTAAAAACAGTTCTCTGTAGCCTTTGGTAGATATAGGATTCCTTGGCGTTCATTGATTTGTGATGTACACTGCACTGTAGCCCAAGATTGAGGAAGTGTAAAGTGAGCTCTTGACTATAAACAAGTAGGAGCAAAGTAGAAACAAACTTTGTTGTATGTTATTTTCCTTTGTCTGGCAAAAACACCTTTTTTCCCCCTTCGTTTGCTAAATAAATTAAAATGCAGTGATTTTTAGGAAACATTGTATAGTTTCTATGACATTACTACATCTTGTGATATGCAGTGATTTTTCAGATCCTAAAAATTGGAAAAGCCTGACTATTTTTGCTTTAATTTGGAAGGATAAATTTTTAGTACATTAAGAAGATAAAGACTGAAACTGTCCGGTGCATTGTAAGGAAAGGAGCACAAGCTTAGTTAGTTGTATCTCTCCAGAGATAGGTAGGTGACACTACAAGACATTTATGTGAAGCCGGGTTCTTTCCAGATCTCCCTTTAGTCACTGAACGGTGAACAAAACCTCTGGAATACTTTAATGCTCACCAGAGGTTGAGCAGTTTGACTGACCTAATGGACGGTTAATGCAGTGAGTACCTAAGTATACTCCCTTGGTAAATAAAATAGCTACGGTTTAGGACAATTCTTAGATGGTTCATGCATTATTCTATCTGGTGCTTGCGCTCAAGAGGCATTTGAGGGAACATCTTAAAAGAGACAAGCTCATCCAGGCAGGTTCCAGATAAACTGCAGCCCCCCTGGCTCCAAAAGTCTTTTCATATCTTCCCAGACAATTCATCTAATTGTTTTCCAATATAAAAAAGTCTAGAGTTCAAACTGTTTCAAGATGAAATACAAATCTGTTCTTGTCTCATCTACTAAACCTAGGCAACAGATTATCCCTTCAGAAATATTAGAAGACCTTCAGATTGCTTGTAACTGATACACGTGCTTCTAAGTAAGCTGTCATGCTATTTAACTGGGGCCAATAGGATCCACAGATCAATTACTATATGGAAACATGTTCTAAGTTTAATTTTGAACTTTTGGTTCATATGTGAATTCCCATCTCTTAGATTATGAGAGAGGAATGAATATTTGTTCCTTTTACTCAGGCAACATTTTTAAAAGGATGTTGTATAGATTCAATGCCTACCTGTGTGACCTACTGTAGGGACACTGCTTTAGCAGTGGGGTTGGACCCTTCCAACCCCTGCAATTCTATGATTCTGTAAGTTATTTGGAACAAATTAAAAACAAATAAACAAACAAAACAGAACTTTTTTTTCCAGTCTCCACAGGTCTTTCTTTCATGTGGCTGAACATTTCTTCTTAACTTCCCGTGAAGACTCCCCAAACAGACCACATGTTTTCTTTAATCATATTATCTCAGATAAGAGGCAGTGTTCCAGGGAAGGTTTACCAATGTTTCCTAGCAAACATGCCTCTCCCTCTCTGTGGAATAATGAAATGCAAGGATTGATATGGTGCATACATCTCTAAGATTGGTCTAAGAACCCATCTTTACAAATGAAGATTTTAGTAATAAACAAAAAATGAGAAATAAAGAAAAAACCCCACAACTGTCTTGGAGAACCAGTTCAATTCTGTTTCTTAGCCATTTGAAAGGATCAGTTAGACAAAACTTAATGCATTAAGAAACCTGCTTGTTGCGTTATGTCTATCATAAGGTTGATGACTTCCTATGCTGGTGTGTACTGGAGACCTGTTTTCTTGTAAATTAACCTTAACACATCTCATGCAAATAGCATTCCAGTTCCCTATGGCCAGCAGGAGTTTACAGAAAGGGAAAGGTAGAAGAGACTCTGGCAAAAGTTTGGCCAGAGCCCTAGAATGTATAAACTATTGGAGGCATCTGAAAAAGTATTAGATTTCCTGCTGTTCAGGCAAACGTTCAATGTAATGAATAATCTTTAAACCTACAGTGTGTGCTTTACCAGTAAAATGCACGCTTAGACGTCCATAGAAAGCTTCAAGATCTATTTTCATCATGATTGATGAAAATTGATATATGAAAATATCATGATACATTGAGCATGTATTGCCATATATTCAATGGCATCATAACCTAATTTCTACAAACCAAGAATTTGTTAATTAGAATTGTAAAGACGTCTTGTACAGAACAGTGAGTGCCATAAAAGTAAGAGTTTAGTGTGGGGGAAGCTGGGGTGATTTTATAACCTACATTTTTCTTTTTTCTTTTTCTTTTCTTTTTTTTTTTTTTTGCCTCCCCACGTGTTTAAGTATGATAGGATTTCGATTTTCTTTCTGCTTAACTGTTAGCTCAGTACGTGCTTTGATTTCCAACAAAGAGATTTTTCTTGTGATAGGCATACACGTTTAACCCTTAGTTTAGGAACTGATACTCCAAAGAACAATTTTCCTCATAACTTTAGTCTGCTAACTAAACCTACCCCTTCAGTTAGATTTCAGCAGTGCTGGCTTATTGACCTTCTTTACATACACATTAGGAAGTGTTATCCTAAACTTCCCTCAAGTTGCAGCATGAATTGAGATGTTAAGGAGGTGCCTTCACCATTGGAAGGAGCACTTTTTATTTATTCTGCATTAAGCTGATTTTGAGAAAAATCAGTGAAGAAGTTTTGTTTGTTTGCTTCTCCTTTATTGAAACCACAGTGACTTCTTCAGGAGTCTACTTAAAGGTATGTCTGCTTTTGCATGGTAGCATTCACAGAAGGTACTGGCTCTGTTTCTTCTGCAGTTGCTGTGCTGAGTGCTGTCTGTAACAGGACACTACGGTAATAGTTGTCAACTACTATCCACAGATAAAATTTTGCAGTGTCAGTTTTTGTTTGCTGGAAAAATGCCAGTGTTTCTCTGTGAAACTGCATGTTCCAAAGCTATCTGCTGAAATCTACAGGACAACGGTCCAAAAATAGCTTTTTATAATGCCCAGAGTGTGTTGTATCCTGAGTGTTACGTAGATAATAGGTATGTAGATACACACCCACCCACCTGGGGAGGTTGTAATGAGCTCAGTTTTCCTGGCTTCATCCTGCTTTCCCTAAAGGTACTTCTTTCAATAATACTTTTTAATCTTGATACTCTAGTATGTAAAAATGAGATTATCATAATAAGTTATCTCCCTGATGCAATTAAACTGCCAATGTATACTATTAATTGTATCACATACCTTACTTTTGTCCTGAATCTATTCAAAATAGTTCTCAAGCTAAGAGAATTAATTTGAGCTGACACTGGTGATATATGATAATATAGTCTACTCCTTTGTATTATACAGGGACTGAATGCAGAACTCATTTGGTCTTTAAAAGGTGACAGTATGTTGGAGTTGATTTTTAAGGTTAAAGATTGCCAAGAAAAAAAGATACTGTTCACAGAACAGATAGTTGGATCCAGACAAATGTGCTAATATTATGTATGAGAAAAAGCTTACCCAATGAAAACTCTTTTCTCTAATTCCTGTGCTTTCTACAATATTATTCCTATTCGTCAACCTAGCGAATTGAGTAAAACCTCTGTGGCCTTTGAGGACAAACAGAAGGCAAGAATTATTTTCAAGACTTACTTTAGAAGGGTAAACATAAGCTCAGTTATGCCTCAGACCAAAAATTATATTTCTGAGTTGTTTGTGTACATTTGTTTCCTGGATGTTAAATGAAAGTATTTCCTATGGAAGAAAAATCTCAACATATTATTTTTTTGACCATGACATCTTTTCATCAGTCCAGTCAAATCAGTAGCGATTCCCTGTTGAATTTAGCAGTTTGGGATTTGGTCCATATCAAGCAGCTCGTAACAACATTAAAATAATTTAACAATGTTAAAATTTTCCATTTCATGCTATTATTGCTGCGTGAAGCTTTCAATTTCCAGATAGACTTGAAAGAAATTGGATAAAATAAATATTCACTAACATGAGAATGTATGCAATTACCTACTGGGAGAATCAAACAACTGGAGCTGATGTCATGTTCTCAGCTAGTAATTGGATATCATTTATCTTTCTTCTACTTCTGTAAGAGAAATAACACTGCACAGAGCTTTGTGCATTTTATGAGCAATGAGTGGCAATGGCATAACTGGGATATCAGTTCACAGAGATTGCAGTAGAACCCTGTGTACACATGCTCTAGGAAAGATATTTAGTTACAAGCAGTACAGTAATAACAGCTATTCAAAGTACTTCAAATGTACAAAGCCCTAGTTAATTAGTCAACACCTAGTTAATAATTTAATTAAATGTAATTGTTAGCAGTAGCATTTATATCATTAGAAGATAATTAGTCCTTCAGTGACTTCCTCCTCCTAGAGGTTGAGTCAAATGAATTGTTTAACTGCTTGTAATTTGTGTTAGACTTTCACAGTTATTAGAATTGTTATATTTGCTGATTTTTCTTGTCTTTAACGTTGCTGGTATTTTATCTTCCTTTTTCCTGTATAATAGATTTTTTTTGGATGGGACCTGAACAGATAGAATGAAATATTAATGTACTGAAGTTGCTGTCAGGATCAAAGTTGATGGTCCTGAAAGGTTGATTAATGCTTATTAGAGCTATGGTCCTTGCAGTAGCTATGGCCCTTGCAGTTTGTCTTGCCAACAGCTGTACGGCAAGAAAGAGTCCACACATCCTCATCAAATCCTCCTGTCTTGGTGGAGGATATTTTAAGGACAGTAACAACATCAACTATCTGTAGAGTAGTCTTCAAGATCCTTCACAAGATATGCAAGCTATTTCCTGGTGCATTAAAGAGATTAAATTGGATTACGAGTAAAACAATAAATCTTTGTATTCTAAAACTTGGAGTGCATGCAGTTCTTAATAACCATGTGATGCTTTTGCTTCTCGTGTTCCATTCGGAATAGATATGATGTTGTGAGCTATTAAACATTAAAGTTTCTAACATACAAACAATAAAAACACAAATTCGTGGAACAAACTTGCTGAGTTTTGTTTTCAACAGCAGGCAACATCCAGCTTCTTACAAAAGTGAAGAATGCAGCCCTGTGCCTAAACCGTGGTGATGTCAGTTTACAGTCAAAACAACTGACAGCAGCTTTCACCTTGTTTATTTTAAGAGAGTTTCATTTTCATGCCAAGCCAAAGGAGACAGGGAGGCTCCTGATCTGGATTCGCTCTCCCCCATTAGTACATAGGAAGTATAAAAACTAGGCTCCTAACTCAGGCTGGCGGAGTTAGAAGCTTAAACTGTAACATCCTTATAATTCACTTTCTTCTACCATCCAATTTGTTGTGAAAAGTATGTTCTACTGCTGTAGAAAATGTCATTCAAGCTCAGCTTCACAAAGTCCTCATGACACATATGAATGAGGAAGAGGGAACTGTGACTGCTAAGAGATGAAGCACTTCACTAACTAGACAGAAAACCTCTCTTCAGGCTTGCTGTGATAGAGGAGAAGAATCAACAAATAGAAGAAACCATCTCCTCTTTATTCAGAGCTTGGAGAGAGCAGGAGCAGGCAGACAGCCACAACTAGAAGTTCCAAGTTCATTTTGTGTCTTCTATGGGCACTGTATCTTTTGTGATAAGGCGAGAGAAGTGCCGCTGGTTCAGGAAGCAGAGCTGGGTGGGCTTAATGGTAAAATCTTATGCTGTATATAAAGTTACACAGAAGTCCAGCACAGAAAAGATTGTTATCTGTGGCTGATGGATTATTGGAGCGGCCAAGATGAATGCTTCTAACAAAGCAATTTTCTGATTTATTTATCAGAATCTTGATTCCTATATACATTCCTGCACCCCCCTGGGATGAGACGAGAGTCTCCCTTCACAGAAAAATCATAGAAGTGCAGGAGTTGCAGGGTAACTGAAGCCCTACAAAGCACTCTTTTCAATAAAATAAAATAAAAATCTGACACACAGTCTTGGTACTTGTAACTGTATTATGTGGTGCAGAAAAGAGGGAAGATCAATGGTCTCAGTACAGGCTTATTGTCTAACTGTGAATTAATCCAGCTCATTCTCTTGATTACTAGCTGTTGAAGCAAACTCTTCATATTCGTTACTCAGTGCCTGACTTCTTAAGTAAAAACTTGTGTTGAGTAAAGCCTGGCTAACTAAAAGTAGGATCCTGGTCTCTGTCATCTGTGCTTGTTCTGAGTACCATCCTAATTCATTCTTGACAAGGTTGTGGCCAATGCAACATTTGACCCTGTTAAAAGCAATTTATGGAGCTTTTGATATATGAAGACAGAGTCTTGAAACTCCGTTCAAAGTACAAAAAAATCACATTTGTCAAACTTGTTCTGTACTTTTGCTCCTTTTATGTACGGGAGAATTATGATCATCACATTGGACTGTGTTGTTAGCTGAGGAAGATATTGCTTTGATTTTATTAACCAAGATGATTATGAACAACACAACCTGTGAAATATTGATAATTAAATGTAATGATTTTTGTAGAATCATAGAATATCCTGAGTTGGAAGGAACGCATAATGATAATCAAGTCTAGCTCATGACTCTGCACAGGAGTATGCAAAATCCAAACCCTGTGTCTGAGGATGTTGTCCAAACACTCCTTAATTCTGACAGACTGGGGAACCTTTTCCATGTCTGACCACCCTCTGGTGAAGAACCTTTTCCTAACATGCACCTTGACCTCCCATGACACAGCTCTGTGCCATTTGGCAGTTGTCTCTTCAATTCTACAACACAACCCAGCTCAAAGGACACATAAGGAGACTGGAAAACTACTGAATGCTTTCCAGTGTGTGAAAGTTGAATACAGATCTTACTTAGGCAAGCCAGGAGGTAAGGACAGTGGCACCACCTGTACCAACAAGGCAGACAAGGACAGTGGCACCACCCACCAGTATGAAGTTCCACAGCATCCAAGTAAGATTGCTGAGTCCATGGGGTGCTGGTCTACATTAACTAGGCAGGTCCAAAGTTGAGACAAGCCAGCAGGGTGGGGTCATGAGGTATGCGCTGCAAGGCTGGATGCAGTCAGTTTACCACTGCTCTCAGGTGAGGGCTAAGGGCCTGGGCCCAAGCCTAGCCCAGCTCCCAGACCACAGGCAAAAGCTGCAGAGACCCCAGGAGTTATTTTCAAGGAATCCCCATCGTGTATTAATGCTGGTCTTGAAGAGTGGCAGCTAAACTTTGGAGAGGGAGATGGAAAGGCCTGCACAGGGAGTTGACCACCCTGGGGAGGAGCCTTCATAACTGTCCTGCAGAATGAGGTTACAGGCTGGTGAGTGCAGTTCCACAGTCACAGAACAGAATCATATAATGCCTTAGGTTGGAAGGGAACTGAAAGATCATCTGGTTCCAACCCCCGTGCTGTGGGCAGGGTTGCCAACCACCATATCAGGCTAAATCTCCCTTCTTTTAATTTAAAACTCTTTCCCCTTGTCCCATTACTATTAGACCACGTAAAAAGCCTGTCTCCTTGTTCATAAGCCCCCTCAAGTAGTGGAAGGCCACGATGAGGTCTTCCTGGAGCTTTCTCTTCTCTAAGATGAACAAACCCAGCTCCCACAGCCTTTCCTCGTAAGAGAGGAGGTCTAGCCCTCTGATCATCTTTGTGGTCTCCTCTGAACCAGCTCCAACAGCTATATGTCTTCCTTGTGCTGGGGGCCCAAGGCCTGGATGCAGTACTCCCGGTGGGGACTCCTGAGGGCAGCGTGGAGAGGGACAATCACCTCCCTTGCTATCCTGGCCATCCCTCCTGATGCAGCCCAGGATACGGTTGGCCCTTCAGGCTGCATGCATAATGCTGTATAGAGCTTTTTATTCACCAGAACCCCCAAGTCCTTCTTTGCAGGACTGCTCTCAAAGAGTTCTCCCAGTCTGTACACATTCCTGGGATTGCCACAATCAAAGTGCAACTTGCATTTGGCCTTTTGAACCTCATTCAGTTCACATGGGCCTATTTCTCAAGTTTGTCCAGGTCTCTCTGAACGGTATCCCTTCCTTCTCGTATATCAGCTGCACTCAGCTTGATGTTGTCCACAAACTTGCTGAAGGTTCATTCAGTACCACCGTCACTGATAAAGACGTTAAAGAGCAGCATTCTCAACACTTGTGACTGGCATCCACCCAGACTTAGAGCCATTGACCACAGCCCTCTGGCTGCGACCGTCCAACCAATTCTTTATCCACTGAATAGTCCACCCTTCAAATTGTTCTTTCTCCAATTTAAAGATAAGAATGTGGTATGGGACCGTGACATAAGCCTTGCAGAAATCCAGGTCAATGCCTTGAAGAGTTTCTTGCAAAGCGTAGCTGTGATCTACATGAAGAAGAGGCCTTGAATTTTTGAAGGCCTAATTCTAGCACAGTTTCTGAAGATGGAGAGTTAACTGCTATCACCTTTGCATCATATTTTATCTGTGGCCTTCCTTTCCAGTGATTTTCCACTTATGTCTGAGATTATCTCAATATGCTATGTAACGTTCAGTGCTTTAAGTCAACAGATAAATCACTGCAGCCTTCACTTCATTTTGGAAGATTGTTTTGAAATTAAGACAGAACTAATGTTGTTTTAACCTTGTTATTGTTTGAATGTGTGGGGAAGGAGCATGATAGCATTGATTTTCAGCTTTAAAAAAGCACAAATTGTCTCGGATAGTGTTTGAAACATTTTTCTTGCGCAGGTAGTGCTTGTTTTTTTGTGGTTTTTTTTTTTTTTTTTTAGGCGTTGCTGAGATAAGGCAATGCAGAAACTATCGCAGTAGATTAGTTACACCATAGATCACATATTACAGCCCTGATATGGTGTTTGAAGTCAGTGTGGTTAGAA